>NC_060123.1:361051843-361756843 GCF_021461395.2 Schistocerca americana
TAACTACGCTCCAGGCCCTAAACCTAGTTACAGAAAGCGAATCAGACGCATTACGTATTCCAGGCCGTAGCAGCCGCGACTTGGAGACACCAGCTATGGTCACTTCCCAGACCGCTGTAGGATCACATCGGTTCGTCTTCTTCCTGCTGGTACTGTAACTGAGATTTGGCAACAAGGCAACGTATGATTGGCAACTCTGTGATCGACGAGTTACTTCCTGGTGTGCACGGAATGAAGCCTCAAAGTTCACTTGATTTTACCTGTCATTTCCATTGAATAATCTGAGTTATTAACGCTTGAAGGGTAACAAAAGATTGAAAATTTACGGTTTTCAGCCCAGGAAAGTCGTTGAAGGTGGAAATCGCAACTGATCTCGACCTTTAAATAGCGGTTTACGAGTTCTAGTTACTATTGCCCTCGAAATAGGAAGCTGAGACCCATACCTCCTCGCCAGCTCTGTGGTAACGTGGTGACCTGTGAAACAGCGTCTGTTACGGTTCGCAGTTCCAGTCTCACTGACTGTAACGTTTTTATCCCTTCTGTGAAAGAGCTACAAGCAGTCAGATCAAACATCAATAAGGAAATCGCAAGAAAACGCTTTCAGCTCATAGTGCAATGTTGAAAAACTTACAATGCTGCACAACAGGTAACGCCTCTTTCCGCTGCTGACAAGCGAATTTTGGGTTTCTAGGAATACGTAACTATATTTATGAAATGCCACATTTGCATACCTCTTGAGTATGACACAGCATACCAATTAAACACAGACCCAATCAAAATCTAAGTGAGTAGTATTTTACTAATTCGTGTCGATAGAGGCATGCTTGTGTACAGATACTTTCGTCGTAAGGTTATCATGGTTAGTTTTATTTCATTTCTTATAATACAGTGCACAATTTTCGTAAGGTTTCCTTTAGTGTTGTTAAAACAATAGTAAACATGAGAGAGAAATTAATCATCAACGATATATGCGAATTCTCTGATGTTACCTATGACAGTCTGACAATGCACATGCAGTTTATTGATTACATGCATGTAGAAAACTTGTTCTGGGTTAAAGCTGTCAAAGTTTGAAGAAGAATAAAATATCACTACCACACGACAGCTAATGTAGAAAATACTTTTCTGACATATTATGGCACGATGCGCTCTCCCTACACATCTTCGAGATGCATCTGCTGCCTGCTGTCTATTAAACCTGAACAGAACAAAATGTCACAGTAGTTAGTCCTTTTTCCACATGCGACTACTTTGGGTTGAGAAGTGAAGGGAATTAAGTTCAAAGTTCCATTAGATTGATAACTTCAGCAGAGAGCAGAATTGCGTTTTGTTAAATGTGGCACTGAATGTATTCGAACTCGCGACATCTTATCTATGCTACAAGCTGACACGGAGCTACAACAGCTCCAGAGCTCGGCAACTATTCCTCCAGAACTTTTGGATTCCACAGCACTGTGAGATTATGCATATGGCCAGGTCTTGACTTCTGAGAGACAAACAGTTACAGCTTTTCTTTTGGACTGAGCGACGTTTTCTAGTAACAGATAGCGCAATAGAATAGCTCAAGTGGAAAGGAACACTTCCTATTTAAACTTCTGCATCCTACACTGTTGGCAGTTGTGTGTAGGTGGCAGTTACGTGATTTTATTTCTGTGATTACAAAATAGTCGAATGTATGCACTGGGTAGCCGAGGCAGCTAGTTCATGGTGATTCGGTCAACCAGGTAAATGAATTTACTGAACATGCTGCAAATTACTACAGGGAGCCTGTGTGTCAGAATTCTCATCCAGTGTGGCGCAACTGCGTTACGATAGAAAAATGACTCGCAGAGAAGGGGATTTCGTGGTCTGTTGGACGGATGGTAGGTTGTTATACCTATGGTCTGGGTTCGATTCCCACTTCTGTCAATGATTTTAGATAGGGAGAGACAGATTCCATTCTCTCCTGGCTACACCAAGTGAAGGAGATATAATGGCTGCGTGGTCTGAAAATTCGCATTAAAGATGATATTCCTTCTTTACCAAGTAGACGGTAGGTTGAACCACAATAAAGTCTGGAGTGGCGACATGTAGAAACTCTATCACCAGTAACCTTTCTTATACTAGTTATTTATTTCAAGTGACGACACAAACGCTATGTATGGTCACAGGACACTTATTCCATCTTTTATTTGAGCTTCTGTATGTCGATAAAATTGGTTCTGAACTGGGAATGCAACTCAGACCGCCCTTAACGCGGAATTTGATTCCTTCGTGGCAATACAGCTCGGCTACAATTTGTTGTTTGTCCAAAACTGCAGATTCCTCAACACCTTCACGTATTACGCGTGAATGGGATCGAATCCTGGCCCGGCACTAAAGATTTAATTATGTATTATCAAGCTCTATCATGAGAACACCTATCTGCTGGTGGATAATAATTTTGATTTTTAATGTATTTTCATTCGCTGTCAACACTAACGATATCTGACGTTTTTAACTCCCAGTGAGACACAGAACTATTTGCGAGATGACTGTAAGTTCAAGATGCTATTCTGAGCAGCTGGTGGAGAACAATTCGGTAGCTGACTTCTCTTTGTGTGTAGTCAACAACGATATGTGTGGGGCTCTATTCCCAGTGAGCGCTGAACTCTTCGTCATATTATTTCAGTTCAAACATGCTCACATGTCACTGCTGGTGCAACAAACCCATATTTAACGTTCGTTTTCTCTAGAATATAACAGCGATAGGTGCCGGGTTGGAGTCCTGGGAAGGAAAAAATTAATGTTTCGTCTCGTCATTTCAGTTAAAACATCTAGCTACTGCCGCAAAATTCCGATATGTCACATTTGACTGTGCTTCGATAGCAATCCGATTAGGTTCCGGGTTCGAATCCGTGTCCAACACACAGCTTTACCTCACGGCATTTCAAGTAAGTTAATTGTGAGGAAGCAATATTTAACATCTCTCGTCGTTCGTTAACAGGGACAATAGATGCTGGGTAGGAATTCGTGTCTGTTAAAAATGTTTGCGTTATGCAATTTAAAGTTGATATTTGCTAAGGAAACGTATGAAGACGCAGACTTCCTCGTTATCAATATGTGCGGCATGTCTTTCGTGTTAACGAAAGTAAATTCCCGCTTTACCTCTTCTTACGTGTCAAATGAAATGTATGCCATGAGGAATAGAATATTTGTTGACTGCGTCCTTTCTTGCTTCCATCCTTACCAACATATTTCTTCATTCTCGTGGTAATCATGACATTCTATGTGTATGCTGCAAAAGATTGCAAGTGGACAAAATCGACATCGAAGTGCAAAGCGTTTGGTATCTTACATTATATTCAATTCGAATAAGCTCTCGGTGTATTTTTACTTCGTTTGTATTTTTAGATGATTATGAACGTTACGGAAATTTATCTCACATGCTTTATGTTGAATGAGAAACATTGAATGATCCGTTTTGCTTTCCCTACGTTGAAATGATATAATGTCGGCGTCAACAGCCTTCTTCCACGCCGGAAGCTGAAACTTGTATCATTCTGGATTAATGATAATTGAGTGCCTCATATGTATCCATAGCCCACAAGGCGACGTCAGAAACCATCAGGGGAGAACGCCGCATAAAAACCAAACGTGCGCGCGCGTCTCCACTCTGAAGAACCGTATCGGAGAATCACGGCAAGCATTTCGCTGAAGAGCTGCCTCGTCAGAGAGCCGAGAAATGGCAGCATCGTAGCAAGTATTTGTCAACACTCTGATAGTGCATTTACTTCCGGGTGTAGGTCGGCGTTACCTCGCTAAATTCACTTGACATTCGTTTCCCACATCGAAGACTCGTACGATATAATCCACTGCAAGATGACACAATTAGAAAGTATATTTAATTTCTGGACTCCAAGAACGGCGTTCTTCACATAAGTAACACCTGTTTGTGTGCGCATTCGGGAGGACGACGGTGCAATCCCGCACCCGGCCATCCTGATTTAGGTTTTCAATGATTTCCCTAAATCGCTTCAGGCAAATGCCGGGATGGTTCCTTAGGAAGGGCACGGCCGATTTCCTTCCCCATCCTTCCCTAATCCGAGCTTGTGCTCCGTCTCTAATGACATCGTTGTCGACGGGACGTTAAAACAGTAATCTCCACCTCCTCTGTGTGTTTAAGGTTGCGTTTTGAGGCTCAGGCAATATCGCAGTGACTATAGTCCGCCTCTGGCCGCCAGTGTGTCGTTAGTTCAGAGGTTCCCTTGTGCTTTGCAGTGCTTGTACTATAAGACATAGCAGTTCGAATCACGGTAGAAGCCGCTGACTACAACCTTTTACTTTCCATTTTAATTAATGGAGTTGCAAACTGCTAGTAAAAATTTCTTATGCGAAATCTGAAGAATGCCTTTAAACATGAACCTTCGTCCGATTTCGACTTAGTAAATTAAGTTAATATCATGGACTTCTGCTTTGCAAATTCCAAGGTGCTTCACTGTAAAATAGGTCCTGAAAAGGTTCAAACCGAGTTTCAACGATATAAATTTGAGCTTTGTTCGTCATATAGGTCTAACATGTCAGAAGGTTGTTTATGAAGTGCACATGTTCATTAATATAGTTCCCTTCTTCTAAATTTTTGCAATAGCATTTAACTGTAGACGTTTTCTAACACCGGCGTTAGCAATTCCTTTCCGTTCTCTGAAACCTTCAAAACGACAAATTTTTCTGGTTTAAATCTGATGACCTTAACTATCACTTCCGATCAACAATAAATACTTCATGAACCCATACATGGAACTCCAAATGTGCAGTGTTCCTGCACTGCTACAGAGCATGCGTTGCAAGGTATTCACACAATTTATCACATAGACTTACCATAAGGAATGAAACAAGACTGTAATACACTTTACACCACAGACGCTCACTCTGGCTTGACGAAAACATCCAAACATTGACCAAAAGTTGCACAAATAATTGAGTTTGAAAGGAAAAGAAACGAGGTATGAAGCATTTATAAATTCATCGAATGTAGTGAGGTGGTTTAATTTCGTCCCAGTCTATAAAATTAATTTCGGGCCATACTCAGCTCTTGCCGATTAATGTAATATAATACCCGCCTACTAATCAGGGCGTCTGTCTCCGTTGCTTTTGAGCGTGAATGGAAATCGTAGAAATTTTCTGTGGAGCAACATTTAATAATAAAGCGTTTTAAATCATCAAAAGCGATGAGCGGTAGCAGGCGCTTTCGATAAAGAACGGGGGAGTGCAGCGCCGCTGCTGTCGCCACGGCCGCTGCCAGTAGCCAGCAAATGGATCCCGGAGCTTTGCCGATTGCATCTACATCTACATCTACATCTATACTCCGCGAGCCACCTTACGGTGTGTGGCGGAGGGTACTTATTGTACCACTATCTGATCCCCCCTTCCCTGTTCCATTCACGAATTGTGCGTGGGAAGAACGGCTGCTTGTAAGTCTCCGTATTTGCTCTAATTTCTCGGATCTTTTCGTTGTGATCATTACGCGAGATATATGTGGGCGGTAGTAATATGTTGCCCATCTCTTCCCGGAATGTGCTCTCTCGTAATTTCGATAATAAACCTCTCCGTATTGCGTAACGCCTTTCTTGAAGTGTCCGCCACTGGAGCTTGTTCAGCATCTCCGTAACGCTCTCGCGCTGACTAAATGTCCCCATGACGAATCGCGCTGCTTTTCTTCTGGATCATGTCTATCTCTTCTATTAATCCAACCTGGTAAGGGTCCCATACTGATGAGCAATACTCAAGAATCGGACGAACAAGCGTTTTGTAAGCTACTTCTTTCGTCGATGAGTCACATTTTCTTAGAATTCTTCCTATGAATCTCAACCTGGCGCCTGCTTTTCCCACTATTTGTTTTATGTGATCATTCCACTTCAGACCGCTCCGGATAGTAACTCCTAAGTATTTTACGGTCGTTACCGCTTCCAATGATTTACCACCTATGGCATAATCGTACTGGAATGGATTTCTGCCCCTATGTATGCGCATTATATTACATTTATCTACGTTTAGGGAAAGCTGCCAGCTGTCGCACCATGCATTAATCCTCTGCAGGTCCTCCTGGAGTACGTACGAGTCTTCTGATGTTGCTACTTTCTTGTAGACAACCGTGTCATCTGCAAATAGCCTCACGGAGCTACCGATGTTGTCAACTAAGTCATTTATGTATATTGTAAACAATAAAGGTCCTATCACGCTTCCCTGCGGTACTCCCGAAATTACCTCTACATCTGCAGATTTTGAACCGTTAAGAATGACATGTTGTGTTCTTTCTTCTAGGAAATCCTGAATCCAATCACAAACCTGGTCCGATATTCCGTAAGCTCGTATTTTTTTCACTAAACGTAAGTGCGGAACCGTATCAAATGCCTTCCTGAAGTCCAGGAATACGGCATCAATCTGCTCCCCAGTGTCTACGGCACTGTGAATTTCTTGGGCAAATAGGGCGAGCTGAGTTTCACATGATCTCTGTTTGCGGAATCCATGTTGGTTATGATGAAGGAGATTTGTATTATCTAAGAACGTCATAATACGAGAACACAAAACATGTTCCATTATTCTACAACAGATTGACGTAAGCGAAATAGGCCTATAATTATTCGCATCTGATTTATGACCCTTCTTGAAAATGGGAACGACCTGCGCTTTCTTCCAGTCGCTAGGTACTTTACGTTCTTCCAGCGATCTACGATAAATTGCTGATAGAAAGGGGGCAAGTTCTTTAGCATAATCACTGTAGAATCTTAAGGGTATCTCGTCTGGTCCGGATGCTTTTCCGCTACTAAGTGATAGCAGTTGTTTTTCAATTCCGATATCGTTTATTTCAATATTTTCCATTTTGGCGTCCGTGCGACGGCTGAAGTCAGGGACCGTGTTACGATTTTCCGCAGTGAAACAGTTTCGGAACACTGAATTCAGTATTTCTGCCTTTCTTCGGTCGTCCTCTGTTTCGGTGCCATCGTGGTCAACGAGTGACTGAATAGGGGATTTAGATCCGCTTACCGATTTTACATATGACCAAAACTTTTTAGGGTTCTTGTTTAGATTGTTTGCCAATGTTTTATGTTCGAATTCGTTGAATGCTTCCCTCATTGCTCTCTTTACGCTCTTTTTCGCTTCGTTCAGCTTTTCCTTATCAGCTATGATTCGACTACTCTTAAACCTATGATGAAGCTTTCTTTGTTTCCGTAGTACCTTTCGTACATGATTGTTATACCACGGTGGATCTTTCCCCTCGCTTTGGACCTTAGTCGGTACGAACTTATCTAAGGCGTACTGGACGATGTTTCTGAATTTTTTCCATTTTTGTTCCACATCCTCTTCCTCAGAAATGAACGTTTGATGGTGGTCACTCAGATATTCTGCGATTTGTGCCCTATCACTCTTGTTAAGCAGATATATTTTCCTTCCTTTCTTGGCATTTCTTATTACACTTGTAGTCATTGATGCAACCACTGACTTATGATCACTGATACCCTCTTCTACATTCACGGAGTCGAAAAGTTCCGGTCTATTTGTTGCTATGAGGTCTAAAACGTTAGCTTCACGAGTTGGTTCTCTAACTATCTGCTCGAAGTAATTCTCGGACAAGGCAGTCAGGATAATGTCACAAGAGTCTCTGTCCCTGGCTCCAGTTCTGATTGTGTGACTATCCCATTCTATACCTGGTAGATTGAAGTCTCCCCCTATTACAATAGTATGATCACGAAACTTCTTCACGACGTTCTGCAGGTTCTCTCTGAGGCGCTCAACTACTACGGTTGCTGATGCAGGTGGTCTATAGAAGCATCCGACTATCATATCTGACCCACCTTTGATACTTAACCCAGATTATTTCACATTCGCATTCGCTAATAACTTCACTGGATATTATTGAATTCTTTACTGCTATAAATACTCCTCCACCATTGGCGTTTATCCTATCCTTGCGGTATATATTCCATTCTGTGTCTAGGATTTCGTTACTGTCACTTCCGGTTTTAACCAACTTTCCGTTCCTAATACTATATGCGCACTATTTCCTTCAATAAGAGATACTAATTCAGGAACCTTGCCCTGGATACTCCTGCAGTTTACCAATATTACGTTAACTTTTCCTGTTTTTGGTCTCTGAGGACGGACGTTCTTTATCAACGATGGTAATGTCCTCTCTGGTAAGCCGTCAGGTATTTTATCGTTTCGCCCAAGGGGGGTTCCTCTAACCTAAAAAACCCCCGTGTGCACGCCACACGTACTCTGCTACCCTAGTAGCTGCTTCCGGTGTGTAGTGCACGCCTGACCTGTCTAGGCGTCCAGAGGAGGACAGTCTGCAGGAAATCTGCCGCAAAATGGTTACTGGACAAAATTTTGATATCGGTGTGTCAGAAAGCGAAATAGATTGAATCTGCGCTACTATTACATTCACGTGTTCAGTATTCAGGCAGAAGAGGCTATAAAAATATTTTATGCCAGCTGCTCTCGATCCACTGACATTATGAACAGAAACAACGCACGCTACCGCTAGACCACAGGTGCAATCAGCCTATAGTTTCTCCATCATGGGACAAGTTTTCCTCCAGGAAGTGCCGCAGTCTGCAGTGTTGCCAGATTGTGCAGATGACCGGACTTAGAGAATTAGCGAGTTGGCCAGTTTTATTGTCCCATGTCGCGATCGGCGCGGACTTAGCCTCTGAAGCGGCCGGCCGCCGGTCAAGTTTTATGTCAAAGAGTGTACATCAGTTGGAGTGAAAGTTTAAAAAATTATTAACCCTTATGTGATGAGCATATCTACAAGGTGTAATAAATATAGGACTGTCACGTCATGAGCTTGGACTCATTTCCCTCCAAGAAAACACTCGCCCTCAGTGCTAGGAACAAGCAGTTAGAGACAAAAAAAAGTAGAGGTAAGGAAAAGCGAAGTATTTAGTGGGAAAGTAGATTAGATTAGCGAGGACTGCAGTATTTGTAGCCATTGTGAAGCGCAAACTTTTACGACTTCAGTGCCATGTGCACACGAGTAACCCGTATTGGAGAACTTCTGTAGCCTAAAGAGGACAACATGTTCACACTAATCTGGCATAGGGCTATTCATAGAATCGAAATAAACAGTACATATGGCAGTAGCAGAAAGTGCCTTCAATTAACGTAGTATGAACTGGGAAAATTACACGCAGATTAAACGTAAGTGAGAGAGTTGTACCTTGCAGTACTAATCAAAGTTTCATCTGTAGCCATACCAATAACAGAAGTTTAATGTATTTTCTTGTACCCTGTTTAAATAACAGCATTTACTTCTTGTGTACAGTAGGATTTTTCTAAATTTACAAAAATGGCAATGCAAATGCCGGATTTTACAAATGTGAAAAATGTTCAGTGGTCATGAAGCTAGGAGCAAATATTCTATTGATATTTGAAATGGTTACCATCGAGAACGTCCTGCCAGTATTGTATTCAAAAGTCTATCCGTTACTTTATTATTCTACTGGAAAGTAAAACTGCCCTCAATCCGGAAACTGTTGCGAAGAAGTGGTATGCTCTTGGCTTCCTCTGACTTGAGCTGACTTACCCTGTCACTTATAGAGGAACCTCCAGTCTAATGTGGATTCCGAACCACGGTGCAACTCGGGATTTTTCACATCGGGAAATATCGCCAGAGGTGAAAGAAGTGTCAGAAGAAAAGTCCCAAGTGTGAGCAGAGATCGAAGCCGAGACATTTGGATTATGCTCTTTCCCACTTGGCGACAGAACCCTTTACTATAAAGAGCACCAATAATCAGAAAATAAAATCGGATTAATTAGAGGTGTAATTAAAACCAGAGTAACGTAGATTTCCATTTTTAAGGTTGGTAAAATTATTAAGACATTAAAGAACACCAATTCATTCTCCGATATTACATCTTCCATGGCTTCAAGGTACAAGATAGTGCGCGACTGACAATGTATGTCTGCATCTTCTACACTTCATATAACTAGTTTCAAAATTGTGAACAGTTTTATTTAGTACTAGCTGCGACTCGTGGTTAAATACCTATTTGTATAGAAATGTTAATGTCGAAACTCATTATCAATGCGTATTCACCTTCATAAAAATTATCTCTCGGAGGTATTCAGGCCCGAGTCACTTGCCGCTCAGCAAACTTGGCGACACCGAAAAAACCACTAGATTTTGAGACGCTGGGAGAAGCTGACAGAACACATGTCGCTCATAACTCTCTCGTTTCGTTAAGGAAAAACTTTTTATGCGACGTAAGAGCGAATTACAAAATGTGTCAGAAAACGAAGTAAATAATTTCACGACTATTTACAACATGCCTAACAGGGAAAAGATCGTAATTGTCCAAGTGTAAAGGAGAGCCATCAATTTATTGTAACACGTGTTCGTAAACAACGTTCCAAGACTTCTCTACGTATATGTAGAGACTTCTGGTTCTCGATACACGTGAGCAGCCAACGTAGAGCTGTCACTGCGAAAAAGATGTTTTGCCCAGATGAATACTGGTCACTTTTAACGTTTATCCTTGACCCTCATTTATAGTGATAGAGAAGACCACTTTAAAGTGAACTGCAAGCTTTAGAACGTGAAAGGAAAGTTTGTTGGAATGATAGGAATTAGTTGTATCAGTGAAGTCTCTTTCTATCGGTTTCGCCGTGGTGCGAAATATTCCTTCTCAGTTCCGTAGTAGCTATCACTTGTCTTTATTACGATGTCAGCGGTTAAAGATCCAAGGCAACTCGAAATCTAAGCCCATCTACCAGTAATTTCTTCCTGACAGTCTGTGTTGACATTCTCCCTGTGTCCTCTACCCCGGTATCCCTTGTTGACTTCCGTCAAATTATCATAGCGAGTCGTATAACCGCTAAGATCTCGTGGTGTATTCATTCTGGATGGACACGTGTCTACTTTTATTCCCAGATCGTCGTCCTGAAACCATGTCGCCCCCCTGCGTTCTGCAGTAACTGCAGAGTAGCCAACTGTCTGTGTGATCTGCTTGTATCGTACTGCTATGTACCCAGTACCAGTTATAAGACTGTTAAGTCCAAGAGATAGAAATAACTTACATACGCACGTCCTCTACACATGCATGACGCATGAAACAGCTACCATTGGTGCTTGTAGATTACTCACCAGTATGCCATGTACACTCACATTCAGCTCCAACTCGTAGGACAGCACCCCCGACATTCCTAATGAGTTTAGAAACTCTGCAGATTATTTAGTAGCGCCGTCTCTTGCCATCACTGTACACACTGACGTGTACGTCGTCACCTTGGAAGTTATCCTAACATGGGACGCCACAATGAAAGTTAACCCGTGGTGCTAACTATGCAACTTGATTGAAAATGTAGTAAAATTTACTAGCAACATTAATTGTTTTAAAGAAAAACAGTCGTAAACTATAGTTATTGATTGAATACAATATACAACTAACAGTTGGGTTAAAAGAACACTGGACAAGGATCCTGGGTGGCAGAAGTGAGTTAAGTACTCTGGCCCTAAAAATGTGGATAACGCGATCTGAATTGATCTGATGCTGAGCAGACTTTGATTGATAATCTACAGAAGTATATATAGGTGCAGCTAAGAGCAAGTGGCGATTGAGATCTGTACACCCTGACAAGGCCGGAACAGCAGTATGTTACCCTGTTTGCTTCGTGCAGCGATGTAACTTGCAGCTGGCGTGGTGTGTGCGGTGGAGGTGAGGTGTAGTGGCCACGAAAGAAACGCAGACACTCATAGTCTAGCGATCAGGCAGACGGATCGTAATTTACTATCTACCAGAGCCCTGAAATAATGGTAGATTTCAGTGTGTCACACACCCATTCGCTGGTCGTACCAAGGACCAATTAGGCTCACTTATACGACAGAGAGAACAAAGATACCAAACGTCAAGACTGGTAAAGCAAAAACGAGCAAGTGTGCCCTTGGTGAATGAGTAGTCCTAGACGTTTGAATTCACAATGTCTGTACAGGTAGAACTTTACCACAGGCTCTACAGTATAACTACTTGCAAGTGAAGTCAGTCTCAGGGCAGGACCCAAGCACCAACCATGCATGTCAGAACTTAGACAAGAAGATCCTTTCCAGACCGAAGTCCAGAGTCCGAGTGCCTCGCATCTCTCCAGATAAAAAAATTCAGTTTTTCTGAAAAGTGCACGAACGCACCTCCTTCACCCCGTCTTGAACCAGTCACAGAGCTTTAGAGGTGCTAAATCTCCCCTCCTACCCGACAGCATAAAGTCATGTAGAATTAGCGCAAGAGTTAAGAAAACTGCGCCCCTGGATAAAAAAAAAAAAAAGAAACCGCAAATTACTGGCTATTTTAAGTTTTCGCGGAGGGAGAAGATGTGTTTCTCCGAAGCTGCGTCACTTCCCGTAGCAACAAGTGAGCAGATACAATCTTAAAGTTATTTATCTAAACCACCTGTCCCTTGGAGCATGTTAGTCCCAGCTATGAGGTGTAATAAAGATTCTATCTCTAACCGTTTCTCAGACGCCGGAGTTTCTTATACAACCAAGATGACTGATGGAAGTGAGTCACACGTCTATTGCAGTATCGGTGAACACGAAACTTGAGAATTTTTATTGCACGTGGCTCTGGACACAATGCCGAGTTGACGACTCCCCTGTGTAGATGCGTTCCTTTCGTCTGTCACCCCTAGCCTATCATTCGGCTGGTGCCATTGCAGGTATAGGGGCGTTGTTTTGCTGGAGACCTGTCTCGACTAGGGGCTGCTCTGTCCACCCTGTACGGCTGTGGGCGCATCCAGCAGGATTTACTCAGGGATGGGCATGCCGCCAATTGCTTTCAACTTCCAATATGCCATTTCTATGAACTAAGAACCATAAAAATACTTCATGCTTTTAACGACCTACCATGCTCCATCAAAGTCCGCTCAGGCCATTGATTTTCCAGAGTCTCACTCAAGGTGTGTAAGGTTGTAACAAAATCTGATAATTTGTCGTACACAGAAAATAGGTGAGAGTGTAACTTGTCCTCTCTCAACCTCACAGGTAACTGATCAGTAGTTTTTTATTGATGTTTCCCACGGATTCATTCTTGGCCGCCTGTATTGCCCTTTCATATAACCAATCCTCAACGTTAAACTTCCTGTGTAAGCTCGGAAAAATCTCATTAATTAGATTATCTTCCGAGCTTACATTACATTTCAAACGTTATTTAGCCTTCCGCATCCATGGCCATGAGGCCCTTGCTGATCTTGAGGAGCCAAGGCTTCTAATCGTTGTAGAGTTGGACTCTCGTATTGAGTGAGGGGTGTAGCCTTTCTACGTTTGCACACAGTCCAGAAGATTTGCGGAACACTATGATCTCGCCTGTTGCAGTGTCTCCATCGATGACTGTCAGCATTTGTTGGAAGTCGCCTGCAAGCAAGGTGGTCACTCCACCCATCAACATTCGGTTACCGCAGATATCATGCAAGCTTCGATCTAGGGCCTCGATCGCACTCCTGTGTTATATCTAACATTCTTTCCACACGATAAATTTTCTCCGCTGCAACAGGACGGCCCGACCAGTGCTCTTGCTTATATTGAAAGTGAACGTTCCCTCACTCGGTATGTTCAGCAGAAGCTTGAACCTCAGGTGGACAGTTCTTTATTCGCTGAACTAGGTTGTGACTATTGCAGAAGACGTAACTGCTAGCCCTACATTCCTATCCTTGTGCAGCTGCATCAGTATCAGATTCAACGGTCTGACCAGTACATTCTGGTGCATCCAAAAATTAAAGAGCCCTTCTCTGTCCTTCACTTTACTCAACATTTTATTACAACTCCGCCTTCACTCTGGTAACAGCTGGGGCTCAGCTTGAGCGGCTTCCGCCACCAAGGCTGCAGTGTCGTAACTGAGCTCCCTGAGCAGATCAATGGACAACTCTTCCGCTTGTGTGGTATGGGCATGCCAAAATCAGACTGCCGTTTTCCCACCATTGAGAAGACATTCTTCGCATTAAGATGAAACATACGTCGTCTCTGGCCTGTGCTGTCAATTGGTACCGTTGTGGCATCTCTTCCGATAACACGTTTTTATATTAGTCCCAGAGTGGAGTTATAAAGTCCACAGTGGCTCAGTATGATAGTGAAGAGGCCTCTCAACTTGACTGATAAACGGCACGATACGTCGACCTCCGTTATAGCGTCTCGGTGGCCGTCGTCTTCCAGAAGACCCATTGCCTCACATGCTTCCTGAAAAATGGCTTCCTCCTGTCCATCTAGTATTTGGAGGGCCTGAGAACTGATGAGGCTCCAGATGAGGGTAACTCTCAAAATATATTACGCATCGTGTCAATTCAGCCCAGGGCAGCTGACGATTTTGCACATTGCCAGCCCTCGACGGGACTGCCCTGTACAAGACGCTTCCATTCATTTCTCTGGCCCATTCCACGTGTAATATTTTGGCACGTCTGCATACAGCAAAGTTCGGGAAAAGTCGTCCGTCTGACAGAAAGATGCGCTGAGGTCGGTAGTAGGCTCTGTTGCTACTCGATCGCGCAAGTTGGTCTCCGTGAAGTATACGCGCTCGCCGTCAGGTAGGTGTGTAGCAAGACGTGCGACTGTCGGGTGCCTCTCGTGAAGCGTCAAGTCCTATGTCCGCTACGCCACTTCGTTGCTGCTCACATATCGACCAGCTCTAAACATTGCACTTCACCTCTTGGGTCAGTATTAGCGCATCCCTGCTGTAGCACAATATACTGTCTATCAGCTTGCCACTGGCTTTGTTTATTTCCTTGCAAATGTATTTAATAGCCTGAACCGAGTTAAAAAACACCACATTAACGTAAGCATTAAACTTTTTGGGAAGGAGCATTGATTATGGACCTCCCAGTTGTTGTCCACTACGACGTCTTGCGCAATACTTCTCACTTTATATGTAAACTGTAGGGGATCATTGCCCCCGATTTCGGTTAATGTCCCGCTGCAGCTGACAGCAAAGAGCGAAAGTTCGTAACGGACGACGATTTGAAGCTGGGATATTCTGGTTCCTAGGTATTTCCGGTAACCACTGTGCCATCCGAGCCAAAACGTTATCGCAACGGCACGGAATACCTCGGTACACCTCATGGCTAACCCACACTCTCACCGAGCCCCAACTATCAGCAACAGCTGACAGCAGTGATCCCCCCTTCAGTTTACATAAAATGTTCGGCAGCTGCGGGATGTGTATGGTGTCTCTTCTTTCGAATGAACAGACACCACCCATTAAAATACTTCTCACTTTAATTGTGACTGCACGTTCCCTGCCCTCGAGCGCCCTTCAACTGTACAAAGGATTTACATTTTTTTTCGTTTTGGCGTCTTTTAACAGTACCCATGGATACTTTTTAGTGTATTACCTGTCCTTCATGCTCAAGGATGCAGGATTCGTCGCTCCGCAAGGACCGTGGATTAAACTCTTAGTGACTGTGGCAAATGTGACTGTGGCAAATGGCTGTTTGCCCACCTCTGCTAATATCAACCGATCTATTTGGTTTGGCCGCAATTTCTGTTTCATGCACAGTAGCAAGTGTGTGTGTTCCAAGCCGCTTTTTTGCAACTCTGTGGAATACATAAAGCACTTCAACTCGACATAAACGTGCCCTTTCATGAGAACGGTCACCAACTTTTGCACTTACTACGATATTGTGGCGGCCTGTCGGATTCTGACCGTCCATCAGTTCTTCCCTGATTTCGGTCCAGGCTGAGCTGCACTGGAAGATGAATAAATCCAATGAGACAGAGTTCCGGGAGTAGGGGAGAGATTGCTGGCTATATCCGTGGAAATACCTCAGACTGTTCAGGACAGACGATGGGAGAATCACCATCTGACCTACGTCGTTAGTATTCACGTTGCCGTCATTGTAAAAAGGCATCTTCCACATTTAAATAATTCTTTCGACACAGTTTGCTTTGGTTAAGTGCTGCGTCCTTATACGCTCACTCTCCATCTTAGCATACATGTCTACCAAAAACTGGGACAGAAGTAGGCCTACTTACACCGCAGCAGCAAGATGAAGTAGTGTTCTCCGACCGTCAATGAAACATATAGATATCTATCCATGTTATATTTTTGTTCGGATTCAATGGCCCCGTGGCGGGATACGATTGAGGGATACTGGCCTTTCCAAAACATAATGGGGTAGTGTAGAGCGTTGTAGTAGCAATGGTGCTCCTGATCCTGGCGCGGAAGTCTTCGTACTGGCACAGGAGGTATCCATCGCGGTGGTGGGGTCTATGTGTGCGACATAGTCTCGACCTCGGCCCTGACCGCCGTGTTGTAGCGGCTGTTGCAGCGGCACGTATGCTGCCCTCTCGGTTTCTTGCAACTCACGTCGAGCATGTTCTGGGGAGCTGTTTTAAACCCATGCACCAATACGTTGTGATCATGCAGAAAAATTTGTATTTTCACTGCAGTCGTCCGTTCGACTCCCTGCATAATTTGGCATTGGCTATGAGTCTCTACCTCGTCAGCCCACGTAATGTGTACCTACAAGAATTGTGCCCAACCCTCGGACGGAGGTAAAAGGAACCTTATTTTACGATACACTGGCCCCTGCACCGCAAAAGTCGGTGAAAACCCAGGCATGTGAGAGTTCTATCTACCCCAAGAAGGTAATATGAAAACATGAATTGCATTTTTATACGGTTTAGGAAATACTGTGACTCATCAGTCTCGCCAGAAAATAAATCCTTTAAACGATCGACGCACTCTCTTAATGTGCGGATAGCTTGTCCCTCAGGGAAATGCAATGCTGCCGGTTCTTCCTTTCATTTCGCTGTCGTAAAAAATCTACATGCCTTCTGTGGTAACCACAACCTACAGCGGGAACGACTTGGGCCGCGGATCGGAGCCGCCAGGCGGGGAAGTCGCCGGCGGTGGAGCACGCACCACCGGGTAAACACGGGACTAGTCGGACGACAGACCAACGACAACTGACAACAACCGACCACGACCGACTATGAGCGACACAACAAGGAAGAGATAAACCACGGAGGCTTGTGAAAACCACAACACCCAACACCAAACACCAAACGTAAATCCACTCGGAACCAGAGCCAGGCAAATGTCAACAACGAGCAACGACCAGAACGCAGTACCGCCGAGATAGAAACGAAATCCAGAGCGAGTACCAGACTGGCTGGACTAGGTTTTTTTTTTTCCTTTATTGATTTTCAATTCCCCCGAAGGGGGCGGGCTGGCAGCAGATTAGTACGCTGCTCTACAGTCTGCAGACTTTTATTTTAAAAAAACGGAAGAAGAAAAGAAGCAAGAAAAACAGGCGATAAAACGGTGACTTAAAGTGTAAAATGGCGGAAAAATGCGGGAAGTTAAAACAGAAAGCAAAAGGGGCTGGCAATGTTAATAAAAGACAAAGGAATCAGACAAGTAACAGAGTACACACACAATTAAAAAACATGGCGACAATCTGGTTTCTGTTCGCAAGAGATAAAAAGCACACCCAGCGACAGTATGATGGCCGTTTGCAACACTTCCCAAAAAACGCAACACGGAAGACTCACTGTAAAACACTCACTGTAAAACACTGCACGAAAATGGCGGCACAAAGATGACACTCCCGAGCCAAGGGCAGATGGGGGGGGGGAACCTGGAGGATTTCTCTGCCTCGTCATGACTGGGTGTTGTGTGCTGTCCTTAGGTTAGTTAGGTTTAAGTAGTTCTAGGTTCTAGGGGACTGATGACCATAGATGTTAAGTCCCATAGTGCTCAGAGTCATTTGAAGCATTTGAACCTACCTGGAGGAGGGGGAAGAACAAGAGGGGAGGAAGGAAAAAACGAAAAGGGAGGTGGGGGGGCTGGACTAGGGCAGAGCGGGTCCCTATATACGAAACCAGAGGGAGCGGCTATTGGCCGCTGTCTGCACGTGGCTTAGCGGTGGCGCCCCCGCTGCGCGAGAGCCGCTGCGCGGAATAGCCGCCGCGGAGGCGGAGCCCTCTATGGGCTGACCACGTCCATTTGTTCTGCCGCGTGTTCGACTTCCGCGGCGGAAGGTACTAGACCTTCTTCACTCAGTTTCGATGAACCTGATTAGTGTAGTCTAAAACTGGATCATAGCGGAAAGCAAATTTTTTGTAAAACCGCAGATATTCATTGCAAATATTTGCCGATGTTCAACGTGTCACGGGGCAACAGCAAGTCTGTTCGCGTTAGCCTCTTCGACTGACTCACAGACACACAGAAGCCATTATTCTTGTGTCGCCGAGAAGCTTCACTTTCGACTGTCTCGGAAGCACGCTGAGAGGCAATACGGTCTGCTGTAACTCTCATCCAGATTATGACTGCTCTGGTGTGTCAGCTGCACGCCGAGATGCAAAGCGTTCAGCGTTCTGCTGATGTCGACCATCAGCTGCTTGAGCATTTATGTGACGCTCTGCCTCTTCAGTTCTCCGCTGTTCATCTTGAACTAACGATTGCTAGAGCTTATTGCTAGCTCTGTGAACGATTTTACATTCGTTTGCCAGTCATAAGAAATTCAAACAGTAGTAACTAGACTGAGTAACTGATGTAAGATGGCCGACCTAAACAACCTAATCTAATAAGGAACTACACCAGTTACAATTCATCGTAATGGAAAACAAATGCCAATTATACGAGGAAAAGAAACAGAAAAACCTAACTGAGAAACAAACTGTCGAGATCCTACAAACCAACGAAATCATTCAATTCCAACCGGAAAACCACATCACTGTCCAATACACTATAAATAGTCGGAATCACCAAAGAAACCATGAATTACATTCTGTGTTCGGTGAAATATATTCATGTGCGTACGTAGTGTTGTTAGCGAGTTTAGCGTTGATTTTATTCTAAAGGGAAAAATTCTGCTGACAGAGATGTATTTAGATACTTAATTCTTTTGTCAAAACAGTTAAAAACTAATCATGGTATGGGCTATGACCGTTACAAAGTTAATGCGAATCCATCGAGTTACTTTATTGTGAAGCGCTAACAAACACACTAACTCGACAAAGAATATAAGCGATTTCTAGTTCGGAGCAGCACAAATTTTATAATATTCGTACATGCAGCAATGTCATCTTTCCTCACGTTTGCGTCTTTTACCAGAGGATATGCTAGTATATCATAAAGATGTCCAGCCTCTCTAAAAGCCTGTCACTTCTACTATGAGTACATGTACGTCTCTCTCTCATACAGAATGAAATTACAATATCATTGCGAGTCTTCAGGCGTCTCAGAAGCTATAGGTTATGTCAGTGGCTAAAATGCCTCAGGCTTGTGTGGAACTATGGATGAAACACTTTGGGGGTTGTGTAAATATTGTATTCATTACGCTGGAATGTAGAGCTTGTTAAACAACAAAAGGATTTTCACAGATACGACACAGTTCAAAAATCAAAGGGTAAATAGCTTCTTATAAGAGAAATTATTGTTCCATATTTCACATTATATTCATCAGAGCAATAAATATCTTGTATTACACACTTTTAAAAGTAGTCAGTGTGTTAATTTAGATATAAGTAGATTCCATTCTAAATTTCTTCTAAATCCGTCCTGCCATTTCAGCATAAAGGAGTAAGACAGTACTAACTAAAAGTTTCACATTTATAATAAACACGATATTTATTTATTTCAACTTCAGATAACCAAATGTCTCTAAAACGGCAGAAAAAGGATACAGGCTAAAATTTTGTGTTATTAAGGGGGACTTGTGTCTATGCTACAGCAGTCCCCTCACAGACACAAGATTTATTGTATATTCGCATTATACCCCCAAAAATACATCTAGTTTGCCCAAACCATTGTCTTTCATTCTTGGAACTGTAATGAAAATAATATCAAGAGTACTTGTTTTTGCAGTTAAGAACCGACTCATCTGATTCTACATTTAATTTACAATGAAGATGTACATATCGTTTTTGTAATAGTCGAAATTTCTTTTAGCGTTGCAAATTTGGTTCTTCAGTAAAATATGACTAACCGTTTGAATGTCTATCTGGAAACTACGTTTAGATGGTTTAGGAAAAGCTATGTTGGTATAATAGTTTGCTGTTCTACTTGGGATGCCTGATGTCGGTGTGCCTCCTTGCCCCGCACCTTTGGTATTTGATTTTTGTGAGTCTCCTTATCTCTCATCATTGGGTTGGTTGATTTCAGTGAGTCCCCTTGCTTCTCACCCTTTGGGTGCTTGATTTCGATGAATCCCCTTGGCTCTCACCACCAGGCTGCTTGATTTTCGATAGTCGCCTTGTCTCTCATCATCGGGGCTCTTCATTTCGGTGAATCTCTTGGCTCTCATCACTGGTGTGTTTCATTTTGATTAGTCTCCTTGCCTGTCACGATTTCTCTGCTTGATTTCGTTGAGGCCCCTCTCTTCCTCTCGCACTATCATTGCCTTTTTCGCTCTTCTATAACACAACCACTGTCTACTACCTACCATTATGTATTACTTGTCTGCCTCTTTGCCACTTTCACTGTCTTCTTCTCTCACAACTTAAAAATTGGTGATGTAACTGTAAAATCTTATGAAAAATTTTTAAACGTGCTGAGTAAGTTAGAATGGGGCAACTCATTCCCTACTTTTCAGTAAGAATCTTTTAAAAAGATAAGAACAAATACGGCTTATTTGTGATCCCATAGGAGCATTTTCCCGCAATTTCCCTTCTTTTCCCTGCTGCAGCAGGGCATGTAGCTCGCATGAAAAGAAATGTATTGATCAGTAAAATTTAGATAATTTGTGCTTACGAGAAACTGATTAACGCAAAACTTATTTTACACTTCACACCGGAAGTAACGTGCGAAAAACAAATTGCAATTGCTTCAGTACTACGACATAGTGTACCCAGATGATGACGCAGACGTACAACAGCATATTTGTCCACCACGTCACTTTATAAACTACGTTTTCACCTCTTAGAGAATTTTACATGCGTATTTTACCAGTGCAAGTCTGATAACTTCGAACCTCTTTATCTCGCAAACAGATAAAGATATGTAGAAAGCTTGCAAGATTTTTGATGGAGTAAACCGCCATTTCAGTATGTATTACTGTAATTATCTCCTGTGCTATCGAGGTTTCAGCTTTGATGCCACTAACGAGAACAGAGCTAAACAACATCTAGCATTGTACTGATAATGAGACAAAAGCCGAAATTTAGGTAGTACAGTAGATAAATATAATAATGCACAGTCAAATGGTGGTTTATTCCTTTAAAAAATATTGCACGACTATGACTCAGCATCACCGACAACTTTTTATTTTGGAGATTGTTCGAGATCGGGGTATTAGGAATATATCGTAAAAATGGCAGTCATTTTCTGCGTATCATCTTGGAATCCTCTCCACCGGTGACGTTCAAAGTATAGTAAATAAACCAATTTTGTGCAGCTTTTCGAGGAACCGCCCTAGAATTAATGGAGCTTTCATATGTCCCATCAAGCCAACCGCAGACCACATCAAATGCAAAAAGAACTAACAGATTTGTTTCATTCGCCTAAGCAGGAGGATGTGTGTAGTATTCAGTCTTTGACCATCTACTATAGGATAGTGACACAAAAACGATCCTTCTATTGATATGCAAGTGGTACCTAAGCCAAGTGCTGTCCTAATCACTGGACCCTACCTTTCTACCACCAATAGCACCCGAGACATAAGCACCGTAATATCTCGTTTTATGTGCGGCGTTTGGGGGCAAATTAGGTACGCACGTTGTCACATGCATACCGATAAGGAAATCTAGTAATATGAGAAGCGAAATATTGATAGTAAAACGGGAAATTAAACGTGGCACGTGTGGAGACACGGAATGAAATCGGCTGGAGGGGAAATGTTTGGAAGTCTCAAGAAGAGGATATTCGTGAAACAGTGCCTATTATGTGTAATGCTAAGCTTCTGTTTTCAGCTCACGCTGTTGGTTCATTATGTCCAGCTTTCGTCCGGAGCCTGGTGGGCACGTGTAACGCTAATGGCCTGGCGAGTTGACGATCTAGGACTAATTGCCTCGTTTGTCATTTCTGACTGGACGCGCCTGACGGCGAATTGCTCTCAAAAAACAGAATTTCATTAGCGGTATTACCTGCGCCCTCTACACGTCACCTCTTGAAGGTGATAAAAGTATACTCCCGCGCACATAACGCGGTTTTTCGTCATATTTATACAGTAACATCGCGTCTAAATACAACCACAAACTTTAAAACCTCTCCGTATGGAAACAGAATTTCACAACATTGCAATTGTAACACATACTTCGTAGCTGTATATATTTTCAAGGAACAATAGCCACATCAAGCCGCAGTGTTCGCTTAAAATAACCTGTGTTCCTCTAATTTTATGTGAGGCGAGACGGGTTACAAGGCAACATTCTTCTGAGTGTTTTGATACGGTAAGCAGCGATTTTCTCTCCTGTACCATTAACTTCTGCTTAGAGTTACATTTACACCCATTGTCGTCAATCATTCCTTACATGTACAGGATTATTCATAAAGATGAACCCTGTTTAATTACCTTACATTTCACGACATGACTCATGCAGGTTGTACCACTGAGCTTCGCACTGCGGTGCTCCCATGGACGGAATCTATGAAGAGTTTACTACTCAGGGTCATGACATCCAAAGTGCCTTCAGCATCATGCTAGCAACGAGATGTTAGCAGAACGAGACAATGCTGTTACATCAATCCAGCTGTCTACCCCAACATGATACATTCCTTGGTGTCGCAAGAGGTGAAGATAATGTCCACTGCATTCCAATTGAATGCACGTCACCCACACAGACGTGCTGGTTCTGAGATGGGATCATTTGGTACCTCATGCCACGACTCATCAGCAGCACCTTAGCACGTCACCATGTTCTACTGTGCGATTGGGGGTGCGAGGCTATAGGGGTCCGCTCGCGACGCCTCAAGGCTCTTCGCAGGAACTTCAGAGGCAGGAACGTTCATGATTCGCAGATGACCAGTCTTAACATGTTGAAAAGTGCAACATGGAGCCCTCCCATTACCCTCCAAATACCCTCCAGGAAGGTCCACCAAAATGTCTCATACATCTCAGGGTGAGTGTGACAAATGAAGTGCGAAGTGAAGGAAAGAAGGTCTAGGAGTGTTTCCCATACAACAGAATCGTTAATTCATTGTCTATGATGGCTTCCATTAATATTTTTTGTTGATATGGTTGGTGAACTTAGATCATTCCGGCAAACTGAGGTATACCTGCGGGTTTGTTTTAGAGTATTGGCTTATGAACGGCGATAAATGTTCCAGTGCTAGATTCCGAGCCGCCCGTTCTACTTTCCTGACGTGAGCTTGTTTTATAGTTCGAAGTTTTCGTCCAGGGAAGGTTTGATCCCTATCTTCTCATGAAGGTACGTTGTGATTGAGAAGAAGTGGACGATTATATGGATAAGGGTTCTAGGGCATGGATCCCTCAGGGTACAGAGATGAGGAAGAACAAATGCTCGTTTAGGTAGAGTCACCACTCCCTGCGACTGTCCTTCTCCCAACAGGGCGTGAGAGCGTACTGTGTCAAAAGGTTTTGCCATAGGAGAGTGGTCTGCTTGTTGCCTTCACCTTCTGCTAAGTCACGTGAAGAGATATAAATAAGTAAAGGGATCCGTGTAAAATATTGTTTGAATGGTTGTTTGAGCATCCGTTTTGCTCCTGAAACTTTGGAAGGAAGACGAGTGGAATTTTTTAATGTGGGGATGCATTGTGTGACAAGTGATTATAATGAAACTAGATTTTAGTAGCGGGTACGTGACGTTACAACGCGAGAAGAGGCTGGGTTTGCTTTGCCTTGTACAACTATAATTGAAAAGTGGCGGTGACACTGAGATTTCTAGTTTTTTTTGTGTAATTCCATTCTGACTGTGAGAATTGTTTGCTTGGCTGCCATTCATTTACACTCTTTGTAGGAAGTGTAAGAATCACACAGGAATTGTCAATACACCATAAAAAAAGAAACGTCTTGATTGAAACAATGAATCTAAATAAAACGTTTTATGATTTGGTCATTTTGTTCCGTGTGTATATTCTGTGAATGATGAACGCTGGTATCTTTTGGAATAAGTGAAAGTTTGTGTTATCTCACAGTTATTAACGAAATACTCACATTCACTAATAAAGGCATTCGCGATTGTTAAACTGTCCCTGACGATACGACCAGTCTGCACAGGAAGGTACGATCAATATTTCAAGACGAAAAAAAGAAGAAGGATGAAACATTTTGTGCTTATGTTCGTCGTAAAGTGCTCCATAAAAGAGAACTGAAATTCTTCCTTATTTACGACTAACAGATTTATTTAACCAAGAATCGGGAAAAAGACTTGACTTTACATAATTAATCTTAGAACCGCATTAAGCGGTTGCAGATGTCATAAGAAGGGAGCTACGCCAATTGCATGCTGGTATAAACACAGTCAAAGAAATAATTTTTCATCAGAGAGGATAGAGACCTACTTACTGTTTACCCAAGTAGCGTATTTAAACTGCATACGCTATTCAATTTATCAATGAGAGTTAGGTTTCCCCCTTCACAACTTAATGAAAATAAAAAAAGAATCATTAGTTTGTGTTTTACGGAGAACTATCGATAACTAACGGCATGAGAATCCCAAAGCGCACAGGTATATTAAACTTACATGATCACAATGAGTTATCATGAAGATTTCACTAGTAATATTTGAAGTGTGATAATTTTTTGTAGGCAAGATACGAAGATAGTAATAACGATTAGATATTGCCGTGAATTTGTCTTGTTCGGAACACTGACATAGGGGTACGGAACATCTTCTGACCGTCCTAAATCAAAATAGTGTGTAGAAATCCCATTCAATAGGCAACACAGGCAATCTTGGTACAAGAGGAACCACTTACTGAGATAATCGTCTTATTATGCCTCAATAATTCTCATATGGGTGTTGTGGTAGCCTAAAGGCTTCATTCGTATGAAGTTACCAGGCACCACATTAATAAAACTCTGCACCAGTTGTTGACAAATCACATTCTTCTTTGAAAAGGCTAAGCCTTGTCTCTGAGGTCACCACTGTCTCTTCAGCAGTCCTCCTCATCTCCAAGTGCGAAAAACGTCCCATGTCATGGATCATATTCCTTTGGATAGCATGTTCTCGGTCGTCCCCACGGTGTCTTCCCTAAGGTCTGGCCTTAGAAAAGGTTTGTAGCAGAATATCAAGGCTGATTAAGTGCCCAGAAGTTTAGCTTTGTGCGGGCCGTGATTGTAGTTTTTTCTTTTCTCCTATTTCCTGCAGAAAAATATCATTCGCTTACTGTTACTTAGCCTAGTTCATGTAATTTTCCTCCTGAACCAAACATCCCCAGTTCCGAGATGAGCTTTCTCCTGCTTTGCTAACGTCCTGTTTCCACGTCCACATGTGAGAACGTTTCATACAAAGATGCATGTGAGAAACGACAGATGCTATTGAAGGTCCACAACTATACGAATTACTTCGAAACTAACGTGCACACTGCAAATTCGTTGACAACGGCTATCTTAGGTATAAATCTTCTTTCCAACAGTGACATATGACAATTTGTGCCAGACCATGAACAGAATTAGGATATCCCACTTATAGAAAGGATTCAACTCAACAGCTCGACTATTTTTTTTTATAATATACAAACATTTCTTTTACATCTCATAATATAAATACCGCCATTACCTCATCTGATTTTTACAGACATAAGAGAACCATACAGGCACATCTGTCTTTTTTAAAACGGACCACAAAAGATCTACCAAGAGATCTATGATCGAACATTTCAGCATCTCACTATTTTCTGTTAAGTCACTAAGCTAATAAATATGTTTCAAGGAAATCGATTGATACCATACCTTAATATTTGCGATGTTCATGACATTATTTATAAACACATATAAAAACACATAGTCCTTGGAGTGAACATAATAGTACAAAAAGGAAAACAGGACACATTTAATAGTCAGGAAAAAACACAACAAATTGTACTTCCACTCATTCACAGATTGACTCTCCAGATGCAATACGATATTACTGAAACCTTTCACTATCTAACACTTACATTCACCATTGAATTTGCCACAATGAGTAGAAAAAGTGTGCCTGTAATTCACATTTGCACTCGCATTCCACTCCTCTCATTGCATAACACAAAGCCTTTGTAACATTATCCACATAACGTTTATTTTGATTTTAAGTATATTAAAAACAATTATTTACATTTTAGAATAGACCTTACACCTTGAAAGGTAACGCTGTTTGGACTGTATAAAAATGATTGAGAATGTATGCAAAATCTAGTTTACTGACAACATTTATTTTCCCAAAACAAAGACACACATAAATTATCCTAAAACAAGTTTTGATTGTAAACCGCAAACAACTAACCGTTATTTTAAAACCGCAGTGGACAAGGATCCTGGATTGCAGAAGTGAGTCACTCTGGCCCTAAAAAATATGTATAACGCAATCTGAATTGATCTGATGGTGAGCAGACTTTGATTGATAATCTACAGAAGTTTCTCAATATAGGTGCAGCTGAGAGCAAGTGGCGATTGAGATCCGCACGCTCTGACAAAGCCGGAGCAACAGTATGTTACCCTGTTTGCTTCGTGCAGCGATGTAACTTGCAGCTGGTGTTGTGTGTGCGGTGGAGGCGAGGTGTAGTGGCCACGAAAGAAACGCAAACACTCACGGTATAGCGATCAGGCAGACGGATCGCAATTTACTATCTACCAGAGCACTGAAATCATGGTAGATTCCAGTGTGTGACACACCCATTCGCTGGTCGTACCAAGGACCAATTTGGCTCATTTATACGACAGAGCTCACAAGGATACCAAACTTCAAGACTGGTAAACCAAAAACGGATAAGTGTGCCATCGGCAAACGAGTAATTCGAGACGTTTGAAGTCACAATGTCGGTACCGTAAGAACTTCATCACATGCTCCCCAGTCTAAACTACTTGAAAGTGAAGTCAGTCTCAGGACAGGTCCCAGGCACCAACCAAACATGCCAGAGGATCGACCAAAGGTCTCCTTACCAGACCAAAGCCCAGCATCCGGGTGCCTCGCATCTCCAGAATAAAAATCCGTTTTCCCAAAAAGTGCAAAAACGACACCGCCTTCACGCCATCTTGAGCCAATCATAGGGCTCTAGAGGCGCTAAATATCCCACACGACAGCTAAATCTCCTATCGAACCAGGGCAAGAGTTAAGAAATCTGCGGCCCTGGAAAAGAAGCATCCACCAGTTACTGGCATTTTTATTAAGTTTTGGCGGAGGGAGAAGATGTTTTTCTCCGAAGTCGTGTTGCATTCCGCAGCAACAAGCGCACAGATACGGTCTTAAAGATCTGTATCTAAATCGCCTGTGCCTTGGAACCTGTTGGCCCTAGCAATGAGGTGTAATAAAGATAATATCTGTAAATGTTTCTCAGCTTCCAGAGTATCTTATACAACCGAGGTGGCTGATGGTAGTGGATCAGAGGCCTATTTACAGTATCGGCGAACACGAAAGCTTGTGAATTTTTATTACGCTTGGCTCTGCACACAATGCCCGGTTTTTGACGCCATTGCGTAGACGTGTCCCTTCAGTCCGCCGTCCCCAGCTCAGTCTTGAGGACATTGTTCTGCTGGAGACCTGTCTAGTCAAGGGCTGCTCTGTCTGCCCTGTGCGGCTGTGGACCTGTCCGGCTCGCCGCCAATGCTTCCAACTCTCAACAATGCGTTTCTATGAGCTAAGAACCATGAAAATACCTCATGCTTTTAGCTCTCTTACTAGGCTCTATCAACGTCTGCTCAGGCCGTTAACTTGCTAGAGTCTTGCTCAAGGGGCGTCAGGTTGTAATCTTTAATAGAATTGGAAGGAAAATCAGCATTGGCCTTATTTTGTTGTTTTTTGTCAACAAAATCGATTTTCGGTCACTTAGTGACCATCCTCTGTGCTGTAATATACAATTAAAACTGGTAGGCACTGGTATCAAGCTATAACCACAAGCTTAGAACGATCACATTATCATTGTTGAAACAAGAAAATCCTTTTCTCTTGTGTTTTGCACAATTCTACTCGCCCCCAACACAATACAGTTGTTAAGAGCTACCTCTGATGCCTTCGCCACTCTATTACAGCCAATGCGAACAGTAATGGCAAATGTTAGATTTTTCTCCTCTTGCGACTCTGTTTTACAACGTTAAACAACGATCATAAGTTATAGGCTTGTAACCTCCCATATGTAAGTGCAAGTTAAGTAGCAGAAATGCAAATAAGTGAGATAAAGTTGACAAATACGCTCATAGCAGCTTGGGAGACACTGGGGAGTGGGTGACGTGTGGACTGTAGCCGGTAGCCAGAGGCTGCTGTAAGGCGAGGAAACTCTCTAAACGAGAAGTGTTTGTCGATCTGTTTCTGGAAGTTTTTGCTATAACTAGTCGGTTATAAGGTGAAGAGAATTATTTTTGAGGGTCCATCAGCATGATAAATTTAGCAGACAGAGGAAACACGGTTTAAAAAATTAGAGGAATGAGTGGAATTGAATTAGCGACTTCTGTAAACAGGGAGCGACGTTTACCAATAGGCCACGAGCTGACACAGCACTCAAGCAACTCGAGGAGGAGGTGACACTTCCTCCAGACACTTGCGCATTCTGATTGTTGCCACACCGTGCAGATGGCTCGACTTATAATTCTGAGAGACGGCCGGTTTTGTTAGCTGCCTTAAGTGAACGACTCGGATGTAGTCTCTGCGGCGGCCAGGTTTTATGTCTAAGATTACAGCACTACATTATCACTAATCTGTGCCTATGTGCGTGTTGACACGTAACGCGCTTGTGCTAACTGGTCTCGGTTCACGCCATAACAGCCCCCTTTGTCACGCAGCAGAGCCGGCAGTCGTCTGTTAAACCGCGCGGCAGCTGTCACCAGGCCGGGCTGATTAGTTGCCAGCGTCGCTGTCCGCAGCGAGTAGCGCCGCCGGATACGACATGGGCCACGGCGCGTCAGCTGTTAAATGGTGCACGCTGCGTCCTATGGGAGAACCGTGGCCTCACAATTCCTGCGTAGGTCTGCCGAAAACAGCGGCAGTCGGTCCAGTAGGGCAAAAGAAACGAACAGTAATCTGCAACAGCATAGAAATAGGAAAGAAAGGAGCGGTTACATGGCATAAGGCTTTTTATCCTTAGTCGAAATAAATGCGTATATATTAAAGATAATATTTCTTTGATTTCTTGTTGTTATTATTTACCCATGTGCCCATGACAACGTGACTCAGTAAGTAGACAATTAGGATCTAGAGTCTGCAAGCCTGATACATAATGAAGCAGTTATTTTCATCATTCCTTATATTTTATTTCATCTCCACGACACTGTGTACGGAAGTACGTAAAAGTTACCGCAAAAATGTGTAGTCATTCAAAGGAGCGTGCCACGATACATGTTGGATACCCCTATAGTTTCAGAGATGATGTTAGCATAACACAGTACAACAAAGTGCAGTCTTATCCTAGTTTTGACACATACTGCACTGATCCTCCTGTAGGTTTTCCCCACTCCTTTTCAGTCGAATGCCAGCAGGGTTCATTTATGAAGCGTCATCCGACCTCTGGCATAGTCATCTACCACGGCCACAGATTTGGAGTCACCGCGGTAACTGGACTTCCTTGCGTTGACTCGGCGTCGAAAATCGGATGCGGATGAGAAGTACCTGGTAACAGGCGATATGTAAATTTCTTGAGCTGGTGCGTTTCTGACGCCAGTAGCCAGCGATTCTCATTATCATCTTTGACTCGACTTCGATGTTGATTTTTCTTCTTCATACCTTTGGCGGCGGGCATTGAATTGCAGCGCGTGCGTTCTGCTGGGTCTCTTGTGTGGGTATCAGCGGTGTGAGGTGCAGTGACGTGGGTCCGTGTACGTAGGCAGCCGAGTCGGCACGACGAAGGTGCGTGGCCAGCCGCTACGGCGTGTTGAGTCGTGCAACGCCGATCCATTGCCCATGGTGATTTGGTTTTCCTAGAGGTTGGAAGGACAAGTTCCTTCGAGTCTGTTATAAGCTACACAGGCCGAATGAATTGGAGTATTCGAGTTGCTACGGTGGGTTCCGTGCATCTTAACTGAACATGCCACTGTACTAAGAACTATTTGGAATTGTTCTAGTTGTTTATCACGCAACTCGGTATCGTGACTTGATACTTGACGACAGTTCAGGAAGTGTGACTACGTCCAACAACCCGACATGACGCATGGCTAAATACGTAGCTAGAAGTGCAACGAGTAGTGCGTAAGTCGGTGTCTGGCGTTCCAAGCCATGCCGAGACATTTTTTTCCATTCTACCTTGTAGTTCATTATTTTAGTTTGACGTTAAAATGTGTGCCGAGATAGTTCCTGTCATTTTAACTTTAGGATATTATTTTAGTGGTCCTTTTGCGAATTGGTTAATCAAATTCAAGAGCCGTGACTAGCCAAGTAGCTCACGGAGGCTGATTTCATTGAAAGTATTGATCACCTGTTCTCTAGACAAGATTGTGTATCTCATGCCTCAGAATATTGTCCGCCGCTGACGTGTTTTGTGTTGCAGATAATTGGCAGTGGTCGATGCGAGCAAACGGGGAGCATAGTACCATGGTGGCAGAGTGATATTTAAGGCCCTGCCCCCCCTTTTTTTACAATCTCGTGTTATGTTATTATTGCCTTGTGATTCCATCCTTCCAGTGAAGACTTATGGTGTCTGAAGTTCAATTGCAGTGCAAAGTTGAGTGCATTTCTATTTCATTTCCTGTCTCGTGGATCTCTTGTATTGATTAAAATCCTTTGGTGCGCTCGCGTCTATCACTAATTCACACGCTGTACTGAAGTGGCCTCATTTTAGGGGCTATTGTCATATGGTGGTGTTCTAGTAGTAATGATTTTAACAACATTGTTGATTAATCAACTGTTAAGTAAAGCTGAAAATTTGTTTGGTCAAATTAAACACCTTCTTAGTAGTGGAAGTGATTTTTATTGTAATAAAGCTTTTGGGAATAGTGTTTTGTTTAGGAAAGTTGGCTGGTCAAATCTTACAAGATCTGTGTTCTGGCACTTAATGTATTCTTCAGCTGATTGGAAGTAATTAGAGTTGGATAGGAATCGTGTGGATATTAGTTACATCTATGTAATAAAGTTTATCTGAATTAGTTTAAGTAGTTGTATCCAATTTTCAAGTTTTTGTGGGTCTTATTCTACTTAATGAGATTTGTTTGTCATTTATCCAAGTCGTCTGGCTTTAAGGCAATCGCCTTTATTATTGTGATTGTGATTTTTTTATGCATTATGATTGAATAAAGAAGTGTGTGGCAACTACAACGGATTACTATTGTAATTTCGGTGTGTCATTATGATCCACACCCTATTACTGTAACAACATAACGAAAAATAGCTTTCACATAAGATACGCATAAAAATAAATATGAACCTGTCGGACTATGCGTCTATTGATAGTAATAGTACTGAAACAGTACAATCAGTCTCGTTCCATAATACATTGCCGGAAAAAATTAGTGAATCATGAAAGACGAAGTCAGTTTTCATTCGATGACAGCATATGCCACCTGGGCGATACTAGATGTACTGATAATGGTTTCAATGTCGCCTGCCAACAGATAGCATAGTGACATGCCTAACAACCTGTGTCTACGCTTTAACAGGGAATGCTCGCAGCCATAAAGCTCAGAGTGATGCAGATGTCTGAAACAAGCACAGATGAGAGGGCTTGTGAGCTCAGACGCGTCAACAATAACTGTTTCGTATGGTTGATTAGCAGGGCATGTACAGCTCTAGCCCATTCTCCACTGAAGCTACGGCAGCGACATGTGTAGCTCCAGTCGTGCCGTCAGAGGACCACTTGAAAGATGCAATGGCGCGCCGGTGCCTTCAGCTTTGAAAGCAGATTCTGCCTGTACGAAAGTGATCGTCTGCGTGTACGCTATAGACCTGGTGTGCGTTAACTTGTGGAGTGTGTTCGTCTAAGACCGTAATGACCCGACCCCATTCCTTCGGTTTGGTGTGCGATAAGCTACAACTCTCGTTCACCTTTGGTGTTTCTGGGGGTGGGGGGGGGGGGGGGGGGGGGGGGACGCAGCTCTCAGCACGTGCAGAATGTGGCTAGATCCGTTGTTGTGCCGTTCTTGGAACAGGAAGGTGATGTGTTGGTCAAACAGGTTCATGCCCGCCCACACACTACCCGTGAAAGTCAAGATTCTCTTCAAGAGGTGCAGTAACTTCCCTAGCCAGTACGATCTTAAGACTTTCTCCTATGGAGCACATGCGGGATAAAACTGGACCGAGAGCTGACTCGTGCGACTTATCAACCAACAAACTCTTACAGAATTGCATTAAGAGGTTCAAAATGATTCAAATGGCTCGGAGCACTATGTGACTTGACTTCTGAGGTCATCAGTCGCCTAGAACTTACAACTAATTAAACCTAACTAACCTAAGGATATCACACACATCCATGCCCGAGACAGGATTCGAACCTGCGACCGTAGCGGTCGCTCGGCTCCAGATTGCACGACGAGGCTGAGGACACGTGGTATGACGTATCCTGGGACATTATTTGCCATCTGTGCGATCGACTGGATACCGGAGTCGGCACCTGAATTGCAGCTCGTGAAGACTATATCATGTGCTAACATGGTTCTGTACCTGGTACCTCTGAACCGCTTGTGTATGGCAAAGTGCTTCCTTTGAATTCTGAACATAGGATGGGTAATCAGGTCATGCCACGTTTCAGTCACCTTGTATTCGGTGAATAACGCTGCGTTCCATACTGTAGTATGTGCAATTACGGGCTGAACGAGGACTAAAATGAGTAATAAATTATTCCACATTTTACTTTTATCGACTTAACTGTATTTTTTGCCATTATGGTATCTGGCCGATAATATTCCTGTGTCTTCCCTGTTCATACATCAGTGATCTTGATTCCAGCATTGTAGCTGCCGTAGTGTTCTGGCGTGTCTCTATTTGAGGATTTTTATGAATTAATTGTATTGTTCTTATTTCATATCGTCCTTCACTCTGCCGCAGATGTACGGCTGCTCTGCAATAGCATCCTCACGTCCATAATCTCGTTTTACTTATTGTGTTAATGGTCCTTTCAATTAATATTGCATTATTACCCCAGATAACAGTAGGTCATAATGTTGAAGACGTGTCCATCGTTGTGGTTCTGGAGCCAACGTTGTGTTTTAAGGGTAGTAAATAAACTTCCGTTCTTTGTAATCACCGGCCTCCATCTTTTATTGATACCACGTATGGCTTCAAACTTGACCCTCTCCCATATTTTGGACGTGCTCCTACGAAGTGATGAGTCTTTTAGAAATTGTAATGAAGCCGATTTGTCGGAATGCATATGATGCCATTCAGTTCATTACCTTGTACCACTGAGCTTGTGTACAAACGTCAACGTTATCTGTTGCGTGTATCATCAATATAAACTGCTTTATTTGGCCAGCTCACTCGCACAATCGCATAAATTCATTGAGTCCTGTTCACGTTAAATGTACATTTACTTAACCGACATTATGAAACACGAGCAATTTTTTTTTTAAATACATGTTATCTGTTTTCCAGGTTACGTACCTTTTATAAATACGAAGGATGCATAACTCATACCCACCCAACCACTCGTCCCCCTCCCGGCCACCTCAAGCTTACAGCATCTCAGCTGGACAATCAATGTCTGATGGAAACAAACAAAAGCAAACAATACGTTGAATAATGTAAACGAAATTCAGATATCATTCTGTTAAGTATAACGTAGGTCTCATGATTGCGATAGAAAGAGTCGCAATTGGATTACCTGGTTGCACAGATTTTGGGGATATTAAATAGAATGATTTCATAAGTTTAATCGGAGATAAAGGAAGTAGTAGGTTTATATCCTTTCGCAGAATAGTGGCAAAATGTGGGCAACGTACAAAAAAGAATTTCTCTCTAAACAGTAGTGTGGTTCATTCTAGAACACTGCTTACGTGTGAGGGACCGACACCAAATAGCATGAATGTGTACAAAGAAGACACCACTAGTGGTTGCAAGTTTAGTTGATACCTGGAAGAGTGCTACGTGAATGCTGAAATACGTACTCTGGTAGAAACCTGAATATAGACGCCAACACTGTCGCGAAAACCTACATACAATGTTCCAAGAACAAGTATCAATGAATTAAGTACTACAAAGCTTCTTCCTCGGTATCGCTCCCCTAGAGACCTGGAGAAAATAAGATTATACTTGTTACATCCGTTACAGAGGTATTTTTACAAAAAATTTTCCGACGGTCCGTTAGCGAATGGGACAGGAAGACACCCTCATATGTGGTTCGAAAGGACTTCCCCTCTACCATATACATCACAGGGAATCACGGAGTATTCCATCTCTTGCAAGTTAACCAAACACTTCGTCACTAATTCATTGAAGATCAGATGCTGGTATGTTTCTGCAATTTTACAGCCCATATACAAAATTTCTTACCCCACCAGGTGGCACTAAGTTAACGAACGGATCAGGCAAGCGTCTATGTGTGTATAACTTTTCAACTTGAAGCTGTGATTTAAGTTACGTAATTCTAATATCGATATTTCAACGGGTCATTAAATAGTCGTCAGGGGCTGAAAATTTGTTTCATGCCTGAGCATGCTCAATTGAATGAGCAAATTTCATTTGCTAAACGACATTTTTTCATCACTTTTAAATTGTTGAAAAGATCAATAACTTTTCGAACCCATAAGTGGAGTTGTTGGTTATCACATAATATATTCACAAAAATGTTTTGAGACAAATATTTAAAAAACTGATGGAGGAGTAACATTTTTTCGTTTTGGCGATTTTGATTTTTTCCGAGTAACTGTAGTGATCTTTCTCACATTACGTACATATGAAAGGCGTATATGTATTACAAAAATTCTTTTTCTATGGTAGATTATATGAACATGGAGTAGAATTGAATTGCTACAACATTATACAATGTTTTACCCAATATGAAGGTAAAATAAGTAAAATGGCTCTGAGCACTATGGGACTCAACTGCTGAGGTCATTAGTTCCCTAGAACTTAGAACTAGTTAAACCTAACTAACCTAAGGACATCACAAACATCCATGCCCGAGGCAGGATTCGAACCTGCGACCGTAGCGGTCTTGCGGTTCCAGACTGCAGCGCCTTTAACCGCACGGCCACTTCGGCCGGCTAAAATAAGTAAATGACGATCTGATACACTTGAAAAGCGTATTCTTTATACTCAGTTTTCATACTTCATCACAAGCGCATCGTATTTGTGTAAATATTAAGCAATTACATCAAAGCAAACCGGCACTGTAGCTTAGATCATCATATTCTAGTAGAACTTCTTCTCTTTGATGTTAGGGAAAATAAATTTTTCGATGAAATACTTTGTATTTTTTTATTTCACTTCAGTTTCCCGCAAAGCTAGTTTGTCCTTTTTTACGGAAGTTTGTATTGTTCGATAAGCACATTTGAATCCTAATTTTCTCATTATTTTCTCATTATTTCATTATTTGGCTCTATGAGAGCCAACATTATATTCACAGACATTGTTAGAAGCCACTGCTTGTACTCTCTTTGCAGAAACATACGTCACTTTGGAATACCTAATCCACATAGTGCAGTGTTAACTCTCGTTAGCATTTTATGTTAGGTATCGAGCACACCGTGTAAATAGTGATTCAACAGCCAAGCGAGTAAAAATAGTATTTCAGACAAACAAAGTTGAATTTTTGATGTTTTTATATTAGAAGCTTGAGACCCAGGATCAATTTCTTTTGCCAATGTGGAATGATAAAGACACCATGACAACTCCCCTTTCAGGTAGACAGAAACTTGAGGATTTTTGTTACTAGGAGCACTATGACATATTGATGCATAAGTATATAATTTATATTCCTTAAATAATAAATTAGTTGACACTACTACAGCTATAAAACATCAGTCATATCGGAAAGTATGTTTATATGTATCTTTACAACATCTTTATCTCTATGTATCACTTAAATAATCTTCAAGTTTATTTACCGTAGTGTCCTTCATTTGTCCATGAGACTTGTCACCTAACATAACTTTTCTCTTGCAGTCATCCTTCACAATTTCTATTACACTTGCATAGTCCCTACAAAGCAAGAGTTCTAATGTATCCTTTTCGAATTTCCCGATATAAAAACTGAAAATAAAATGGACGTCAAGTAGATATGTGTACACATCTATCTATGTATGAGAGGTGATTTGTAGACATACTTACATACTATAATTTTTTGCAATAGGATTCATACATTCTACCTTTTGCATTTCATGATTAACTCCATAAATATTCAGTAAGGCGACATGACTGAAAGCTTTTCACTCACCATTAAAAGCATTTTGGTATATCAAAATCTGTAGCTTTTCGAATGATTCATGGAACACTGATTGGCGTGCACTTCCAATCAAAAATGTAGTTCTGGTGAGTATTCACCTAAGGGCATTGCTATAGCCACGTAAGTTTCACAAAACTTCGTTACAGTATAAAAATCGACAATGTATCCTGTTATCAAGTAAATAACACTGCCAGAAACCAAATTTTGTTCGGAAGCGTAACTCACGCCTGAATCTATTTTGTTGTCTGATCTTTGCAATTTTATATCATTGTTGGCATATTGTCATCACTAGCCTCACAAACATAAGAATTCATCTCACAAAATAACATTACAAAATTAAATCAGATCCAACGAACACATTCGAGACCAATTAAAAAATATAGGCATCACACTGGATAACACAGATAAAAGAAAGCTGACACAGATAAATCTCATTGCACTTGTCCTCTGAAGCCACCCAAAGATCCACAAACCAAATCGTACTGTGTGACCAACACTGGATTATAGAACCCCCCTTCCCTCTCCCCCCCGCCCCTTTACTTACAAGCTTGCAACAAATATATTAACATTACTGTCTGAAAATTTTGAAGGACAAAAGTAAACAGCTAATACAACAAATAAGTGATATAAAATTCCTAGACATAGCAACACTCCACTCATTCGTATAGAAAGCATGCATTCCACCATACGAGTACGAGAAACAATAGAAATCGTGGATAAGAGCCTGAAAACACACAGTCAGCTTCCTGATGAATAGATTCAGGAAGTACTCACATTAATGAAGTTCATAGTAGAACAAAATTACTTCCAATTCGATAATGAATTTTATTTACAAGAAGAAGGGTTATCAATAGGGTCCCCAGTGCGAGGAGCCTTAGCCAATATTGTTATAAACCACACTGATCACATAATTTCCATAAGAATTGTAGCAAAACAATACAACATACTATACTGTTTCAGTTATATGGATGACATCCTCCGCTTAACAGATAAACCACAAACAAAAATAGAAAACCTACATACTGACATCAATGAGGTACATAAATAATATAAAATTCACAACAGAATAACGAAATTAACTTTGTGGATATAACAATCAAAAAGCAAAACAGTAATCATATGTTTGAAATTTACTGCAAGCCACAGCCACTGACATTATTGTCCAGCAATCGTTGAACCACCCACACTCACAAAAGCAAGCAGCATTTCGACACTTGCTCTATAGACTGAACACAGTCCCATTCAGCAAAGGAACTATCAAAAAAGAACCTGGCATAATAATGCAGACAGCCCAAAGCGATGGGTATAATAGTAACATGGTCACAAAGCTAAACAACAAAATTTAAAGAAAAATAAAAGCACAAAACACAGAACCATTGACAACATCGCAATAGAAGTAAACCAGTCAGAATCACTCAGAACAATAACAACCAAACAAAATGATCAGGAGAACATAAGAGAAAGTACAAGATGGTACACAGTGACATACAAACACAAACTCACACGTAAGACCACCAGCACTTTCTAAAGACACGGAATAAAAATAGCATACACAACAGACAATTCTATCCAAAAATACACTCAAAAACCCACAAAACCAGAGATACATACCCAGAATCAGGTACATTTGAATTACAGTGTAACAATTGTGATTGAACAGACATACGACAAACAGCCAGAACATTTGATGTCAGATACAAAGTGCACATGACATCCTGGATGTATGGGACAAAACATTCCACATTTGCAGAACACTTAAGAAAACACAATCACAAACCAACCACTAGAGAAGAAGACATGAAAATAGAATCAACAATAAAAGCACCTCATAACAATGCAAGAAAATTATCACGTAGAGAAAACCCAAGCAGATAAAGAGACCCTGTTGAATGACCAAGACCATATAATAAACAACTCATTGTTTACACTGATAGATAAAATAATGGAGTAACTCTACCACAGAGGACTATTATCATAATAATACCTCCCAGCACCCATCTGCTCACTTGTCCATGAACCTCTCCACAAAACATTTAAACAAACAGAAAAAAAGCCATGCATGTGTTCTCTCTCTCTCTCTCTTTCTCTCTCTCTCTCTCTCTCTCTCTCTCTCTCTCTCACACACACACACACACACACACACACACACACACACATACACACACACTCAGATACAAACATAACAGAAATGAACGGACGTTAGTTTTCAGCATATACTTCATGAGGTAGACAATATGTACATCATGTAAACAAACGAAATACACAGTGAACTCAAAGCAATTATGTCTACTTTAGTGTTACGTCTATACTACTGACAGGAGACTGAGAATGCACCAAAACAACAAGTGCAAACAAAATGATAAATGGGAAGAAAATTCTTCGAATCACAAAAACGTGCTTATTTATCATAAATAGAGCGGTAGTGCGACTTCACCTGGCCAGGTGAGAGGAAACACGATTGCCATCTAAAAACAGGAAGAACTATAAGTAATCACTTATTCACGTAAAAAGTGAGTAATGAACTGTTTTATTATGTACGAATAATACATATCAAAATAAAATTGTACCATAACTGTTTCATTTTAGATCCCACTGATGATGCCATAAAGTGGAAAAAGGCGAAACGCGTCTGGGAAAATATAGCGCAGTGCACCTACAGAAGACGTTTTTATTTACAAAACAAAACGGAGATCTGCTTCTCTTTTGTCTGACGCATAAATATGTGATTTGGGAGATTAATTTCCACTCAAGTCGCAACAAGAACATTTTAGCGTTATTCTATACCAAAACCCCCAGCACGTTTTTGATAATAATGATGATAACAGTGAAAAATCAAGCTGAATATACTCATATTCATTAGGTTTTTTTTCATAGATAGTACTAGCAACACTTTTTTTCAGTGCTACTCCTAGCAATAGTATCAAATTTCATTTGGATACATATTTTTTTCTCATACGATGTATTTTCATTGACACTGTCACTATTGTGATTGACATGTTCGTTTACTTCGCTTTTCACATTTCTTCATCTCTTCTTCACTATCTCACTGTGATATACCAAGTGTCCCTTCCGTCGAGCCATGTTTGGAACTTCCAATTACTGTTACTCCATCATATTAGAGAATGTGTAAAAGTGCGATGTAGCAGTGCGCTCGAACAATCACCCTTGAACTCGAAGAGGCACTCCCGTCTCCGCTGCGTCCACACGGACCGGTCGTCATCCGCGGGTCTCTTCTGACCACTAGGCGTAGTGCTGTCAGCAATTACCGTATCACCCGGACTTATTAAGAGTCGGTAGACTTCAGGGACGTGAAACGTACAGTGTATGTATGTATCGTGGTATGAATACAGTTTTGAGTTCGAATATTAATCACTGGTTCGCCCTAAGAACTTCACACCACACCGCCACCCATCATGAACCAGAAACCTTTGTAAATATTTACTTTCCAGTTCACAATTGAGTCCGCCGCGAACGTAACTCAGCATGTCCAGACACTGCATGGAAAAGTAAATTATAGTTACACTTATTTATCTACATTATTATTCAAGAGTGCTGAAAATAAATTTGTTTAGCAAATGGGATTCACCCACTAAATTCAGCATGCCAAGACACAATTATTTTAAAAATGTTTTCAATTGCCCGTAATATATTTTTACGATCGGTGTGAAACTTCACCACTAACTGCCACTAACTGTGGCATTTTTCTGATTCCTGTAAGAGTTTGAGCACTGAAGACATCATTGGCCATTCTCGCCTTATATATGGCATGCTTGTTCTTTCGGACATGTCCAAAAGAGTATGGTGTCTTCTGACAGAGGTAGTTACCGTACACATGATTACAGTATCGTCAGATTGACGATTTTTAACGTCCGTCTATAGCCCGGATTTTTGTATTGATAGTGTGAAGGGTGAGGGGAAAGGGTTGCCAGCTATGGAAACCTTACTCAGAAAATGTAGTCCTGTGCATATTTCGAACAGTAAACCGAGGTTAAGGATTGGGAGTCTACCGATACTGTAATCACGTGTACGTTAAGTAGCTTTGTCATAAAACAGCAATAGTATTGTGCAGTTGGTGCAGTATGCATTAGGTCAAGGGTTCGATTCTGATTCGGGGCTTATTTGTTTCTGATTGCTAAAAGTAGTCTGCCTTGTACGGTATCTGACGTCTTAATCGTTATATAACGCGTACAAAACATTTGCTGTTACATACTACGAACACAGAAATGGAAATAAAATCGTATTCACTGGTCACCTTGAGAGGCACTCACATGCCTTGCTCATACTGTGGCATCAAGCAGTCAGGCCTGCAAGATGAGTGGTCTGCCAAGCGAGTGGATTCATTCTTAATTTGTCGAGTAACACGAACTCTAGTACTCACACTTAAGTTACAAGTTATCCTCCTATATGATTAATACGCAACGGAAACACGCATCTGACTAACAGTAATTTACAGAACTCTGACTGTACACTACGCACTGGCAATACCAAATTTTCATTCCCTTTTTTATTTAACGGCTTTTGTCAACACGTGGCCACCGCACTGAATATGAATGGCGCACACATTATAAATTCGGGACATTCTGACAACATACAATTCGAAGGAAGAGTCCATCAATCTTTTTCTTTTCACTATCTAATTTATTCCAATAAATTCTCTAACCTAAACACACAAGTTCTACAACCCACAACAATAACATATGAGAAATTCCGCCCAGTGGGCATGGCTTTACAGTGGTGAATCTCTATATTATGGTCTCGTAATTACTTTTAACGCTATAGTGCACTTTCTGGATAGGATGGTGGATCTTTTATTATACCTCACACTTCGACTCTCACAATCACCATCACGAAACTTTCCTCCAGACTGAGCGGTACAAAAGGAACACGCATAACCCACTAATCTTTTGAAACTACCTCGCTACTCTCCCATGCAAACCACACATACCCAAATTACATGACATACACCGCACTACAACATGAAATACTACACAGAGAATAGTCACAACATTATCACTTTCTGCTTTCCCACTTCAATTAGTATTTATCCCAGTTTCACACGACACTGCCCCACTTTGTAATTCTACTTTCCTTCTATGAACTCTGGAGATATTTGCACGTCTTCCTGTGCAATGCAAGCCAAGTGGCGTTGCTGCATAGACGGCCGACTCACCTTGCTTCTCTCTCAGAGTTTGAATCAAGCGTCACACGGAATCATATCACGCAAAGTAATATTAAGAACATCACACACGCGAGTCCTCAACTGATACCATGGACGAGTACTTCTCTTTATCCTTTGTCTCATACACAGATTGAGACTCACCACGTGGAAGTACTCGTCTCTAATTTCAAGTCCTGCACACGCCATTTCTTAAATATTTCAACTTATGGTATACACGCTATTTCTTAAATATTTCAACTTATTGTACACACACTAGTAATTCAGCTTAACTTAAGCACACGGAAGTATTTCAACTTATTGCTACACGTGGTTTCATTGTGACCATTGGTCACTTCCGAAGATTACTACAATCCCTTTAATATTACCTGCCTGACATTTAATTCTCCCCACAAAAGTTCCTGAAATAGAGAAATTATTATTTGAAACTACTCTTAAATATTCCACATGCATACCATGTCTCCACTCTTTCATCATTACGGAACACAACTAAAACAGGTCTTAACATCACAAGATCCAGCGGCAGAGTGCTGAAACATGGCCGTTCTCTAGGTGCTCTCACACCTCTGTCGAGGTGGGGGAAGCACCTTGCTATCGTATTGGTCTGCCACATTTCAGGCGCTCAAAGCTCTGGTAAATCTCATCTCTTTGGTCCCACCAAAGGTGGCCAAAGGATCGACTCGAAGATGATCATATATTCACATTCACTATCTGCGGTTAGCAGACGACCATACATTCATTCATTTCATAGATCTCACCAAATTGGATGTAGGGATTTACTTTGTGAGAGTGCACATGTGATCAATTAAATAAATAAATTGTCATTCTTACCCACACTGGTATCCGGTTTCGCTGTATTAATTGAAATTGAGTTGTTTTACAAAAAAAAAATGTGTTCTTCTGACAAATATAATGAAGTATGTTGTACCTATTTTCAGTGTCGGGTGGTACTGCACCCCTTCACCACCGGCTACCCGTGCAGAAAAAAATGGCACGGTACTATCCTTGCAATGCTAGGGTAGTTCCGAACATTTTTTTAAGAAAACTGTATTCGAACAAACGTAGCAAGTCATCAAAATAACCAGGAGGAGACCTTAGCCCCTGGTGACCTCAAATAGACGACCAAATGCTGTTACTTTACCAAAGTATTGACACAATTGTTCCATTATTGTACTCTCCACAATCCGGAGTAACGTACACATACATGTTTGCAACAATCCACATGACAAATAAAACATTACATCACACAAATAAAAAATAATGTTGAGATAAAATTTTGCTTGGTTACTGGGATCTTCGTTATTTTTATGAGTAATCCAAACTTCACTAATTCTATGACAAATAAAAAAAATACTAATTGTACTCATGAATTTGTAAGTAGCTCACCGTCCAAACACAGAACAAGTAATCTGACATTCATAAATTGCGTTGTAATAATCTTTACACGGCAATGTCTAAATACAAAACAAAATCAACAAAGGAAAAAAAATTGCGTACACTAGTTACACGTAGAAGTCAGGCTCCATATCAGTACACGCAGTAAATAGTTTAGCAATAAGTGCTTGAATCCACCAGTAGCTCTCGTATCTTACTCCACTGCTCATTTCTCTGTTGTCACACATGTAGACGACAAGAACTTGCATTTCGACTAGCCTTCGTTACACTTTAATGTGAAATATCACCACTGTGATAATAAAGTAAGTGGCTTCAGTCAACACACCAACAAGATCATTACTGTCCACGACATCAAAGTGCATCAATTAATTCCGATATTTGTTGTGCAATGCAAACTCTTCTCCCCTGTGACAACCTTACTGATCAATGCTACAAGAGCCGCTACGTTAGTATTACGCCAGTGGCTAATAATTAAAGCATCATTGTACCAAATATTCTAATAAACATGCTACGTGAACTTGATACCCAGAACACACAAAAAAAAAACACTAACTATTCTAAACACAAATGTTAATAAAATACAATTACACTTGCTGTCCCTTCAGGAATGAAACCATAAAAAAAAAATTTACACAATTACAAATACATTATTCCCTATCTTGTGAGTCACACGGAATCATTTCATTCTGTGATTTTCTTGGGGTCTAAAAAGTTGCTGACAGGTTCCCTAGAAACACAGTCTCGGTGTCAAAGCTCTCCCATGGTTACCCAGAACAAAGTCTTCAAGTCACTCAAATCGGCATTTTGAACACGCACTGAACAGTAAACTGTATCTCACATTAAACACAAATGTCATAGTCACTCTCAGAGTACCATCCACACGAATCTGGTCGTCCAAAAATGGCCCTACAACTACTATTACCCACGGTTCTGTCCTTCCAGTTCATGGTGTAATTAAAAGTCGTAAGTTCCAACAAACAGCACTTATTCCCGCACTAATTAAAGAAATGTCTCCTACTACAGACGGAAATGTCAATGTCCCACTCTAGTTTCTTGCGTTCATTCAATAATTAGTCACCAAACGACAACTGTCCTCTTCAAGAATACCAAGCGTCCCACATGCAATTCACAAAGCACACTTAACAAGTCACTGCCAAAAGTTTATGGATCCCACCATTCAGTGGTCAAGACAAAACAAAACGATCGTCCTGTCTGCTAAAGACAAAATCTTTTCCACTACTCACAACGTGGGAACACCAGTCTTTCACTTTCCACCTTATGGAGACATACGAGCAGTCATCTTGCTTCACGGCTCCACAGTCCAGTACTAGTTAATAGTTGCTGGTAACAAATGCCCACCGGGCTCCGCCGCGCGTCGTCCTTTCTGCCGTGGCACCGCTGCGTGCGCCGTTGAGCAGAAGAAACCACCCGCTGTTGCCTCCGCGGGATACTTTCCCCAGTCATAAGGTTGGCGGAACTTATGAATGGCCAGTGGTACGTGCGTGTCGCCCCAGGCCGTTGACCTGCTGTAGCGGGCGCGTGGAGTGTACCCCGTCCGGCAGTGGAGTGGGGAGTGCCGTGGCTCTGTCGCCCGTCGCCATGGCTACGTCAGCTCGGCCCGCTAGCGGTATGGGCGTTACGACACCCAATCAGTCAGACCCTTCCGTGCATCTCGCAACATTACAGACAAAGGGATATATTTAAATACTCATTGATTACATGTATGATCTATTAGATACATTGGTAATAAAAGAATCTTTGTTACAAAAAACATAAAACTATACACCCTAGTTTTCTACACATACATCAACATTTATCCCTTTTCTATATACAGCCCACACTATTGCTATTGCTATTGCTATTGATTGTACCTGTCGTCCCTCATACAAAACATGAAAGTGTAAAAAAGAAAACAAAAGGAATAATAAACAATCTATACAACTCATAATTACAATATAAAATAGTAGACTACTCTAACATCCTATCACAATAAACATTTTAGAAACTGGTGACTCTAAATCTACAACATACAATGCACCTTTGTGCTTGTGACAGACTGAAATTAGTATCTCTTTATATATTTTACCTTTTTTATTATATATAACAACATTTCTAGGACATGTATGTACCATCCACATGATGTCAGATCCCGACCTGCCATCAAGGTTCATCCAAATCAGACAATACACAATAATGTTTTAGTTACAGATCGGTAGCATCCCCTTTACAGGAGTGTGTGCATTGATCACACTACTCTACGAGTCTCACTCACCAGACATCACATTATCCTTCTCATTCAATCCATTAATACACTAACAGAATAGGTCTAGAAGTCAGCTAACCTTAACACCACCACACTCACGACAACATACCATACCTTTGCTCCCTTATACTCAACCACATAACACATGAAGCTGTTTCGGAGATAGCATTCCAGTCTCCGAATTCGTCCTTTCACTCTGGCACCTCTCTCCATCGGCTTACCTCTGCATTCGCTTTACCGACTATTCCTCCTGCTAAATATCACTTTAGAATTGCGACATTTCATCTAAGAACAAAAATACACAAATTATTCAACCTGCAAAATAACTGTACACATTCTTGGTACCGTTTTGATTAGTTATACTGGTACCAGGCTTCAACAACAACAACAACAAATATTATTTTTGGCAAATCGCAAATGTTATGCTAAGAATTAGATACACACTTATATCACATCTTACGTCAGTATTCCACAGCGTTCACCATCTGGATCTCAAACTCCCTTTATGTCCTTTCACATTGTGCAGTTGTCCTCATCTCTTCATTCGTATTTCGGCTCTCCGTCCGTCCATTACTCCATCATTTCCTGGTCTTCCTTCGCCATTGGCATCAATCTCTATTGCAGCATACACAGGCCTCTCTGTAACATACATCTACGACATCTCCACATTATTAATTCTACTCACCCTTATTTACCACTGTTTCATCACGTCGAATCTCTTTATTAATCACACTGCTTCACGTCGCTTCTCTCCTTAAATATCACCTTTATCCACTACTATTTATCACGTCGCTTCTCTATCTACCATCTTTATCCACTCATTAATCATCACGTCGTTTCTGCTTGATCCTTATTCATATGACAAAAAACACGTACATACACCACTCTGTCGACTCCTGTTCACGGCTCATTCGACCAGTCTATTCCGTCATACTTCCTGACATCCTGCCTGAAAATTCTTATGTTCGATTTGACCCTGCACAACGTTAAACACCACAAATAAATACACTGACTATCTACCATAAATTGCCTACTTTAGATCTATCCTTAACTTTTCCATAATTTGATGTTAGAAATGTGATGAAGCCCACGAGATTGTTTTCCCTTGATCGTCTCAATCAGTACAGCATTTTCATGGACAATCCGCCTCACTCTGAATGGTCCACTATACACAGTAAAGAATTTGCTAGTTAGGAATCTAAGTTTACATGAAAATTGAATGTGTGCAGAGAATATACAAGCTGAGAGAGATGGGACAGCCCAAGTGTTAGAAACTTTGGTGCTAGTGGCCTCTTTCCCTAACACCAGATTCCGAACAACCATACACAGCACCTCATTATAACTGTTACCACGACTATGACATACTATAGATCAGATGGCATCTAATTTAAAAATCTTTGATCACATTACAGATGTTACCTGTAACAGCAGTATAAATGTACCCTATTCCATACTGACCACAATGTTGACTTTTTTACATTACGTGTTAAGTACCTGCAATAGTCAAGTCACACTAATTAAACTGGACTCATTGGCATTATTACATGACATTTTAGCAACTGGTTTCTTTGAGGAAACAGTCCTTTTACTTTAGTGTTCCAAATAAAAATTTGCAAATTTTGCTCTGAGATACCAGTCTAAGAGATTCCATTACTGGTGTTTTATTCTCTGATCAGAAGTATGGTATTTGCATTCCTACATATCAGTAGAGTATATCTGCTACATAGACAATTTTCAGTGCCAGCTGCATGTGTTTTAAGGCAAGATGCTAAGGGCTGATATGTTGGATTTGTTTCTCCTATCCATCAATCTATTACGACAAGAAAGAAATACCAGGATTCCATGCTCTCCTGTCATTCTGATAGTTTCTGCCGTTCCTATCCTCGACTCTGTCTGACCTATGAGTCGTGTCTCCGTTCACGATATTGCTCTCATTACCCAATCCTTGTAACAAGTGCTGAAATGACACAGAATCGTCTACGCCTCTGCCTGCTATCGCTATATCTCTGCGCAATTTCACCGGCAACTTCGCTATACAGATCCTAATGAGCTCCCCAGTTTCGTATAGCACATCTAAATATCTATTTCGTCTCAGCATTTCCTGACAGCACGCCACTAGATCTCTTATACCACCCTCGTTACAATTTGACATCATCAATATGCTTTCCGTAACCTGGTCCTGCTTACTTTTCGACCAGAATTCATTTAAATAGCTACTACAGTCTTTAATAACTTCCTGCATTTTCGCTCTAGCCTCGTCCCTTAAATGGCTACACACAAACTTCATTTTGAGTAGCGGTCCCCACGATGAAGGTAATGAATCTCGAATTTGGGACAGCCACAGGCATAGATGTTGGTAATTATCAGGATCCGGAAAACAAGTGTACGTTTGTACCGACACGAAGTGCCTCCTACATTCTTCTCCCGCATTTATGTTTTCCGACCTTGGACTATACCCAGTTGGGTTTGCCACCTGTTTTATCCGACACAACCGTTCTTCCAACTTTCTAAGTTCGTCTTCCTCTTTCTGCCTATTTTCGCTTTTTGAGTTTATCTCACTCTCCCTCTGCAATCTACCTGGTGGTGTGTCACCTTCGCTACTGCACGCTAATTGCAACTGTGCAAGTTCTTCCCTATGTGTCCTATTTGTTTCTAATTGTGCCTCTTTAAACTGTAATAGTGATTGTATCTCCCCCTGGTTGGCATAAACCTCTCGCTGCGTACTGTCAGAGCCTGTCTCGCCTCTTATACTGATCTTTTCTACCTCTGCACTAATCGTATTCATTCTGACCACTACTTCTTTGATTCGCTCATCCGGCAACACGTCCCTACGTTCTGTAATATCGCTCTCTATTGCACTTATTCGTACCTCCAAATTATTGGCATTTTCTTTCACAGCATCCTGTACTTGCTTCGACGCACCCAGATTCTTCTCCACCTCATCTATCCGATTATTAACTGCGGGCAGACGCTCATCGATAACTGTCTGTAGCTTCCTCATTGCCTCTTTATTTCCCTTATCCATTGCCTCCAATCTTTCCCTATTTGCTTCCAATCTTTCCTTAGTCTCCCTATCTCTCTCCTTATTATCTCTATCCATCGCTTCCAATCTTTCCTTATTTGCTTCCAATCTTTCCTTAGTCTCCCTATCTCTTTCCCTATCTCTCTCCTTATTATCTCTATCCATCCTCTGTAAAAACTGTAGTATCACATTGTCATTTGCTACTTTCGACGCGCTCACCTCGTTCGCCTGAGAAACCATAGCCTCGCTAAGGGTAGCTGCACTTTCACTGCATACCTGACCTAGTCCCGGCTCTCCCGCGTCGTCGGGAAAAGCCCCCGTTTGTGGACAAAGCCCGCCGCGTAAAGGATCACCTAGCAGCGATCCACTGAACAATTCAGCCCCTTTTGAGTGTTTGTCGTCCCCGCTCATTAACCCATGGTCATCAGCTACTTTCTGCTGCACTGCTACGTTCACCCCAGAATCGCTATTCTCCACGGTGGCTACCCTTTTCGACTGCGACCTAGTTACTACGAACATTACGCAAAAAAAATTATACCACGATCTTCCAGCCTTGGACGATATAGCAATTAATTACATAAAAAAATAAAAGATCCTCACCAATCCAGAAAGAAATTGCAAACAGAAAAAAAATTTTACTTCTTAGCGCTATCACAATATATTCCATCAAAAAATAAAAAAAATCTTAACAGCAAACCCTATCAGCAAAATATCCTGGCAGAATTATCCTGACAACAAAATTATCCTGGCAGGGTCGAAATTATGAGGCACTCACATGCCTTGCTCATACTGTGGCATCAAGCAGTCAGGCCTGCAAGATGAGTGGTCTGCCAAGCGAGTGGATTCATTCTTAATTTGTCGAGTAACACGAACCCTAGTACTCACACTTAAGTTACAAGTTATCCTCCTACAAGATTAATACGCAACGGAAACACGCATCTGACTAACAGTAATTTACAGAACTCTGACTGTACACTACGCACTGGCAATACCAAATTTTCATTCCCTTTTTTATTTAACGGCTTTTGTCAACACGTGGCCACCGCACTGAATATGAATGGCGCACACATTATAAATTCGGGACATTCTGACAACATACAATTCGAAGGAAGAGTCCATCAATCTTTTTCTTTTCACTATCTTATTTATTCCGATAAATTCTCTAACCTAAACACACAAATTCTACAACCCACAACAATAACATATGAGAAATTCCGCCCAGTGGGCATGGCTTTACAATGGTGAATCTCTATATTATGGTCTGGTAATTACTTTTAACGCTACAGTGCACTTTCTGGATAGGATGGTGGATCTTTTATTATACCTCACACTTCGACTCTCACAATCACCATCACGAAACTTTCCTCCAGACCGAGCGGTACCGAAGGAACAAGCATAACCCACTAATCTTTTGAAACTACCTCGCTACTCTCCCATGCAAACCACACATACCCAAATTACATGACATACACCGCACTACAACATGAAATACTACACAGAGAATAGTCACAACATTATCACTTTCTGCTTTCCCACTTCAATTAGTATTTATCCCAGTTTCACACGACACTGCCCCACTTTGTAATTCTACTTTCCTTCTATGAACTCTGGAGATATTTGCACGTCTTCCTGTGCAATGCAAGCCAAGTGGCGTTGCTGCATAGACGGCCGACTCACCTTGCTTCTCTCTCAGAGTTTGAATCAAGCGTCACACGGAATCATATCACGCAAAGTAATATTAAGAACATCACACACGCGAGTCCTCAACTGATACCATGGACGAGTACTTCTCTTTATCCTTTGTCTCATACACAGATTGAGACTCACCACGTGGAAGTACTCGTCTCTAATTTCAAGTCCTGCACACGCCATTTCTTAAATATTTCAACTTATGGTATACACGCTATTTCTTAAATATTTCAACTTATTGTACACACACTAGTAATTCAGCTTAACTTAAGCACACGGAAGTATTTCAACTTATTGCTACACGTGGTTTCATTGTGACCATTGGTCACTTCCGAAGATTACTACAATCCCTTTAATATTACCTGCCTGACATTTAATTCTCCCCACAAAAGTTCCTGAAATAGAGAAATTATTATTTGAAACTACTCTTAAATATTCCACATGCATACCATGTCTCCACTCTTTCATCATTAAGGAGCACAACTAAAACAGGTCTTAACATCACAAGATCCAGCGGCAGAGTGCTGAAACATGGCCGTTCTCTAGGTGCTCTCACACCTCTGTCGAGGTGGGGGAAGCACCTTGCTATCGTATTGGTCAGCCACATTTCAGGCACTCAAAGCTCTGTTAAATTTCATCTCTTTGGTCCCACCAAAGGTGGCCAAAGGATCGACTCGAAGATGATCATATATTCACATTCACTATCTGCGGTTAGCAGACGAGCCTACATTCATTCATTTCATAGATCTGACCAAACTGGATGTAGGGATTTACTTTGTGGGAGTACACATGTGATCAATTAAATAAATAAATTGTCATTCTTTCCCACACTGGTATCCGGCTCCGCTGTATTAATTGAAATTGAGTTGTTTTACAAAAAAAAATGTGTTCTTCTGACAAAAATAATGAAGTATATTGTACCTATTTTCAATGTCGGGTGGTACTGTACCCTTTCAACCTTTTAAAGAAACCTTTTGCATTTCGTGGACGCGAACTGTTTCGCACCACTGCATTTACTAGATTTCAAACTTGTTTTGTGTGTATGTTCCCCCAATGGTCCCATCGATTAATAGCAAGTACTATTCTTGCCACATGCAGGCCCATTACATTTCGCTATGGTCTCGAGTCACTAGTAGGGCTAGCAATGTGTTTTGGAAATATTTTTAATGAGGCCATTGGGGGATGGTACACAAAAAATAGGTTTTGAAATGTAGTGGCGAGGAACAATTCGCGTCCACGACGCGCAAAATGTTTCTTTAAAAGCTGACCAATGAAAACGATTGTATCTCCATTTCTGTGTTTCTAGAGTGTAACTGCAAATGTTTTGTAGAAGACCTACTGTAATCACTGTATGGCATGTAAGACACCAGATACCGTACCACGCAGACTGCTTTTAGCAAATAAAAAAAAATATATATGCCGCGGCCCAGAATCGAACCCTCGATCTCCTGCATTCTAACCCAAACCATATCCATTCCATCAACTGCACAGTACTGCTGCAGTTCCTGACAGAGATAGACTGATGGCATTACATATGCTTCGGAAGGAGCGTGAAACTGGCCATCAAAACATCGTAGAGTATATTGTATATACACAGAATTTTGATTGCATTTGTGAGAAGAACATGTAGCACAATAGTTACGCTCTATATAATATATGCGTATTAAGTACACTCAGAATTGTAAATTAAAAATATATTTGAAATTTTAAAAAATGTTCAAGTTACAAATCCTCCTCAAAACAAAATGGACTGAAATGCCAGTATAAGAGAATTGATTTAAGATTCTTTGTTTTGGACGTACTGGTGATTGTAATTCAGACAGAACTTAGAAGTCTGTCGCAGTCATCTTACTTAACTTTTTACGTTAACGGTACCCTTAACGAGGTACGGGATTCTCATGAATGTTACTGTTGCTCTATACCTCTGTCGAGCTACCTGTAAATCTCCACAAAAAAGTGCTATTATGGAAGTCGTCAATCTGACTCTTATATACAAAGAGTTCCTACTTGCAAAACTGGCTTGTCCCAATATTGCTTCATAATTTTAGTTGTTACCTCACGCTGAGTTGTCAGTTTAATTTTTGTGGCCTACGATACAATCAAATTTACTGGAGCATTGCCAGGCTAAGGGGGTCATTCAACACACAATTGCAACAAAAACAGGTCGTAAAACACCAACTGACACACAATCGAAGGACATTACATATTAATGAACCTACGACATATTTTATCCTCATTCGTCGATATCCAGCTACATCCAAGCACATAAATTTGTAATGGTCACCGTTAAAATGATGATGTTCACGTCTACCACAGGCTCACGTTATAGCTAAAACTGGTGCTCCATCGCCGCGGCACACCAGGTATGTCGCCTGCTGCGAACAGCGCTGAAACATCACAGTTTGCGCTCTGATAACCAACTGTATGCTGCACAGCTACGAAAAATTCCGCTTCCACGCTATGTCGTCATTCTGAGTACCGTAGTCCTCTCTTACACTCTTTCTCAAAGACTGTTACCACCACATACCGTGCATCCTCCTATGTACTTTAGCTTTACATTGTATTCGTACTTTTACATTTGATGCAAAATTGGACGTCGTTCATGATTTTAAAAAATAAATGATAAGATACACAATTTTCTCGCAGGCGTATATTACTCCATGTATGTATATAAATAGCCCATGGATATACACGGCCTTCGTGCAGGCTCGATTATTGACAACAGTTACAAAACGTAGCTTTTAATTAGATTTGCATTTCGAAATGCGATGTGATGTGTAGAACAGTGATTAATGGCAAATGAGGTATTGCTCTTTGTAAGATGCGACGTTAAGTACAGAATACAAAATGTTTTTGATAATTGTTGGTGCCAGTGATGCAGAAATGGGATGCATAGATCGCTAAACAAGTTGTTGTTCTGCGATTGTTGATTGAAAACAGTTACAGAACGTAATATGTAAAACGGATATTACAGATTGTGTGTTGTAAGATGCGACATGAAGAACAGAATACAAAATTTTGGTGCCAGGTGGTGCAGAAATGGGATGCACAGGTCTCTGAACAAATTGTCATTCTGCGCGTGTCGTCATCATAGAATCCAGTGGGAACGCGCAACTCCTTTGTATATCGAGGCAGCTGTGCTGTAGAGGGACACGTGTCGTACAGTAGGAAGACAAAAGGCTGGGATGTAATCTTTCATTCGTTCCCAAACGACATTCCATTGCAGGATGTCTGGATTATAAAGTGCAATCGAAAAGATCGCGTCCGTGTTACGACATCAACCGTGCTTTATTTCACGCGTGATGATTACGTCCGTGACTTATGAGCAGAGCTACCAGAAGGAATGTGCTTAAACCAGTCGCAGTACCGAGTGTAAATATGTAAGGAAATGTTCCCAACGTGTGTGGTAATGCTAGTGCTGATGACGCGGTTTCTTCAAATAGGGCAGACAGGCTACAGGCAAGGAAGAACATGCAAAGTGTTCTTGAGTACCTGGCAAATGTGTCTCCCAAAACAAAAAAGAAAAATGGACGAGGCAACAGTTACAGATGAATGTAAGACTGACAGTAAGCAGATCGGAAACCTTCGAGAACGCGAAGAAAAATTAGAGAATAGGAACAAAAAACTGACAGCTATATATGCAATACTGGTACTGTGAGATGTGCCTGAAACTAGAAGTGAGAGCTTGTGTTGAGAAAATAAAATATCAGCAAGAGTTTGAAAAGAAGCGAGAACAGGAGAAGGTGACTGAAAAATTAGGCAAACTATTTTCAAGAATGCAGACAAACTGCTTGCTAAGTGGAAGGAAACAAGTAAAGCGGCAAAGAGAAGACGTTTTCAAAGCACTTACTCTTCGAGCTGTGTCTTGGGAGTGTTATTTGTTTTTAAGAAATCACACTGGTTATCCACTTACAGGACTGATAAGACTGAAAAAAAGGACATTACTCTCTTTTAGATGCTTTCCTGATGTGCTTGCAAATGTTTCACAGCTAATGACAGGAAAGTCATCTGCGCTGTCAAAAGTTGAACCTGTATTTGTTCTGTCATTCGACGAAATAGATATAGATAACAGTGTTGTATACCATTCTGTTGAAGGTAGTGTCGTAGGACCGCACACTAACGTGTTATTTGTTATGGTACGTGTTTCGTTTACAGAATGGAAGCAACCAGTCTACCACGATATTGAAACACAGATAACAGCCGATCAGTTAATCACTATCATCTTTTCATAGAAGATGTTCGGTACATTGTTGTTGCGATAGTGTGTGACCTCGATCCAAAAATTCGATCCGCGTGGAAACGTCTTAATATGACAGAGACAATTTCCTGCTCTCCAAATGCAAAGTATGAACATAAACGAATCTGTGTGTTTTCAGATGTTCCACACTTATTTAAATGGATGAGGAAACACATTCTGGATGACTGAATAAGGCATCCACACGGGCAAAGTGTTAATAACTCTGCTGTGGGAAGACTGCTCGTTATATTATTATTTTTGTGTCAGAAACATACAGGTCCATGTACACAAATTTTACACAGTTATGGTTAAATTACTTTTGACCAAAACTTGGCCACCTTCAGTGCGTTTTCTGCTGCTTGTTGAAGATCATCTTCTGTACAGGAGACGGCACTATCGACACCGAAACATGTGCCGAACTCTCTGTTCTTTTCCACTGCCACACCGAATATCATCTGCATCAGTGTATCCCAATCTTGTCAAGTTAGCTTTGCATCTTCCAACTCCAGATCTCAGTCTATTCAGGGACTTCCAAGTTGTCCATTCCCTGTCTTGGCCTGGAGGTAAAGCTTCAACTCTTTTCCGACCAGGTGGACGGTAAGTCATAGCCCTCTAAAGTTGTAACCCAGCTTTTTCAGCAGTGGTTCTAAGTTCCTTTGATGTCCTATGGCCACTCTTCCTTGACTTCAGTCGTTCCGGATGCGGTGCATTCCCATACAGATGATGGGTAATTTCCTGTTCCACTGCCTTTGTTTCCTTGTTCGCAACTATCTCTCTTCGAAAAGGTGGTGGTGCTATTCCTGCGAGGTGGTAAAGCCATTCGACTGGAGTGGCTTTCAAGCAACCTGTTATAATCCCGCAGGTTTCGTTGAGTTAAATTATACCAAATAGGACAGGCATACTCTGCCGCAGAATAGCATTAAATAAGAGTGAAACGAAGTTGTGTTCCAAACGCTCACACATTTACCTGAGTGTGAAGAGTAGCGAACGTTAAAGAGTTTATTTAGGTATGCAACTTTATACGAGTACCTGATTCCCCAAGAAGAGAAAGCAGCGAATTTTTCTCAGTTTTTCAAACGACGCATTTGACAACGTGAATGCCCGAATATTCGACAAGAAGAGTCCTTTATCCTGTGATAAAAGATAAAAACACCTACAGCCGTCCTTATGATTTTATTTTATTTTGTCGCTACCAGTTTTGACGCTTCATTGCGTCATCTTCATGCTGTTTTGATGCGGTACTGGTTGATACGATCTACATTCGTAGATAATGTGTCAGCACTCCAAACATCAACTGTAAAAAAAAAAAAAAAAAAAAAAAAGAGAGTGAAAAACACTTCTTGTATGGTGCTATCACAAAATCCCTTCGTTCTCACAATGACACATTTTTCGTTGAATTTTTATAGCGCGTCCTGCCTTGGGTGATTTTGCAGGGTAGCATAGGCGTAAACACCTCTCGTGTCCCGTCGGGCGTTCTCCATAGTGCGTGCAGTTTGATCGACGTAGTAGCAGCGACACTGACATGCTGTTTTGTACACTCCAGGCGGTCTACCCATCGCCATCTAACTTGACCATCGGCATCTGACTTGACTAGAGCTGAAATGAAATGTCGTGTGACGAGGGCCTCCCGTCGGGTAGACAGCTCGTCTGGTGCAAGTCTTTCGATTTGACGCCACTTCGGCAACTTGCGTGTCGATGGGGATGAAATGGTGATGATTAGGACAACACAACACCCAGTCCCTGAGCGGAGAAAATCTCCGACCCAGCCGGGAATCGAACCCGGGCCCTTAGGATTGACAGTCTGTCGCGCTGACCACTCAGCTACCGGGGACGGACACTAGAGCTGAACGCAACGGGTTTCACGCACTACACAACGATCCCCACATCGTTGATCCCCCAGCTTACATGGAAATTGCCTCATTCTAATTAGAGTTTACTACGATGCTAAAATTTAGTTGATTCTCAAGGAGGATATCTATCAGAAAGTGCCACGGGAGCCGTCGTCCAGAATAATGAGGAACACAACAGAGACCCTAGAACAGTCATGATTGGAAGGGCCGTTATGAAGAATTCCGTCCCTCAGGCAGTGAGACCACCAGCGCCTTATTGTCTACAAAAGACTCACAAAACGGGTTCGCCTCTTCACCTCATTATGAACACTATTGGGGAACCAACTTACAGACTGGCCAAACTTCTGGCCAGCCTCTTTACGCCGCATGTAGGAAGCCGTGTGCATCACCTCAGGAACATCGACGATTTTATAAACTGAATTAAACATTTGCGTCTTGGGGAAGCCGATTTAATGGCTAGTTTTTATGTGGTCTCCCTATTTACGCGTCTTTCGGTCAAAGACTGCATAGACCTTCTCTCCCAGTTATTCGACAGTATAATGTGGGATTGTTTAAACAAATGTTGACATCATCGAATTTCCTATATGGCCGCCAGTATTTCGACTAGTTGGGAGGGGTGCGAGGGAAGTCCGTTAGCTCACCCATAGCCAAACTTTTTATGCAGAAATCTGAAGATATCACTTTGGACCTGGCTCCAGAGAAGCCAAGATGCTTTTATCCTTACGTCGAAGACACTTTTATTATCTCCCGCATGGACACGAAAAATTGGGAGAATTCCTAGAAAATCTGAATGTCATTCACTGCTACATTACAGTTATGATGGAAATAGAGATAAATGGTGCATTGCGCTTCCATGATGTCCTCGTTCACATGAAAACCAATGGACACCTCAGCCACAGTGTGCGCAGGGTCGGTATCATCACGTCCTTAGCCACCACCATGTGGTCCAAAATGTGGCATTCTGGAAACCACTGCGCTAAAGTCGTCTCAGACGCTGGAAATCTATCACTAGATCTAATCTACGTCCGAAAAGTCTTCCAGAAAAACCGCTAATCACAAGCTATCACAGGCTATTTCTGGTGCGACACGCAGGAATAAGACCACCGAAGGAAAGAACAAGAGACTTTCGTTTACGCCTTTCTTTCTGTGTAGCGAAGATTAGCTAGCTACACACAACATTACATAAGTGCTCAGGCCACCAGAAAATATACGAGAGCTCATGATGTCTCTGAAGGTCGATCTAGGGCCTGGAGTGGACAAAATACTACGTCTGTTTGGCTCCTACTACGGCGGCCAAACAGTACGCACTGTAGAGCAACTCCAGGTGGCTCACGAGAGGTGCTTACGCCTACGCTATCCTGAAAAATCACTGGTGGCAGAACACACTTTAGAAAATCGATACTCAGCTTAGACGAAACATCTCTCATTATGAGGACGACGGAATTTTGGGTTAGCGTCACAAAAGAAGTGATAGAAATAAAAATATCTGAAAACATCATCAACAAGGACGGCGGTCTGCAGCTCAGTTCAGCCTGGGACGGGCCATTGTGGTGTTGAAAACATTATCACATTTCGGAAGAGAGAGAGCACCAGTGACGCCGCAGCCAGCATCGCTGCTAAATGACGACAAGGTCACGGGACACGGCAGTCATTTACCACTTGGCAATGGCCAAGGTGAGCTCGGTCGACAGCTCGTGGGACTTTAACCACCTGACGCGGCTGGAAGCCCGAGAAGATTTTATTAATTCATATCGCAGCGAGAGCATGCATTCGTACAAGCTTTGCACACTCTTTTCTCTTATTCAAAATATTCTGGGGGACATCTGGAACACTTGATTTAGAGATGCTGCTCCTATGCAATTTGACACACAGTGACAGTGTCACACTACAATCGCACGTCCACTACTTAACAATGCGTGCTCACAACTGATTGGTAGAATGAAGATCTATTGTTCACACTTTGTGGTACAGGCTACCACCGTAGGTACTGCGCTACGTCGCTTGGACACCAGGAATAAAATCAGTCCCAAATGTTTTCAGAAGGGCGGTGTATTCTTTTTAACAACATAAACTGTTTCCAGGTATTCGATCATGGGGCCTTACAGGTCGGGTAAGGTAAACCTTATTTGTTTTGAGAAAGCCCACTCGTGGGTTGTGCAGGGTCGCAACATCATGGCTGATACTGCAGTGTCGGCTCTGGTGGTGCAACATGTGGGCTTGCACACCCTTACCTATGCAGGATTGCAAAACAGAGGCGAGCGTGTTAGAGTTTTATTATTAATATTTACCCACTGTACACTGTACAATCTTTGTACAGAGACACGAACTCTGTGTGAAGAGAGGATCTGCGCCAATGTAATACCCTGGCGAGCAAATCTAATCGTTGGTATTTCACTAGAGCTCGGACTTTTACTTTTTTATAAAATGAATTTTATCCTTTCATTTTCTTGGAACAGCCCTTTTTAAATTAATTTTGACCAAACGTTATTTGCTGTTTTGAGACTTTTTTTGGAAGGTATAATAAACATTGACATTAACATAGGTAATTCCAGTTTTCTTTTGACATATGTTATTTCGTTTTTTATAACATTTTAATGAAATTTCTTAATAGAAAATTTCTTTTCTTGCGTCATTTACACAAAAAACACACACTATGGATGAGTGGCTATGAATGACCACAATCCGTGGCCTAAACACGGATTTTTATACAATAAACTTTGCTATTGCAGTACACCACTAACAACTTCTTTAAATTTTGTAAAGTGAATCTCTTCCCATTGCCTCTCAGCACAATTCTGTAAGCTGAGAAAGATCTCTTTATAGCACAAGAGATGAACTGCGCATATTTCATGGACCCAATTGTTCTATGCCGCCGAAACAATTCATTTTCAGACTTCTCCCACTTCTAGGCATTCTCTTCATATCCGGCATTCCGCAGAAAAATATTCCTTAATTAAGTGACACATGCTTTACTCACTAAACCATATATTCCTCTCCATAGTCGTCTCCATCTCGCTGATCACGTCTACAGCATCTTTCAGTGGTGAAGATGCGGAGACTGGGCTTGAAGTGCAACAGCGAACTCGTAATAATACTAAGGAGCCAACATTCTGGTTAACCTTAAGGGCTACCCCTTTTTCCGATAAAACCTGGTACAGTAGTGTCGAATATTTCTACTACCTCTTTGTCCTTTCGGTTGTGTTCGGAGTCCCATATGCACCAGCATTTAAGTGCTGGCCCAATTGCAAAGGGAATGTTTAGAACCATTTCCTTAAAGGACTAAGTGAGGGTAGGAGCTATGTGAAGTAATTTTTACGGAAGAAATAGCACTACTATCGTCAGCAAAATTTGTTCTGCCTTCCTCCGATTGACGGTGTAGACCATAGGCAAGGCAGGTACAATGGATCATACCGACTGTGACAGAATTACTGTATTTCACTGTTGCTTCCGAGTCTTGAATATCGGCGGCATAGCCTGTCACCAAGAGCAAAAATCTATCTCCTATTGGCCATAGGACGCGTTTTGCATTCCTGACAGGGCAGGCTACGGTACTGGGATCGGTCTTCCCCAGATCTTTACATAAGAGTAGGAGGGGCGACAGCTGCAATGATCTCGTCGAATGAAACATAACTGTACGCAGCATGTCATTCTCAATGGAGAGAAGTCTTCCGAAGTAAGAGTGATTTCAGGTGTGCCGCAGGGGAGTGTCGCAGTATAGTTGCTATTCACAATATACACTCCTGGAAATGGAAAAAAGAACACGTTGACACCGGTGTGTCAGACCCACCATACTTGCTCCGGACACTGCGAGAGGGCTGTACAAGCAATGATCACACGCACGGCACAGCGGACACACCAGGAACCGCGGTGTTGGCCGTCGAATGGCGCTAGCTGCGCAGCATTTGTGCACCGCCGCCGTCAGTGTCAGCCAGTTTGCCGTGGCATACGGAGCTCCATCGCAGTCTTTAACACTGGTAGCATGCCGCGACAGCGTGGACGTGAACCGTATGTGCAGTTGACGGACTTTGAGCGAGGGCGTATAGTGGGCATGCGGGAGGCCGGGTGGACGTACCACCGAATTGCTCAACACGTGGGGCGTGAGGTCTCCACAATACATCGATGTTGTCGCCAGTGGTCGGCGGAAGGTGCACGTGCCCGTCGACCTGGGACCGGACCGCAGCGACGCACGGATGACGCCAAGACCGTAGGATCCTAAGCAGTGCCGTAGGGGACCGCACCGCCACTTCCCAGCAAATTAGGGACACTGTTGCTCCTGGGGTATCGGCGAGGACCATTCGCAACCGTCTCCATGAAGCTAGGCTACGGTCCCGCACACCGTTAGGCCGTCTTCCGCTCACGCCCCAACATCGTGCAGCCCGCCTCCAGTGGTGTCGCGACAGGCGTGAATGGAGGGACGAATGGAGACGTGTCGTCTTCAGCGATGAGAGTCGCTTTTGCCTTGGTGCCAATGATGGTCGTATGCGTGTTTGGCGCCGTGCAGGTGAGCGCCACAATCAGGACTGCATACGACCGAGGCACACAGGGCCAACACCCGGCATCATGGTGTGGGGAGCGATCTCCTACACTGGCCGTACACCACTGGTGATCGTCGAGGGGACACTGAATAGTGCACGGTACATCGAAACCGTCATCGAACCCATCGTTCTACCATTCCTAGACCGGCAAGGGAACTTGCTGTTCCAATAGGACAATGCACGTCCGCATGTATCCCGTGCCACCCAACGTGCTCTAGAAGGTGTAAGTCAACTACCCTGGCCAGCAAGATCTCCGGATCTGTCCCCCATTGAGCATGTTTGGGACTGGATGAAGCGTCGTCTCACGCGGTCTGCACGTCCAGCACGAACGCTGGTCCAACTGAGGCGCCAGGTGGAAATGGCATGGCAAGCCGTTCCACAGGACTACATCCAGCATCTCTACGATCGTCTCCATGGGAGAATAGCAGCCTGCATTGCTGCGAAAGGTGGATATACACTGTACTAGTGCCGACATTGTGCATGCTCTGTTGCCTGTGTCTATGTGCCTGTGGTTCTGTCAGTGTGATCATGTGATGTGTCTGACCGCAGGAATGTGTCAATAAAGTTTCCCCTTCCTGGGACAATGAATTCACGGTGTTCTTATTTCAATTTCCAGGAGTGTATATAAATGACCATGTGGGTAACATCGGAAGTTCACTGAGGCTTTTTGGGAATGATGCTGTAGTATATCGAGAGGTTGTAACAATGGAAAATTTTACTGAAATGTTGGAGGATCTGCAACGAATTGACGCATGGTGCAGAGAATGGCAATTGAATCTCAATGTCGACAAGTTGTAACGTGCTGTGAATACATAGAAAGAAAGATCGTTTATCATTTAGCTACAATATAGCAGGTCAGCGACGGAAGCAGTTAATTCCATAAATTATCTGAGAGCAGGCATTAGGAGTGATTTAAAATGGAATGACCATATAAAATTACTCTTCGGTAAAGCAGATGGCATAGTGAGATTCATTGGAAGAATCCTAAGGAAATGCAATCCGAAAACAAAGGAAGTAGGTTACAGTACACGTGTTCGCTCACTGCTTGAATACTGTTCACCGGTGTGGGATCCGTACCATATAGGGGTGATAGAAGAGATAGAGAAGATCCAACGGAGAGGAGCGCGCTTCGTTACAGGATCATTTAGTAATCCCGAAAGCGTTACGGAGATGACAGATAAACTCCAGTGGAAGACTCTGCAAGAGAGACGCTCAGTAGCTCGGTGCGGGCCTTTGTTGAAGTTTCGAGAACATACCTGCACCGAGGATTCAAGCAGTATATTGCTGCCTCCTACGTATATCTCGCGAAGAGACCGTGAGGATAAAATGAGAGAGATTAGAGCCAACACAGAGGCATACCGACAATCTTTCTTTCCATGAACAATACGAGACTGAAATAAAAAGGAGAACTGATAGGTATCCTCCACCACACACCGTCAGGTGGCTTGCGGAGTATGGATGTAGATGTAGATGTAGAATACGCTGGCCACCAATAACTGTTTTAATATCAGCAATATCATTTTCATACGCCCGTTTCAAATACGTTTTGCGCTATGTCTACCTATCTGGTATACTAATCACTCTTAGTCTCCCGGAGTACCTTAAACGTGCGTTCCATTAAACATCAGCCGTCCTTAAAGCCTCATACAATTCTAGTTCATAGGTGTCCACTTTATTACTTGTCACAGAGGAAATTATTCGTTGAAGCTGCTGTTCGTAATATGATCTGATGAATCTTTGTGTTGAAATGTGGCTTTCTATCATCCCTTAACTAAAATTTCAACAAACGAACTCTAACAAGATGGCGGTAACTAAAAGATTAAAACGTCATCAACTTCAGTCGAATCAAATATGCACGCAGTAAACTAATTATAAATTTCAATTTAAAAATTCCAGGTAAGAACCAAGAAGACCGGTAGATAGAACTAATGATAAAAGTAACGTGTATTACTTGTTTTTGCCAAGCTCGATATAGGCTTACGCGCCATCAGTTCTGCAATCGGGTTCTTCCTCAATCCACAGCCACAATTCACGTGCTTTTTAAGATTTTTGTTTCACGAGAAAAATTTACATTGAAAGCGTACTGCTCAGTAGTGGTCAACAGATCACACACCTTTACTTAGTAACTTCAAAAAGTAAATACAATGTATTGCAAAAGGAACTGGTATAGGCATGCCTATTAAAGCACAGAGATGTGTAAACAGGCAGAATACGGCGCTGCGGTCGGCGAAGCCTACATAAGACAAGTGTCAAGCGCAGTTATTAGATCGGTTACTGCTGCTAAACTGTCACGTTATCAAGATTTAAGTGAGTTTGAATGTGGTGTTGTGGTTGGCGCGCGAGCGATGGGACAAGGCATCTTCGAGGTAGCGATGAAATGGGGATTACCACGTACGACCATTTCACGAGTGTACCGTGAATATCAGGATTCCGGTAAAACATCAAATCTCTGACATCGCTGCGGCCGGAAAAAGATCCTGCAAGAACGGGACCAACAACGACTGAAGAGACTCGTTCAACGTGACAGAAGTGCAACCCTTCCGCAAATTGCTGTACATTTTACTGCTGTGCCATCAACAAACGTGAGCGTGCGAACCATTCAACGAAACATCATAGCAGAAGGCCCACTCCTGTACACTTGATGACAGCACAACACAAAGCTTTACGCCTCGTCTTGACCCGTCAACGCCTAGATTTGACTGTTGACATCTGCAAACATATTGCCTGGTCGGACGAGTCTTGTTTCAAATTGTTTCGAGCGGATGGATGTATAGAGATGGGGAGGCAGCCTAATGAATCCATGGACGCTGCCTGTATGATAGCAGCGAACTGTTCAAGCTGGTGGAGACTCTGTAATGATGTGAGAAGTGCGCAGCTGGAGTGATACGGGACGCCCTATATGTCTAGATACGACTCTGACAGGTGACACGTACATAAGCATACTGTCTGACCACTTGCATCCATTCATGTCCACTGTGCACTCCGACTGACTTGGCTCATTCCAGCAGGACAATGCGACACCACACACGTCCAGAATTGCTACAAAGTGACTCCACGGACGCTCTTCTGAGTTTAAGCACTTCTGCTGGCCACCAAACTGCCTAGATGTGAACATTATTGAACATATCTGGGATGCCTTGCAACGTGCTGTCCAAAGGAGACCTCCACCCCGGCGTACTCTTACGTATTTATCAACAGCTGTGCAGGATTCCTGGCATCAGTTCCCTCCGCCACTTCTTCAGACATTAGTGGAATCCATTTCACGTCGCGTTACAGCACTTCTGCGTGCTCGCGGGGACCCTACACGGTATTAGGCAGGTGTACTAATATCTTTGGCTCTTCAGTGTATAATCAAGCGTCACCGATTTGTTCTTTTAATATTGTCGAACAGCCTTTAAGCAAAAGCTGCCTTGGTTTGTCCCAGCATAGCGGCTTGTAGACACATACTATTCTCTAAGCGACAATAATGCCACGATGAGTCATAAGGTGTCGATTTCGGTGCGGGACATATAGGGTGTTTCTATAACAGCGTCCAAAAATGTAACAGGACGTACAGCATACCTCACTGAACAATTTGGGGTAGGAAACCTGGGGGCGGAGAGGAACTCTTAAGTAGATACAGAAATAAACTTGTCAACCGCTTTGTCTAGTATTACTGTTTTCCATATTTTTAAAGCTAACACGAGTAAAGGTTTACACATAGTGTACTTTTTAATTACATGTACGTTCTTTATTTCCTGGTCAAGGAAACAACGAAGACGAGTATATTTACCAGGAAGTCATGACGCAGATTTTGATTACTTTACTTGACAATAAAATTAATCTGTTGCATAGTATTTACACTGTCCTATGACAGAATGTTCTATGAATCAACGAGAGACCTACTCATTACTCAGTGCTATTCAGGAAGGTCTTTTTTATTTTGCTTATCAGTCTACTGACTGGTTTGATGCGGCCCGCCACGAATTCCTTTCCTGTGCTAACCTCTTCATCTCAGAGTAGCACTTGCAACCTACGTCCTCAATTATTTGCTTGACGTATTCCAATCTCTGTCTTCCTCTACAGTTTTTGCCCTCTACAGCTCCATCTAGTACCACGGAAGTCATTCCCTCATGTCTTAGCAGATGTCCTATCATCCTGTCCCTTCTCCTTATCAGTGTTTTCCACATATTCCTTTCCTCTCCGATTCTGCGTAGAACCTCCTCATTCCTTACCTTATCAGTCCACCTAATTTTCAACATTCGTCTGTAGAACCACATCTCAAATGCTTCGATTCTCTTCTATTCCGGTTTTCCCACAGTCCATGTTTCACTACCATACAATGCTGTACTCCAGACGTACATCCTCAGAAATTTCTTCCTCAAATTCAGGCTGGTATTTGATATTAATAGACTTCTCTTGGCCAGAAATGCCTTTTTTGCCATAGCGAGTCTGCCTTTGATGTCCTCCTTGCTCCGTCTGTCATTGGTTATTTTACTGCCTAGGTAGCAGAATTCCTTAACTTCATTGACTTCGTGACCATCAATCCTAATGTTAAGTTTCTCGCTGTTCTCATTTTTACTACTTCTCATTACTTTCGTCTTTCTCCGATTTACTCTCAAACCATACTGTGTACTCATTAGACTGTTCATTCCTTTCAGCAGATCATTTAATTCTTCTTCACTTTCACTCGGGATAGCAATGTCATCAGCGAATCGTATCATTGATATCCTTTCACCTTGTATTTTAATTCCACTCCTGAACCTTTTTTTAATTTCCATCATTGCTTCCTCGATGTACAGATTGAAGAGTAGGGGCGAAAGGCTACAGCCTTGTCTTACACCCTTCTTAATTCGAGCACTTCGTTCCTGATCGTCCACTCTTATTATTCCCTCTTGGTTGTTGTACATATTGTATATGACCCGTCTCTCCCTATAGCTTACCCCTACTTTTTTCATAATCCCGAACAGCTTGTACAATTTTTTATTGTCGAACGCTTTTTTAAGGTCGACAAATCCTATGAAAGTGTCTTGATTTTTCTTTAGCCTTGCTTCCATTATTAGCCGTAACATCAGAATTGTCTCTCTCTTCCCTTTACTTTTCCTAAAGCCAAACTGATCGTCACCTAGCGCATTCTCAATTTTCTTTTCCATTCTGCTGTATATTATTCTTGTAAGCAGCTTCGATGCATGAGCTGTTAAGCTGATTGTGCGATAATTCTCGCACTTGTCAGCTCTTGCCGTCTTCGGAATTGTGTGGATGATGCTTTTCCGAAAGTCAGATGGTATATCGCCAGACTCATATATTCTACACACCAACGTGAATAGTCGTTTTGTTGCCACTTCCCCCAATGATTTTAGAAATTCTGATGAAGTGTTATCTATCCCTTCTGCCTTATTTGAACGTAAGTCCTCCAAAGCTCTTTTAAATTCCGATTCTAATACTGGATCCCCTACCTCTTCTAAATCGACTCCTGTTTCTTCTTCTATCACATCAAACAAATCTTCACCCTCATAGAGGGTTTCAATGTATTCTTTCCACCTATCTGCTCTCTCCTCTGCATTTAACAGTGGAATTCCCGTTGCACTCTTAATGTTACCACCGTGGCTGTTAATGTCACCAAAGGTTGTTTTGACTTTCCTGTGTGCTGAGTCTGTCCTTCCGACAATCATAACTTTTTCGATGTCTTCACATTTTTCCTGCAGCCATTTCTTCTTAGCTTCCCTGCACTTCCTATTTATTTCATTCCTCAGCGGCTTGTATTTCTGTATTCCTGATTTTCGCGGGACATGGTTGTACTTCGTCGTTTCATCGATCAACTGAAGTATTTCTTCTGTTACCCATGGTTTCTTCGCAGCTACCTTCTTTGTACCTATGTTTTCCTTCCCAACTTCTGTGATGGCCCTTTTTAGATATGTCCATTCCTCTTTAACTGTACTGCCTACTGCGCTATTCCTTATTGCTGTATCTATAGCGTTAGGGTACTTCAAACGTATCTCGTCATGCCTTAGTCCTTTCGTATCCCACTTCTTTGCGTATTGATTCTTCCTGACTAATGTCTTGAACTTCAGCCTACTCTTCATCACTACTGTATTGTGATCTGAGTCTATATCTGCTCCTGGGTACGCCTTACAATCCAGTATCTGATCTGGGAATCTCTGTCTGACCATGATGTAATCTATTTGAAATCTTCCCGTATCGCCCGACCTTTTCCAAGTATACCTCCACCTCTTGTGATTCTTGAACAGGGTATTCGCTATTACTAGCTGAAACTTGTTACAGAACTCAATTAGTCTTTCTCCTCTTTCATTCCTCGTCCCAAGCCCATATTCTCCTGTAACCTTTTCTTCTACTCCTTTCCCTAGAACTGCATTCCAGTCGCCCATGACTATTACATTTTCGTTCCCCTTTACATACTGAATTACCCTTTCAGTATGCTCATACACTTTCTCTATCTGTTCATCTTCAGCTTGCGACGTCGGCATGTATACCTGAAGTATCGTTGTCGGTGTTGGTCTGCTGTCGATTCTGATTAGAACAACCCGGTCACTGAACTGTTCACAGTAACACACCCTCTGCCCTACCTTCCTGTTTATAACGAATCCTACACCTGTTATACCATTTTCTGCTGCTTTTGATGTTACCCGATACTCATCTGACCAGAAATCCTAGTCTTTCCTCCACTTCACTTCACTGACCCCTACTATATCTAGATTGAGCCTTTGCATTTCCCTTTTCAGATTTTCTAGTTTCCCTACCACGTTCAAGCTTCTGACATTCCACGCCCCGACTCGCAGAACGTTATCCTTTCGTTGATTATTCAATCTTTTTTCTCATGGTAACCTCCCCCTTGGCAGTCCCCTCCCGGAGATCCGAATGGGGGACTATTCCGGAATCTTTTGCCAATGGAGAGACCATCAAGACACTTCTTTAATTACAGGCCACATGTCCTGTGGATACACGTTACGTGTCTTTAATGCAGTGGTTTCCATTGCCTTCTGCATCCTCATGTCGTTGATCATTGCTGATTGTTTCGCCTTTAGGGGCAATCTCCCACCCCTAGGACAAGAGAGTACCCTGAACCTCTATCCGCTCCTTCGCCCTCTTTGATAAGGCCATTGGCAGAATGAGGCTGACTTCTTATGCCGGAAGTCTTCGGCCTCCAATGCTGATTATTTATCAAAATTTAGGCAGTGGCGGGGATCGAACCCAGGACCGAAGACGTTTTAATTATGAATCAAAGACGCCACACTCTTTTTTTTTTTTTTTTTTTTTTTTTTGATCGTTGTGCTTGGTCGTTGCGGACGTCGCAAGACATCCCGCTGAAGTTCGGTGGTTAATCCTTCCACCCAGTTTTTTTATTACAGAGGCCAATCGGCTCTCTGACCGAACACGCTGAACTACCATGCCGGCTTCCCCTAGACCACTGTTCAGTACAGTAAAATGGAGAAGTACCGGTACAGTTTCGCAGAACTCTCTGACATGCACCTTGTGTATGGGGAAGTACGTTGGAATGCTCTCGCTGCTGAAAGGCTGTAAAGCGAAGGATTTCCTAACAGGTATCATCTGTCACGACGAGTATTTCTCTCGATCCACGAATGCGGGAGAATGGTTCATTGGAAAGAAGAAACTAGGGACCTGGCAACATGGGGACCACTCATACATCCGATTTTGAATAGGAGGTGCTGGAACGTGTTGCAGCGGACTCCACGACAAGTGCTCGCCGCATTGCACGTGAAATGGGCGCTGCACGTACTAGCGTGTGGCGAGAACTCCATGAACAACAACTATCCCATATCACCCACAACGAGTCCATGCAATCCTTGAGACTTATTACGCGCCAAGGGTCGCATTTGTCAATGGTTGCTCCAACAACGGATTGCTCGACCAGATTTCCTCCAAATCGTGTTTTTTACTGATGAGACCTCATTTAATTGTGATGGTATTTCGAACAGCGGGAATAGCCATACGTTGGATGAGGAAAACCCTCATTCTGTAGTAGAGCCAACTAGCAATTATGTTTTGCTGTAAATATCTGGGATAGCATTGTAGGCGACAATCTCGTTGGAGCGTATCATCTACCTGGTCGTCTAAATGGCCCCTGTTCTTGAGTTTCGTGCAAAGAGTTCTATCTGTGTTGTTGGCTGTTCGTGAGAGGATCTGGGTACATCATGACGGTGCACTGTCTCACTTCAGTATGGATGTCCGCAACCATCACAGTGGTGTATTTCTGAGTCGCTTGATTGGGAGGGGAGGTCCTATTCCATGGTCTGCGAGGTCATCTGACATCCTGAGTCCCCTTGATTATTTCCTATGGGTATATCTAAAGTCACTAGCGTACGCGACCCCAATGGATACGGAGACGGAGTTACTTACCTGAATTGTAGCTGACTTTGACGTGGTACGAAACACACCAGGGATATTTTTCATGGACTCATGGTGCGTCAGAACGTTGTTCGCCGAGGTCATGCCTGCATTTAGATTTCCACCAATTTCATCACATTTCATAAGACATAGTACAAATGGTACGTTCATTGTGTTAAGGATGGTATTTGCAGTTATCTGTAACTAATGTAAATAAAAATTACACAGTGATGTGATTTTATTCATATTATGTCCTTAAACTGACTTCTCCGAACCCAGGTTCTCTACCTGAAATTGTTTAGTGGAGCATCCTCCATGTCCTGTTAAATTTTGGCACGCTGATACGGAAATACCCTGTTTTCCTTATGGCTTCTCAATGCCTTCTGAAATAAGTAAACTGAAACGCCACCGATGTAGCAGCGTGCTGTTATAATTCCGAATTATAAAGACAGGCGCCAGTGCAGAAAACAATTGTTGAGTTCCGTGCAATGTATCTTATGTCTTGTCTTAAGATGTGCAAATTCACATAATTGATTTTCCTTAGCAATCATTTAGAAAATTTAGAAAGTCGTGATGAAAAGTAGTACCTGTCATTTTTTTAAGTGAAAAGTCTTAAAACTTTTTTTAAAAAAATAAACTTTATTAACATTTTACATTTTGTTATTCTTCATGTTTACATAATTATTTCATAACATAATAACTCTGACGACCAAGACAGTTCTCCAAACGAAAGACCTGGTTGTTGATACTGAAAGGACAGTCATAGAGACAGGTCACAAGGATCAGCACACAAGGCTGTGGAGTAGAAGGGTTAGGCCAGCATCATCATTCACAGTTTGCTTGAAAACAATTTATTTCTATAAGTTTAACCAGTGTGTGTGTGTCCACACTTGTGCAAATTTCTTCGTGTATGAAATAGTCGAATGAACACAGTAACCAATTTGTAGTTACGAAACGTACGTCACAACACTCAGCAAAGCAGATGTTCGTAAACATTTCAATGGAAATGGAAATGAGCGTTTGGCGTCATTGGCCGGGAGGTCCCTTATGAGACGGGTCCGGCCGCCTTGGTGCAGGTCTTATTGCATTCGACGCCACATTGGGTGACCTGCGCGCCGGATGAGGATGAAATGATGATGAAGACAACCCAACACCGGTCCCTGAGCGGAGAAAATCTCCGACCCAGCCGGGAATCAAAATGTTCCAACGTGTGTGAAATCTTATGGGACTCAATTGCTAAGGTCGCCAGTCCCTAAGCCTACACACTACTTAACCTAAATTATTCAAAGGACTCGAGCCTCCGCCGGGACCAGCCGCACAGTCCATGACTGCAGCGCCTAAGACCGCTCGTCTAATCCCACGCGGCCAGCCGGGAATCGAACACGGCACTGTAGGACGGCAATTCGTCACGCTGACCACCCAGCTATCGGGGAGGACAACATTTCAATAAATTTTAGATTTAATAAAATATCTGCATAGCTACTACCAAAAAAAACTAAACGAAATTTGCAGCTGTAGGAAAATGCGCACCTGGTACTTGCTAAATCATCTGTCAGTAACAATTTATCTTTTCAAAATAGTTTGAACAATATTTGCAATTTTAGAAAAATGCGCACATGGTGTTTACTATGTGCGCACCTGTTAGCAACTTTACATTTAACAACTGTAACTAAGAAACATGCACAACGTCGCTTACTATGTCTTTAACTGCTAGAAATTCAAGTTACAAGACATTTAAGATCAAAACGTGCCACGGCCTGAACAAATAATTAATTAAATATCTACAGGTCAATGCGAAATAATTTCCGAACTTAAATGTTAACAGCCATTAGGATAAATCCAGATGTGTTTAATAAAGTAAGTTACATACAGTAAAGTTAATACTGTTTTATAGCTCCGGCCTCGAACGGTCAGCAGACCGACATGTGATGGCCCGGCCTTTCCTACCACCGGCACCTCGATCGGTGGCTAAGAGAGTGCCGCCAGACCCGTGGCCGACCAGGGCGGCGGAAACCTGCCCTAAATTCTCTCCCGTCTTGACACAGGCCGACGGATGGACTGAACTACAGCAGACTAAAATTCTAAATCAACAAACTGTTAAACAGAAGGATGAAGGATTACAAATGGGAAACAAACCAATTTCACTTACGGAAAGTGAGAAAGACATTCCTACATTGGTTCGCACAAACATTGTCTATAAAAATTAGCGATGGATTTGAATTTAGCCTATAAGAAACTGGGAACTCAACCACAAGTCTGGCAATTAATATTGTTCCCAGAACGGCCACGACATTCAAGGCAGAATATTAGGCTTATAAGGGCACAGCAATCTGTCTAACAGTTATGAATGTATAACATTTAGAGTCTCACATATTATACTGCTTCGAAACATTGGCTGTCTTCAGTGGCTAATTACACCTTAAGAAATGGCAGAATTCTTGTCCCTAAGCTCAACTAGAACGTCTCAGCAGTGGAGGATTTCGTCCTTTACATGTAAACAAGCACTCATCAGACGAAATATCGCACTAGATTAAGAAACAGGAATTAGCCACATGGTTGCTGAGAAGTCCTGGATGGAAATCAGCACTTGAAGGGTGTCACTCCTCCCAGCGCTGATACCGGCGTCCATGCACCACACTCGACAACATGAAGGCAGCAACCCCACCAACCAGGGCACGGTCCCTGTCCTCGACTCACTACACGCCACTTGCCGCACCCACTCGAAGTTCCTAACTGCCTCCACCTTCTCACATCGCGGTGCTCACTCCACACATCGTAGCCTTACACGTTGCCGGCGTACCACTCGCGCCCTCTCTCGGACCTTCCTCATACAACCAGCCAGCCAATTCTGCATGCAAGGATCGCAAACCAGCTCGCTAGGGATGTATCGAATCGAGCGCCACGGCTCAGATATTCTCACTGTAGAATGTTCGACTATGTTGATGGAGCCACAACGTCATCTCTGCTTGCAACGCCTCATCACTATCGAAGTGAAGGCCCTGAAAGTGTTCTCTAAGTTTTAAAACAGTGGCGTGGGCTGTGGGCAGGCGCTCTAGGGGAAATTCCGAATGCTTGAGGGGAAGTGCCGTTCTAAATTGAATCCTATGCTCGCATTTTTTGTAAATATTAAGTGGAGCAGGTCAAGGTCCAAACTTTCATGGTGACCATTCAAAAACATCTGTCACTTGTGCTCTGGTTAGTATCCAATAATAATTTCGCTGACAGTGCAAGAAAAGTAACAATTTACTTTCGCCTAGCTTGTTAACCATTTGTAACAGAGAAACGACATGAGTGGCTAATTTTGAGTGAAACCTACATTTCTCTTGTCGCCATGTTAAAATTTGCTTCTTTTGCCAAAACGCAGCATGCTCTACACAGTGTCACCTCACTAATGTGTTGTGCAGACGCAGTTCCGAAAAAATTCTGAAACAGTACTGTATTAAGTGAAAAAGCGAGGGAAAGTGTGGTCAACAGCTTACGATGAAGCACCTCATCGGTCAAAAATAAACGTTTAACATCTGCACTTACTTCGTTCTAAAGCCCACAGCACTTCTTGTTCCTCCAGCTATCGATGGCTCTTAAAAATATATTCTTTCATCGAAAAAGTTTGTAGTCAGTGAAAAAACATGAGAGATAATGAAGTTTTTGCATAATAACCATATGGCAAAATACTCTCCTCTTTGCAAGCTATCATTTGCGAAAATTTCATTTCGATATCTCAAACTGTTTATGAAATGTGATGAATACTCTCAGAACGAAATTTTCGATCTGCAGTGGAGTGTGTGCTGACATGAAACCTCGAAGCACACTGAAACTGTGTGCCGGGCCGGGATTCAAACTGGGGACCTTTGCCTTTCGGGGGCTAGTGCTCTACCGCCTGAGCTACAGAAGCACCTCGTATCCTACCTTCCAGACTTCACAGAAGAAGAACTTGCCTGCGAAAGGCAAACGACCCGAGTTCGAGTCTCTGTCTTGCACACAGTTTTAATCGATCAGGAAGTTTCATGAGGAACGTTGTGAATATTTCACTGTTGCTTCATCACTGGCATGCGTGACCAAAAATGAATGTGCTACATCAAATCAATTTTCTCGACACTGGTGACAGATAGTGACCTCCAACCATATCTAAAGAACAATTCAGTATTTTGGCTAAAGTTTGTATACGGAAACATGTATTACGTGACATGAACCAAACACTAAATCACAGCGACCCCTATTCCCGTTCCCTTGGCAGACGTGAACGCGTTACACATCTGAATTGAAACTGTCGTAAAACGGAAATTGTGCGGTTTCGGACACGAGCTTCTATTCAAAATACTGCGTACCCGCCATCCTCTACGTATCCTAGAAGTTTGTAACGGATATTTCCACATCCTGTGTACACAATTCCGTGTTTATTTATTTATTTTTGTAGAATCTTCAGAGTGCAAGGCATAGTCGCATTTGTAGGTTTTTTTTTTCTGTGAAAGGCTACAGAGCGCCTCAGTCTGCGCATTATTGATAACGATTACTCATACTACATCCGATATCTATTTAGGAGTACTCATTCCATCGTCACATGTACCTTCGAGACCTAACACATCTATACTGATTCTGTTAAATACATCCATTGATAGTATAACCAGCATCCTGCGACACCCAGTGTACGAAGTAAATGAAATCACGTAAAGTTTTACGATTTTACTCTTATTTTTGCGATGTATAAGGACTTCAAGTTGATTGCACAGAGTCCTAACCAAACGTGAGGTCTACGAGCTACTTTGCTTTTGTAGTTTCCTTACTCCATTTTTCGGTAAAACTACAAAAGGAAAAGATGTCGCAACGCATATTTGCTGAATTTTCATAATTTTAGGGGAAGAAACACTCCAATGTGAGACGAGATGAGTGAAACCATGATTTTAGGCAAGGCAAATGAGTAGCTGCATGTATGGTATGAACTGTGTAGAATCTGTAAGTAAAAACAAAAGTGTTACTGCAGAAAAAAGATCCAGTTAAGATGTCTTTAACACAAAAGGTTAACCTTGTCTTATTTTTCAGCGAGAAAAAGTCGTTTGAAGACACCTCACACACACTCTCCCCAGAAATTTGTCGACTTCGTTCTTGTACTCATCTCCTCCACTTACCCATAACTCTCCCTGTCCTTGCATTTTCAAAAGCCGCCTGGAGGCTGTTACCCGTGCAAATTAATTATGTTGGCACCATTGTCTGCTGCAAATTCGCTGTTTCAATGAGCCTATCGCATTGTCTCTCTAACGAGCGTCCTCTCAATAGAAGGTTAGGAAGCGGAAGTCGTTTAAATTGCTTCGGTCCCTTTTAAAGAGCCCTTAATTAGCAGTTGGGATTTAAATATTCATGTCACGTTCTGCACCGGTGCGGCGCGCCTGCAAATTGATTCTCCTTCGGTGCCGGTGGGAGGAGCCTACGCGAGGCGTAATTATGAGGCTGCCGGTGGCTGCTGCTGCTGCTGCGGATCGAGACGGACGCTAATCCAGCCCCGGCTCCCCGAGTCGCCGCCGACCAGAAGCGACAAATGAGCGCAGCCAGTGGCAGTGGCAGGGGGGCGGGTGGCGTGCCGACCACCTGCGCTGCGCGCCAGCTAATTGGGACCTGTCACCAGCGCGGACGGCCTACAGTCACTTGTAACACAGCGCCGCGGAGCTGCCGTCCCAGCTGGCGTGCGTCCGTGAGCCGATGATTGTGGAGCACACGCAGCCGTTCTCGTCTTCAGCGTTCCGGACCACGTTGTTGTCCATGTGTAGGGTGGAGGTATCAGGTGGAAATTCTTATGACATGCTAAGGTCCACGCTCCTTTGGCAGTGTAAAAAAGTTGAAGCTGCTAAGTCAATGCAGTCAAATAATACTGCCGTTTATGTCACATATTTTGATACACGAAAACTCATTCATCAAATTCTGTAGGGAAATTCCCGATGGTCTAGAATCACGAAGTTTGCCAAGGAGGAAAGTTTCACAGTACAAGTAAAACAAAAAATCCGAAAATAACGAATTTGCAATTATATGAGGTACACTGTTTGTCAATTTGTCAACATCCCTGTTTACCAGGAAAGAGTAGAGGTATTAAGTTCAAAATGGTTCAAATGGCTCTGAGAACTATGGGAGCACACTTTAACCACGGGAAACAGCCACGCACCGCAACTCCATCTCCTTCGTTTATCACTGTTGGCAGTACCTATGACGTCAGGTAACGTTCGTTAGGCATTCGCCATCGGTTTGCCACAACGTATTGTGAGATTCATCCCTCCAAATCACTCTTTTCAGTCACTCACTTACTCACTGCCCAGTGGCGTCCAAATGGTTCAAATGGCTCTGGGTACTATGTTACTTAACATCTGAGGTCATCAGCCCCGCCGGCCTTAATGGCCGAGCGGTTCTAGGCGCTACAGACTGGAACCGCGCGACCGCTACGGTCGCAGGTTCGAATCCTGCCTTGGGCGTGGATGTGTGTGATGTCCTTAGGTTAGTTAGGTTTAAGTAGTTCTAAGTTCTAGGGGACTGATGACCTCAGACGTTAAGTCCCATAGTGCTCAAAACCATTTGAACCATTTTGATCCCATAGTGCTCAGAGCCCTTTGAACCATTTTTTGTTCATCAGTCCCCTAGAACTTCGAACTACTTAAACCTAACTAACCTAAGGACATCACACACATCCATGCCCGAGGCAGGATTCGAACCTGCGACCGTAGCGGTCGCGGGGTTCCAGACTGAAGCGCCTAGAACCGCTCGGCCACACCGGCCGGCTATTAAGTTCAAATATATGTCGCATGCTGAATTCAATGGTCGCTTGGCGGTATATTAAACGTTAGCTTCATAGTCAGTGCAGTCCAAAGATACTTCCATTTATGTCACATAGTTTAATATTCGAAAACTCCCTCACCAAAGCGTATGGGGTACTTCCCGTTCGTCTAGAATCAAGAAATTTGGCAAGAAGGTTTGTCAAGGTTTCACAGTACTAGGCAAAGGAAAACACCGGAAGACTGTTAGTTTTAAATTATATCACTCGGAAAATATTTCATGTCGTTTGTTATCCGACGTGGAACTTCAAGTTAAAACATTCTCGAAAGTACTGGAATCCCCCGGACTGATTTGTTGCCAACGTCAGTATCGGTGAGGAGAAAATCTTGGAGATCCTCGATTTCCGGAATGGATGAACTGTCTATATTCTTATTTATATTTGTACGGCACCCTCAGTGCATGGGCCCTACTCGCACTTGTCCGATTTCTTCTAATAATTTTTTTCTGTGGAGTAGCGCGACGTCGCCTAACACTTCATCTTCAATCCATCTTCCACCAGCCTCTACCGAATTTTCTTGCAAGACGTCAACATCTTCCCGCTTGCAGTTAGGGAAGTTTCGTACTTCCAGGAGAATTTTTTTTTTCATCAGTCTTCTGGCCGGTTTGATGTGACACGCCACGAATAGCTCCCTTATTACCACGGAAGTTACACAGTTGTTACCCTGCACAGCTCTCTCTAATATCACGGAAGTTAATTTGTGAAGTCGTAACGGATCCCTTATCAGCCTGCTCCTTCTTCTTGTCACTATTTTCTGCGGAGAACTCCTAAATTCTTACGTTATCAGTCCACCTAGTATTCAACATTCTTCTGTAGCACCACATCTCAAACCCTTCGATTCTCTTCTGTTCTGGTTTACCCACAGTCCATGTTTCACTACCATACAAAGCTGTGATCCAAACGTACATTCTCAAAAAATTTCATCAAAGTATGGCCTATGATTGACGTTAGTAGACTTCTCTTGACTAGACTGCTTCTTATGGTCTCCTTGCTCCGTACGTCATGTGTTATTTTGCTGTCTAGGTAGCAGAATTCCTTAACTTCATCTACTTTGTTATCACAAATTCTGGTTTTAAGTTTCTCGCTGTGCGCGTTTCTGCTACTTTTCCTTACTTTCCTATTTCTTTGATTTACTATCAGTCCATATTCTGTACTATTAGACTGTTCATTCCTTTTAGTACATCGTGTAATTCGTCTTCAGGACTGGTAGAAATTTTAAATTTTACTCCTGACCTGCAAATCAATAGAAAATCGTCGATAGAAATTTTATTGCCCTTCTTACCTTTTAGTATGAGTGTTATTGGTGTCTGTAGATAGAAGACTGGTTTTAAGCAGCTCTCCACGCTAGTCTTGACTGTGCGAGCGGCTACATCTTGTCATAAATAGTGCAAACTGCATCAAACTGAACGTGCTTACAACAGTCAAGCCTCTGTCTGTCTGTACTGCTGTACCCTCCGCACTTCCTGCTGAAACGCGGTTTGCAGCTTCGTTGCCTTGCCGATGGAAGGACGGGGCAAACAGGACTGAACACCATTCTCAATACATATGAACTTTAAATACAGTTTATTACAATAATCAGTTTCCTTTAAAATATTACATAAATCGTGCAAATAAATGATGATATACAGGACATAAAATTCCGTCTGAGTCCTTCCATCATGTTTATGTGAATAATTGGCAACCAATGCTGTACAAACGTTAGAAGGTCATGAGATGTTCAATTGACTCTTTTATTAGAACATGTTACGCGTTTCGGAATTACACCCATCTTCAGACACCAGAAACTTCAACGTACAGCCTTGACAAATCAAAGAAAGTGTCGAATAACTTGTGACTGCGACGCAATCAGTCTTGAAGCAGAGCGCTCTGCTTCAAGTTTACATGCTATAGTCTGTAATTAGTCACAAGACTATTGTCCTTGAATGCAATCCACCCTAAAGAATTTCAATAAAGCATGTACTTCAAAACGGTGTGAAATATACACACCCTAAGCGAATTATGAACAAGTTCAGAATGCAAAATGGATATACACAAAAAGTAATGGAAAATGTGTCCAAACTATGGAACGCAAATGCTCTCATACAAGGAGAAGAACCCTCACTTCAAACTACTCAGTAAGTTTCACAGATTCAGAAACATGCATGAAATTGATCTAAAAGCCAAGCAATTTTAATAAACACATTGGGTCTATGTCATCACACTGGAAACAGAGGGTGCAGCCTGTAATGGTATACGATACTGCAGTGCCTGCGTGTCCAAAGGAACCGGCACTGTGGCGACTACAGCCGTTATGATATGAATTAAATGTATTCGCAGTTGCGAATAAGGACATAACAGCTGTAAAATGATATGATGACAATGAAAATTTGTGCAAGACTGGGAATCGAACCCGCTTGCCGTGAGCGTTCGCGTTGCCATTTAGCTATCCCTACACGACTTGCTACCAGACCTGTACTTTGATATGTCGTCAACCACGCATCTACAACCTGTACTCGTACATCCATTATGCATAGCTATTCCCGTACAAGTCATACATGTTACTTGAAAGTCGCTCTTTCGGTGTCGGTGTATAAAAACCATATTGCAGTGCCTATATTGTTCTGAATTACGATGCAAAGTCCCTTTGGATATTCACACAGGTTGTGACTCAGAAGCCGGCCGCGGTGGCCGAGCGGTTCTAGGCGCTTCAGTCCGGAACCGAGCGACTGCTACGGTTGCAGGTTCGAATCCTGCCTCGGGCATGGAAGTGTGTGATGTCCTTACGTTAGTTAGGTTTAAGTAGTACTAAGTTCTAGGGGACTGATGACCTCAGATGTTAAGTCCCATAGTGCTCAGAGCCATTTGAACCATTTGTGACTCAGGAAGTTTGGGTACGGGACATCCGGGTTCGTGTCCCGCGCGGGCTCAAATTTTCATTGTCATCATTCCATTCTACAGCAACTGATTGCCCATATTGGCAATTGCGAATACATTTAATGTATGAAGTAGTCTGAAACTCAAGCCAAAAATTAAATAAGGAATGAGCAAGAGTTCAAGAAACCATAAGAATGAAAACCTGGACTTAACCAATAGTCACGTTCTCTCACAAATGGACTAAATACAAACACAGATTGCACAAATAGCCGCTTCGTCGTATTAACAACACTTGAGGGCCACAGCTACAGGAGTTACTGTACCAAGTAAGCTTGGCAGCTCACGTCGACACACACAAAGAAAGAACGTAATTTATTCGCCCAATTTTTATAAGCTACTCTGGCTAGACAGTTCATTCAGACGAAGCACAGGTGGAGAGTCTTTACATAATTCTTTTATGAACAACAAAATTAAAAAGGGAAACAATTCTTAAAAACGGAAACCAGAAATATACTTTTAAGGCAGGCGAAGTTGTCTGCATTCAAATATAATTTCCTTGAAACTCGCTTGCATGGTCCCGGAAAAACAAATTAATACCAAGCAATGACACATGGAACAGAAAAAAGAAGACAGTCGGTTACAGCCACGGAAGAGGTTGTAACAACTGGTCGCATAGCAAGTTTCTTGTTCCAAAACCACAACTAGCGACACAACGAAGCATCGCGTTAAACATCGCGCAGCCGGCCCCATTCTGATCCGTCCAAGCGGCCACGGCCAGCACACCCCGAGTGAACCACTAAGGATATGGGCAACGAAGTAAGGGCCCAGAATATGAGGCCAGTCCAGCAAACACCGAGTGAAATTGCGCCCTCACTTCAGGTTCTGCGCCTCGGCGAACTTCACTGAACCACGGCCGAACGTCAAAAGATCGAGCCCCCTGCTGGCGTGACTTATTAAGCGGCCAGCCACGACCTCTGGCTACAGATGAATTCAGTTGAGAGTGTGACGCGCCCTTCCATTCGCGGCGCGGCTTGTCTCCTATTGCCAAATTGACAATTCCTTAGAGCGCCAGAGATCTAGTTCTGGGACAAATTTGTTTTCTCCCAAATTCGAGTCAAGGTATATTCTTAGCTGCACAATCTACAAGCCATATCTTTAGAATCCTTCTGTAGCACTTTTCGAAGACTTCTATCCTCTTGATGACTGAACTGTTTATTGTTCACTTCTGTGCAAGGTTACATTCCACAAAAACACCTTCAGAAATACTTCAAGTCCGAGTTTCCTCCTCTTGATACCTCTGTAACTGCTCATTTAAACCTAGCACTCTAATTACTACTTCTCAGCGCGTTAAGTTTAAGACCTGTAACTTATCAATACAAGATGTCGAACGTTACCTTGGTTCATAGTAGTTAGTTAACTCCAATAGTGAAATTTAGCTGTTCGTTCCTCGTTGGCAGTGGTAGCCGTCTGTTGTAGCTCTTAGCTTACTCTGAATTTTGATCAGCTGTATATTTATTAAAGGCGTGTCAACGTTTCTGCCGGTGTGTACCAACTGGAAGTACATTTCAACTGCATGTACTTTCGACTTATTTTGAATTTGGGCAATTGTATATGTATTAAAGCTTGCTGTTACTGTTTAGTTGGAATGTACAGGATGGGACTTATATTTAAATTTTATACCACCGTTTGTCTGTTTTGAGGGACTGTGTATCTTATTGCTTAAGGGTTTCTTTTGTATTAAGGGTTGTACGTTGCTAAGCGGCGCTACTACAGCTTCAGTCAGTGACATGACTTGTGATCCTTCCTGTATTGTGATGAATGTGGCCCAATTGTGTAACGCTTACCTAAACTTTCCAATTGTAGGTTCATTTGATGGCTGTTATTGAAATTCATTTGGTCGATAAAACTGTTTGTTGAACCTGCTTCCAGCCACGCCTAGGTTGGTGAGACTTTTTCTTGTTTTTGGGAACTGTGTACTTCCGACTTAATGCCCTGCTCTTAATGGCACAATTGTTAAAATTGGTTTCTAACGAACTGAGTTTGTTCAAGTTTTGACTCTCAGAATTTTGACTCTTTTTAATACGTTTTTGAACTCTAATGATAATATCGTAATTAAGTTATTGTCTGTATTACATGAAACAACAAAATATGACATACGTGGGTCCACCTTCCATCAGTTTTCCCTAAAAGCTGTCCCAAACCTAGTTGTGAGGTATCACAATGCTTTGCGCCAACCATACAAAATAAGAAATTTCTTCCATACATTAAGGGCATGTTTGATACTAGTAGACTTCTTTGGGCCAGGAATTTTCTCTTTGCCAGTGCTATTCTGCTTTTCATGTCCTGAATGCTTCGTGTGGCATGGGAATTTCTTCGTCTATTTCGTGACCACCAATTTTGGAGTTGAGTTTCTCGCTGTTCTCGTTTCTGTCGCTTCTCATTACTTTCGTCTTTCACTGTATTACGCTTAGACCATATTCTGTACTGATTTCTTCATTTTCGCTTAGGATAGCAGCGCCATTAGTGAATCATATCACTGACATCCTTTCTCCTTGAATTTGAATCCCATTCTTGAGTATTCCTTTTATTTGCCTCATTCTTTCCTCGAAGTATAGATTGAACAGTAGGGGCGAAAGACAACATTCCTGTCTTCCCCCCCCCCCCCCCCCCCCCCCCGCTGAAAACAGAGCCCTTTGTACTTGACCTTCTCGTCTTATTGATCAGTCTTGGTTCTTGTATACATAGTATATTACCCGTCGTTTAGTATATCTTATTCCGATATTTCTCACAATTTCCAGTACCTTGCCCAGTCATAATTTTGTCGAACTTTATATCCAAGCTGACAAATGCTATGAACGTGTCATAATTTTTCTTCAGACTTGCTTCCATTATCAAGCGTAGCTTCACGACTAGCCCTCTGGTGCCTCCATCTTTCCGAAAGCCAAACTGAACGTCATCGAACACTTCCTCTTTTCCACTCTTCAGTGTATGATTCTTATCAGCTGTTTGGATGCCTAAGTCTCAGAAATATGCCTTGCAATAGTTTTGGGATCGTTCTCACACTTGAACGTGAGATTTACTCGAGACGCAGACACATGAGGTACACTTACTCAATCCGGAGTGTAGCAGTGGCGTCAGGATTGGCATCCGGCCACCAACTGCCACTAACACTGCCAAAGCGCATGCAACGACACCGACACCGTCGAAGAACGGGAAAGGCCAAGCAGAAAATGAAAATTGTTTTACAATCATTATCTGTTAAATTACGCTAAGGAATATTACCTTATCGTGGTGGGGTGGCCTAGTATCCACTAAGCTAGAAGAGGAACAGGGCAAGCCAGGTAGCTAGCTAGCTTTCTGTGTTAGAGGCGAGGGGAAGCTAACAGTAGACCGCAACGCAGCAGGCGGCGTCAGTTCTCCATTGAGGAAGGCAGTAACTACGAGTATGTCCAAAGGGTCTCAGAGTGTAAGAGGAAAAGGGAACTGCTCGCCGTACAGTAAATGAAGCAGAAGGTACTCCAGAGACTCAAGGCCATCCTTTACGGTGCAAGATGTTAGCTCATCAAAGGCTTGGGGAAGCAAACCCTAAAGAAAATATACTTGGTCCTCTGAGATGAATTTGCGGCAATGGCCTAGTGCCCCATTCTGCGGAGAAACATTAGATCACTAAAACTCATAGTAATAAAAAGCCAGATGTGTTTAACAGAAGACGACGCTGAGACCGAAAGTCTATGACAGCATTTCCCTCTGTAAATCGTGGACCTCAATGTTTCACAATGGACTGAATCATTTATATGGTCAAGCTGCCAGAGCTTTTTATTTTATATTGTGTCATAAGTTGTAGAACTGGAGTGGGTACAAAAAATCGCTAAAACGTTACGACAAAGATGATCCACATTATTTAAAATGTACCTGAATTCTGTCTTAAGGCTATGGAAACGTTCCTTACGTAGTATGGTCGTGTCTATTAACTATGACAAGTTCTTCAATTTGTATTTTGCTGATGAACAAGTCCCTGTTACAGCGGATGAGAATGACATAACCTACGAGATCAGTAAGTTATACAGAGACTACCGAGAATGGGTTTTCACCATCAATTTAGAGAAGCCGGAATACTTGTTTACTGGGGAGTGGGTGAAGACCCCACTGCCTGAAGTTAGGTTCCGGGACAGTAAGATCTGTGAACCCACACAAATATCAGGGAGCAATTATTAATGAATACGTATCCAGTGAACGCGAAACTAAGAACCGCATTAGCGAACGTAGACGAGCAACCAAACAATTAAATGAATTTTTATTGGGCCCATATATTAGATAGGAAATAAAAATTAGGATATATAAAGCTATTGTAGAAGGTATTCCAACACAGATACATGGGAAACAACTGTGAAAATTAAGAGGAACGTGTTGGCTGTGTAGAAGGTATTTTGTAGGTGTTCCTTTAAACGGATACTACGGGATGAAACTGAAAATGAAGACGTATGAAAGAAAATGAAACTGGGTACCACTGTAATGGATACCATCAAAGAAAAGCGATTGAGATGTTATGGGCACGTATACAGTTTGGGTGATGACCGATGGTTGCGACGGTACCTAACTTTTCCTACTGAGTAATTGTTGCTCTTACTAACAGCACGCCATATGAGAGCAATCGAGTTGCGTCTTTACCTATGGTTACTCGTACTTCATATACTTCGGCTACGCGTGACTCTGATTCAAAAGAATAGCTCGATGTAATCATGAGGTCGAGCTATGCATGTTTGCTCACATGCCCGACAGCTAATTTGGTGCAGATAATAATATGTAGCTCTGATCATGCAGTCAGATAGACTACGGTTTGGCAGGAACTGTGAATTACTGAAGCACATAGAAATACAAAACAAAAGGTAGATGAGTAATTTAGTAAATGGGGTTCTATTCTAACGTCTGAAATTGAAGTAGGCGACAGAAAATTATGGTGAATAACGTTTATCTAGAAAGGATCTCTCAAATAAATGATAAGTGGTCCTCCGATAGTCGTCTAAAATACAGACAGAAAATACCCTTATCAAATGCAGTACAGTTAGGTTGAGATTGTCACGAGAATGGCGGCAAAATCCCCAAACTAAACAGTCACCAACATTACGCGAAAGCGAAGTTCACTTCGTAAGCACAATGCACAAAACATTCACTAGCTTAAAACAGTTCAAAATTCAATATGATAATATACAAATTAACTTGCATGATACAAATAATAATAACTCATACTCTGTCTATTTTCAGTTCCGTAAATCAAGCAGAGAAACTTAGTCCTACTCTGGAACACATTCAAAGTTCTCGAAATGTAAGTCAGTCCAGGAGTTAATGTATGTCAGTGGTCGTTTACCACCCAGAAGCAATCAAATCAATGACTTATAAGATCATATCATGCACGTTACTGCCGGCAGGCCTGCATTCTTCAAGAACTCGACATAAAGTGTCCAGAAGTCCAAGTCTCCACTTGAGTCCCATTGTGTTCCGCTACTATCTGCTTTTCATTTGGCTGAAGGCCATCTCCAGAAAAATATATCATCTTTAAGCTTTACAGAGAAGATATGATTCAAGTTGACCACTTACAGGGCTTAATCAATGCAATACAACAATTTGTAAATAAAGAAGTCTCATAAAAATTCTGCTACACTCCGATTGTATTTATAATAAATACATAGGCCGCCATTTTTGCACAAGTGCACTCGCGATAAAGGACAAATAATTGTAGTTGAATCTAGTTTCAACCAATATTTATGCCCCTCAACAGAAGTTCTTTTGGTTCTCTTTTCAGCTGTGGAGTCCGCTAACACATATGCTTGACCTCTTTTAAATCATACAGCTTTCTAATAGCAGATGCGGCCACCATTTGGATAAAGTTACTGGCAAAACATAAACTGTTTATTAAATAAATACACCAGTATGACAAAATATGAGGTGTCCATATGTATTCATTTGCTGTTAACTGTGGCAGATACGATGTTCTGAGAAACGTTTGCATAATGAAACACATATAATAGATGTTGTAAATCAATGTATAATACACACAGAAACGTGGCTTTCAGGGATGAGAGCTTAGTGCAATACTACCATCTGAGGTAACCCTTATTGAAATCGCATGAATCGTTCAATAGTTGTTAATTCAGAGGATCACTGTAAAAGTGTTTATTCACTGTGTAATTTTAAAGATAGTGAAATTACGTAGTGTTGTGTCGTAGAATGCGTCTCATTTTTCTGGGATCGCCAATGTACTGAGGCTTGCGTTAATATTTGATTGTAAATTAATATAGACTCTCAAAGAGCTGTAAGAAGCCATCTGTCCATTTTTCTCGAAGCCTGCTATTGGTGGGAGCAAGCTGGCCCTCGTAATCGAACAACGCATCTTCCTAACGAGATTTTCTCCGTTCATGGTGAATGCGTCGCGCCCGCACCTTGGCTCGCCAGCAATGGTCGCTGTCTCTGGACCGGCTACGGCGCTTTGACGGTCTTGGAACTGTCCACTAGCGCTCAGCCGTACAAGTAAATTCATCTCTTACCAATACAGGGCGGCCGATAAGCGTAACTTTACTTGGCCTAAGAACACCATGAGATGAATTCTAATTAACAGAAGGAGTTGAAGACGCCCTAAGACAACATGTGAAATGGGATTCAGAAGAGCTATGACAGACAGGAAATTGCAGGCGGAATATTGGAAAGATAAGATTACCTTTTGATGGATCACTCTTTCATGAACATATAAGGAGGGGACTGCTCGTCAACTTGTCTTACAAACACCTCAGAGAGTCGTTATGTGCAAGCCTTAATGAATTCCGAGTTATTCCTATACGTACTTCAAATTTACGGAATTCATCCATGAAGTGATCTGTAGCTATTATATTGCCAAACATATTTCTAAGTCTTGACGTGGTCAGGTTGTGGAGTACGTCATCTAAAATTCGAGAATAAATTTTATTTGCCTTGATCGTAAAGTGTAGTTCTGACTACTTGTTCCGGATGATAAACGATCATTTCCAAATCTGAAAAAGATAGAGAAGAAACATTTTCACCTTTATATATACACAAAAAGACCACGGAATATGAAATAATCAAAATCAAACACACGGTAAACCATGATATTATTTAAGGGGCAGTACATATAAGACTGATACTAAAATATTTAGTGCTAATTTTACAAAGAAACCACTTAGATTGTGCCTTTAGTATTGAAAATAGAGTTATAAGTTGGATTACATTATCACAAAAGTAGTTAGATGTTTCATGTAGCGGCAGCCAACTGTTATCAGCGAAACCTCCAGGAGATTGGTGAACTTTTATCTCTGTAAAAATGAAATTAGCATATGGCATCTTTGGCCGGGAGGCGAGGTTCGGCTGCCAAGTGCAGGTCTTATTTCAGTCGACGCCACATTGAGCGAAAATGATGATGAGGACAAAAAAACACACAGCCCCCGAACGGAGAAAATCTACAACGAGGGCAGGAATCGAACCTGGGCCCTGCTTAGATGGGTGGCGAGGACGTTACCACCCAGCTAAGCAAACAGTCGTCAGATCTGTGAATCACGAATACCTCATTTAACTGGAATGTAAGTCTGTGAAGTTTGAACAATATGGCTTGCTCCAATAGGACAACGTTAAAATTGTTACTACAGACAATAATCATTGCATTTGGTTTAAACAACTTACTTTCAGAATCTAAATTCACATACTATGACAATGATTATGAATAGCAAGAACTGATTCATTGAGCAGTTACTACCAGTGGTCACATTTAATGATGGTTACGCGTGTGCTGCGGGATTGACTCCAGGGGTTCCATAGTTCCAACAAAACGAAAATACACTAATGAGCCAAACCATTATGACCACCTGCTTAATAGCTTGGTTGTCCGTCTGTGGCTCGAAATACATCACTGATCCTGCGTATCAGATATCCGACACTACGTTTGTTGAGGTACGAGGCACTACGTGCCTTCGCACGGGTCATGTATGTCACGTAAATAACGGGCCGCTACTTGCGTAAGCAGTGATGTCGAAATAGTATTTACATCAGGCGAATTTGGTCACCGAGACATCAACGTGAGTTCACAATAATGCTCCTCAAACCTTGTAGCACGGATCTGGCTGCGATAACCGGACAATTATACTGCTGAAAAATGACATCGCCGTCGGGGAAGACACCAAGTGTGAAGAAGTGCCCGTAGTTCTGAGCTGTTTGTGAGTCTTCGATTACTACCACAGGTCTCATGCGAGTTCAGTATTTTCCTACCAGGCTGCAGTCCGTTTCGCGCTGCACGTTTCGAGGCGTCGGTCACCTAGACGACGTCATTTGTCGAGATCACCATCGACCCAGTGGAGCAAAAATGTGATTCCCAGAAGAACCGACATGTATCCAATGACCGAAGGTCGAATCTCGCTGGTCCTGTACCCACTGCAATCGTAACTGTTCGATGTTGTGGTGTCAACATGTAAACACATGCGGAGCTCCAGGTTCAACAAAAATGGTTCAAATGGCTCTGAGCACTGTGGAACTTAACTGCTGAGGTCATCAGTCCCCTAGAACTTACAACTACTTAAACCTAACTAACCTAAGGACATCACACACATCCATGCCCGAGGCAGGATTCGAACCTGCGACCGTAGCGGTCGCGCGGTTCCAGACTCCAGCGCCTAGAACCGCTCGGCCACAACGGCCGGCCCATATTCAACAACGTACGATAAACAGTGTGATCCGAAACACTTGTACATGCACCAGCAGTGTGCACTATCGGCAGAGGTGCCACAGATCACCATGTATCCTACTTAACAGAGCAGACAATCCTCCGAACCACACGTTCTGTGAGGGTTTTTTGACGTCTAACCATGTAGTGTTCTCACTGTCACTGTTCCCGTTGATGCTCACATGTGAACATTCGACAGTTTTCGCCGTTTTCGAGATATTCGTTCAGAGGCTCTCCCTAACAATAACCTTCGGTTTGTGAAAGTTGGTTATATCAATGGATTTCTCATTTGCAGCCCATATCTTCGTTAGGGTGATCCCCGTCCGTATCTGCTCCGCTTACATACTTTTGTTACCGTGTCACGTGCCCTGAGCGCCATCAGGTGGTCACCAACGTCGCCGCGGGCAGTTGTCATAATGTTTAGGCTTATGAGTGTATGTCGATTACCGACGGCCCATCACACAGCTCTCAATACAGACAAAATAGCTGTAGCGCCCTTTTATTTTCACATGTGAACGTGTTTAACTTGACGATGATTTGTATCAGAATATTTTGGCGATCTGAAGTCTGTGATAAGCCGAAACCGGTCATACAGTGTAAAGAAATCTATGTGATTAAGACGGACTTGCAAAAATGAAAGTGCTCGAAACAAAACGGTCGCGGGCTCGTATATACGTCTTTAGTTGATAGCTCTACCGATTTTTTTGTATGTTTGAGCAGCTCAGCAACTGGAAACTGACTGACGTTCGTGTACTGACATTCAGGACCACTACTTGCCACAAAGGCAACTGATGGCACACTAGTCACCTACATTTTTTTTTTGGTCATCAGTCTACTGACTGGTTTGATGCGGCCCGCCACGAATTCCTTTCCTGTGCTAACCTCTTCATCTCAGAGTAGCGCTTGCAACCTACATCCTCAATTATTTGCTTGACGTATTCCAATCTCTGTCTTCCTCTACAGTTTTTGCCCTCTACCGCTCCCTCTAGTACCATGGAAGTCATTCCCTCATGTTTAAGCAGATGTCCTATCATCCTGTCCCTTCTCCTTATCAGTGTTTTCCACATATTCCTTTCCTCTCCGATTCAGCGTAGAACCTCCTCATTCCTTACCTTATCAGTCCACCTAATTTTCAACATTCGTCTATAGCACCACATCTCGAATGCTTCGATTCTCTTCTGTTCCGGTTTTCCCACAGTCCTTGTTTCACTACCATACAATGCTGTACTCCAGACCTACATCCTCAGAAATTTCTTCCTCACATTAAGGCCGGTATTTGATATTAGTAGACTTCTCTTGGCCAGAAATGCCTTTTTTGCCATAGCGAGTCTGCTTTTGATGTCCTCCTTGCTCCGTCCGTCATTGGTTATTTTACTGCCTAGGTAGCAGAATTCCTTAACTTCATTGACTTCGTGACCATCAATCCTGATGTTAAGTTTCTCGCTGTTCTCATTTCTACTACTTCTCATTACTTTCGTCTTTCTCCGATTTACTCTCAAACCATACTGTGTACTCATTAGACTGTTCATTCCTTTCAGCAGATCATTTAATTCTTCTTCACTTTCACTCGGGATAGCAATGTCATCAGCGAATCGTATCATTGATATCCTTTCACCTTGTATTTTAATTCCACTCCTGAACCTTTCTTTTATTTCCATCATTGCTTCCTCGATGTACAGATTGAAGAGTAGGGGCGAAAGCCTACAGCCTTGTCTTACACCCTTCTTAATACGAGCACTTCGTTCTTGATCGTCCACTCTTATTATTCCCTCTTGGTTCTTGTACATATTGTATATTACCCGTCTCTTCCTACAGCTTACCCCTACTTTTTTCAGAATCTCGAACAGCTTGCACCATTTTATATTGTCGAACGCTTTTTCCAGGTCAACAAATCCTATGAAAGTGTCTTGATTTTTCTTTAGCCTTGCTTTCATTATTAGCCGTAACGTCAGAATTGCCTCTCTCGTCCCTTCACTTTTCCTAAAGCGAAACTGATCGTCACTTAGCGCATTCTCAATTTTCTTTTCTATTCTTCTGTATATTATTCTTGTAAGCAGCTTCGATGCATGAGCTGTTAAGCTGATTGTGCGATAATTCTCGCACTTGTCAGCTGTTGCCGTCTTCGGAATTGTGTGGATGATGCTTTTCCGAAAGTCAGATGGTATGTCGCCAGACTCATATATTCTACACACCAACGTGAATAGTCGTTTTGTTACCACTTCCCCCAAAGATTTTAGAAATTCTGATGGTATGTTATCTATCCCTTCTGCCTGATTTGACCGTAAGTCCTCCAAAGCTCTCTTAAATTCCGATTCTAATACTGGATCCCCTATCTCTTCTAAATCGACTCCTGTTTCTTCTTCTATCACATCAGACAAATCTTCACCCTCATAGAGGCTTTCCTGTATGCTGAGTCTGTCCTTCCGACAATCATAACTTTTTCGATGTCTTCGCATTTCTCTTGCAGCCATTTCTTCTTAGCTTCCCTGCACTTCCTATTTATCTCATTCCTCAGCGACTTGTACTTCTTAATTCCTGATTTTCCCGGAACATGTTTGTACTTCCTCCTTTCATTAATCAACTGAAGTATTTCTTCTGTTACCCCTGGTTTCTTCGCAGCTACCTTCTTTGTACATATGTTTTCCTTCCCAACTTCTGTGATGGCCCTTTTTAGAGATGTCCATTCCTCTTCAACTGTACTGCCTACTGCGCTATTCCTTATTCCTGTATCTATAGCGTTAGAGAACTTCAAACGTATCTCGTCATTCCTTAGTACTTCCGTATCCCACTTCTTTGCGTATTGATTCTTCCTGACTAATGTCTTGAACTTCAACCTACTCTTCATCACTACTATATTGTGATCTGAGTCTATATCTGCTCCTGGGTACGCCTTACAATCCAGTATCTGATTTCGCAATCTCTGTCTGACCATGATGTAATCTAATTGAAATCTTCCCGTATCTCCCGGCCTTTTCCAAGTATACGTCCTCCTCTTGTGATTCTTGAACAGGGTATTCGCTATTACTAGCTGAAACTTGTTGCAGAACTCAATTAGTCTTTCTCCTCTTTCATTCCTTGTCCCAAGCCCATATTCTCCTGTAACCTTTTCTTCTACTCCTTCCGCTACAACTGCATTCCATTCGCCCTTGACTGTTAGATTTTTGTCCCCCTTTACATACTGCATTACCCTTACAATATCCTCATACACTTTTTCTATCTGTGCACGTGGTGTAGGGGTAGCGTCTTTGATTCATAATTAAAACGTTTTCGGTCCCGGGTTCGATCCCCGCCACTGCCTAAATTTTGATAAATAATCAGTATTGGCAGCCGAAGACTTCCGGCATAAGAAGTCAGCCTCATTCTGCCAACGGCCTTGTCAAAGAAGGCGGAGGAGCGGATAGAGGTTCAGGGCACTCTCTTGTCCTGGGGGTGGGAAACTGCCCCTAAAGGTGGAAGAATCAGCAATGATCAACGACATGAGGATGCAGTCGCCAATGTAAACCACTGCATTGAAGACACGTAAAGTGTATCCACAGGACGTGTGGCCTGTAATTGAAGAAGTGTCATGATGATCTCTCCATTGGCAAAAGATTCCGGAATAGTCCCCCATTCGGATCTCCGGGAGGGGACTGCCAAGGGGGAGGTTACCATGAGAAAATGATTGAATAATCAACGAAAGGAAAATGTTCTACGAGTCGGGGCATGGAATGTCAGAAGCTTCAACGTGGTAGGGAAACTAGAAAATCTGAAAAGGGAAATGCATAGGCTCAATCTAGATATAGTATGGGTCAGTGAAGTGAAGTGGAAGGAAGACAAGGATTTCTGGTCAGATGAGTATCCGGTAATATCAACAGCAGCAGAAAGTGGTATAACAGGTGTAGGATTCAGTCACCTACTACTGCCTTTTAATTACGACCACGGTACCTGGGCAATATCTCTTACAGTGAGTGGTTAAGGTTAAAGGATATCAAACCATCGTTGTAACCAAGAAATTCCCACTCAGTCAAGTTTACGCTACATCATTAGAAGAGGAGAACAAAAACTTCGATGAGAGACTAACCGGGAAGGACATAGGCAGTGTTCTTTTTTCCCTTAAGTTATTTAGGATTACTACGGAAAACATGACGAGACGTTCAACCCAACGCTAGCCCTTCTGTATAAGTGAGTGCCGTCTCTTACCACTGCTTGGTACCTCATCAGCATTTCAGTTTACTACCTTAGTGAAGTTGGTAGAGCAATGGCTATTACGAGATGTCATCGAAAGCTGACTGAGAAATGCTATGTTTTGGAAGAGCAATTAAGAGAACCACACGGTACCTGCGTTTGCTACTTCACTGTTCATCAAAAATTTATAGATAAAGTTTCTTCGTATAAAAAATGTACGAAATTGAAATTAACGTCAGAATATTACGCTCCTATATCTCATTTGTCTCACAACTGTGCTGAAAGGAAAACTTGGGAAGAAAGTCACCTGGCGAAGACTGTGCTGCAGGCAAACAGGATGGTAGGTCGTATCGCGACTGTCACTGTGGAGGGCAGAGTTTCAGAACTTCTTCACCGACCAACGAAGCGTAATAAATTAAATCTCATTTACGCTTTTCACTCTTACTCTGCAGTTCTTTATCGGATTACAGCTTAACGATGTTACTCAAGAACAGTGAAAAGAACACGGATAAAGTTTCCCCGGTTTCCCGTTACACGGGGACGTGCAAGACACCTTGCTCCTGTTTATTCTTAAAATGTGTCGGTTATAAATGAAAAATGCAAATTTACATTTGTAGGTAAGTACTTTTAACTAAATAACATTCATCTAGATATGTGACGGACCTCTCAGGTGACATCAAAGTACAAAAGACATGTCAAATGAAGATACGAAGTCTGAAAATGTGTCCGTGATCATATTGTGGCACTTTATTTTACAGGTCTGTCTTGATCACACAATATCTTACGCTTCACCGCTACCTGTTTCGGCTACACCATCTTCAGATCATAAAGTATATCGACCTTCCTGGAAAACAGAAGTAAGTCCAGGTAACGCTGATGGAGGTAGATTGCGATTATGTACCTTTCTCTCCAAAGTAGACCACAAAGTCGCAATAATATTGACATATGTTGACTGTGGTGGCCACGGCAGATGCGAAAATCCGTCCTTGTGCTCAGAAATTTAGCCCTGATCGATGCGAGCTGTGTGAACAGGGGGCCAGTCGTCTTCAAACACAGCATCACCATTGGGGTACAAACATTATACCGTGGGACGAACATGATCAGCCATAACTGTCACATAATCCTTAGCACTAATGCAGCCTTGCATACTAATTTGGGGCTATAGAATAGCACGGAATTGTTGTACAAATCATCACCAAAACGCAGCCACGTTTCACTCTTTGGACGTAAACCCTATTAGAAATTTGAAAAAGTACACAACAAGACTCATCAGGCCAATTGCCTCTTTTCCTACGGAGAGCGTAGGTCGTTGGGACAGACACAAATTACACATGCTCCATCGAAGCCTTACATGTGACTCCGAGACTGGTCACCGTACTGAACCAACATTTATTCTGAAGGCACTGGCCTTATTTATCGATTTTTTTCAGTCTCAATTTGTACATAATCTTCATATTGAACGGTCACGTCTCGCTTAATTCTTTGGTATTCCTTTAACGAAGGCTGCCATTTTACTCACTGTTTCGTTATTGCTGCCATGTGCTACGTATCGTGGTCTAAGGTGCCATAATAAACGAAGGAACATCTGGAGCACAGTTTCTTCTGTTAACGACAACCGGTTTTGATCTGCTCTGCGGATCGTACCCACGTCTAATTTGGAAAAGGAGAAAGGTGGCAGCACAATGCACCTAACATGGAAAACATGCTTTTGGGGAAGTGCAGATACTTTTGTTCACAGAGTGTTTCTGCTTTTGGCTGAGGGCAGATTGTGATAATCCGGAGGCTCAGCACGAGCATTTCGGAAACTGTACGACTTATCGGGTGTTCGAGGAATGCTGTTGTGTGTGTTTTTAACACGTGGTGAAACCAAGGTGAAGCCACGTCCAGACTTCGTAGAGTTGGGCGGCCGCCCCTCATTACAGATGTCGGACGTCGTATTCTGTGCAGACTGGTAAAACAGGAGAGGCGGCGAACTGTGGCAGAACTAACATCACCAGACTTTAATACTGGATAGAGTACAATTCCGTCTGAACAAACAGTGCACCGAGCACTCCTGACGGTGGGCCTCCGCAGATGACGACCGACGCATGTGCCAATGCGAAGAACATGACTTCGGTAACTATGATTGAAATGGGCACGTGACTATCGGCATTTTACGTTCGGGCAGTGGCAGAGCGTTGCATGGTCTGGTGACTCTCGGCACCGTATTCATCATTCCGATAGGAGATGACGAATCCGTCGTCTTCCAGTGGTACAGCTCCTAGAAACATGTACTGCGGAACGGAGACAAGCTGGAATATGTTCATTATGCTCTGGGGAACAGTCACGTGTGCACCCATGGGTCCAGCGGAGCTCGTGCAAGGCACCATGATGGCCAAGGAGTGTCGAACACTGGTTGCAGACCACGTGCAGTCCTTAGTGACGTTCATGTTTCCCGACAGCAGCAACATTTTTTGGGAATGCGTCATGTCACAAGCCCAGGACTGTGATGGAGCGGTACGAGGAACACAGTGGCGAGTTCCGAGTTCCGACTGATGTGCTGTAATTTCTAATTTTGAAATTTTGTAGTATTATACTGTATCTTCAGTTCATCCTAGCGCAAATTGTTAACATAACTCACGAAACAACAAGCAAAAATCCAACGCACTAGGACGCTTCAAGGGACGTACCACTTGGTATTTATATGATGCCGCTCGTTTGAATGGCTTCAGGATCTAGCACGGCAATTTACTAATCTCCTTTGGTTTACATGTACTCTTTAGGTGTTTGTGTAAAGTTAATGCACGTAATGCAGAGTACCTGTTGGCTCAACACAAAAGTTTTGTCTCAAGTACAGATAGTGTTGAGGATCAGTGGACAAAGTTCAAAACCGTCGTACATAATGCGTTAGATGAGTATGTGCCAAGCAAGATCGTAAGAGATGGAAAAGAGCCACCGTGGTACAACAACCGAGTTAGAAAACTGCTGCGGAAGCAAAGGGAACTTCACAGCAAACATAAACATAGCCAAAGCCCTGCACACAAACAAAAATTACGCGAAGCGAAATGTAGTGTGAGGAGGGCTATGCGAGAGGCGTTCAATGAATTCGAAAGTAAAGTTCTATGTACTGACTTGGCAGAAAATCCTAAGAAATTTTGGTCTTATGTCAAAGCGGTAGGTGGATCAAAACAAAATGTCCAGACACTCTGTGACCAAAATGGTACTGAAACAGAGGATGAGAGACTAAAGGCCGAAATACTAAATGTCTTTTTCGAAAGTTGTTTCACAGAGGAAGATTGCACTGTAGTTCCTTCTCTAGATTGTCGCACAGATGACAAAATGGTAGATATCGAAATAGACGACAGAGGGATAGAGAAACAATTGAAATCGCTCAAAAGAGGAAAGGCCTCTGGACCTGATGGGATACCAGTTCAATTTTACACAGAGTACGCGAAGGAACTTGCCCCCCTTCTTGCAGCGGTGTACCGTAGGTCTCTAGAAGAGCGTAGCGTTCCAAAGGATTGGAAAAGGGCACAGGTCATCCCCGTTTTCAAGAAGGGACGTCGAGAAGATGTGCAGAACTATAGACCTATATCTCTAACGTCGATCAGTTGTAGAATTTTGGAACACGTATTGTGTTCGAGTATAATGACTTTTCTGGAGACTAGAAATCTACTCTGTAGGAATCAGCATGGGCTTCGAAAAAGACGGTCATGTGAAACCCAGCTCGCGCTATTCGTCCACGAGACTCAGAGGGCCATAGATACGGGTTCACAGGTAGATGCCGTGTTTCTTGACTTCCGCAAGGCGTTCGATACAGTTCCCCACAGTCGTTTAATGAACAAAGTAAGAGCATATGGACTATCAGACCAATTGTGTGATTGGATTGAGGAGTTCCTAGATAACAGGACGCAGCATGTCATTCTGAATGGAGAGAAGTCTTCCGAAGTAAGAGTGATTTCAGGTGTGCCGCAGGGGAGTGTCATAGGACCGTTGCTATTCACAATATACATAAATGAACTTGTGGATGACATCGGAAGTTCACTGAGGCTTTTTGCGGATGATGCTGTGGTGTATCGAGAGGTTGTAACAATGGAAAATTGTACTGAAATGCAGGAGGATCTGCAGCGAATTGACGCACGGTGCAGGGAATGGCAATTGAATCTCAATGTAGACAAGTACGCATTAGGAATGATTTAAAATGGAATGATCATATAATGTTGATCGTCGGTAAAGCAGATGCCAGACTGAGATTCATTGGAAGAATCCTAAGGAAATGCAATCCGAAAACAAAGGAAGTAGGTTACAGTACGCTTGTTCGCCCACTGCTTGAATACTGCTCAGCAGTGTGGGATCCGTACCAGATAGGGTTGATAGAAGATATAGAGAAGATCCAACGGAGAGCAGCGCGCTTCGTTACAGGATCATTTAGTAATCGCGAAAGCGTTACGGAGATGATAGATAAACTCCAGTGGAAGACTCTGCAGGAGAGACGCTCAGTAGCTCGGTACGGGCTTTTGTCAAAGTTTCGAGAACATACCTTCACCGAAGAGTCAAGCAGTATATTGCTCCCTCCTACTTATATCTCGCGAAGAGACCATGAGGATAAAATCAGTGAGATTAGAGCCCACACAGAGGCATATCGACAATCCTTCTTTCCACGAACAATACGAGAATAGAATAGAAGGGAGAACCGATAGAGGTACTCAAGGTACCCTCTGCCACACACCGTCAGGTGGCTTGCGGAGTATGGATGTAGATGTAGATGTAGATGTAATTGGTACATCCGTCTTGACATTTCACTACAACCTACAATATTACTGTCTCTGCTCTCTTTAATGTACACATCTATGAATAATGATTATATTCGACTTAGCACGTTTCTATGATAAATACTGTATCGAACGTCAGTCAAGTACCAACTTCATCTCCAAGTTTTCTAATTGTTGTTATTATTTGACCCACGTTTTTTATATAAGAATTTTAGAAGGAAAGTACTATTCATCACGAATTTCAGGTATGGTTATATCGCTGAAATGTCATAAACATATGTTATTTATTTTCTTTCTGTAATTCTTAAGCTTCCTTCTTGGCCTTTAATCAGTATATCAATGCGATTTATTTCAATGGAACTGAAGTTTGTTCTGAATGTAACGTATCTACACTCCTGGAAATTGAAATAAGAACACCGTGAATTCATTGCCCCAGGAAGGGGAAACTTTATTGACACATTCCTGGGGTCAGATACATAACATGATCACACTGACAGAACCACAGGCACATAGACACAGGCAACAGAGCATGCACAATGTCGGCACTAGTACAGTGTATATCCACCTTTCGCAGCAATGCAGGCTGCTATTCTCCCATGGAGACGATCGTAGAGATGCTGGATGTAGTCCTGTGGTACGGCTTGCCATGCCATTTCCACCTGGCGCCTCAGTTGGACCAGCGTTCGTACCGGACGTGCAGACCACGTGAGACGACGCTTCATCCAGTCCCAAACATGCTCAATGGGGGACAGATCCGGAGATCTTGCTGGCCAGGGTAGTTGACTTACACCTTCTAGAGCACGTTGGGTGGCACGGGATACATGCGGACGTGCATTGTCCTGTTGGAACAGCAAGTTCCCTTGCCGGTCTAGGAATGGTAGAACGATGGGTTCGATGACGGTTTGGATGTACCGTGCACTATTCAGTGTCCCCTCGACGATCACCAGTGGTGTACGGCCAGTGTAGGAGATCGCTCCCCACACCATGATGCCGGGTGTTGGCCCTGTGTGCCTCGGTCGTATGCAGTCCTGATTGTGGCGCTCACCTGCACGGCGCCAAACACGCATACGACCATCATTGGCACCAAGGCAGAAGCGACTCTCATCGCTGAAGACGACACGTCTCCATTCGTCCCTCCATTCACGCCTGTCGCGACACCACTGGAGGCGGGCTGCACGATGTTGTGGCGTGAGCGGAAGACGGCCTAACGGTGTGCGGGACCGTAGCCCAGCGTCATGGAGACGGTTGCGAATGGTCCTCGCCGATACCCCAGGAGCAACAGCGTCCCTAATTTGCTGGGAAGTGGCGGTGCGGTCCCCTACGGCACTGCGCAGGATCCTACGGTCTTGGCGTGCATCCGTGCGTCGCTGCGGTCCGGTCCCAGGTCGACGGGCACGTGCACCTTCCGCCGACCACTGGCGACAACATCGATGTACTGTGGAGACCTCACGCACCACGTGTTGAGCAATTCGGCGGTACGTCCACCCGGCCTCCCGCATGCCCACTATACCCCCTCGCTCAAAGTCCGTCAACTGCACATACGGTTCACGTCCACGCTGTCGCGGCATGCTACCAGTGTTAAAGACTGCGATGGAGCTCCGTATCCCACGGCAAACTGGCTGACACTGACGGCGGCGGTGCACAAATGCTGCGCAGCTAGCGCCATTCGACGGCCAACACCGCGGTTCCTGGTGTGTCCGCTGTGCCGTGCGTGTGATCATTGCTTGTACAGCCCTCTCGCAGTGTCCGGAGCAAGTATGGTGGGTCTGACACACCGGTTTCAATGTGTTCTTTTTTCCATTTCCAGGAGTGTAAATACGAGACATACTTTACGTTTTCTTTTTCTTTTTTTCTTCGCTTTTTATCTTCGACATTCGGTTTTGGAAAAATAATCTGTTACTTCAGTAAAATATTCCAATATTTTTAATAGTATTACTTTTGCATTTTATAGGTATGACGAGGAGTTCCGCCTCATGCAAGACACCTTTTCAGTTTCGTTTCACCCAGACATGTTTCAGCACTTTTTGTGCAGACATTAGTGGGTTATTTTATTTCCGTGCTCACATGCAGTTGTTGGGTAATTATGTTGGTAGCTAGTCTGCTACACAACGTACAACTTGTCATGGCTTTGATGTTGTAGCCGGCCGGAGTGGAACCGCGCGACCACTATGGTCGCAGGTTCGAATCCTGCCTTGGACTTGGATGTGTGTGATGTCCGTAGGTTAGTTAGGTTTAAGTAATTCTAAGTTCTGGGGGACTGATGACCTCAGCAGTTAAGTCCCATAGTGCTCAGAGCCATTTGAACCATTTTTTGGATGTTGTAGTGTTTTCTCGTTTGTTTTGGCGAGAAGACACTACAAAGTCAAAGCCATGACTAGTGGTACATTGTGTAGCAGACTAGCTACCAACATAACTACCCAACAGCTTCATGTAAATAAGAAAATAAAATAACCCACTGAAGATAGCAAAAAGGTCCTGAAACATGTCTGGGTAAAACGATACTGAATAAGTGTCTTGCATCACGTGGAGAGCCTTGTCCTATTCTCGTAGCAAGCACGGACATAAGAAGAACTGCAACACCACAAGATGTTTTTTTGTATTTTCTTTTTTATCTGTAAGAGACCGTAAGGATTTACCAACACATCAACTAGCTGCTTAGTAATAAGACCGAAATTTAATCTTTTTTTTAAAATCCTTCAACAGTTTGATTTTTTTCTCAAATAATTTCAGGTACACATTTCTGAAATCGAATTCCAGTGTTATGAGACAGAATTGTGAACTACAGAATGCTCCAAAAAACACAGACAAGCTTTAGGGACAAGTTCCTGACACAAAAAAGGACTAGTAAACATGGGCTGTGTAATACATACCTTAAGAGCTATGAGCACCTGCTCATTTCCAGTACTACGAAATACATACCTTCTGTTTCAATCTCTTGTTTTCCATATTTTTGGAGGAAATATTATGGACCAAAACAAGGAAAAACGTCCCATGGACTCGGTTCAACTTCTCGTACAGTGACCAATACCATTCAACACTCTCCCGTTTATTGGTTCCTTAATAACACTATGAAAACTGAAATTCGATAACACCCACTTGATAATTTCAGGACAAATAGGTTTACTACAGTCTCGTTAGTTCCGGTAAATATAAGGTAACGCTTTCTGCAACAATGAATGTGCTCTAGGTTAGGACATCAGTGCTGAAAGCAACTCAGCACATCCTTCATACACCATGAGAACAGAACCCATTTTCCCTTGACAAGCTTCTGCGCTGGATCGCTACTACAAGTCGGAGCTAATCGGAACTTATGCCTCCCCAAATATCATACTCCAAATGCCCATAAAATTACGTTAGAGTCGCTATCAACCGATGATCTGGTTACGATCGTTTGAGGATTTTTAACCCAACGAACTGCTAATACAGTACCCTCGGACCAACCAATAACCTGAATTCAGTCTATTGTCTAACAGTGAATGAACAATGTGCACCGGTAGTTCTAAGGACTTGAGATGACTGCCTTTCAAAACTTGTTCTAAATCAAACTGATGATCTGTTTAGTAGTATGCTGAAGCAAAGCTCTCAACCTGACGTACTCAGCCTTGGTCTAGCAACATGACTACAACCAGATGAAAACTATACGCCAACAGTCAGGCAATTTTACTGTGTCGTGATCCAAACCAAACTGCCGAAAGATTCATGTTAATCTTCAGCATCCATTAAAATTTGACAAACGAGCAGTGCTACCAGTATTTTCTAACAGTTAATGGGTTGTGTCTGCAGATCGTCGGCATAAGTTTCAGCAGTCGGTTGCTGGCGCATTATAGAGGTTGATTCACGTAAGGCGTAACATCCCTTTTATTTCGTGAACGGTTACACATATCGAAACGCGATTTTCGGCAAATGTTTGATCGTAGAGGGCCACTTGTAACCTTAAAGAATTTTTTTCAGTTTGCCTTTCACTAGCTGACATATGATCATGTGTTTTTCCAACGTGCGCTCTTTCCCTGTAAAGCAACTTTATTAATCACGGTAATGTAAATCTGCATAACATGCACTACAGGGAAACACAAGATCCCTATTGGCTTCGCCAGGTGCAACACCAACAGCCGTGGAGCGTAAAAGTATGGTGCAGCAGCTTAGAAAATCACGTTTTTGAACCGTACTTCATTTCACGCATTCTAAATGGACGTTAGTACGCATACTTTCTGGCGAACATTCTGTAGGCTTTTCTAGAAGAGGTACCACTGTATGTTCGACAGTGTATGTGGCTGCAACACGATGCTTATCCAGCGCATTCTTTCCGTGTTGCAACGCAAATACGGGCTGAGAACTTTCCTGGACTCTGGATAGGGCGAAATTTTGTTGTCAAATGGCCCGCGAGTCACACGAATGTGACTCTTCTCGATTTCTTTCTCTCAGAAGCACACAAAATTGCAGTCCATGACTAAGTCACAACCACGACAGACGATTTGTGCCGTCGACTCGGCAGTGCATGTCCTACTATATCATCCAGTATAATTACATCTGTTCACCGTTATTTCCAACAGGTATTGCAAATGTGCCTTTCAACCCACGGTTAACAAGGAAAATGTTATTTTCTTGGAAGACAAAATTTATTTTATGTGGTTAGGTTGATAACCAAATCATTGTCAGTAAATTGTTTATTTCATTTACGTATGTACGAAATTGCATTGCAAAGTCAAATAAGTCGACAGCATCGATCGTACGTAGCTGGTAACACTGTAATTACGCGCTTATTTCAACATGTAACGACTGCTAGTTAAGAAGAATATTTACTTTACGGTGTACAGGTGGTCACCAAAGTATTTTCAATAAAATGTTTAGTTTAACGAATGTATCCATTATGGTTTAGAGCAGTGTAGGTGGAGACAGTTGTCTGATAGCATGTATTTTATCTCTAAGAAGAACACCACTACGTACAGGGAAAGAGAGGTCAAATATTCCTTCTAACATTAGGTATTTAATACAGTAATCGCTTTTTGACGCATATAAAGCCTCTATATTTTTGAAAATTGAGGAGTTGATTTCTGTGTTTCAGCTCATGTAAATCTTAGAGGATACACAACCCTTTGTGATACGCTAGATTCCGGCCTATCTCGTATTTCCATGTACAACATTCGTGGTTGAACCTGCATCTAGGTCGTAAGATGATTCAAATGGAAATTAAACCATTCTCGTAGCGCAAGCCTACCTTACGGCATACGTTTCGATATATTCAACCGTTCACGAAATAAAAGACGTGTTACGCTTTACGTGACTCACCCAGCATTCTCTTTGTCGCCAAGGTGTTTCAGCGCAGCTGGATAAACACGGCATCTTTCTCACTATAAGTTTCGCACAAGAATTTACGTCAAGAAACCGTAAAGATATTACAAGGACCTTTAAGTAATAGTTTTGTTCTTATCTCCTAACTGTTGACTGATGAATAAGGTTGGGCGACATCTGTTTCCTTTTCTGGTAACAAAGGCCACGTGAATTTTTGCACGTTACAATATATTGTATTTAAGCTAAAGTAGGTTGACCGTTTTACCCTGTGAAGTTGCGACTTTGTCAGAGTGCAACCTACGGTGAATTCGTCTTCTATGTGCAACGCTAAATCGATTTTCTTAGTTAACGTCAAGGCAAAGTGATTTTCTTCCGATGACTATTCCAGTTTTCTGTTTCTTTCCTAGATCTGATCAGTGGATTAAAAATTTCCCAAAAAAACTACTGTAATATCCTGTTTCCTATTTCCTAAAGCTGAATAAGAACATGTTTGCATATTTGGTCCATCTCTCGACATTAGTTGGAGGGAATGGAATAAATTAGACTACATGTCTCTCTGTTCTGTTCCCTAAACGGTATAGTGACACACCTTATAAATAGGTTTCATGTTACACATTAGTGTACAGTAGTTTTTTGTACATCTCGTATATTCGCGGTTATTAGCAGTAGAATTTAAAAGAATTTTGTGCCCGAAAATAGTGGCAAAAAGATAATAGATGTGTATTTTTTTACATTCAGTGTAGGAACGACGGGTCACACAAGCCAATGCTCCTGTTGTTCGTCGTGCGATACTTCATTCCACTCATATCTATGATTCCGTCTATAATGTATGTGTGAACGAGGTGTTAAATGTAGAATAGAAATATAAAAAAGCAAAGTAAGAGTATTTTTGAGCGTGAATTGGAGAGTAAACAATATCTGTTTCCCTGTGGAAATGTTTATTTGCACACAACGGTTCAGTTATTTGCTAACTGAATCAGGCTTGAGTTGTATTGAAACTCTGACAGACAAATGTAAATATTTATTTATGACGTTCGAACGCGTTTGCTACGGAAATAAAAGCAGTAGTTTCTCGTTCGTAATTTTTCATGAGTAACATGCTCTGCCATCACGAATAAATCGACGTCTATTCATGAATGTCCGAGTAGCAATCGTCAGTGTATGGTTTTTCACTTACTCTCGTAAGCAGCGAAAAAGGAACAGCTGGTTTCCATTTATATTTATTCATCAGTTCTGACACTCCGGCCGCGGTGGTCTAGTGGTTCTAGGAGCGCAGTTCGGAACCGCGGGACTGCTACGGTCGCACGTTCGAATCCTGCCTTGGACATGGATGTGTGTGATGTCCTTAGGTTACTTAGGTTTAAGTAGTTCTAAGTTCTAGGGGACTGATGACCACAGAAGTTAAGTCCCATAGTGCTCAGAGCCATTTGAACCATTTTTTAGTTCTGACACAGCGTAGCCTAATATCTAGTCAAAATTGCACCATAATTTCCTCACAATTAATTGTGCTTTTGTATTCCATTATGTTTTTTGTAGTATTTGGTTTATAGACATATTAACATATATTCTTCGTACGTGGGGCCATGTTGTCTGTAGTTCCTTTACAGTTCTTGAGGATGTTCTCGTTCTGTCGTTGCAAATTACAAAAATGCGTGTTGTTTTCACTATACTTAGAAGTTCAAAAAAATAAACTGAAACCAGTTGCATGCAAAAGAGTGTAGTATGATAAACATAAATGCATAGTGTTACAGAACAACTAAAAATTAGACCACAACTACCAGTGTTTAAAGAAGAAAAACATCAACGATATGCTAGCAAGGAGCATTTCCCGATGTAAGCGATCAATCAAGCGAAAATCACCACCACTGATGATGCTTTACCTCAATTAATTGAAACGCATCTGTTGAAAAAAAAAACACTCACTTTTGTAATTGTAACGACAGCAAAAAGACTCTGAAGAATGTTAACGAATACTAACTGAAGAATTTTTGCACTTTATTTTGTTCATCAGTATAAACTATATTCTCTGTTTTTAACGTAAATTATAAATACTGCTCATCGATATTGTCACTAGGTCTTTCCAGTTGGTGGTAATTTATAGTTTATGCCTGTATATAGATAAGGTCATGGCCCTGCCTCCAGCTCTACACCAACAGCTTTACTCCGCCATCTTCCTCACAGGTTGGACCGGGTGGTACTTCCTGTACCTCTCATGTTCCCCTCCCCCTCCTCCTTTACTTTTCTATAATTGAATCTTTCGCTTGAATAAGCACTGTCGATAAGCATCCATATTAACTCTAATTTATTTGATTGCCCCGATACGGTCATACCGTTACCTATATGCTGAACGGAGTAATATGTATCCTGACACTCCATGTAATATACGATATGGGTATTTTAACAGTGAACTAATACATAACTGATAACATCTCTCTTGTAGCATCTGCCATAGGAGTTTGATGACTACCTTCGTAACGCTTTTGTAGTTACAAAGCAAACCAGTAATCAATTGCTTCCTCTCGTTAGGATCTGTGCCACTTTACAGTACGGGTATGAATCGTCCACCAAACAGAAATAGTAAACAACTAGGTTGAACAAGGATTTATAGACCATTTTATATGAAATAAGTAACATTTTGGCAAATAAGTAACATAAAATCTTTAACTTTTCTAGTACAGGGATTCTTTATCTGACTGAGTACCACTGCAATAAACGGACCCCAAGTAATTTATGCCATATATACTGGCATTATTTTAATGAACTAACACAAAAACATACAGTTTATCAGAGTAAAAGTACAGATATTGTTTTAATAAATATTATTTTCAAGAAACAAAAATAAATTTAGAATGGTTCATACTAGTCCCAGTAGTACTCACTGCAAAAAATCACGAATAAATTTAATTTCTTGCAAAAATAAAAAATAAAACTTAAATGTCACTTGATAGAATTAACTCTGGGAGGGAAAGCCACATATTTTAAGAAAATTGCTTCGAAAACAAGGGAGATATGATTTTCCAATCTGCTTGTGGGGTCACGCTGACCCAGTTATAATAGGATGTTTACAACAACACTGGATGCCAGAAACCCTAACAATGGATACAAAAATAACTGGAAACTAATATTTTCATTGTTATAGCTGCTTCGCATAATACTCAACATAAAAAATAAAATCTCAAAAAATAATAGTTTTGAAAACAAGGGCGATATATATTTCATGGTACTAGGAGGGTTAAAAGGGTTTGTAATAGTAGTTGCTCCTGGCAATATAATACTTCATCTTGATCACACTTTTTTAATGGTTGACTTTTACATTTTATACGTTTCAGTTGCAAGTCATCTTCATAATTTGTCAGATAAAGAGACAGAAATGGGAAAGTAGTTTTCTTACAAACCATAGGGGAATGTGGGATAAAGTGACCTGAGCTAGAGAAGAGTTCATCGCTTAAAGCCTTAAACGGTGCTGCTGCCTGCTGAGAAGTGGTCAGACTAACATATACCATCATTGTTGCCTGTGAGTTTGATAGAGGGAGCTTCTTCCGTTACATTCTGGTACGAATTTTTCTGATTTTCAGTCGTATGAGGTAAGAAATTTCTTCCCACTTCATTTATACGTAGATAATACTTTTTTACCACATAGTTGTTTAAACAAAGTTGTTGTTCTTTGTTGTTTCTTTCTGTTTGATATTTCCCTCTGTGAAACATTAATGCCAACAGGCAGTTCGATATGGGGAAAGCAGTCGAGGCGTCTAACCCAATAAGAATTAGCTACTTCCGTGTATCACACTTACCACTATCGATCAGAGTCACTTCTGAACTATTTTACACACAAAACTATCATCTATCACTTTTTTGACGATTTTCAATTAATTGATATCACTTAAAACTGCCCATGTTCTGTTACATTTGGCCTGAAAAAAAATTGATTGAAAATAGTCTACCGCAACCGCTTGCTATTGATCCAGATACTAGGACATCAAGATGCATAGAAAACTATCCGAAAATCAGGGTAACAAACACGAGTTGCTGTTGCGATAACATTCGCCTTTTTACCTCCTCCGCTCCCTTTCCCCTAGATAGGGAAAAGTGGCCATTATATATGCCTTCAGAAAAATGCATATAGTCAAGGGCGCAGACAGGACTTTGTCAAAGGGGGAGCGTTAATCCGATTTGTTAAAGAAAACCTCTTTAAGAAGAATCACGTTTCTCATTTATTCCGAAAATTTTCGTAAAAAACGGTAAACCATTTTATTTGACAATGGTCTTGGTGTTTTCATCAGGGTGATATATGATCTCGTTACTTAGGAGTATTGTGTTTTGGTAAACTTCTGAGAAGCCATCATTCTCCAATCTCCCTTCACTCTACAAGGTCATTTTACAGTACTCTTCTTATAATACGGATTTGAGCTAAGAAAGTCATCAGAAATTGACAGGCGTGAATTTTTTTGGCCCCCGTTTGTTTCACCAAGAGAACTGTTGGAATGAAGAGAGCCCTGTTCGACAGAGAAGCTAGAACAACTTTTGATGGCGAAAATGCAATGGATCTGGAATTATTCAGCCATACCCTTTCCCAAATTCCCTTATTTGGGTATACATCTGCCAACTCTTGCAGTGCAGGAATATAATTTTCTGCATTAAAGAATGCCCCAGGAGTCAAAAACATGAGCCTAAAAGAGGAGAATGTGGATTATTATTCATTTACTTTATGGCTTTTAGTGCCGGGAGTATCTCTTGCAATTTTCGGATCACCTTCGATGCAGCTATTTTCATTTAATGACAGAGTTTGAGTAGTTTTACGGGAAGAATTGAAATCTATCAGGAGTAAAATGAAGCCAGAAGGAATTAGGTGTGTCCCATAGTAAGGGACCAAACTCAGCTATTGCATAAACATAAAACACTTTCAACTTTCTACGTTGCAAGTGGATTAAGATTTAATTGTGCACTGAATTTCTGGTTTAGTTAGAGTATTACCAGAGTAAACATAACATTGACAAGGTGAGTGTAAGGTGCACAGCACGCAGACTGGAGTCGGCTAAGACGAATTCTATAATCAAACAGCCCGCTGAAAAAATCTTTCAGGAATGAGCGAACTATGGATCGTGTTGTCATCACATATCCCTTCCGCTCTCCACAAAACCCGCCCCATTGTTCCGTATCTGAACTGGATTTCGTAATTGATTACCGCCATCGTGACCAGACTGGGCGATATTTTTACGTTCGGCCAAGTAATGGCAGAATTCGGAGCAATTTTTTTAAAAGAAATGCGACAGTCGCCATTTTGACGATATTTTTGTTAATCAACGCGATTTTTTTCGGGGAGGGGGGGGGGTGAACTTCTGTACTCTAATTTAGAACTGAATATTATTTCTAATGATGCTTAACGATCTGCTGCGTTGTGGTAGTAGACTACAAAGTTGCAGTCGCAAAGTTACACCAGCTTCTTTCTTTTTTTGTCATCAGTCATCTGAATGGTTTGATGCGGCCCGCTACGAATTCCTCTCTTGTAACAACCTCTTCATCTCAGAGTAGCACTAGCAATCTAATTCCTTAATTATTTGGTGGATGTATTTTAGTCTCTGTCCTCATCTACAGTTTCAGCTCTCTACAGCTTCCATTTAGTACCATGAAAGTTATTCCCTGATGTCTTAACAGATATCGTATTACGCTGTCTCTTCTACTTTTCGGTGTTCTCCACATATTCCTTCCTCTCCGACTCTGCGAAGAAACACCTCATTCCTTACCTTATCAGTCGAATGAACATTCAACATTCGTCTGTGGCACAACATCTCAAATGTTTCTATTCTCTTCTGTTCTGGGTTTCCCACAGTCCATATGTCACTACCATACAATGCTCTGATCCAGACGTACAGTCTCAGAAGCTTCTTCCTCAAACTAAGGACTCTGTTTGATAGTAGCACGCTTCTTTAAGCCAGGAATGCCTGTTTTGCCAGTTAAGGTCTACCTTAGATGTCCTCCTTGCCCCGTCCGTCATTGGTTGTTTTACTGCCTAGGTAGCAGAATTGCTTAACCTTATATACTTCGTGTACATCACCCCTGATGTTAAATTTCTCGCTGTTCTCATTTCTGCTAATTCTCATTACTTTCAATTCATATCCTTTAATCATTAGATTGTGCATTCCATTTAGGAGATCATATAATTCTTCTTCACTCTCAGTCAGGATAGCAATGTTATCAGCGAATCGTATCATCGATATTCGTTCACCTGGAATTCTAATTACAATCCTGAAACTTTCATTCATTTCCATCATTGCTTCTTCGATGTACAGCTTGGAAATGGGTGAAAGACTACATCCTTGTCTTACACCCTTTTTGTTCCGAGCACTTCGTTCTTGGTTTTCCAGTCTTATTACTCCCTCTTGCCACTTGTTCGTATTTTATTTATCCGTTTCTCGCTATAGCTCATCCCTATTTTTACATTGTCGATAAACCATATGAATGTGTTTTGATTTTTCTTTTAGTCTTGCTTCCATTATAAACCGCAACGTCACGTTTTCCTCTCATGTCTCTGTACCTTTCCTAAAGCAAAACTGATCATAATCTAACACGCCCTCAATTTTCTTTTCCACTCTCCTATATATTATTCTTCCCAGAAATTCGGATGCATGAGCTGTTAAGCAAATTATGCGATAATACTCGTTATTGTCAGTTCTTACAGTCTTCGGAATTGTGTGGATATTTTTCCGAAAGTCACATGGTACACTATGTGATCAAAAGTATTCGGACACCTGGCTGAAAATGAATTACAACTTCGAGCGCTCTCCATCGGTAATGCTGGAATTCAGCATGCTGGTGGCTCACCTTTAGCCTTCATGACAGCATCCACTCTCGCGGGAATCGTTCACTCAGGTGCTGGAAAGTCTTTTGGGGAATAGCATCCCAATCTTCATAGAGTGCTGTCTGAGGAGAGGTATCGATGTCGATCGGTGAGGCCTGGCACGAAGTCGGAATTCCAAAACATCCCAAACGTGTTCTATAGGATTCAGGGATGTTACTTTCGTGTAACCAGTCCGCCACAGGCCGTGAACCATGAACAGGTGCTCGATCGTGCTGAAAGATGCAATCGTCATCCACGAATTGTTCTTCAACAGTGAGAAGCAAGAAGGTGCTTAAAACATCAATGTAGGCCTGTGCTGTAATAGTGTCAGGCAAAACAACAAGGGGTCAAGCCCACTACATGAAAAACACGACCAACTATAACACTATTTTACTGATGGCGCTACACACGCTGGTAGATGACGTTCACCGGATATTCGCCATAGCCACACACTGCCATGGGATCGCCACATTGTGTACCGTGATTCGTCACTCCACACAGTGTTTTTCCGCTGTTCAATCGTCCAATGTTTACGTTCCTTACACCAAGCGAGGCATCGTTTGGAATTTACCGGCGTGATGTGTGGCTTATGAGCAGCAGCTCGACCATGATATCCTAGTTTCACCACCTCCTGCCTAACAGTCATAGTACTTGCAGTGGACCCTGATGCAGTTTGGAACTCCTGTGTGAAGATCTGGATAAATGTCTGCCTGTTACACATTCCGACCATCTTCAATTATCGGCGGACTCTGTCAGTCAACGGACGAGTTCGGCCTGCGCGCTCTTGTGCTGAACGTGTTTCCTCACGTTTCCACATCACTATCACATCGGAAACAGAGGACCTAGGGATGTTTAGGAGTGTGGAAATCTCTAGTACAGACGTATAACACAAGTGACACCCTATTACGTGACCACGTTCGAATTCCGTGAATTCCGCAGAGCGCCCCATTCTGCTCTCTCACGATGTCCTAATGACAACTGAGGTCGCTGATATGGAGTACCTGGCAGTAGGTGGCAGTGCAGTGAACCTAATATGAAAATCTTACGTATTTGGTGGAGTCCGGATCCTTTTGATCACATAGTGTAAGTCGCCATATTCACATTGTACTCACCAACGTGAATAGTCGTTCTGTTGCCACATCCCCCTATGATTTAAAAAATTCCGATGGAATGTTATCTACGATATCTGCCTTATGTGATTTAAGTCCTCAGCTCTCTTAAGATTCTGATTGAAACATCCCCTATGTCTTCTAAACTGATGGCCGTGCGGTTCTAGGCGCTTCAGTCCGGAACCGCGAGACTTCTACGGTCGCAGGTTCGAATCCTGCCTCGGGCATGGATGTGTGTGATGTCCTTAGGTTAGTTAGGTTTAAGTAGTTCTAAGTTCTAGGGGACTGATGACCTCAGATGTTAAGTCCCATAGTGCTCAGAGCCATTTGAACAATTTTTTTCTAAACTGATTCCTCTTCCTTCTTCTATCATATCAGGCAACTCTTTCCACTCTAGAGGCCTTCAATGTACTCTTTCCGCCTAATCCGCTCTCTCCTCTGCATTTAGCAATGAAATTTCCGTTGCGCTCTTAATGTTACCTCCCTTGCTCTTAATTTAGCAGAAGGTTATTTAAATGTTGAATCAATCCTTCCGACTAACATTTGCTTTTCGATTTTTCCCCATTTTTCATGCTGCCACTTCGTCTTAGCTTCCTTACACTAATGTTAATTTCATTTCTCAGCGGCTTCTATTCCTGTATTCCGGAATTTGCCTGAAGACGTCTGTACTTCCTTCTTGTATCGATCTACTGAAGTATTTCTTCTGTTATGGTTTCTTCACAGCTATCTTCTTAGTGCCCATGTTTTTCTTCCCAACTTCTGTGATTGCCCTTTTTAGTGATGTGTATTTCTCCTCAACTGAACTGCCTACTGAGATATTCCATTTGCTGTATCTACAGGCTTAGAGAACTGAAAGCGTATCTCGTCATTCCTTAGTGCTTCTATATCCAACTTTTCTGCGTGTTGAATCTACCTGACTAATGCATTAAACTTCAGCCTATTCTTCATCAATACTAAATTTTGATCTGAATCTATATCTGCTCCTGGGTACGCCTTACAATCCAGAACCGGATATCGCAATCTCTGTCTGACTATGATGTAATCTAACTGAAATCTTCCCGTATCACACAGGCTTTTCCCAGTATATCTATGACTCTTGTGATTCTTGAACAGACTGTTGCTTGTTATTTTCGGAAATTTATTACAGAACTCAATTATTCTTTATCCTCTCTCATCCCTTGTCCCATGCCCATATTCTCCTACAACCTTTTATTCTACTACTCCCCCTACAACTGCATTCCATTGCCCCATGAGTATTACATTTTCATCTCTCTTTACGTACTGTAATACCCTTCCAGTATCATACTTTATCCTTCATCTTCGGCTTGCGACGTCGGCACGTATCCGTAAACTATCGTTGCCGGTGTTGGTTTGCTGCGGATTCTGACTAAAACAGGTATATCACTGAACAGTTCACAGTAAAACTCTCTCTGCCCTACATTCCTACTCATCACGAATCCTGCTCTCTTGATACCATTTTCTGCTGGTGTTGATATTACCCAATACTCATCTCACTGGAAATCCTTGCCTTCTTCCCATTTGACTTCACTGACCTCTACTATATCTGGAGTGAGTCTTTCGATTTCCCTTTTCAGATTTTCGAGCTTCCCTACCGCGTTCAAGTTTATGACATTCCACGCCCCGACTCGTAGAACGTTATCCTTTCGTTGGTAATTGAAATTTTTCTCATGGGCACCTCCCCCTTGGCAGTCCCCTACCGGATATCCGAATGGGGGACTATTCCGAAATTTTTTGCCAATGTTTCATAGGCACGGAAAAAACAAACATCCTGAGTTTGAATTCGTTCGGTGATTACAGAGGGTTTGAATTGAAATGTCACACGCTTTTGAGAAGGGATAATTGCTCCAAAGGAGTATGATTTATACGTAGACCAGGAATCAAGCCAAAGCAAGCTATCTTGACAGCTACTGAGCAAAAGCAGTGCCCATACGGTAGTTGCAGTTCTGTTACGCTCATTTTCCCACTCCTGCTTGCTGTGACGTAATTATTCCATACTGTCTTTGCAAGATCACGAACACGAGAAAGAATGTTAGGAGGCAGAGCACCTCCAACTTCTGGGAATACAATAAATAACTCTATAGACAATTTACTATCCACATTAACAGTCGGCATAATTATATACGAACGAGTTAAGGCATTGATGTTAGTGATCTTGATACACTTCTCTTGGTACCTTTAATTTTTAGGGTTCCTTACATATGGATTTTCTCTTCAAATCCTATTAGTCAGTGTTGAAAAGAACACTATGCGGATGATATTAAGGAAGATCCGCGCAGAGATGAACGTACAACCAAGTGACACTCCATAACCAGCATATACATAAGGAGTAGCTACAAGAATTTACTAGCAGTAAAGCAGCCTGCAAGTATATACATATGTATGTGCATAGATCTATGCAAATAAGGAGAAAACGATTTTCAACTGCTGTGCCTATAAATAAATTAAAACCAGCTTACACTTACATTAAAACTAGCAGTGAGAATAACAGGAGAAATACACAACTTACTTTTAGACAGTAGAGACAATTTAAAGATGCTTGGAACAAATGAGGAAAAACGACTGTAAGGCTCAGTGATTAAAACAAATTTCTGATGACAGGTCAACTAAAAATAGGCTAGCTTATGATATAAAATATTCCCTTAAAGCAAGACTGGGTACAGACCACAGTTTGATAAACAGTAACAACTTGGAATTTAGACTTTACAAAAGTGACTTAGCAGTGACGCTGAGAGGTTGAGCCAGTACCAGATCACCAAAGCGGCAAGCCTGACGCAAAAAATAACTTACGAGCTTAACAGCTAATTGATTTCAAACATTCAGAACGGCCAGGATGGCCGCAAGCAGTCACCAATGCCAGCGAGCTGATGTTGCCGGAAACACTCAGTTAATGTCCAGAGTTACAACTTTACATCCACAGGTGATAACAGAAGACCACCTCGGGTTGGGTTAACAATGCCCGCCTAGTCGTGCACAACTGCCCGATCTCCAGAATAAGGCTGCCAACTAACACCACAGAGCTGCAACTCATTCCGAAAAGCCAGCTGGCTTCCACGTGCGGCACGCAACGGCCGCTAGCTCGGTACACTACTTACATTCTGACTGCGACAAACATGCTCGTTGCCCACCGTCCAAGCGCTCGCTGTTCGATCTTTCTTTCGCCGAATTGAAATCCAAAATTGGCCAAGGGGGCAGGACAATGAAGATAAGACAAGACCAAATATATCATTGAGAACTGAGATGGCAGCTCAATGACAGGACGTGGTCCCACAAAGCGCGGGGTAAACGTGCTGCGGCTCCTGCCCTTACCGTCACGCGCCGCGACGTACCTCACATAAGTTGACCAAACTTACTCGCTGCTTGACGTCCCTGGTTATAACGGAGCAACTTCGTATGGTGAGCCCTAGAAATATTAGCCTTAGCCCGTCGCCAGTTCTGAATAATATCCGGGCTAACCGCCTCTGCCAACAATTCGGTTACCTCCCACATGCTAGCGACTGGGGAATTAGCCGGATGAAAAAACATCAATCAACCCGGCGTAGCTTGGTGCGCCTCGTGTGATGCCGCGTTGAATGCGGAGTTCAACCATGGCAAAGAATGGTCCCATTCAGCATGAAAAGCAATAAGCGAAGCCTTCAAATACCTATTCATCTCTGCGCTGAGAACTGCTGTCGTTAATAAGGTATCTACGTCACGTGCTTAATGCCATTTTTGAAACAAAACCCGCGAAATTCCAAGGAAACAAAAGCTGAGGCATTATCACTTACCAAGGTAAAAGATGGACTAAATAACGAAGTGGTTTTACTTAGAAGATTCTCGGCGCTATACCAGCGCTGCGCATCAACCTCATTAACCTAGTAAACGCATCAACAACGACGAAAATAAGCATACAACCAGACTTTGTGCGGGAAATGGAGACCAGCTAGCAGACGAAACGTCGCAGCATGGAAATTACGCCAGTGTGGAGTTAAGAAGGCGGCACTTACGTCCCGAACTAACTGCTTAACATCTTAATAGAGGGAATGCCAGCTGACGTGCTCCCTTATCTTATTAAACGTCTAGTAAAGGCCAAGGTAATCTATAATGATGGCAGAAATTGGCTCCCTGGGAATACAGATTTTCCAAACTTCATCTCCTTTGCTTTCTGCGCATAGAGAACCATTCCTAACCAAGTGCCCTGGGTACATGTTCTCTAAACTGAATGCGCTGCTTAATCTTCCCTAAATTAGCGTTTGAATCCTGATGTGGTCTCAGATACCTAAAGAAGTTCAGACACTTCACCAGAACCACAGCCACCAAAGCCTCATGCTGGGCCACCTATGGCTCTCCTCAGCAACAGCTTCATTCTGTTGAGAGCATCAGCGACCATATTTTCAGAACCCCTGGCATGTCTGACTTCAAACATTCATATCCTTTCGGCCCATCTCACAATCCGACCAGTGTTGCAGGGACGCGTCAGAACCCACGATAGGACTTCATTTACCATCTCCAACACGAAGGAACGATGTAGAATCGAAACAGAATCGAATTTTTTCGGTACCAAGCAGGACCTCGAGAGCCTCCAACCCTTAGGTGGAATATTTGGCCTCAGCTCTAGTAAGGACACGTGTTGCATAAGCCACGGGACGTCGTTGACCGTCCTGCTCTTGCAGCAACATGACTACAGATCCACAGATCGATGCGTCAGTTTGAAGGACGAAGTCAAATTCCTTGTTTTCCCTACGACGCTCGTTCAGAGGTGGCCCTAACACATTACCTACAAATATTAGTCATTCCCAAAAACCGGGCTATCCCCCTCTTACCCTATGGAGGACCTAGTTTCAGAATAGTTTGCATGCGGGAATTATCTAATAGTCGTGGGTGATTGGAATTCGATAGTAGGATAAGGAAGGGAAGGAAACGTCGTACGTGAATATTGAATGGGGGTAGAAATGAACGAGGAAGCCGCCTGGTTGAATTTTCAACAGAGCATAACTTAATCATAGCTAACACTTGGTTCAAGAATCATGAAAGAAGGCTGTATACATGAAAGAGGCCTGGAGATACTGGAAGGTTTCTGATAGGTTATAAAATGGTAAGAAAATGATTTAGGAACCAAGTTTTAAGTTGTAAGATATTTCCAGGGGCAGATGTGGACTCTGACCACAATCTATTTGTTATGAACTGTAGATTAAAACTGAAGAAACTGCAAAAAGGTGGGAATTTAAGGCGATGGGACCTGGATAAACTGAAAGAACCAGAGGTTGTACAGAGTTTCAGGGCGATCATAAGGGAACAATTGACAGGAATGGGTGAAAGAAATACAGTGGAGCAGAATGGGTTGCTTTGAGGGATGAAATAGTGAAGGCAGCAGAGGATCAAGTAGGTAAAAAGACTAAGGCTAATAGAAATCCTTGGGTAACAGAAGAAATATTGAATTTAATTGATGAAAGGAGAAAATATAAAAATGCAGTAAATGGAGCAAGCAAAAAGGAATACAAACGTCTCAAAAATGAGATCGACAGGAAAAGCAAAATGGCTAGGCAGGGATGGCTAGAGGACAAAGTTAAGGATGTAGAGGTTTATCTCACTAGGGGTAAGACAGATACAGGCTACAGGAAAATTAAAGAGACCTTTGGAGAGAAGAGAACCACTTGTATGAATATCAAGAGCTCAGATGGAAACCCAGTTCTAAGCAAAGAAGGGAAGGCAGAAAGGTGGAAGGAGTATATAGAGGGTTTATACAAGGGCGATGTACTTGAGGACATTATTATGGAAATGGAAGAGGATGTAGATGAAAACGAAATGGGAGATATGATACTGCGTGAAGGGTTTGACGGAGCATTGAAAGACCTGAGTCGAAACAAGGCCCCGGGAGTAGACGACATTCCATTAGAACTACTGACAGCCTTGGGAGAACCAGTCATGACAAAACTCTACCATCTGGTGAGCAAGACATATGAGACAGGCGAAATACCCTCAGACTTCAAGAGGAATATAATAATTCCAATCCCAATGAAAGCAGGGGTTGACAGATGTGAAAATTACCGAACTATCAGTTTAATAAGTCATGGTTGCAAAATACTAACGCCAATTATTCACAGAAGAATGGAAAAACTGGTAGAAGCCAACCTCCGGCAAGATCAGTTAGGATTCCTTAGAAATTTTGGAACGCGTGAGGCAATGCAGACCCTATGACTTATCACGGAAGATAGATTAAGGAAAGGCAAACCAACGTTTCTAGCATCTGTAGACTTAGAGAAAGCTTTTGACAGTGTTGACTGGAATGCTCTCCTTCAAATTCTGAAGGTGGCAGGGCTAAAATACAGGGAGCGAAAGGCTGTTTACAATATGCACAGAAACCAGATGGCAGTTATAGGAGTCGAGAGGCGTGAAATGGAAGCAGTGGTTGGGAAGGGAGTGAAACAGCGTTGTAGCCTATCCTTGACGTTATTTAATCTGCACATTGGGCAAGCAGTAAAGGTAACAAAAGAAATGTTCGGAGTATGAATTAAAATCCATGGAGAAGAAACAAAAACTTTGAGTTTCGCCGATGACATTATAATTCTGTTAGAGACAGCAAAGGACCTGGAAGAGTAGTTGAACGGAATGGACAGTTTCTTCAACGGAGGATATAAGATGAAAATCAACAAAAGCAAAACGAGGGTAATGGAATGTAGTCGAACGAAATCCGGTGATGCTGATGGAATTAGATTAGGAACTGAGATACTTAAAGTAGTAAATGAGTTTTGCTATTTGGGGATCAAACTAACTGATGATGGTCGACGTCGAAAGGATATAGAATGTAGACTAATGGCAAGGAAAGTGTTTCTGAAGAAGAGACAATTGTTAACATCGAGTATAGTTGCAAATGTCAGGAAGTCGTTTCTGAAAGTATTATTATGGAGCGTAGCCAAGTATGGAAGTGAAAGATGGACGATAAATAGTTTTGACAAGAAGAGAATAGAAGCTCTTGAAATGTGGTGCTACAGAAGGATGCTGAAGATTAATTGGGTAGATCACATAACTAATGAGGAGGTATTGAATAGAATTGGAGAGAGGAGAAATTTGTAGCACAACTTGACTAGAAAAAAACCTTGTCTACTGATATTTATGCCGTAAAAATGATATTTCTACACCGACCAAGTCGAGCTGGGATGAGTTCACTACAAACATACCTCCCCTTACCTTGCCATATTCCACGCGGGACTCCGGGTGTTCGGAGAAGGTTTAGCAGTATATGTCAACGTCATCGTAATTATTGTATATGGACTGTAACTTTGTGTCACACAAAACACAATCCAACAGAGGCGAATGGATTACACTCAGCTTCGTAAAACAAATGGGACCTGGTTGATTCATATAACTTCCAGTCAGCAGAAAAGGCCCTAGCCGCCTTAGAAGCCTCCACAAGGGGAATCTGACAATGTGTTTGGTTGAGATCCAAGGCCGTGAAGTATCTTGCACTTGCGAACTTAACAGAACAGTGGTAGAGATGTTTCAAGTGAACAGCTTCTGACACCACGTACTTATATAACAAACTGTAACAGACCACAGCTCTAACCCGGTGATCCAATACGTTTCTTAACTAAAAATATTCGAGACGCTTAGGGCGAGGATGATGAAATGTATGATGGGATAAATGTATGATGGGATAACAGAAATTATTCAGGTAGTGAAGGGAGACGAAAATTTAATAGTCATGGGTGACTGGAATTCGTCAGTAGGAAAAGGGAGAGAAGCAAACATAGTAGGTGATTATGGATTGGGGCTAAGAAATGAAAGAGGAAGCCGCCTGGTAGAACTCTGCGCGGAGCATAACTTAATCATAGCTAACACTTGGTTCAAGAATCATGAAAGAAGGTTGTATACATGGAAGAACCCTGGAGTAAGGTATCAGATAGAATATATAATGGTAAGACAGAGATTTAGGAACCAGGTTTCAAATTGTAAGTCATTTCCAGGGGCAGATGTGGACCCTGACCACAATCTATTGGTAATGAACTGTAGATTAAAACTGAAGAAACTGCAAAAAGGTGGGAATTTAAGGCGATGGGACCTGGATAAACTGAAAGAACCAGAGGTTGTACAGAGTTTCAGGGCGAGCAAAAGGGAGCAATTGACAGGAATGGGGGAAAGAAATACAGTAGAAGAAGAATGCGTAGCTTTGAGGGATGAAATAGTGACGGCAGCAGAGGATCAAATAGGTAAAAAGACGAGGGCTAATAGAAATCCTTGGGTAACAGAAGAAATATTGAATTTAATTGATGAAAGGAGAAAATATAAAAATGCAGTAAATGAAGCAGGCAAAAAGGAATACAAATGTCTCAAAAATGAGATCGACAGGAAGTGCAAAATGGCTAAGCAGGGATGGCTAGAGGACAAATGTAAGGATATAGAGGCTTATCTCACTAGGGGTAAGATAGATACATTTTACAGGAAAATTAAAGAGACCTTTAGAGAAAGGAGAACCACTTGCATGAATATCAAGAGCTTTGATGGAAACACAGTTCTAAGCAAAGAAGGGAAAGCAGAAAGGTGGAAGGATTATATAGAGCGTCTATACAAGGGCGACGTACTTGAGGACAATATTATGGAAATGGAAGAGGATGTAGATGAAGATGAAATGGGAGATATGATACTGCGTAAACAGTTTGACAGAGCACTGAAAGACCTGAGTCGAAACAAGGCCCCAGAAGTAGACAACATTCCATTAGAACTACTGACAGCTTTGGGAGAGCCAGTCCTGACAAAACTCTACGATCTGGTGAGCAAGATGTATGAGACAGGCGAAATGCCCTCAGACTTCAAGAGGAATATAATAATTCCAATCCCAATGAAAGCAGGAGTTGACAGATGTGAAAATTACCGAATTATCAGTTTCATAAGTCATGGTTGCTAAATACTTACGCCAATTATTCACAGAAGAATGGAAAAACTGGTAGAAGCCAACCTCGGGCAAGATCAGTTAGGATTCCTTAGAAATTTTGGAACGCGTGAGGCAATGCAGACCCTATGACTTATCACGGAAGATAGATTAAGGAAAGGCAAACCTACGTCTCCAGCATTTGTAGACTTAGAGAAAGCTTTTGACAATGTTGATTGGAATACTCTCTTTCAAATTCTGAAGGTGGCAGGGGTAAAATACAGGGAGCGAAAGGCTATTAACAATTTGTACAGAAAGCAGATGGCAGTTAAAAGAGTCGAGGGGTATGAAAGAGAAGCAGTGGTTGGGAAGGGAGTGAGACAGGGTTGTAGCCTATCCCCGATGTTATTCAATTTGTATATTGAGCAAGCAATAAAGGAGGCAAAAGAAAAGTTCGGAGTAGGTGTTAAAATCCATGGAGAAGAAATAAAAACTTTGAGGTTCGCCGATGACATTGTAATTCTGTCAGAGACAGCAAAGGACTTGGAAGAGCAGCTGAACGGAATGGACAGTGTCTTGAAAGGAGGGTACAAGATGAACATCAACAAAAGCAAAACGAGGATAATGGAATGTAGTCGAATTAAGTCGGGAGATGCTGAGGGTATTACATTAGGAAATGAGACAAAGTAGTAAAGGAGTTTTGCTACTTGGGGAGCAAAATAACCGACGATGGTCGAAGTGAAGAGGATATAAAACGTAGACTGACAATGACAAGGAAAGCGTTTCTGAAGAGGAAAAATGTGCTAACATCGAGTATAGCTTTAAATGTCGGGAAGTCGTTTCTGAAAGTATTTGTATGGAGTGTAGCCATGTATTTGGAAGTGAAACGTGGACGATAAATAGTTTAGACAGGATAGAATAGAAGCTTTCGAAATGCGGTGCTACAGAAGAATGCTGAAGATTAGATGGGTAGATCACATAACTAATGTGAAGGTATTGAATAGAATTGGGGAGAAGTGGAGCTTGTGGCAGTTGGAGGGAAGCGTGGAGGGTAAAAATCGTAGAGGGAGACCAACAGATGAATACACTACGTGGATTCAGAGGGATGTAGGCTGCAGTAGGTACTGGGAGATGAAGAAACTTGCACAGGATAGAGTAGCATGGAGAGCTGCATCAGGCCAGTCTTAGGAGTGAAGACCAAAACAACAACAACAGGGCGAGGCGGATTGCCAGGTAACACCCACGCCCAACATCATCTCAATCTCGGCACTCAACGCCTTCATTTCTTTCTTCTGTATGGTGGGGAGGGGGATCAAACGATACAGTGACTGTCTAACAGGTATGTAATCGTAAAATTTTCCCAGCGAATCAACTGTTCAAAGAGATTTCGGGAGTTCAGCCGGTCGTCGTACACTTCATTCCACGATATTTCAGCTGGACAATCGCCAGCCATCTTCAGTTGAGCCAAACGAGGACTGATGAAGACTTTTTTTTTCTTCTTTATTGTGATTTTAAAACCTGTGGAACAGGCAGGCTGGCAGCAGCACAATACGCCGCTCTCCAGCCGAAGAGAGTACTATGATATAAACAGAGAAGATACATCACTTGCAAAAACGGCGGGAAAAAACAGTAGACACATGACCATAAAAAAAAACATGAAGCCGTTCACACTCATTGACAATCCACACTAGGAACTGTTGACACGACGCACAAACACTGAAGAAGACGGTGGCACTGGTGAACTATGGAGTGTGACGGTGAACACTGAACACTATACATGACGGCACACACGAAACACTGATGGCGGTGATCTCCGGCGCGCGAATGTCCACTTAGCGAGTGCGAGTCCGGGGACCTGCCAAGAGGGGAACAGGGGTGACGCGGGGGAGAGGGGAGAAAAAGGATCCCAATGGCTGAGGAGATGGGGGCAGGAGGAAAGGGACAGGGGAGGGGAAGCCCGGGGGAGGAGGGGGTGAAATGGAGGAGGGAGGGAAAAGGGAGAGAAGGGAGAGAGGGTGCCCAGAGGAGCAAGCACAGGAGGAGGGTGGGAGGATCAAAGTTGGTAGGAGGGGTAGATGGAGGGGAGGAGGGCATCATCAGGGAGGGGGAGCTGGCGGAAGCCACCTTGGGAGAGGGTAAGGAGGGTGGAGAGATGGAGACGGGTGGGACGTGCGAATACAGGCGCGGCAGTGGGTGGGGGTGGGAGAGGATAGGGGAGACGAGCGGGTGAGGAGGATCGAGTTTGCGGGAGGTGCACAGGATCCGTATCCTTTCAAGGAAAAGGAGGAGGTGGGGGAAGGGGATGAGATCGTACAGGATCCGCGTGGGGGAGGGGAGACGGATGCGATAGGCGAGGCGGAGAGCATGACGTTCAAGGATTTGGAGGGATTTATTAAAGTTAGGGGGGGGGGGGGCGGAGATACAAGCCGTATGCGTATAACAAAGGATAGGGCGGGTGAGGGATTTATAGGTGTGGAGGATGGTGTAGGGGTCCAGACCCCACGTACGGCCGGAGAGGAGCTTGAGGAGACTGAGTCGGGAGCGTGCCTTGGCTTGGATCGTCCGGATGTGGCCAATCCAGGAGAGGCGGCGGTCGAGGGTGACGCCAAGGTACTTACGGGTGGGAGTGAGGGCGATAGGACGGCCATAGATGGGGAGATAGAAATCAAGGAGGCGGAAGGAAGGGGTGGTTTTGCCTACAATGATCGCCTGGGTTTTGGAGGGATTGACCTTGAGCAACCACTGGTTGCACCAAGCAGTGAACCGGTCAAGATGGGCTTGGAGAAGGTGTTGGGAGCGCTGTAGGGAGGGGGCAAGGGCAAGGAAGGCGGTGTCATCGGCAAACTGGAGAAGGTGGACGGGGGCTGACGGCGGCGGCATGTCCGCCATGTACAAAAGGTACAGAAGGGGGGAGAGGACGGAGCCTTGGGGCACTCTGGCAGAGGGGAAAAAGGTGTAGGAATCTGTGTTATGGATGGTGACATAGGAAGGACGGCAGGAGAGAAAGGAGCCGATCAGACAGACGTAGTTAATGGGAAGGGCGAAGGTTTGGAGCTTGAAGAGGAGACCGGAATGCTATATGCAGTCATAAGCACGTTCAAGGTCCAGGGAGAGGAAGATTGCGGAGCGACGGGAATTAAGCTGTTCGGAAAGGAGATGAGTGAGGTGAAGGAGAAGGTCGTCGGAAGAGAAGGACGGCCATAAGCCACACTGGGTAACGGGAAGGAGGCGGTGCTGGCGGAGATGCTGGTGGATGCGTCGGGTGAGGATAGATTCCAGGACCTTGCTGAAGACCGAGGTAAGGCTGATGGGACGGTAGGAGAAGATGGCGGACGGCGGTTTGCCAGGTTTAAGGAACATGAGGATACGGGAGGTTTTCCACAGGTCGGGGTAGTAACCGGTGGACAGGACTACATTGTAGAGCCTGGCCAGGGTGGAGAGGAAAGAGACAGGAGCTTCACGATGGTGACGGTAGGTGACACGATCGTGACCAGGAGCGGTGTTGCGTTTTGTGCGGAGTGTAACAATGAGATCCTGTGGAGTGATATGGGCATTGAGTTCCGTGTGTGCAATGTTGTCCAAGTACTGGAAACCAGGAGCGAGGGGAGGGACAGAGGTGTCAGCACGATCGCGGATATCCGGGAAGAGGGAGTAATCGAACTGGGGATCATCGGGGATGGAAAATACATCGGAGAGGTAGGAGGCAAAGTGATTGGCCTTACTAAGGGTGTCAGGGAAAGGGCGATCATCATGGAGAAGAGGATAATAGGGGGAGGGTTTAGTTCTGGTAAGGCGACAGAAGGCCGACCAGAACTTGGACGAGTTGATTGGTAGGGTAGCATTTAAACGGGTGCATGTCTGTCGCCAGTCCTGGCGTTTCTTAGCTGCGAGCAAATTACGAATGTCTCGCTGGAGTTGCCGGTGGCGTCGTAGTGTGTCCGGGTCATGCGTGCGAAGGAAGGCACGGTAGAGACGATGGGATTCACGGAGGAGGAAGACGGCCTGTGGGGGTAAGGTAGGACGATGGGGGTGGACGGCGACAGTAGGGACGTGGGCCTCCACGGCCTCAGACAAGGTCTGATGGAGAAAGGAGGTGGCATGGGTGACATCGTCAGGGTGGTGGTAGGTGAAGGGGTGGCTATCGACCTGGGTGGAAAGGGTATCGGGGTAGGCATTCTAGTTGGCATGGGAATAGTCATGGACGTACTTAGGGGGAGGGTCATGACGAGGGTCGGGGCGGGGGCGACGACCGTCTGAAACGGTGAGGAGGACAGGGAGATGGTCGCTACCAATAGGCTCCAGGACATCCACCGTTATGTAGCCAAGGAGGTTGGGGGAGGAGAGGATAACATCAGGAGTGGAGTTGGATTCGGGACGGGTGTGCTGGGGGATGGGAATGAGGTCGCCTTGAAGGGAGGAGAGGAACCGATGCCACCGCCATAACTGGGCAGCGGAACGACTATGGATGTTGAGATCGGCGGCGATCATGTAGGAGGAGAAGGTACGGTCGATGTGGGAGAGGAAGTCGAAAGGAATAGGGGCGTTGGGGCGCACATAGATGGTGGTGCAGGTAATGGTAAGGCCGGGGAAGAAGAGAATAAGGATCAGGTGTTCGGTGGGTTCGGGAAGGAGAGGTAGGAGCCGAATGGGGATCTGATGGTGGTGACCAATGGCAACTCCACCACGCGCAATTGGGAGGGGATTATCGGAGCGGTGGAGAAGATAGGGTGAGGTTTGGATGGAGTGGTGGGGTTGGAGGAAGGTTTCATTGTGGAGGAAGGCATACACGTGGTGGGTGGCAAGGGTGTGCAGGAAGAGGTTTTTGTTGGTGGGAAGGGAGCGGATATTGTTGAAAAGGATACGTTGCTGTCGCGCCATGACAGGGATTTAGACGAGGGTGTCAAGACGGGAGAAGGTGAAATGGGCCTGGTTGTTGGAGTAGGTGGCGTACATCTTGAGTTGGAAAATGGAACGGGCGGCGAGGGAGATCTGTTGGAGGGTGTGGGGGCGCTGAAGGGGATGAACATTCTGAAGGACGATGGTGAGGAACCTGATGATGTCCTCAGCGGAGGGGGGGGGGACGAAGGGAATTGCCAGGAGGGGTGGGGGCGTCCAGAGGACTGACAGGGACGGTGAGTTCAGGAGTGGTCGGAGGGGGTCAGGCTTTACACTTTTGGGAGTAGGTGTGATGGGGGAGATTGCAGGTATTGCAGGAGGGAGGGGATTGAAGGTTAGGGCACTGCCAGAGGAAGTGCACTTGCCTACAATGCTGGCAGGTGGGGGCCTCCCGGCACTCAGCTGTTAGGTGTGCATTATAGCGCAGACACCTCTGGCAGCGCAGGGATTGAGGAGGGGAATGGGAGGGGTCGACCTTGTAGCGCTGGTTGAAGAGGAGGGCACCCTCCTTCAGGAGACGGTCAATGGAGGGGGCATCCTCGGAGAAAACCCGCATAAGGCGAGTGGGGCCCGTCGAGTTGAAAATGCGGCGGACCGCCCGCACCTCCAGCGTGGGATGCGCCTTCAGCTCCGCCAACACCTCCTCCTCCATGATCGATGGACTGAGCCGAGTGATCACGGCGGTGAGGGTTGGCAGGCGATGCGGGGGTTGGGGTTGGTGGGTAGGAGATGGAGAAGGAGCAGGGGTGAGGGAGGCGTTGGGGCCAAAACGGGTGATGGGGAGGCGGGAGAGGATGTCAGTATGGAGGGTTGGGCTGGGGGAGGATATGAGAACAGAATCCCGTCTGGGAGTGAGGAGAGAGATGGTGGCACCAGGGAATTGTTGGTGGAGGAGGAGGGAGAGTTTCCGGGCCTCGAGAAGGGAAGGACCGGGATGGGAGAGGAGGTATTTGTATAAAGAGGGGGGGAGGAGGAGGAGGAGGAGGCAGAGGGAGCAGGGCCAGGTGGGGAGACATCCATGGCACCTTGGGGGGGGGGGGGGAAGGAGGACGGGGCGGGGCCTTTTTGGGAGCGGAGGAGGTGGTGGTGCCACTAGGGCGTTTTATGGCGGCAGAAGGGTGGGTGGTGTTATGAGGGATGGGAGCTATAGGGAGGTGGTGGGAAGGGACAGGTCCCGGCGTGGACGCAGCGCCGGAGATGGTGACGGTGTAGGCGAAGGCTAGGGCGACGGCGACGGCGACGGTGGCGGCGGTGATGGCGAAGGCGATGGGGAGAGCTGGGCATGGACAGTGGCCCGACAGGCCACCACCCTAGCAGGAGTGGCAGTGGCAGGCTGGGGGAGTGGGGGGAAAGGATCAGATCGAGAGGAGCGAGAGGAAGAAGCTGGAGAGGGGTCGACAAAGAGCGAGGGTGAAGGGAGAGTGAGAAGAGGTGGGATGGAAGGAGGGGGGTGTGACTGGGCACACCATGCTATAGTGGTGGAGGCGGCGGAAGGGGAAGTATAAACTATGGCTGTGGTGGCAGTGGAGAAACAAAAACGCACAGGACGGAAAAGAAAGGGCACAAACTGGGGACAGACGAAGACGGACGAAGACGGACGAAGACCAGGGACGGCGTCGGCGACGGCGACGGCGACGGCGACACCGACGGCGGGTGGCAGGAACGCCGCAGCTGCTGCTGCTGCTGCTGCTGCCGCGGACGGTGCCGGGGCTGCTGCTGCTGCTGCTGCTGGCCGGCTGGCTGCCTGGACCGGTGCTGCTGCTGCCGCTGCTGCAGGACGACTGGCTGGCTGCTGCCGGCTGGACCGCCGCTGCAGACCGTGACCGGGACCGCTGCTGCTGCTGCTGCTGCTGGACTGCTGGACGGCTGGACGGCTGGCTAGCTGGCTGGCTGGCTGGCTGGCTGGCACCTGCAATACTACTAACGCTTCGATTAGAACCGAAAGGTCAATCGAAGGGCGGTATCCTGCCGGATTACCGCCGAAGATCTCGGGAAGAAGACGTTCTCCGCTCCGTCTTATATAGTGCGCTGATGGTACTGCCGCGCATGCGTTCAAGTCGCGGAAACAGACGGGCCACACCGCCCAGCGGCAGCGCCCTCGCTGGTGGAGCTGCAAGACTCACCTGCCGTCGGTATTGTCGCTGCACGCTGCTATCGAAATCTTCTGGTGTCTTCGTCTCGAACAAATATCGGAGATGTGGAATGAAGTTTACGACGACCGGCTGCAATCCTGAAATCTCTTTGAACAGGAATATAATCGCTAAGTATAATATGATATTCCACCTAATCAGACATCCCAAGTTTACTAATCAGCACGTGAGGAAATGGTTTTAATACCCTGTTGTGCTACCACCTCCAACAGATGCTGCAAATTAATCTCACCGTAACTAGTGGCCGCCAAATGTACACTGCAGTCACGCTTCCAATGACAAAAAACCAACTCAAATGCGGGCGCGAACTTTAAATAAAACGATCTTTCAAAATGGTTCAAATGGCTCTGAGCACTATGGGACTTAACTTCTAAGGTCATCAGTCCCCTAGAACTTAGAACTACTTAAACCTAACTAACCTAAGGACATCACACACATCCATGCCCGAGGCAGGATTCGAACTTGCGACCGTAGCGGTCACGCGGTTCCAGACTGTAGCGCCTTTAACAAAACGATCTTTGCCGATAATCCAATACTAGCCCAGTTTCTTCCACTAAGTCATAGCTCAGAACTAATTCAAGACTCAAATACTTAGTCACGGTGATCCAAAGTCGCCAAGACAATTTTCCAGTACCACATCTGACTGACAAAGCACCGACAATAACCCGTTGTTGACTAATGGCAAGGCGATACCCCACAGAGGTCGGGTGCAACCGCACAAACTTACAAATAAGCCAGTGTCAAGTGTACCAGTCATACCTCAGTAGAGACTAAGAGCTTCCCGTATCCACTAGCCCCCATATGGGTTCATGGTTGATATGGGTGTTGCCAAATAGTAAGATTCGAGTACTAGCAGCACTGAGATGATTATAAGCGTGAAGTATTATTCTTTTTTGAGTCATCCGCCTCCTGACTGCTTTGATGCGGCCCGCCACGACTTCCCCTCCTGTGCCGACCTCCTCATCTCAGAGTAGCACCTGCATCCTAAGTCGTCAGCTGTTTGCATGACGTACTCCAATCTCTGTCTTCCTCGACAGTTTTTGCCCTCTGCAGCTCCCTCAAGTACCATGGAAGTTACTCCCTGATGTCTTAACAGGTCCTATCACCCTGTCCCTTCTCCTTGTAAGTGTTTTTCACATATTCCATTCCTCTTCGACTCTGTGCAGAAGCTCCTCATTCCTTACATTAACAATCCACCTAATTTCCACATTCGTCTGTAGCACCGCATTTCAAATGCTTCGATTCTTTTCTGTTCCAGTTTTCCCACAGTCCATGTTTCGCAACCATACAATGCTGAGCTCCAGACATACATTCTCAGAAATTTCTTCTTCAAATTAAGACCTATGTTTGATACTAGCAGACTTCTCTTGGCCAGGATTGCCCTTTTTGCCATTGCTAGTCTGCTTTTCATTTCCTCCTTACTCTGCCCGCCATTGGCTATTTTGCTGCCTAGGACACAGAATTCCTTAACTTCCTCTACTTGGTGACCATCAATCGTGATATTAAGTTTCTCGCTGTTCTCATTCCAGGTACTTCTCATTACTTTCCTATTTATTCGATTTACTCTCAGTTCATTTCCTGCACTCATTAAATTGTTCAGTCCCTACATCTAAAAACTAAACTCCTCCCAACAGGCGGTGAGGGTCCTACAGTACCGACCGGTCACCGTGTCATTCTCAGCCCATTGGCGTCACTGAATGCTGATATTGAGGGGCATGTGGTCATCACACCACTCTCCCATCCGTAGCTCAATTTCCGACACCGGAGCCGCTACTTCTCAATCGAGTAGCAAGTAGCTCCTTAGCTTGCCACACAAGTGCACCCCGCTTGCCAACGGCGCTCGGCTGACCGGATGGTCACCCAGACCGACAGCACTTAACTTTGGTGACCTGACGGGAACCGGTTTTACCACTGCGGCAAGGCCGTTGTTCATTCTATACATCATATCATAGAATTCTTCCTGACTTTCGCCCAGGATAGCGATGTCATCAGTGAATCGTATCGTTGATATCCTTTCACCTTGAACTTTAATTCCACTCCCACAACTTTCTTTTATTTCCATCATTGCTTCTTCCATGTTCAGATTGAACAGTAGGGGTGACACATTATATCCCTGTCATACACCCTTTTTAATTCGAGCACATCTTGCTTGGTCGTCCTATCTTCTTATTCCCTCTTGTCTCTTGTACATGTCGCTCCCTATAGCTTACCCCTACTTTTGTCAGAATTTCAACACCTTTCCCCACTTTACATGGACGAACACTTTTGTCATGTCGACAAATCCTATGAACATGTCTTTGTTTCTGTTTAGTCTTGCTCCATTATCGACCATGACGTCACAACTGGCTCTGGTGCCTTTACCTTTCCTAAAGCCAAACTGATCGTCAAACACATCCTTAATTTTGTTACCCATTCCCCTGTGTATTATTCTTGCGAGCAACTTGGATGCCCAAGGTATTAAGCTGATTGTGCGATAATTCTTGCACTTGTTAGCTCTTTCAGTCTTCGGAATTGTGTGAATGATATTTTTCCGAAAGTCAGATGGTATGTGGCCAGACTCAAACATGCTACACACCAACGTCACTAGTCATTTTGTTGCCACATCCCCCAAATGACTTTAGAAATTCTGGTGGAATGTTATCCCTTCTGCCTTAATTGTTTTTAAGTCCTCCAAGGCTCTCTTAAATTCTGTTTCTAATACTTGATCCCCTATCTCCTGTAAATCGACTCCTGTTTCTTCTTGTGTCACATCAGACAAATTTCCTCTTCAGAGAGGCCTCCAGTACAGTCTTTCCACCTATCCACTCTCTGCTTTGCATATAGTAGTGGAATTTACGTTGCACCCTTAATGTTACCACCCTTGCTTTTAACTTCACCGATGGTTCCCAGAATGAATAATCTGGCCGGAAGTATCTCTCTGAAGGTTGTTTTGACTTTCCTGTATGTTGAGTCAGTCCTTCCGACGTTTACCTCTTTTTTGATTTCTTCACATTAGTCATGCAGTAACCTCGTCGTAGCTTCCCTGCACTTCCTATTTATTTCATTCCTCAGCCACTTGTATTGCAGTATTCCTGAATTCCTCTATCATTGTCAACTAAAGTATTTCTTCTGTTACCAATGGTTTCATCGAAGTTAACTTCTTTGTACCTATGTCTTTCTTCCCAAGTTCTGTGACTGCCCTATTTAATGATGTCCATTTCTCTTAGCTAAAGTCCTAATGAGCTATTTATTATTGCTTTAACTATAGCGTTAGAGAGCTTGAAGCGTGTCTGATTTCGACCATTCTGCCTTACCCTACTACGGTGTCAACGTTTGGTGCGGCGCTTGACCGGCAGTTGCACTGCCGAGTAAAGCGCCCGGTCCACTCACAACAAAAATTTCTGCTGGACTGATTAGCGATACTGGCAGCAGCTTCGGAGTTAATTCCACACTCATCTTGCTTGACACGACCACTATACCGGGGCCTTGCATTGGATTGAGCAACGCCAATAAGGTCGGAAACTAACGATTCTAATTCTTTAAATGTCGAGTGTCCACTCTTTAACAAATACGAGATCGATTTTCTGAATTTATCCCGTGAAAATGGAATAAAATACAGGGTGCCCGAAAAGTCTTTCCCTGACTACATAAATTGATACCTCAGGCAAGAAATAAGATACAAATATGAAAATGGTGTCTAATTGTTTACAAACTATCAAAGTTTTTTTCACACATCAGTAACCTTCCACATGAGCACCCTTGGTAGCACGTAGCAAACCTAGGCGATATTCAGTTTCCGTCCACACATTAGCCAACATCACTGGAGGGATCGATTCAACGACTGTGGTTATCCGTTGCCGCAGGGTTTCAAGATCTGGTACACGCGTTCGGTAACCTCGTTCATGACATAACCCCATAAAAAGAAGTCTAATGGGGTTACGAAGGTTGTTTTTTAAGTAAGGGCCGTTTTTATTTTAAAAAAAATACAAATACTTTTGTAAAAATACTTTTATTTTTTGATTCTACACACTTTTACCTATTTTTCTACAATGTTGCATTGTTTATTTAAGCATTTGTCATACCGTACAACTAAGTTTTGTAATTCCCTCTTCAAAGAATTCGGCCGCCTGCTCCGACAGCCAAGAGTTCACGGCCGCTTTCACTTCACCGTCGTCATTGAAGCGCTGCCCACCAAGATGGTGTTTCAGGTACAGGAAAAGGTGAAAATCGCTAGGACGAAGGTCGGGGCTGTATGGTGCATGGTCCAAAACTTCCCAGACAAAAGAATCAATCAAATCCCGAGTCTTTTGAGAGGTGTGAGGCCTAGCGTTATCGTGCAGGAGCAAAACTCCTTTTGTCAGCATGCCGCGCCCTTTGTTTTGAATTGCTCTGCGGAGCTTCTTTAGAGTTGCACAGTAGGCATCTCAGTTGATTGTCGTTCCTCGTGGCATAAAGTCCACTAGCAAAACACCGCGCCGGTCCCAGAACACAGTTGCCATAATCTTGCGCTTTGACAGCGCCTGTTTAGCTTTGACCTTCGCGGGTGAGGTTGTGTGTCGCCATTCCATCGATTGTCGCTTGCTTTCGGGAGTGATATAGGATACCCATGTTTCATCTCCAGTGACAATTTGACTCAACATGTCATCCCCTTCTTCCTCGTAACGAATCCAAAAGTCCAATGAAGTGGCAAATCTCTTCCCTTTGTGGTCCTCTGTGAGGAGTCTGGGTACCCACCGAGAACACAATTTCTTAAAGTTTAGGTTTTCAGACACAATTTTGTACAAAAACTATCTTGAAACTTGTGGAAATTCCAAAGATAGAGTGGAAATTGTGAATCTTCTGTCCTCACGAATCTTTGTTTCGACTGTAGCCACCAAATCATCAGTGATCACAGAGGGCCGACCTAAGCGTTCTTCGTCATGGACGTTTTGACGGCCATTTTTAAACTCTCTAACCCATTGACGCACTTTACCTTCACTCATTGCATTCAAGCCATAAACTTCTGTTAACTGACGATGAATATCTGCAGCTGATAGGCTTCTCGCGGCCAAAAAACGTATCACTGACCGTATCTCATACGCGGCGGGCGATTCAATAATCGTAAACATTATAAAGTAGCACAGCGATGCGTACACGTCAGCTACAGTGCTGCAACTTGCATCAGTGTGAACGGGAAGGATGCCGGCAAGTGACGCGGTGGCTTGTTGCGGCGTCCGCGCGAACTACGGGACTATACGCGCGAACGGCCTTTACTTAAAAATCAACCCTCGTATGTCAGGAGAGCGTGGAGGCCATCCGTTGTCCCATTACGACCAATCCATCTCCCAGGAAAGGTCATATCGAGATAGGCACGGACGTCCAAACCCCAATGAGGCGGTGCACCGTCTTGCTGAAACAAGACGTCGGGGTGATACTGAAGCAGCTGAGGAACAGCATACAGTTGCAACATGACCAGATACACTGCACATGTGATGGTAGCCTCAGGGAAGAAGAATGGCCGGGTAATTCGATCGTGCAATAGCGCGCACCAAACATTCACATTTGGACTGCCTCTGGTGCACTCTATGACTTCACCAGGGGGTTGTGAAACCCAAATACGCACATTATGGCGATTCACTACTCCACTGACCAAAGAGGTCGCTTCGTCGGAAAGGGCAATTCGTCAGAGATAACCATCATCGTCCTCAATACGTGATAGCATTTCGACCGCAAAGCCATATCGACGTGTACTGCCATTGGGCAACAAGGCCTGAACTATTTGCACTAAATCAGAAAAATCTTTGATAGTTGTAAATAATTCGACACAAGTTTCGTATTTGTATCTTACTTCTAGCCTGAGATATCAATTTATGTAATCAGGGAAAGTCTTTTCGGACACCTTGTATCTCGGCTTCGTATAAAGTCACTTCAAGGCTTTTGCTGCTATACGCACTTCAAAAATGCAGTACGAAAGAGGCTACCTTTCCTGCTGGACACAGAAGAAATGTTCGTTAATCAACTCATTCCTAATTCGACGGGATAACCATCTCTGTAGGATAGTGGACCTTAGTTTACCTACAACACTCTCCTAGTCCGAGGCGTCACTGACAAACTGGACCAGCGAACCTTCACTTAGTGGATAACTGAGTTGTAACACTACCAGCCAAGGAGATTTAAGAATCCTAACCTGTTTCTCCAAATCAACCGAAAACACAGTAATTTAACAACATACTACGCAGAATAAATGGCAAACGACTCCACGCCTCGAAGCATACTTAAAAATGGATTGGGTAACTTAGCAAAACTTTGGAAACCTCTGTCTCAACGTTGCGCGGTATCAGTCAAAGTTTGTTGCACTCTTTCCCCCGCCTGCGCCTCTCCATTAACACAACGCGACCTTCTTTTCGAGTTCACAAACCACAACCTTCTTTGTACAATTATTAAAGCAAACACTGACTCATCAACATTTCCTTCATTAGCTGCATTGTAGACCACTAACTTAAGGTGTTCTACTCTATCTAAATAAAATAAGATCTGCGCTTGCACGCGATATATCTGAAGTGTGGATAGAAGGCCCTTTTGAAAGAAACTCAGTACTCTTGTCTATTTCCGTTAAAGAGCTGGTAAACAACGCAATGGTGGGTCCTCCCTATTCGACGCATACACAATGTGAACAAAATATCCGGACACCATAAAAAAAGATACGTTCTTCATATTAGGTGCGTTGTGCTGCCACCTACTGCCACGTACTCCATATTAGCGACCTCAGTAGTCAATCAGAAATCGTGGGAGAGCAAAATGAGACCCTCCGCGGAACTCGCGGACTTCGAACGTGGTCAGATGATTGGGTGTCACTTGCGACATACGTCTGTACGCGAGATTTCCACAGTCCTAAACATCCCTAGGTCCACTGTTTCCGATGTGACAGCGAAGTGGGAACGTGAAGGGACACACATGGCACAAAAGTGTACAGGCCGACCTCGTCTGTTGACCGACAGAGACCACCGAATGTAGAAGAGGTTCGTAATGTGTAATAGGCAGACATCTATCCAAACCACCACACAAGAATTCCAAACTGCATCAGGATCCACTGCAAGTACTATGACAGGTAGGCCGGAGGTGAGAAAACATGGATTTCATGGTCGAACGGCGGCTTATAAGCCACATATCACGCCTGTAAATGCCAAACGACGCCTCGGGTCGTGTAAGTAGCGTCAACATTGGACGACTGAGCGGTGGAGAACCGTTGTGTGGAGTGAAGAACCACGGTACACGATGTGGCGATCCAATGGCCGTGCGTGGGAGTGGTGAATGCCCAGTGAACATCATCTGCCAGCGTGTGTAATGCCAATAGTTAAAATTCGCTGGCGGATGTGTTATGGTGTTGTCGTGTTTTTCATGGAGGGAGCTTGCACCCCTTGTTGTTTTGCGTGGCACTCTCACAGTGCAGGCCTACATTGATGTTTGAAGCACCTTCTTGCTTCCCACTGTTGAAGAGCAATTCATGGATGGCGACTGAATCTTTCAGCACGATCGAACACTTGTTCATAATGCTCGTCCTGTGGCGGAGTGGTTACATGACAATAACATCCGTGTAATGGACTGGCTTGCACAGAGTGCTGACCTGAAACCTACAGAATACCTTTGCGATGTTTTTTAATGTTGATTTCGTGCAAGGCCTCACCGACCAACATCTGTATATCTTCTCAGTGCAGCACTCCGTCAAGAATGGGCTGCCATTCCCCAAGAAACCTTGCAACACCTGATTGAACGTATGCCCGCTAGAGTGGAAGCTGTCATCAAGGCTGAAGGTGGCCAACACCATACTGAATTCCAGCATTACCGATGGAGGGCGAAGCGAACTTGTAAGTCATTTTCTGCCGGGTGTACGGATACCTTTTATCACATAGCGTACCACTGAGGGCTGGATGGGAAAAGCCAGGGCCGTGCTCAACTATACACACAATTCTATAATATCACCTTCTTCACTGTCCTCTTATTCTTAACCCATATTTCAGCCCTTCCTTCCTAAGCATCCCGACATCGCTCGCGTCACTGAATGCCACTGCACACAAGACACCGGAAACAGCGCAAGCAAGGGTAGAAAATTGGCCAAAAATAACAATTTTAGATAAAATAATGAAATAATACCAAGTGGCATCGACGTCTAAATTGTAATGGTAAACTATGTTCATTTCTCTTTCTCAGCTAAGCTCCCACAAGCACAACCACGCATCTACTTTCTTCTTGTTGACAAAACGAATGGATTATCTGGAACCAGTGTATCATAACGGAACCTTAGGTAGCAATCCTGGACTCTCTGTTGTACTCCAAGTATTCCAAGCAAAAATATTTGTACCAGGGAAAACTTCAAGGCCACTATAATCTGCATGACTCACCCATACAAAGGCCAATGTCAACCATGTACTGCCTCAAAAGACAGGTGAAACATCACGTACGAGCTGCATTCTAAGTCCACGAAACACATTTGGACCACCAATAAACTACTGCCGACTTAACTACCCAGTAAGGTCTAAATTTACTGCTTTCAATGAATTATACACAGGAACATAATACCGCAAACGGCGAAGATGATATAGTCGACCAGGTATTGCAGCGGTACTTTAACACAAGTGAACTTTGCAAGACAACGCCCTGCGAGCCCCAACCGCAAGGTGAGCGAAGATATGCATATCAAAACAAATAGACCTCAATAGTAAATAACGCCTCACTTGGAACCAGAAATGGTTGTGCATGAGAAGCAGGAATCATGGAAGATTCACCAGGATGGTTTAATTGAGAATGATTTAATATGGCGTTCTATTAACATATTTTTTTGTAAATTGATATAACTACATTCAACTGTAGTTAAACTCCCGTTTTAACAATGGCATGAATTAAAGAGAGATAAAACTAATCAAGCAAAAATTTGAGCTAGAAAAAGTAAAACGAATCTATACAAGAAGTGGGAACTAGATAAGCGTTGGCTGTTAATCGGAGCCTCCTTTACCAGGCCGGCTCTACAACGGCATACATCAAAGGGAAAACATAAAATTGGGCACGCAACTAAAATCAAAACAACAAAATTACAGTAGCAACAGCAGTTAATACTCAAACAAAACCTTAAGACTACAATAAAAAAGCAATACAAGCGAGTAACATAATATTGCTGCGCTTAATGGTGCGTCCACAGGAGTTCAGCCAATAGCCAACGCAAGTGCCACACCACCTGGCATAACCACTGGACCACACCCACGCAACGAACCTGCCAGCGTGGGACAAAAAAGTCCAAATAAGATTCCCAAGCACACGCAGAGCCAAAACAGCTGCAAACCAAATTACAGTTGAACTCTACAATATACACGTATCAAAGGTTAGTTTCAATGCGGATGATAACGAGGATGATTCACCACGCAGATGAACAAATAAGCAAGCCACACACCATAACCTGCATATACATAAGGAGTGCCCCACTAGAATTTACCTGCAATAAAGCAGCCCGTAAATATATACACATTTATATATAAGGATCTCATCAAGTAAGGAGGGAATTATTTTGAATTTCTCTGCTTATAAGCAAATGATAACTTGCTTATACACGTTTTAAAACTATTAGTGGGAATAATAATAAAAATGCACAAGTAACTTTTAGACAGTAGAGAAAATTTAAAGATTCTTGGAACAAATGAGGAATAATAAACATACGGCTCAGTGATTAAAACAAAGTTCCGTTGACAGGTCAAATAAAAATAAGCTAGCTTGTGATAATCATTCCCCTTACGTAAGGCAGTGTACAGAACATGGCCTGATAACCGATGACAACTTGGAACTCAAATTTAGAAAAGTGACTTAGCATGAACGCTGAGAGGTTGAGCCAGTACCAGATCACCAAAGTAACGAGCCAGACGCAAAACAGATAACCAGCGAACTTAAATGCTAATCGATTTCAAACATTCAGAACTGCCAAGGATAGCTGCGAGCAGGCTTCAGTGCCAGAGAGCTGTTGTGGCTGGAAACATTCAACGTCCTGAGTTACAGCTTTACATCTGCAGGTGATTACAGCAGACGAATACTTCGGGTTGTGTTAGCAATGGCCGCCGAGTCGTGCAGAACTGCCCGTCCTCCAGCATAAGGCGGCCAACCAACGCCAGATCTGTAACTCGGTCCGGAAAGTCAGCGAGCTTCCACGTGTAGCCCTCAACGGCCGCCAGCTCGGTATACTCCTTACACACTGGCTGCGACAAACACGTTCGTTGCCCACCATCTAAGCACTCGCTGCTCGCTCTTTCTCTCGACGATTTCAAGACCAAAATCAGTCAAGGGGGCAGGACCATGAAGATAAGACCGAAGATATCCAAATAAATTTCCTCTTACGTTCAGATAAAAGAGTATTGATCCTTCCGTGCATGATTTCACTGTATGCTTGGCCATAACTGCACTAAGAGCACTTCAGTCAGCCGATATAACAGAAGTTAACTTGTACCGCTGTCTGTATGGTGTCTTTTGGAGCATGGACCCAAGAGGGAGACGGATGGGATGTCTCCCAAGTTAATGTTATTCGTATTAGTAACAAACCGAAGGTTCGCTTTTCGGGGAGAAAGAAAGTAGTCGATAACTCAGTTTTCTAAAAATGGTTCAAATGGCACTGAGCACTGTGGGACTGAACTTCTGAGGCCATCAGTCCCCTAGAACTTAGAACTACTTAAACCTAACTAACCTAAGGACATCACACACATCCATGCCCGAAGCAGGATACGAACCTGCGACCGTAACGGTCGCGCGGTTCCAGATTGTAGCGCCTAGAACCGCTCGGCCACCACGGCCGGCTAACTCAGTTTTCTGTGTGTATCTGTAATCACACGGGTGAACTGAAGTTTGGGTCACGAAGTGTATCGGAAAGCAACACACGCTGATCGCAACATCCATGAGAAACTATAACCAAGTCTTAAAATAACTATAATTAAAAACGTAGTGATAGTGCTCCTAAAACATGTGAGCCCGTTTATTTACACGAAAATCTCTATTGCTTATGACTGTCGTTTAAGAAAAAAGGTCACCCCAACAAAAAGCTGGAACGAGCTCCACAGCCAAAAAGAGAGAGTTCCAGGACGAGTATATAACAAAGGCTACCAACAGGGCATGCATTCCTCTCTGCGGATGGAGCATTAGGTGTCGGAGGACACTACTTGTGTCCCCGGACACTTACCAGTGGTCCAGACGTCGTCTCTGTTCGCCATCTGACGGGACATGATCTGAAGTGATCACCATATTGGCGTGTGGTTATTAATTTTTAATAAATCCTTACAATCAAGACTGATTAGTGTTTTAATTATCTATCATATCGCTGTTATTTTCCAGTCATGTTTTCAAAATTTACACGAGTACTACTCAACAATCGATTATTCGAACATAAAAGGAACTGTCGCTTGGCGCAAACTCATAAATCAGCCCCAGCCTTCTTTAAATATTACTTGTAAGATAAGTGCTAACACTGAGAGGCTGGACTTCCTGGATGGAAAGGCAGATGGGTATTATTTCCTTTATTTACTCGTGAGAAGGACTGCGGGCTGTCAGTCCATGAGATTTTCTGAGATGACGGTTTCTACACTTTTTTTTTGTTACTGAGGAGCGTCGTTGAAGCCCTTAGCACTCGAATCCGGTGCCAACGTTTTGAAGCAACAGATTCATCCTACGTAGACCAGATGGAGGGTTTTCTGCCAGAAGTCCAGGAGCTTATGTGTTGCCTTTCTGACACAGAGATCTTGCAACACATGTAGGTTGTTGGTGTTTGTGTTGTTTGTCATGCCCCAGGAGGAGCAGCCGTACAACATGAAGAGTAGTCTTCGTTCTTAGAAATACATGAGAGCTGGTGGGGAGCGGAGATGAGTAGTAAATCAGGAGCAATGTTTCAGCCTTTTTAGCATTGGCATGTTCCTTGAAGAGTAATTTTTTATCATTTATAACTCTCAAACATCGGACGTAATCAGCTCAAGGGACTGGAGAGTTGTTTATATCCAGGCTGTCACGAAGGTCAGGAGAGAGTTGCCCTGGTCTTCTCTGCGTTTTACATGATGTGTCATTGCCCATTTTTCTGTGATGTTCAGCTCCCTCTGTAGACGCCATATCGCTGTGGTGATGCGTCGACTGCTCGTTAATAACGTTGTGTAGTTCGCGAAGTGTGCAAGGATAACTTGCAGGAGCACTAGCGTGTCACTCACGTACAATCTAAAAAGCATTGACTAGAGGACAAACCCTTGGGCTAAGCTTTCTTGTAATTGTAGCGTGCTGGAGCGTTGTCCGTTTATCTTCACATACAAGCGCCGTGCTTGGAGGAAACTGTCAACAATCTTGGTGCAGTAGTAACTTGAACGAATCATGTTGTATGCTGCATATTCCGTAAAGCGAATCAGTTGAAGTTCTGCCGATAGCTTTAGCTGAAAGGCGAACTGATCTGGTGTAATTACGTCCTGCATGGCGACGGGTTGTCGAAATCCTTTTAAGATTATCCTTTCTTGGAACTTTGACGAAGTAGGTAATAAACTAATGGGCCAATTTTTTGTCGGTAGGATGTCATTTCCTGACTCGGGAATCGGTACAAGTCGAGCTATTTTCCAAGCTACTGGGAAGGAGCACAGTTGGAAACAAATATTGAAGATCTTCGTAATGAACACGTATGGCTTCCTCGGCAGCTGTTTGAATTTTCCGCTCGTGATGCCATTCGATCGTGAGGCTGAATGTGATCGGAGACTGCAAATGATAACGCCGACTTCTTCCGGTGTTGTTAGAAGCGAGACACCCCTTGTCGATTCCTGCATGATGTCCGGTGCGTTAGTGCTATATGTCGTAGGGGGTGCTATATGTCGTAGGGGGTTGAAGATGTGACCTGTTGGGCCCTGAATGACTAGGATGGCTGGTCGTGGACTGCGAAGTGTTCATTCTTTGACTGAAGTGTCAGCATAGCCATTTTGAACTCCCAGACTTTTAATCTGTGTTCCATTGCGCGATAATGTGGTTCTCTTGACGGGTATTTCAGTTATCGTCTTTAATCCATATTCCGCAAACTTTCCATCTCTTGCGAATTCTGTTTCCAAGAGCCTTCAATTCTTGTAGTAAACGCTAGAATTCGTCGTGATGACTAGTGTGAATTTCGATAGTTTCGGATGCTTGCAGAAATACCTGCTTCATCTCTATAGTGAGCGTAGCAATGGATTCCTTAAGAAGGTCAGTGGTAGTTACGTTCGAAGTAAGGCAGACATTATTGTTGATAAATGCCTTGTAGTAGACATAATTGGGAACATTCTCGATGGTGGAAGTACATGATCCAGTGGTTTGTTTAGTTTGTCAATCACTGGGTGACGCTGATAAATCAAAGCATTTATAGTCTTTAGCCATAGCAAGTTTCTGAACATTGCTATCTTTAGAACATCAGGTTGCTGGTGTGTATTTGAGTATGTGTGATGTTTTAAGGCATCCAGGAGTTCCTCCAGCGCATGTGGTCTGTTTGTCCTATGATTCTTTTTGCCCGGAAGTTCGACGAGAAATGCTTCGGATTTAGATACACCCATAATATGATCTTCAACGAAGGTGATGTTGCCGTGATTGTTAGATATTGTCACCGCCACGTGGAATTAGCCGAGCGGTACTTGCAAAATACTGTTCCGCATCAGGTGCAAGGGTAAATGAAAACAAAAGTAAATATCTAAATATAAAGCGGCTTGCTAACTTCCGCATTGAGTGTGCGAACCATGTTAATTATCACAAAGCTCTCGGAGTGGCATTGACAACTCCCCTTTTAGAAATGATAGCAATAAATTGGCGGGAGGTGGCAAGAATAATCAAGGGAGCTTTGATTGAAAACTGTCAACGTAGCATAGACCAGTTCCAGAGAATACTGTTCATCAACACGTATATTTTATCGAAGGCCTACTATATAGCACAGGTTCTCCCTATCTCCATCAATAGTTGCGAAGACGATCATGTCCACCTTAGCAATGTTCTTGTGGAAAGGGGAATTGTTTCGAGTGCCGGTGAAGACAGCAGTTTTGGATCCAAGCAATAGAGGAATGAGTCTAACCGACATCAAGTCTAAAGCGATGGCACTGTATATCAAACGAACGTGGAGCATAATGTGCAATGATCCAGGGTGCATTACAGCAAAACTATATGACATTGTCAGGCCAGAAAGTGTAGAGCAGCCGATAAATATACAAAAAATATGTTTTAAGCTAAAACACATTAGGGAGTATTATCTTGAACTAAGTTATCTCAGCAACAAGTTTTTAAACTCCAAAAATGTTACAGCAAAAGCGATTTTAGCTGAAAGACGGAAATACGAAAGGAAAAATAACATAGAAACTAAATATGCTGGTATAGCATGGAATGTGGTCTGAAAAAACATCAGTAGTGATGTTCTTTCGTCTGACGTGAGAACAGCGTGGTACAAGGTAGCCAATAACATCATTAGCACTAATGAGCGTCTCTTTGCCATCGGTTTAAGTGACACTAACCTCTGCAGCAAATGCAACTTCATTGATAGTGTGCCTCATCGTTACACATGTGGAGATCGGATTATCAACTGGATTTGAACCAGTGAAAAAATTGCTCAAATAACAAGAACTTCAACAAACAATGTACCGACTAACATTTTCTTCAGACCAGAGGAAAGTTACTACCCTCAACCAAAAAATAACGCAGTGATTTGGTTAATGGGCAAATACACAAGTTTTGTTTTCAACAATATTGGGAGCGATGACCATATTGAATACAAGACGTATATGGAAAATGAATTCGAGAAAATACTTAAATATTAGAATCACAATAAGAAATATGGTAACATGCTCCGAATTGTCTTCAACAGAATGGGTATAGGTTAGGAACTGGATTCCTAGTGGAATGGGAATGGGTTGGATCACGTTCCCGACCCTAAACTCACCTGCAAGTCACACATGAAAAATAAATCAGTAGTACAGCAGATACAAGAGTATGGCGACAAACATCTGGTTTCTGATATAAAGAAAGATCTTGAACTCCCTATGGATGCGTTTAAAATGCTGGAACTGACAAAAATAACAAGGCAGTAAAGGATTTTGTGATGTCGCTGTTCGGGACTGCTCTTCTGTCCACGTAATTTACCCTGGAAGGAAAACACATCAAGGATTTACTGAATGAGTAATTTGGGTCTGGGAAATGATGATGAGGAACCTCAGGCTGCAGAAGAAGGAAAAGTGCATGCTGGGCTGCCACCAGGTGAAGGTGACAGTGAAGGTGCTAAATTGTGCTACTGCTAAAGACTCATTCTTTGAATGCTGTAATTTATGACTTCAATTATCTGTCACCTTATTTATGTCATTTCATTGTAGCCAGTTTTGTTACTGCTTCTGTGGAATTAAAAAAAAAGCGGTCTAAGGCGCTGCAGTGATGGACTGTGCGGCTGATCCCGGCGGAGGTTCGAGTCCTCCAACGTGCATGGGTGTATGTGTTTTTCCTTAGGATAATTTAGGTTAAAAAGTGTGTAAGCTTAGGGACTGATGACCTCTGCAGTTAAGTCCCATAAGATTTCACACACATTTGAACATTTTTTTATAGTATTGTCACCGCCGTTGCCTCCTGCGGTGTTAGTATCGTTAAGACTGTAGGTGTATGCGTGACCGAACGTCGGAGAAAGATAACAGTACCGCCACCACGACCATTGGCACCATCCGATATCCAGTCATGTTTATAAGCTTGAATTGTTGGATGGGCCGGAGATGTGCTTTCGACAGAAAAAAGTACATCGATCTTGAATATCGTGATAAAATCCTCTAGTTCTAGTTTCCTAGGTAACACTCCACTGGCATTGTACATATAGATTGTGATGTCATCTCTTCTTCATTGTTTACGTTCCATTTGCAGGGGTGAAAAGTTTCATAGCGCCTTCAGGAGGGTGAGTGGTTTCGAAAGAATGTCTGGTGCAGCTTTGAACTGTTGAAACGTTCCTTGAATGATGGCGGGGATTTTCTTCTATCGTGATATTGCCAGGAAACCCGTGATGCATCAGAATATCTCCTGGAGGTCTGAGAAGTCGGAGATGGCGTGAGTAGAAGTATGCGTGCATGTCGGTTGTTGGATGCTTGTTGCGGCAGTTGCGCGTGCAGTGAATGCCGTTCTCATCGGCAGTGTGGGGATTTCCCTGGCGTTGTTGAGCTGTGCTTCGGCAGAAGTAGTGGCTGGTTATTATTTCGGAATTGCTGACTGGCCTTGCGCAATGTATATCCCAAGTGCTTGCTGGAAAGTGGGATATCCTCTACATGTGACGGTCTGTTCGACTTCACAACTTACGCATTTAGGTTTCTGGGTCTTTACATTCTTGCAGCCCTTAGAGGAGTACATTTCATACATCTCGCTAGTTAGTTGGAATAATTCGCTGTATGAAAGCAACGCTGACGGCGTTTGCATTATGGTGGTCCTTCCTTTGCCTGTAAGTTTCAATTTGGACTTTCTTATCCATTAAGTGTTTGGTATCATAAATGGCTTCACTGGTTGGCCCAGCCGGCAGCGTGATGAATTAAACTGCCTGTGGCATTAGTTTCGCTGTCTTCTCGTCGCATGATTTGAATCGATGCACAGATTCAGTTTGAAATCCAGTAGCGTGGAGTTCTTTTTCCAGTTCCTCCCCTGTATCTCAGGTGTCAAGTACAACGCAACGGAAGTCCACAGCACCATCTCTCCTTATTGTATATCTACCGGTGCCCTCTACACAGCTCTATATATTCCGGGTATCATTGGCCTTTCCAAGCCGTTATCCATTCATGTCTGTATATGTCTGCCCAGAGTGGGACGATGCGTCATTGAGTAGCTTTATTTCTCGACCATGGCCACTGAGCCTGGAAGTTTCAGCTGAAGTGTCGTTACACACTATAACGCTGATAGAAATCCCATATATTTTGGTCAATAACATAGAACATGTGCGATTGAGGGTTTGAGTAATAAATACCTAGCAACCGGTTAGGTGACTACGAAAAGCGGCCCAGGGTGCCGTAAAGCGTGGCTCTTGCGGTCCTGGTGCAGAGCTGCAAGCAGTGCACATCCTAGGAGGGCACACAACGCAGTTCACGTCAAGTGTGACGGTCGCGTTAGAGGATGTCACGATGCATTCAGTGACAGTGTGTACGGGGAACTCTGTGCAAAATATTAATTGGCTGGCGGAAGCCGTGCCGAACCCGAGGCGATTACCTGCAGCACTTGAATGTTCAAAACGAATTGCTAATACCGACGTACAACCACCTCGGAAGATGAATGAGGAGACGACAGTGGAGGGCGTTGCTTCCTTCTTATGGGCCCAGTCTGTCCCTGTGGCGGTGTGGATACCATCCGAAGCTAATCATTACATTATGACACTGTGGGGAAATGGTACTCCTCCCTTTAATACTGTAACTACAACACTGACTTGTGACGCACGTCCCTTCTTTGCAATGGCTGTGACACACAATAAACAAAGAAAGTAATTTGTGGATTTTTAAACTGAGAGAAGAGAGTTTGCAATAGACTTTCTCGTAGTCTTGTATCTTACACGAATTTCATTGTAACTTCCAGAGAACCTGTTGTTCGTATGATCACGTAAAGAGTGTCCAGGAATAGGCAGGGCTAATCCCTATGACAGATTCGCGCTGAGGAGGAGACCGGCGTCCGCACAAGCTAAAGCCGGCTTACGACGCCTCAGTAAATCCCCCGGGCGGCCGGACAAGTTGCGCCGGTGCGGAAACTTGGCGAGGGAACTTGGCGGCATGCAGATGGCGCCCGCTGCCACTCCTGACCTCCATACCAACATTGGCGAAAGTGCGAAGTCCACCTCCAACCTTTCGCCTACGGAATACGTTGCCTTGCGTAAGTATTCCATACTGCATGGTTAGAGTCTTAGGCAGATTGGTTTCTGATGCTACGTATCATAGTGCCCTGCAATAAGAATTAAGAAAATGTAAGTCACCTCAGCGCCCGGGTTCCCGGGCTCGATTCCCGGCGGGGTCACGGATTTTCTCTGCCTCGTGATGACTGGGTGTTGTGTGATGTCCTTAGGTTAGTTAGGTTTAAGTAGTTCTAAGTTCTAGGGGACTGATGACCATAGATGTTACGTCCCATAGTGCTCAGAGCCACTTGAATCATTTTTTTAAGTCACCTCAGACATACTCCAATGTGCTGACCTGCCTTCAGCAAGTAGAGATTTCATTCCCTCTCCTCCACGTTCTTACAGCAGGTTGCTAAACTTTGAAATATCAAAACCACATCTCGTAAACTATCGAAATATATCTTTTATTTTACTAGTTCTGGAGATATATTTTTAGTATTCTTCAATGTACACTCTCTGAATACTAAAATGCTTCAGGTGCCAAATTAGGGACGTAGCATAAGATTAAATTAGCCCTAGCAATCCCAACGCATTTTCCATCGCGCGTTACTTTATGCCCACTCGAAGAAAAGTAAAAAACGAAAAATCCCTTACTTGTTGTTGACTTATATTAACAACATATTCTTTCAAAAAGTACTGATGTGTAAGGAGATTCCAGATCCTTTCGCGTGCCCTTGCCAATATCAATACATTTTTCAGTAATGTGTACTACGAAGCTGAGGGTACATATGATTACCAAAGTAAAAGTTTAAAATGCAAATTTTTATAATTCTTCTTGGCTTTTACTCACAACATTCTTTTTAAAGAGATATTGATGTGCAAGTATGGTTTTGAACCTTAACTGTGGAAAGTGTCACCTACTACTTATACTTGAATATTTGGGTTAAGTTTAACTGCAAAATATAAAACATTTATGGAAGCTGGTAGAAGAATTCATTAAAAACAATAAAACAATTTAAATATGAAGCAACTGACTGAATTATAACATTTTCAGAGGTTGGGCACAAAAATACTGCTCGCTCCCTTCGTATTGTGAGTTTTACAGTTTAATAGATTCACGAAATGTTCGTTAGGATTTCACGAAGAAATTGTGGATTACAGTTTTAAAGGTTAACAAAGTAATGAGGTTTCTCGTTGTCTTCCTACGACCTGTTACATATTGGTAGGAGCTTTCTTGTGTCAACATAACGATTGTGTCAAGCGCTCATGCACAGTAGATATTTTTTCTGGTTATGAATAAATTGTACAAGATGTCTGAAATTCTAAGAAAATAGGTGTAATCTGCAAAGGTCGACAGTTAACATACAATACATGAAAGAACCAAGAGAGGAAAATACAAAAGGTAGAGCAAGAAAAATGGATTAAGAAAGGCGTTAAGCCGGAATGCAGTCATTCTGCCGAACTATTCAGTTTGTATATCGAAGATGTAGTGTAATGTTTAGGTTGGTTTTAATTTTGTGGAATGTTGCGTTAGGACGTTCATCTCTGGCTATTGGCTCGATCCGTCTCTGTCTAGTCGCCGGGTGTCGCTTCAGTCGTCTGTTAGTTGACTCTTTGGTTGTCGATCCTTGGAGCGTGTTGTTGACCACATGGGCAGACAGTCGGTCGCTGTCAGTGAGAGAGAGGCAACAGGCAAATGTGGCGAGTGGTTAGCTGTTCTCAGAGATTACGGGCGCACGACTGTCTAAGCGGCCTGTGGCCAGTAGAGGTGCCTTTGTAGGCAATACTTGGGACTCATGTCGATGCAGCCGGTTTACCCTGGATTAATAAGACATAGTTGCTGATGCGGGTATAGAAGTGCTGCTCGTTTTCTGGTGCCGTCTGTTCTGCTCTTTTGGGGTGAGGTGCTCATTACTTGAGTGACCTATGTACTCGGGTGTTGATGTTGCTCCCGCTACTCCGGATTGCTTCTGGTTCTCCGTCATTCTGTATCAAGAATTAAATTTGCTTTCTTGTGCCTCTGAAATTATCTGATTGCCATGTTTGATGAGATTTAAAATTTCTTTTCATTCCAACATGTTCAGTGTCTGCTTATCTTGTTGTTCGACCAGAAATTAGTTGTGTCGTATGTGATGAAGCTAACGTCGAGGAACATTAATTTCCAACCAGAGGCAATGGAATAATGTTCACTCACTCTAACATTTTAGTCAATACAATGCGCACTTGTATACAGGGGGGCACAGAGAGACATATTCGTCATGACAATTTAATGGAAAAGAAAATGGTGATAAATAAAATTTGGATACTCATTCTACGCTAATAGAGTGACTAATGATTTCTTTTAAGTAAGAGATAATACTACGCATTAGGCCTGACGTGAAGAATTGTGGTGCCCAGTATTTCGTTTCATAAACTCAGAGCCTCCTTGAGCATTCGAGGCAGTTGTCGATTCATATTTGGAGACGTTCCCGCAGATTAGGGCCGAACTTCAGTGAATCATTTTGTTCACTGAAGTGATAAACGTTATGTGATGCTTCACAAATTCATGTCGACCTGCTTTTGCCCGGCGTAGTGCAGCAACTCGACGTGGTATGGACTCAGCGGGTCATTGAAACGCCTTTGTAGAAATAGCGAATCACGTTGTCTCTACAGCCAGCCATAATTCGTTGTTTGGGAATGACTGAAAATGGTCTACAAGTAGCCGAGCAAAACCATTTACAGTCGATGATCAGTTCAGTTGGACGACAAAACATAGTCAATTACATGTAAACACAGCCTACAATATTACGGAGGTACCAATAACTTTCACAGTGCCTTGATGATAACTTGGGTCTATGGCTCAAACCTTACCACCATCGCTTAGCAACTGATATCGGGACTCTTCCGACCAGGTCACTGTTTTCCAGTCGACCATGTTCCAACCGATACGGTTGTCTTGTGACAGCCAGAGCGAGAGCACCAGCAGCAGCGAGTACTGTTTGTATAAAGCGTTTATTTTGCATTTTGTTTACGACCTTCCACTAAGGAAGGGATTCTATTTGTGTTTATCTGCTCTGCATAGTAACTAACAGTTCTTGATAAAACTTTACGTAGTTTTCGTGTTAGATTTCTTAGTGTTTTCTTGATCGTTTAGAACAGAAAGCGCCCTAAAACCGTCTTTTGTTTGTTTCGCGGCCGTTACCCACTAGTCACTTGAATCAGCAGTTGTCTTGTGACAGCCAGAGCGAGAGCACCAGCAGCAGCGAGTACTGTTTGTATAAAGCGTTTATTTTGCATTTTGTTTACGACCTTCCACTAAGGAAGGGATTCTATTTGTGTTTATCTGCTCTGCATAGTAACTAACAGTTCTTGATAAAACTTTACGTAGTTTTCGTGTTAGATTTCTTAGTGTTTTCTTGATCGTTTAGAACAGAAAGCGCCCTAAAACCGTCTTTTGTTTGTTTCGCGGCCGTTAGCCACTAGTCACTTGAATCAGCAGTTGTCTTGTGACAGCCAGAGCGAGAGCAACAGCAGCAGCGAGTACTGTTTGTATAAAGCGTTTTTGTACTTATTTGCTGCGCTTAGCTTTTAAATAGTTTTTCTGGGAAAACCTAGCGTAGTTTTCGCGTCTCGTATTTCAGTGAGTGTTTCTTGATTATCAGAGTAGCTCATCAGAAGATTATCTTGGGAATTTGTCACCGTATAGAGTAGGGTAAACATAGTCATGTGTAGGGACTGTGGTTGTTGTGAGCGGACGCAAGGAGAATTGGCCACTCTTCGGGGGCAGGTGGAGGCTTTGTCTGTTAGGCTCATCGAGCTCGAGGCGCAGGCGTCGGCTCGTAGTGGCGTTGGGGCAACTGTGGTGAGACCTATGCCTACTTCGGTGGCCTTGGAATCACATGGAACCCCTGATGTCGCTGCGTCTTCCGGCAGTGAGCATCTTACCGGTCAGCCATCACTCCAGGGTGAATGGCGGACAGTGGTGGGCTCGCGCGTGCCTGGCCGAAAGGCGAAGGTGGGATCTGGCCGCGTGGCAGCTGCCTTACCCCTTTCCAACAGGTACGGGGTGCTTCCTAGTGGTGATGTCATCGTTTCCGAGCCACCACAGGATGCCTCGCCTGTTGGGCCGGTGGCCGATTCTCCGGCAAGGTCCCGACAGTCACAGAGGGCGGGCCTATTAGTTATAGGGAGCTCCAACGTTAGGCGGGTTATGGAGCCCCTTAGGAAAATAGCGGGTAGGTCGGGGAAGAATGCCAGTGTGCACTCGGTGTGCTTGCCGGGGGGTCTCGTCCGTAATGTGGAGGAGGCCCTTCCGGCAGCTATTGAACGCACTGGGTGTGACCGGCTGCAGATAGTAGCACATGTCGGAACGAATGACGCCTGCCGCTTGGGTTCTGAGGCCATCCTTGGTTCCTGATTGGTGAAGACAACCAGCATCGCACGCGGAGTGCAAGCTGAGCTTAATATCTGCAGCATAGTGCCCAGAGTCGATCGCGGTCCTCTGGTTTGGAGCCGTGTGGAGGGTCTAAACCAGAGGCTCAGACGACTCTGCGACTATAATGGTTGCAAATTCATCGACCTCCGTTATTGGGTGGAGAACTGTAGGGCCCCCCTAGACAGGTCAGGCGTGCACTACACACCGGAAGCAGCTACTAGGGTAGCAGAGTACGTGTGGCGTGCACACGGGGGTTTTTTAGGTTAGAGGGACCCCCCCTTGGGCGAAACGATAAAATACCTGACGGCTTACCAGAGAGGACATTATCATCGTTGATAAAGAACGTCCGTCCTCAGAGACCAAAAACAGGAAAAGTTAACGTAATATTGGTAAACTGCAGGAGTATCCAGGGCAAGGTTCCTGAATTAGTATCTCTTATTGAAGGAAATAGTGCGCATATAGTATTTGGAACGGAAAGTTGGTTAAAACCGGAAGTGAACAGCAACGAAATCCTAGACACAGAATGGAATATATACCGCAAGGATAGGATAAACGCCAATGGTGGAGGAGTATTTATAGCAGTAAAGAATTCAATAATATCCAGTGAAGTTATTAGCGAATGCGAATGTGAAATAATCTGGGTTAAGTATCAAAGGTGGGTCAGATATGATAGTCGGATGCTTCTATAGACCACCTGCATCAGCAACCGTAGTAGTTGAGTGCCTCAGAGAGAACCTGCAGAACGTCGTGAAGAAGTTTCGTGATCATACTATTGTAATAGGGGGAGACTTCAATCTACCAGATATAGAATGGGATAGTCACACAATCAGAACTGGAGCCAGGGACAGAGACTCTTGTGACATTATCCTGACTGCCTTGTCCGAGAATTACTTCGAGCAGATAGTTAGAGACCCAACTCGTGAAGCTAACGTTTTAGACCTCATAACAACAAATAGACCGGAACTTTTCGACTCCGTGAATGTAGAAGAGGGTATCAGTGATCATAAGTCAGTGGTTGCATCAATGACTACAAGTGTAATAAGAAATGCCAAGAAAGGAAGGAAAATATATTTGCTTAACAAGAGTGATAGGGCACAAATCGCAGAATATCTGAGTGACCACCATCAAACGTTCATTTCTGAGGAAGAGGATGTGGAACAAAAATGGAAAAAATTCAGGAACATCGTCCAGTACGCCTTAGATAAGTTCGTACCGACTAAGGTCCAAAGCGAGGGGAAAGATCCACCGTGGTATAACAATCATGTACGAAAGGTACTACGGAAACAAAGAAAGCTTCATCATAGGTTTAAGAGTAGTCGAATCATAGCTGATAAGGAAAAGCTGAACGAAGCGAAAAAGAGCGTAAAGAGAGCAATGAGAGAAGCATTCAACGAATTCGAACATAAAACATTGGCAAACAATCTAAACAAGAACCCTAAAACGTTTTGGTCATATGTAAAATCGGTAAGCGGATCTAAATCCCCTATTCAGTCACTCGTTGACCACGATGGCACCGAAACAGAGGACGACCGAAGAAAGGCAGAAATACTGAATTCAGTGTTCCGAAACTGTTTCACTGCGGAAAATCGTAACACGGTCCCTGACTTCAGCCGTCGCACGGACGCCAAAATGGAAAATATTGAAATAAACGATATCGGAATTGAAAAACAACTGCTATCACTTAGTAGCGGAAAAGCATCCGGACCAGACGAGATACCCTTAAGATTCTACAGTGATTATGCTAAAGAACTTGCCCCCTTTCTATCAGCAATTTATCGTAGATCGCTGGAAGAACGTAAAGTACCTAGCGACTGGAAGAAAGCGCAGGTCGTTCCCATTTTCAAGAAGGGTCATAAATCAGATGCGAATAATTATAGGCCTATTTCGCTTACGTCAATCTGTTGTAGAATAATGGAACATGTTTTGTGTTCTCGTATTATGACGTTCTTAGATAATACAAATCTTCTTCATCATAACCAACATGGATTCCGCAAACAGAGATCATGTGAAACTCAGCTCGCCCTATTTGCCCAAGAAATTCACAGTGCCGTAGACACTGGCGAGCAGATTGATGCCGTATTCCTGGACTTCAGGAAGGCATTTGATACGGTTCCGCACTTACGTTTAGTGAAAAAAATACGAGCTTACGGAATATCGGACCAGGTTTGTGATTGGATTCAGGATTTCCTAGAAGAAAGAACACAACATGTCATTCTTAACGGTTCAAAATCTGCAGATGTAGAGGTAATTTCGGGAGTACCGCAGGGAAGCGTGATAGGACCTTTATTGTTTACAATATACATAAATGACTTAGTTGACAACATCGGTAGCTCCGTGAGGCTATTTGCAGATGACACGGTTGTCTACAAGAAAGTAGCAACATCAGAAGACTCGTACGTACTCCAGGAGGACCTGCAGAGGATTAATGCATGGTGCGACAGCTGGCAGCTTTCCCTAAACGTAGATAAATGTAATACAATGCGCATACATAGGGGCAGAAATCCATTCCAGTACGATTATGCCATAGGTGGTAAATCATTGGAAGCGGTAACGACCGTAAAATACTTAGGAGTTACTATCCGGAGCGATCTGAAGTGGAATGATCACATAAAACAAATAGTGGGAAAAGCAGGCGCCAGGTTGAGATTCATAGGAAGAATTCTAAGAAAATGTGACTCATCGACGAAAGAAGTAGCTTACAAAACGCTTGTTCGTCCGATTCTTGAGTATTGCTCATCAGTATGGGACCCTTACCAGGTTGGAATAATAGAAGAGATAGACATGATCCAGCGAAAAGCAGCGCGATTCGTCATGGGGACATTTAGTCAGCGCGAGAGCGTTACGGAGATGCTGAACAAGCTCCAGTGGCGGACACTTCAAGAAAGGCGTTACGCAATACGGAGAGGTTTATTATCGAAATTACGAGAGAGCACATTCCGGGAAGAGATGGGCAACATATTACTACCGCCCACATTTATCTCGCGTAATGATCACAACGAAAAGATCCGGGAAATTAGAGCAAATACGGAGACTTACAAGCAGTCGTTCTTCCCACGCACAATTCGTGAATGGAACAGGGAAGGGGGGATCAGATAGTGGTACAATAAGTACCCTCCGCCACACACCGTAAGGTGGCTCGCGGAGTATAGATGTAGATGTAGATGTAGAAGCCCAGGCAAAGGCACTCGCGTCGATTAGCTGCTGCTGTATCCATTAACGCCAAGTATCGCCGCACTGCCCTAAAGGATAAGTTCGTCGTACGGTTATTTCACGCAGTGTTGCTTGTCTTGCAACTCTACGCAAGCGCCACTGCTATTGGTCTTTATGTGAAGGCCATCGACCACGCCCTGCGTTGTCTGTAGTGAAAGGTAATAATTGTAATCCGATATTTTAGGCACACTCTTGACTCTGTGGATCTCGGAATATTGAAGTCTCTAATGATCTAGGAAACGGAATGCCCCATGCGTCTAGCTCCAACTACCATTCCTCGTTCATAGTCTGTTAATGCCCACTGCGCATCCAAAGTCATACTGGAAAACCTTTCACATGAATCACCTGAGAGCAAATAGAGCTCTGCCAACGCGCAGCCACTTTATACCTTGTCTATGCGATCTACCTACATCCGTATGTGTACATATCGCTATTCCATAACTGCTGTCACCACAGTGTACATAGACAACAGCCTGCCAGACAGAATATTTTAATTCCAGTAACCACTATCAACGAAAGATTATACCGCATGTACTGACAGTGTTTTTGTTTTCTTGTTGACGGGAAAGCCTGCTGACCTCCTCGCGGTGGCTAGGCGTACCACAACACTTTTTTTTTTTGGGGGGGGGGGGGGGGGGGGGAACAGTCTTCTGACTGGTTTGATGTTCCACGAATCCCTCTCCTGTGCCAACCTCTTCATCCAATCTCTGTCATCCTCTTCAATTTATTCCCTCTACAGCTCCTTCTAGTACCATGGAAGTCATTCCCTGATGTCTTCACAAATGTCCTAACATCCTGTCCCTTCCCTTGTCAGTGTTTTCCACATATACCTTTCCTCTCCCATTCTGCGTAGAAGCTCCTCATTTCTTACCTTAGCAGTCCACCTAATTGTCAACATTCTTCTGCAGCACTACATCTCGACTCCTTCGATTCTTTTCTGTTCCGTTTCCCACAGTTCATGTTTCAGTTCCATGCAATGCTGTGCCCCAAACGTACATACTCAGAAATTTCTTCCCCAAATGTTTCGTACTAGTATACTTCTCTTGGCCAAGAATGCCCGTTTTTCCATTGCTAGTCTGTTTTTGATGACCTCCTTACACCGTCTATCATTGGTCTTTTGCTGCTAAGGTAGCAGAATTCCTTAGCTCCATCTACTTCATAGCTCTCAGTTCTGATGTTAAGTTTCTCGACTTCCTCATTTCAGCTGCTCCTCAATACTTTTGTCTTTCTTCGATTTACTCTGTATCCATATTCTGTACTCATTAGACTGTTAATTCCATTCTTCTTCATTTCCATCAGGGTAGCAATGTCATCAGCGAATCATATAACTGATATTCTTTCACCTTGAATTTTAATCCACACTTGAACCTTCCTTTTATTTCCATCATTGTTTCTTCGATGTAGAGATTGTACAGCACGAGCGAAAAACTACGTCCCCGTATTATACCCTTTTAATCCGAGCACTTCGCTCTTGGTCGTCCATTGTTATTATTTCCTCTTGGCTATTGTACATATTAAATATTATCTGTCTCTCCCTAGAGCTTACCCCTATTTTCCTCAGAATTTCGAACATATTGCATCATTTAAATTGCCGCAAGCATTCCCCCGTCTACAAGCCCTACGAACGTGTCTTGATTTTTCTTTAGTCTTGCTTCCACTATCAACAGCAGTGACAGAATTGCCTCTTCGGTGGCTGTACCTTTCCTGATGCCAAAATGATTGTCATAAAACACATCCCCACTTTCCTTTTCCACTCTTCTGTGTATTATTCTTGTCAGCATCTTAGATGCACGAAGTGTTGAGCTGTTTCTGCGAAAATTCTCGCACTTGTCAGCTCTTGCACTCTTCGTAATTGTGTGGATGATATTTTTCTCAAAGTCAGACGGTATGTCGCCTGACTCATATATTCTACACACCAATGTGAATAGTCGTTTTTTGCCATTTTCACAAATGATTTTTGACATTCTGATGGAATTTTATATATCCCTTCTTCCTTATTTGCTCTTACGTCCTTCAAACGTCTCTTAAATTAAAATTCTAATACTGCATGCCCCATCTCTTCTAAATTGACCCAAGTTTCTTCTTCTATCACATCAGACAAATCTTCAACCCCCTTATAGAGCCCTTCAGTGTACTCTTTCCGCCTATACGCTCTCTCCTCTGAATTTAATTCCCTGATTATCAGCTAATACTTATTTACATCTCCATACATACTTTGGACGCCACTGTACACTGTCTTCACCGTCGTCCCTAACAAAGGGAAACAGCGATGCAGATAGCCATACCGGAGGTTCACATACAACGTATCTGTTGAGGGCAAAACAGACATGTGGTTGCCAAAGAGTCGCAGCTGCCTTATCATTAGTTGCACGGACCACAGTATGAATAATTGAAACTCTGGATTAATGATTGATCTGGCCTTATAACATCAACCAAATCGGTCTTGGTACTGGGAGCAAGTGAAAACAATTGGAAGCTACTGCCGTCATTTATCCCGAAGGCATGCAGATCTTCTGTATGGTTAAATGATGATGGCATCCTCTTGGATAAAATATTCCGGAGGTAAAACAGTCTACCAATTCGGATCTCCGGATGACGCCATCAGGAGAAGCAAAACTGATGTTGATCGTTGAGAGGAGTGTTACATCCCCAAATCGGGCAGGTAGGTTAGGAACTTTATTAAGGGAAATGGATCTATTGAAATTAGATATAGTGGGAATTAGTGAAGTTCCGTAGCAGCAGAAACAGGACTTCTAGTCAGGTGAATACAGTATTAAAAATACAAATTGAAACGGGGTAATTCAGGTAGGTTTACTAATAAGAAAACAGGACTGCGGGTAAGCTACTATGAATAGCATAGTGAACACAGTTGTGCAGCCAAGATAGACACAAAGCGACACCCACGACAGCAGTACAAGTTTATATGCCATCTAGCTCCGCGAATAATGAAGAGATTGAAGGATGGTATGAGGAGACAAGTGAAGTTATTCGGCGCAGGAAATGAAGATATTGAAGAAATAAATGGAGACGCAAGAGAAGTTATTCAGATAGTGAAGGGATACGAAAGTTTAATAGTGGCGTGGAACTGGAATTCGATAGTAGGAAAATTAGAGGAGTAGAAGTGGTAGGTCAATATTGACTGGGGAAAGTGAGTGAAAGAAGAATCTGCCTGTAGAGTTTTGCACAGAGCATAATTTAATCACTGCAATCACTAACTGGTTTCAAAATCATAAAAGAAGGCTGTAAATGTGGAAGACACCTAGAGACACCGGAAGATTTCTGATTGGTTATATAATAGTAAGACAGTGATTTCGGAACCAGATTTTAAATTGTAAGGGGCAGAAGTGGTCACTGAACACAGTTTTGTTTATGAACTGTAAAGCTGAAGAAATTACAAAAAGGTAGAAAATTAAGGAGATGAGACATTGATAAGTTCAAAGAATTAGAGGTTGTCGGAAGCATTAGGCAACAATTGACTAGAACATGGGAAAGGAACACATTAGAAGACGATGGGGTAGTTTTGAGATGAAACAACGAAGGCAGCAGGGGAACAAACAGGTAAAAATACAAGGCATAGAAACAATTATTGGATAACATTGTAGATACTGAATTTAATGAAATCAGAAAATTTAAAAATGTGGAAAATGAAGCAGGTGAAAGACAATACAAGCGTCGAAAAATGTGATTGACAGGAAGTACAAAATGGCTAAGCAGGAATGGCTAGAGGATAAATGTAAGGATTTTGAAGCTTATTTCTGTAGGGGAAAGACAGATACCATATACGAGAAAAATAAGGAGAACTTTGGAGAAAAGAGAAACTGATGTACCAATATAAAGAGCTCATATGGAAAACCAGTCCTAACTAAAGAGGGGAAAGCTGAAAGGTGGAAAGGGTATATAGAGAGTCTATACAAGGCATATGAACTTGAAAGCAATGTTATGGAAAGGGAGGAGGACGTTGATGATGACTAGACGGAGATATGATACTGCATGAAGAATTTGTCAGAGCACTGAAAGACCTAGAGTCGAAACAAGGGCCCGAACAAGACGACATTCTTTCATAATTACTGATAGCCTTGGAAAGGCCAGCCATGACAGAATTATTCTATCCGGTGTGCAACCTGTATCAGACAGGCGAAATATCCTCAGACTTCAGGAAGAATGTAATGATTGCAATTTCATAAAAAAAACAGATGCTGACTGATGTGAAAAAGCACCGAACTATGAATTTAATAAGTCATGTTTGCAAAATACTAACACGAATTCTTTACAGAGAAATGGAACAACTGAACGATACTGACCCTACGATTTACTTTAGAGGATGGGATAAGGAAAGGCAAACCTACATTTATGCCATTTTTAGACTTAGTGAAAGTTCTGACTTTGTTAACTGGAATACTGTCTTTGAAATTCTTGAGCTAACTGGCGGAAAATACAGAGAGCAAAAGGTATTTACTACTTCTACAGGAACCTGGTGCCAGTAATAAGGGTCGGTGGCTATGGAAGAGAGTACGAGTTAAAGTACAGGGAGAAGAAGTAAAAACTTTCAGGCATCTCGGTGACACTGTAATTCTTTGAGAGACAGCAGAGAGCTTGGAAGAGCAGTTAAACGAAATGGACAGTGAATGAAAGGAGGATATAAGATGAGCATTATCAAGAGCAAGATAAGGATAATGGAATCAGGTCTAATAAAATCTCGTGATGTTAGGAAATTTGATTAGGGTCTGAGAGACTTGAAGTCCCCCCCCCCCCCCCCCCATGAACCATGGACCTTGCCGTTGGTGGGGAGGCTTGCGTGCCTCAGCGATACAGATAGCCGTACCGTAGGTGCAACCACAACGGAGGGGTATCTGTTGGGAGGCCAGACAAACGTGTGGTTCCTGAAGAGGGGCAGCAGCCTTTTCAGTAGTTGCAAGGGCAACAGTCTGGATGATTGACTGATCAGGCCTTGTAACAATAACCAAAACGGCCATGCTGTGCTGGTACTGCGAACGGCTGAAAGCAAGGGGAAACTACAGCCGTAATTTTTCCCGAGGGCATGCAGCTTTACTGTATGATTAAATGATGATGGCGTCCTCTTGGGTAAAATATTCCGGAGGTAAAATAGTCCCCCATTCGGATCTCCGGGCGGGGACTACTCAAGAGGATGTCGTTATCAGGAGAAAGAAAACTGGCGTTCTACGGATCGGAGCGTGGAATGTCAGATCCCTTAATCGGGCAGATAGGTTAGAAAATTTAAAAAGGGAAATGGATAGGTTGAAGTTAGATATAGTGGGAATTAGTGAAGTTCGGTGGCAGGAGGAACAAGACTTCTGGTCAGGTGACTACAGGGTTATAGGCACAAAATCAAATAGGGGTAATGCAGGAGTAGGTTTAATAATGAATAGGAAAATAGGAATGCGGGTAAGCTACTACAAACAGCATAGTGAACGCATTATTGTGGCCAAGATAGATACGAAGCCCACACCTACTACAGTAGTACAAGTTTATATGCCAACTAGCTCTGCAGAGGACGAAGAAATTGAAGAAATGTATGATGAAATAAAAGAAATTATTCAGATTGTGAAGGGAGACGAAAATTTAATAGTCATGGGTGACTGGAATTCGAGTGTAGGATAAGGGAGAGAAGGAAACATAGTAGGTGAATATGGATTGGGGCTAAGAAATGAAAGAGGAAGCCGCTTGGTAGAATTTTGCACAGAGCACAACATAATCATAGCTAACACTTGGTTTAAGAATCATGAAAGAAGGTTGTATACATGGAAGAACCTTGGAGATAATAAAAGGTATCAGATAGATTATATAATGGTAAGACAGAGATTTAGGAACCAGGTTTTAAATTGTAAGACATTTCCTGGGGCAGATGTGGACTCTGACCACAAAATATTGGTTATGACCTGTAGATTAATCTGAAGAAACTGCAAAAAGGTGGGAATGTAAGGAGATGGGACCTGGATAAACTGAAAGAACCAGAGATTGTACAGAGTTTCAGCGAAAGCATAAGGGAACAATTGACAGGAATGGGGGAAAGAAATACAGTGGAAGAAGAATGGGTAGCTTTGAGGGATGAAGTAGCGAAGGCAGCAGAGGATCAAGTAGGTAAAAAGACGAGGGCTAGTAGAAATCCTTGGGTAACAGAAGAAATATTGAATTTAATTGATGAAAGGAGAAAATATAAAAATGCAGTAAATGAAGCAGGCAAAAAGGAATACAAATGTCTCAAAAATGAGATCGACAGGAAGTGCAAAATGGCTAAGCAGGGATGGCTAGAGGACAAATGTGAGGATGTAGAGGCCTATTTCACTAGGGGTAAGATAGATACTGCCTACAGGAAAATAAAAGAGACCTTTGGAGATAGGAGAACGACTTGTATGAATATCAAGAGCTCAGATGGAAACCCAGTTCTAAGCAAAGAAGGGAAAGCAGAAAGTTGGTATAGAGGATCTATACAAGGGCGATGTATTTGAGGACAATATTATGGAAATGGAAGAGGATGTAGATGAAGATGAAATGGGATATATGATACCGCGTGAAGAGTTTGACAGAACACTGAAAGACCAGAGTCGAAACAAGGCCCCGGGAGTAGACAATATTCCATTAGAACTACTGACGGCCTTGGGACAGCCAGTGCTGACAAAACTCTACCATCTGGTGAGGAAGATGTATGAGACAGGCGAAGTGCCCTCAGACTTCAGGAAGAATATAATAATTCCAATCCCAAAGAAAGCAGGTGTTGACAGATGTGAAAATTACCGAACTATCAGTTTAATAAGTCACAGCTGCAAAATACTAACACGAATTCTTTACAGACGAATGGAAAAACTAGTAGAAGCGGACCTCGGGGAAGATCAGTTTGGATTCCGTAGAAACACTGGAACACGTGAGGCAATACTGACCTTACGACTTATCTTAGAAGAAAGATTAAGGAAAGGCAAACCTACATTTCTAGCATTTGTACACTTAGAGAAAGCTTTTGACAATGTTGACTGGAATACTCTCTTTCAAATTCTAAAGGTGGCAGGGGTAAAATACAGGGAGTGAAAGGCTATTTACAATTTGTACAGAAACCAGATGGCAGTTATAAGAGTCGAGGGACATGAAAGGGAAGCAGTGGTTGGGAAGGGAGTAAGACAGGGTTGTAGCCTCTCCCCGATGTTGTTCAATCTGTATATTGAACAAGCAGTAAAGGAAACAAAAGAAAAATTCGGAGTAGGTATTAAAATTCATGGAGAAGAAATAAAAACTTTGAGGTTCGCCGATGACATTGTAATTCTGTCAGAGACAGCAAAGGACTTGGAAGAGGAGTTGAATGGAATGGACAGTGTCTTGAAAGGAGGATATAAGATGAACATCAACAAAAGCAAAACGAGTATAATGGAATGTAGTCGAATTAAGTCGGGTGATGCTGAGGGAATTAGATTAGGAAATGAGACACTTAAAGTAGTAAAGGAGTTTTGCTATTTGGGGAGCAAAATAACCGATGATGGTCGAAGTAGAGAGGACATAAAATGTAGACTGGCAATGGCAAGGCAAGCGTTTCTGAAGAAGAGAAATTTGTTAACATCGAGTATAGATTTAAGTGTCAGGAAGTCATTTCTGAAAGTATTTGTATGGAGTGTAGCCATGTATGGAAGTGAAACATAGACGATAAATAGTTTGGACAAGAAGAGAATAGAAGCTTTCGAAATGTGGTGCTACAGAAGAATGCTGAAGATTAGATGGGTAGATCACATAACTAGTGAGGAAGTATTGATTAGGATTGGGGAGAAGAGAAGTTTGTGGCGCAACTTGACCAAAAGAAGGGATCGGTTGGTAGGACATGTTCTGAGTTATCAAGGGATCACCAATTTAGTATTGGAGGGCAGCGTGGAGGGTAAAAATCGTAGAGGGAGACCAAGAGATGAATACACTAAGCAGATTCAGAAGGATGTAGGTTGCAGTAGGTACTGGGAGATGAAAAAGCTTGCACAGGATAGAGTAGCATGGAGAGCTGCATCAAACAAGTCTCAGGACTGAAGACCACAACAACAACAACAGACTTGAAGTAGTGGATCAGTTTTCTGATTTGGCAGGAAAATAACTGACGATGGCTGAAGTAGAGAGAGGATATAAAAGGTAGACTGCAATGGCAAGAAAAGCGTTTCTGAAGGAGAGACATTTGTTAACATCGAATATAGATTTCAGTGTTAGGATGCCCTTTCAGAAGGTATTAGTCTAGAGTGTGGTCCTGTATGGAAGTGGAACTTGGACGATAAACACTTTAAAAAAGAAGATAATAGAAGCTTTTTAAATGTGGAGCTACTGATTAATGCTGAAGATTAGATGGATACATAACGTAACTAATGAAGAGTTACTGAATAGAAATGATTAGAAAAGAAATTTGTGGCACAACCTGACTGAAAAAAGGGATCAACTGATAGGACACATCCTGAGACACCAAGGGATTAGAATTTGGTTCAAAAAATGGTTCAAATGGCTCTGAGCACTATAGGACTTAACATCTATGGCCATCAGTCCCATAGAACTTAGTACTACTTAAACCTCACTAACCTAAGGACATCACACAACACCCAGTCATCACGAGTCAGAGAAAATCCCTGACCCCGCCGGGAATCGAACCCGGGAACCCGGGCGCGGGAAGCGAGAAAGCTACCACAGTGAATTTAGTATTGGAGGGAAGTGTGTAGTGTAAAACTCGTCGAAGGAGGCTGCGAGATGAATACAATAAGCAGATTCTGAAGGATGTGGGCTGTAGCAGTTATTTGGAAATGCAGAGGCTTCCACAGGACGGAGTGGTATTGAGAGGTGCATCTTATAGTCTTCAGACTGAAGATGACAACAACACCACTTCTCGTTTGGTAATATTCTAAGATGGGACTCAGAAGTGTTGTATAGACAGTACCTTTTGTAAAATGACTGTATTTTCCCATGATGAAACGGTGTCTGCCGTCTAATTTACTTACAGCTGACCGTGTAACACGACCGGGGGTACAAATGGTGTGGGTCCCTTAAACCGTTTCTCGTTTCTTGCCCGTGCACCCTGTCCACACCACGTACCTGATACTGCCGCGTCTGTCGTACTGTTCTGCTCCACACTGCTGCTGGCTTGCCTGAAATTATGAATCTAAATAGCCAAGCGGGTTTAGGGCTGGCACTCAACTTTAAACACAACACTTTTCTACGTCTGGAATGAGAAAATATATTCTGAGACGATAAGAAACGTTTCACTGTTTACATTCTTAGTCATAAGTGCCTATCCCAATTAACATTCTTGATTATCTGTATCCACCGAGCGAGGTGGCGCTGTGGTTATCACACTGGACTCGCATTCGGGAGGACGATGGTTCAATCCCGTCTCCGGCCATCCTGATTTAGGTTTTCCGTGATTTCCCTAAATCGCTTCAGGCAAATGCCGGGATGGTTCCCTTGAAAGGGCACGGCCGATTTCCTTCCCCATCCTTCCCTCACCCGAGCTTGCGCTCCGTCTCTAATGACCTCGTTGTCGATGGGACGTTAAACACTAATCTCCTCCTCCTCCTCTTGTATTTACCCCTGTCATCTATACGTCTGAATACGTCATCTGTATACAACATCAGTCGGACGGATCACATGTAACCAGGACGACGCGGGTGATTGTTGATGATACGGAAGCCGAAAATCGAACGAAAGTTCTTATGCTCGTCACTCATACACACATATCTGGTACCAGTTCTCCTTGTCACTAGTAATAATATAACACTGTTCATAAAGACAAATATTCCGTTCTCACTTGTACCAGAGTGCCCGTAACCGTCGCGGCGTGGCTGATTGTTGATGATGCGCGATGACCGAACGCACGTTCTCACGCTCGCTACAAGACACTGGCACTTGATTGCACTCCTTTGTGGTAACCTATATTTGCTCATTGACATTAGTTCATTCTGGGAGACCGAACACGGCGCGGATAATTGATGCAGTACGGTACGACACGCAACGAGTGGATACTCAAATACGTTATAGCAGCACTGCTCATATTTAATTACTTCTTTGCGCCCCTTTTCAATGAAATCATTTCTATATCTCACTGTAATAGCACTTGTAGCAGCACTTGAACTTCCATAATAATGCCTTTCACATATTGATCTACCCACAGCACACCATAACAGCCCCGTCTCCTGTGCACGACTCTGCAAAATGCAGCCGCTCTCTAAGATACTCCGCAACCAAGACCAGCGATATGACAGAAATTGTTACATCGAGGTATTTGGAGTAGAATTGTCCCAATAACAACTCGTTAATGTTGCAGACATAGGATACTACTTTCCTGCGCTTTATGAAGTCCACACCTTTGCATATCTGTACATTTAAAGCAAGATGTCAATCTTTGCAGCACTTTAAATCTTATTATGAAGTGATCGAATATTTGTGCAGATGGATAACTGCATCATCGACAAAAGACTAAAATTAACACACTTGAACGAAATATAATTTACATCGGAAAAAAGTCCTCCAAAATATCAAGCCATGTGATATCAAGAAATAAGAGTGTGAAATACAAACGGTCTCAAGAGGACTACATTCTTATAGCAAAGGTAGGAGCTACACACCTTAGTCGGAAATCATTAATGTGTGCCTCCTATGAAAGTTTCCCAATTCCTCTCACGTAGTGCAGTCCGAATCTTGCTTCACTTATTATTCCGGCATTCTAACGGAGTGGAGTTTCACCTCGAGCACAGTGAGTATGGGATACTAAACAGCTGGGTGTATCTGCCATTGAAGAATGTTGTTATCAACAATTCAGGAAATAATTATTTCCTGTGATCCATTGTAAGAGTTGTCTGGAGGCCACAACCTGATCAGGTTAAATAAATAAACGAATAAATAAACAATTGTTTTGTTTTTTGGTTTCTTGGTTGAACCTGTAAAATCCTTATCACAGCTTGATGAAACATATTTTTATATACGCTCAATGAGATATATCGTAAAACTGAGTGGTCCGAGTTACGAACGTTTCCCTAATATGAGAAGCATGTTCACACCCTGTAATGTGATGATGCATTTTATATTGAATGCATCACAAGTATCTTCCAGCTGACGAATAACTTATTTTATTACGAAAATATAACTGTTTTTACTCATATCAAGATACTAACATTTCCTAAATATTCGTGTGTATTTTCTATTTATTTACCGCCTTTTACGTAAAGCGTACAGGAGATTTTATGTGGTATTGCCGGTTCGTAGTAATAATTATGCTTAATATTAAATAATAAATTCGGTTACCTGGCATAGTTTTCGAACGTTGTGTATAATAACAATGAGGAAATGGTTTTGAAGTTCACAGACTTAGGTAATTAGCCAGAGTATTTGTATGTGGTTAAGGATACACACTTACGCTGACGTACGCTTCAGATTTGTTTTTAAAAAATAGCGTGGAATGTGTCAGGATGTCGACTTCTAACTATACACATACGTATCTACAGCATTCACAGCACCTTTTACTATCATTAGAGTTACTTGACTGTAATACGAAGTTAACAATCTCGGGGTGAGAGGCGGTCGACGCAGTTGCTCAATACTAGAGATTTGGTTAATTTACTTGTATACTGACATCAAAAACAGGTTATTTCAAACATAAATATATGCGAGTTACACTTAATAGTACGGTTTAGAACTGAATATGTATATGTCAGGCTCAGTCACAGGGTGACAATTATTGAAATATACGAAAATAACGTAAATTAGTTACAAACTACGGAGTGCACAGACCTTATTCAGCATGTAAAAGTCATTAAAGATGTTCGGATTCTGGTTATGACATGTTCGATATGCCTGTCATCATTGGCTATAATGTGGCGCAAACGAATGACCTCCTGAATGGCTGTTTTCAGCACAGCAGTGGTTTTGGTGTTATTGCTGTAAACCTTGTCTTTAATATAGCAACACGAAAAAGAGTCGCATATGTTCATATATAAGAATATGGCGGCCGATAGAGGCTCATGCCAGTAGCCTCTTGATACTACAGAGCCAGAATGCTGTCCACAAAGTGCTCCTCCCGGACATCACTCTCCTGCTTTGATGGGGTCACGCTCTGTCTTGCATGAAACACATCTTGTCGAAATCAGGATCACTTTGTATAACGGGATGAAATCACCTCCCAAAACCGTCACATACCATTCGGTAGTCACCGCGCCATCAAAGAATATCGCAACGATTATTCCGTGACTGGGCATTGTACACCACAAAGTCACTCTGTGAGGGAGAAGAGACTTCTCGATCGGGAAATGCGAACTCCCAGTCCCCCAAATGCGCCAGTTTAGCTTATTGACGAACCCATCTAAATGAAAGTGGGCTTCCTCGATAACTGAACCATATTCGCATCAGTCCTGTTCGTCAGTTCTGTGGACAATAGCGTTGGTGATACACAACCGCTGTTCCATGGCCCAGGTACTTAATGGCTAATGGGGTCGAATTTTGTGTGAGGAGAGATGCAGGCCTTCAACAACAACTTGTCGCAGTGTCTCACAATTGATTCCTCCTGTTGTGCAGCTTGTCTCATCGATTTTCTAGGGCTGGTTTGAAACCCATCGCGTGTCTTCTCAATGTTTTCAGGCGTTTTCACTTCTCTTGGACGACCGACATGTCATCACGAACACTACCCGTCCTCACAAGCTTGCGAATTAAATTCTTGATTTTTAGTGCACTTTGACCGGTTGTCTTCAGCTGGATCTCGAACGAAAACTTTCTTTGAGCCGCAGCTGGGTTATTACTGCTCCCATAGTAGGCCTCCACAAGCGCTCTACGCTCGGGCACGCTACAGCGTGACATTTCAAGTGAAAATGGCAGACAACAACAAGCGGCGTGCCTATGCGCACTCTAATTCCCATCATTCCACTGTGCAGTCTGAACATCTTATCGCAAGCCGTTCAGAAGTTATGATGATTTTATTTCACATAGTTCAATGTCACCGTGTATCAGATGGTGATGTCGAACATAGCATACAAATGAAAACGTTAACATCTAAACTAATATCTCAGCCAAAAATTCATAAATATCATTGCCAAATTTCTACTTCCGTTAATTCAAGGAACACTGCTTTACATAACATGTATAAGAAGCTTAAATATATTCTCAGCTGACTTCACACAACTGAAACAACTTTCATATCAAAATTCACCAAGAATGTATTAATGGCTTCACCGATTTGCACATACGAGACAGTGCCAAATCTTCATTGTGAACACAATTATACGAAATATGATACTATTGGAACATCTTGTAATGAAATGAAAAATATTCAAAACAATAATTTTGTAATTGTGCATAGGGACATAGACCAGGCAGTAAATAACGGTGTAGAAATGAAAACAACAGTGAGCTCGGAACTGTTGTCGATCGATCGATCAGTAACTATTCGCCTCAGGAATAAGAAATGACAGAACAAAATCTTGCAAATACTGTAGATTCAGGTTTTGTTTCCCCGCTCTTTCCTCAATTAAGTCAAGATACATTCTCTACTTTTCAGAATGCGAATGTTGCAGGTACAAATGCTCTGCCGATAAGCTCAAAGGAACATGTTTCAGACATTAATACATTGTTGTTGCAAGCTACGAAACTAATGGAACAAATCAGAAACTAATAGACCAAAAGCTTCAAACGTTGGACACAATGGTACAAAATGGGAACGAATACGGCAACTGCTCCAAAAATTTAACACAATTGAACAACCACTTGAACATATACGTGAAGATTTTACCGCTGCGGCACCCGAAATCGAATCGAAATATCAAAAAGTTTCTGAACATGTAAGAAGATAAATTTGTGAACATTTTCAATCTAGCTCTTTGCGACGTGAAGACACATTACAGAATCATGAAGCTGACATGAAAGATCTGCAGATTATTGTGCACGAAAATCACGAAACCTTGCAGGCTGGAAACGACTCTGTTGCAGCTACCGATGCGGTCGCGCAACTTGTGCAAAATCAGGAAGGCTTAAGGGACACAGCGGATACGATTTCGACACAGGTAGATGCTCTAAGGCTTATTTCAGAAAGGCACACGGAGGAGGTCTGCGCATTGCCGGAAAGAGTAGCCGAACTCTCGGACTAATTAACAAATTTATCTACGAAGGGAGATGATGATCTGAATGACACAGACCGGTAGCCTTCATTGACAAAGAGGAGTGTAAGGAAATTAGTAAATGAAAACAAAGCCAGAAACAAATCAGCACAAAAGAGAAATGCGGAAGTACAAAATCAGTTGACAAAACGTAATACAAGAACTACATATTTCACAGGATAGTCGCGTTCCGACTCGGGAAGAAAGGTTTAGAAATACGGACGAGTCACAAAGTAAAAACACTGGGTATTTCGGAGATTTTGAAAGCAATCGGCAAGGTGCGGCGAGCCTTGAAAAGGAACCGCCGACATGATGTAGGAGTGACGGATTTGCGACTCGGCCTTATGATTACTTTGTCTGTAAGCTCTTCGTCACAAAGCGTAAAGTCACAACATTCAAAAATTCTAGTGATGATATACATCCACAGGCTTGGCTCGATCAACTTTCTTATAGCTTTCGTCCTAATTGGTTTTTAAAGTGCAAAAAGAAAAATTAGCAAAAGATTACATTACATCACTTTTCTCGTGTAAAAACGTTTATTGAGAAACAATTTGCTTTCTGACTCAGTCTTTGCCACTAAATTGTTCACTTCAAGTTACTATTACGCTTTGTCACATTTCGCATGCAGCGATGTTTTGAAGTTAACTATCCAGTCAACAACCTATGGAATTTATTAAGACAGTAATTTTACGAGTTAACATTTATAAGAAACAGACAACACAGTGTTATTGTGTGCACATTGTTGCTTGTTGGTCGCAGGTGCAAGGTGCCCTAGCTAATATGGCACTTGCTTATACAGCTTTACACATCGGTACCATATTTCTCTAACACAGAATTACGCAGCTATCTGATCATTTAACTGAGAGAGGCAACAATTATTTTTCACTATGTCACTGAAGTATGTCTAGGTAATTACACAGTTGAATTACTTCAAACTTATGAAAATGTGCTTTATCTGCATTTTGGGAACAGTTGACATATTTTCAGAACCACTGTGATAATGTGAGAGATTTGAGTGATGTATTTGAATGGGATCATGATTTTTGAAATATGCTTCAGGTAGATGACACTATTGAAACGAGCAGAGAATTTTTTTTTTTACAGATTTTGAGATTATTGTAGGATGCTACGATGATTTTCAGATTTGACTGATGTGTTATGATGATGTTATTACAACTACATTGTGTATTTTGTTGTTGAGATAGGTTTGTGATCAATAAGGCGATGCTATATGAGGAATGTGATTATGCTACTTGTTTATTATGATGAAGTATGAAAGTATTATCGACATATATGTATTTGAATAGTGAACAGGGGTTAAGGACTCTGGTTTGTGGAAAAGAATGTTGGAAACCAAGAATAGTACTTTAAGATTTATGAGACGTGGATGTATATGTGAATTTGAGTACCACAATGCTGACAGAAAACTTGGACGATGTTATTCATGAGATTACGTTCCTATACACTTCTAATGTAAATTTTCTACCTGTGGAATATTTTATTTGCGTTAAACTGTCTTTGTACCTCAAACTGCTATCATGAATATTTTGGTAAAGAGTACTTGTGACCTTGACGTAATGCTCTGCTGCACCTAACTGTGCACTAGCCGGTTTGACATTCACGTATCGTTGTGTGCACATTAAACTTTCCTTGTGCCACTTCAGCAACTTTGAAGCATGCTGCACCCCCACAAGTGCTCACATAGCTGCAGAAAAGAGAGACCATTTACCTCACTATTGACATTTATTTGCAAAATGCACCACCAACACGACAAACTATTACTTGGAAACACATTATTACAGTTTGGAGCTCATACTTTGTGCTACTTACTGAAATACTTATGAATAGCCATATGGAATGATGTTTTCATGCTTTGCTTTGAATATATTTGCTTATTTGATCTGATATCTGGGTTCTAATTGCACTGAAGCGTTGGTTTTATAAAATAAAATTTAATACATATGCTAATGCAATCACTTTGTCTCTACAGATGCATTAAATAATAATCTTATGATCCACATGCTTAAAAAAGAGCACCTGCAAAGGAAAGATGCATAACCAGGAGAAGTGACTAGCAACAGGAACTGCATATGGATTTTTCTTTTCAAGGACTTGGTAAATTTTGGTAGAATAAGTTCTTATGTTTCATCACTCTAGTGTTGAGATGGGACATGGACATTGAGATGTGAATAGACACGTCCCTTACCTGTGTTGCTGTCGTCACTGTAGTTCTTTTTCTGCTTGTGCCTTGTCATGTTTAGGTATAAGTTGTTGCGTCTGCTGCCGCTGTTTGTAAGGCATTGTCCTACTGAATTTTACTTTGTTTTACTGTGCTAAGCCAGTTTTTTTGTTGCTGCATATTGCCTTATATTAGTTTTAATGTTGCATTTTCTATACTAATTTATATATACTGCTGTTTGCTTTGCCAATTTGCACTTTTTTGTCTTTGCTGTTTGTGTTGATGTTTGTGCTGCTGCATTGCCCCGTTCTCTAGTTCATATATCTGAACTCAGTAGATTTAAGTTATTTTAAGAGGGGGTATGCTGTATAAGAAATTGAGTTGGGAAGAAATGCATTGAGAAGTTATAAGGAAAATGTTTGGTCAGGGGTATTGTACAATGACGAATAATCATTTCGAAATACGAATGAACAGATAAGTAGGATATAGTGACTGCAAGTTTAGGTAGGATTTTCTTGGAAACATATGATGAGGGAAGAAAGATACGAAAGTATAGATACAGATAAATAGAATTTTTTTTTGTGAGAACAAATGTTGAAATAAGAAGAAAGATCGGTGGAATGAAATTTTGTTTGGACTGCAGTACCAAATGTTACACTGACAATAGAACCTGTCCTTTCCTTTTGTGTTACTCTGCTATGTGTTTTTGTGTACCATTTTGTGCTTGTGTTCATCTTGTCGCTGTGTGTTTACCTGTCAACATAATTTCGGTAGAATTTTTTTCCTTCTAATACTAAGCTGCATTCAGTTCGATGAGAAATACTGTTATCCTCACATCTAACCTTTTTTTTACTTCGAAAAGATATACATACATTATTTATTGTGTTATGTTTTCTTTCATGCTCATGTGTCAAGTTAATGTTTCAAAGGATGTTCTCATTTTTTCATTTATTTAGTTACGCCACAAATCCTGTAATGCTCTTGTATATGATTATTCTTATTCTTTTGTAAAGCCTGTATAACTACGAAAGTTACCTGTATTATCATGTTCTTGATTGTAATGATGTTTTCCGTACCTTTGTAATTCTATTCTTATGCTGTAAAATTGTAATTGTATAGACACCATTTCTGCAAGTTATGTAGATAGTAGGGATTCATTTTACTGCACACACTTCTGCTACTCATCATATATGTATAAAAATGTCAGAGGTTATATGACTGTGTTAGTGCTTGCATGTGTGTTGATACTTCTGCAAGGGACTGATTAACAGCATTGCTGAGTCTAAGGATATTGCAAAAAATTTGTGAGTGGAGAAGTGGTGGTTTATGGACTTGCTGTATTATCCACAAGACTCTTCAACTGTGATTGTTAACCCACACAGTCACAATAGGTGTCTGCTGGCTTTCTCTACAAGGACTACGGTGGGTCTGCACCTTTGGTGGCCCACTACTGCCATAATCTGCACTACTAAATCTGCATCTTTGGTGGCACATCACTACCATACTTTCTACGTGAAATACTTTGGGTCTGCTCTGTGGTGACCTACCAATTCTACCAATGTTCTTCAAGACTTCCACTGACTCAGATGTGGGATTGCTCTGTTGTGGCCCATTACCAGTCTTCATGTCAAGAATTAGCATTGTGTTTCTGTTGGGAGGACAACACTACTTCTTCAAGACTGCATGGTGGTCCACTACTTACGTGTGCTTTTTTTTACTGCTCAGACTTTTGCATAAAACTGTCATAGACTACTCTTCTGATGAATGATTAGGACTGTCTGTAGGGACTGTGAGGTGAATTTTTGATTTATTGACCAACAGTAATTTAGTAATGTTGTGCATTTGATCTATTTGATACTGTTAACATTGTAAAAATATCAACAAAGTAGTCTTGGCCACTGCTCAGAATACTTTGTAAAATTTTTTTGAGAGGAGCAGGGTGGCTATGTAAGTACCCTATTTATGCGTCTGTATGTTGGCAGCGTGATAGGCTGCATTAATAACTCTGACAGCGCTGTGCTCACTCTGTAAGACACTCCGTTACTGGTCATACTAGCAGTTGGAAGTTAACAGTCAGTGATGATGGGAGCTGGAGGTGAACAGCCAGCAGTAATGGAGGTTGGAAGAGAGTAGCTAGCATTGCTGGAGGTTAGTGGTTTGAAAGCAGATGATGTGGATGTGTCCGACTTGGAGATGGATATTATTTATGATTATATAACTTTTGGAACTGGATGTTGAGAGGTAACGGGCTAGTGGCGGCAGCCTGGAAATATTCTAAGTTCAGAGATGGCGGCCACCGCTCGGGCCACGCGGCGGGTCCGAGCTGGTTAGCAACTGCGTGGTGCCTCACAACGGCCAGAGCACGTGGTCCATCAAGCACGTGGCTGGGAATTCCTTGGTGACTCTGTGCGCCGGGAGAGCCAAAGATGGCGTACTTCGTGAAGCCTTAATGGCAGACGTTTCACAGTTATTATAGAAATTAATAGTAGTCAAATGAATCATGATACCTCAAAAAGTGAAAACGAAGTTTGCGTTTGGAACTAAATATCTCGCGAGCTATGTTGTTGTTCATCACTAATTATGAGCAGTATTAATCTATTGTTTCCCTGTTATTCAACTTGTATTTTATTTCATTGCTGGACTATCGATACCAATAAGTGTTTTACAGAAATGTACCGCATCCTCAAACGTACTTCTACTGTCGTATTCATCATTTAAGGTCGTTAAGATAGTACCTGCAGAATTTATTTAATTGCAATCTTTCATTTATAAATTTATATATTACATCATAATTCGCAATTGCCGAGTGATATAAACCTTCGACCATTCGATTCATCTGTGGATTCTTATCGTATCAGCAGTACTTGGCCTGTAATGCAGCAATGTATCCCAGCCCCTAGACAACGAAACCAGCCAAAACTTTTAATATTGCAACTCTGAGTCGGAGGGTACATAGTTGAGGGCGAACATCATTTCATTTATCATTGTTATACAGGGTGTTACAAAAAGGTACGGCCAAACTTTCAGGAAACATTCCTCGCACACAAAGAAAGAAAATATGTTATGTGGACATGTTACGGAAACGCTTACTTTCTATGTTAGAGCTCATTCTATTACTTCTCTTCAAATCACATTAATCATAGACTGAAAACACACAGCAACAGAACGTACCTGCGTGACTTTAAACACTTCTTTACAGGAAATGTTCAAAATGTCCTCCGTTAGCATCCACCCTCCGTCGCATGGAATCCCTGATGAGCTGATGCAGCCCTGGAGAATGGCGTATTGTATCACATCCGTCCACAATACGAGCACGAAGAGTCTCTACATTGGTACCGGCGGTGCGTAGACAAGAGCTTTCAAATGCCCCCATAAGTGAATACAGAATAGTGCACGGTACATCCAAACCGTCATCGAACCCATCGTTCTACCATTCCTAGATCGGCAAGGGTACGTGCTGTTCCAACAGGACAATGCACGTCCGCATGTATCCCGGGCCACCCAATGTGCTGTAGAAGGTGTAAGTCAACTACCCTGGCCAGCAAGGTCTCCGGATCTGTCCCCCATTGAGAACGTTTGGGACTGGATGAAGCGTCGTCTCACGCGGTCTGCACGTGCAGCACGAACGTTGGTCCAACTGAGGCGCCAGGTGGAAATGGCATGGCAAGCCGTTCCACAGGACTACATCCAGCATCTCTACGATCGTCTCCATGGGAGAATAGCAGCCTGCATTGCTCCGAAAGTTGGATATACACTGTACTAGTGCCCACATTGTGCATGCTCTGTTGCCTGTGTCTATGTGCCTGTGGTTCTGTCAGTGTGATCATGTGATGTATCTGACCCCAGGAATGTGTCAATAAAGTTTCCCCTTCCTGGGACAATGAATTAACGGTGTTCTTATTTCAATTTCCAGGAGTGTATTGATTTACCGCCTTTTACGTAAAGTGTACTGGAGATTTTCTGTGGTATTGCCGGTTTGTAGTAATAATTATGCTTAATATTAAATAATAAATTCGGTTACCTGGCATAGTTTTCGAACGTTGTGTATAATAACAATGAGGAAATGGTTTTGAAGTTCACAGACTTAGGTAATTAGCCAGAGTATTCGTATGTGGTTAAGGGTACACACTTACGCTGACGTACGCTTCAGATTTGTTTTTAAAAAATAGCGTGGAATGTGTCAGGATGTCGACTTCTAACTATGCACATACGTATCTACAGCATTCACAGCACCTTTTACTATCATTAGAGTTACTTGACTGTAATACGAAGTTAACAATCTCGGGGTGAGAGGCGTTCGATGCAGTTGCTCAATACTAGAGATTTGGTTTATTTACTTGTATACTGACATCAAAAACAGGTTATTTCAAACATAAATATATGCGAGTTACACTTAATAGTACGGTTTAGAACTGAATATGTATATGTCAGGCTCAGTCACAGGGTGACAATTATTGAAATATACGAAAATAACGTAAATTAGTTACAAACTACGGAGTGCACAGACCTTATTCAGCATGTAAAAGTCATTAAAGATGTTCGGATTCTGGTTATGACATGTTCGATATGCCTGTCATCATTGGCTGTAATGTGGCGCAGACGAATGACCTCCTGAATGGCTGTTTTCAGCACAGCAGTGGTTTTGGTGTTATTGCTGTAAACCTCGTCTTTAATATAGCAACACGAAAAAGAGTCGCATATGTTCATATATAAGAATATGGCGGCCGATAGAGGCTCATGCCAGTAGCCTCTTGATACTACAGAGCCAGAATGCTGTCCACAAAGTGCTCCTCCCGGACATCACTCTCCTGCTTAGATGGGGTCACGCTCTGTCTTGCATGAAACACATCTTGTCGTAATCAGGATCACTTTGTATAAAGGGATGAAATCACCTCCCAAAAGCGTCACATACCATTCGGTAGTCACCGCGCCATCAAAGAATATCGCAACGATTATTCCGTGACTGGGCATTGTACACCACAAAGTCAGTCCGTGAGGGTGAGGAGACTTCTCGATCGGGAAATGCGAATTCCCAGTCCCCAAAATGCGCCAGTTTAGCTTATTGATGAACCCATCTAAATGGAAGTGGGCTTCCTCGATAACTGAACCATATTCACATCAGTCCTGTTCGTCAGTTCTGTGGACAATAGCGTTGGCGATACACAACCGCTGTTCCATGGCCCAGGTACTTAATGGCTAATGGGGTCGAATTTTGTGTGAGGAGAGATGCAGGCCTTCAACAACAACTTGTCGCAGTGTCTCACAATTGATTCCTCCTGTTGTGTAGCTTGTCTCATCGATTTTCTAGGGCTGGTTTGAAACCCATCGCGTGTCTTCTCAATGTTTTCAGGCGTTTTCACTTCTCTTGGACGACCGACATGTCATCACGAACACTACCCGTCCTCACAAGCTTGCGAATTAAATTCTTGATTTTTAGTGCACTTTGACCGGTTGTCTTCAGCTGGATCTCGGTCGAAAACTTTCTTTGAGCCGCAGCTGGGTTATTACTGCTCCCATAGTAGGCCTCCACAAGCGCTCTACGCTCGGGCACGCTACAGCGTGACATTTCAAGTGAAAATGGCAGACAACAACAAGCGGCGTGCCTATGCGCACTCTAATTCCCATCATTCCACTGTGCAGTCTGAACATCTTAACGCAAGCCGTTCAGAAGTTATGATGATTTTATTTCACATAGTTCAATGTCACCGTGTATCAGATGGTGATGTCGAACATAGCATACAAATGAAAACGTTAACATCTAAACTAATATCTCAGCCAAAAATTCATAAATATCATTGCCAAATTTCTACTTCCGTTAATTCAAGGAACAGTGCTTTACATAACATGTATAAGAAGCTTAAATATATTCTCAGCTGACTTCACACAACTGAAACAACTTTCATATCAAAATTCACCAAGAATGTATTAATGGCTTCACCGATTTGCACATACGAGACAGTGCCAAATCTTCATTGTGAACACAATTATACGAAATATGATACTATTGGAACATCTTGTAATGAAATGAAAAATATTCAAAACAATAATTTTGTAATTGTGCATAGGGACATAGACCAAGCAGTAAATAACGGTGTAGAAATGAAAACAATCAGTGAGCTCGGAACTGTTGTCGATCGATCGATCAGTAACTATTCGCCTCAGGAATAAGAAATGACAGAACAAAATCTTGCAAATACTGTAGATTCAGGTTTTGTTTCCCCGCTCTTTCCTCAATTAAGTCAAGATACATTCTCTACTTTTCAGAATGCGAATGTTGCAGGTACAAATGCTCTGCCGATAAGCTCAAAGGAACATGTTTCAGACATTAATACATTGTTGTTGCAAGCTACGAAACTAATGGAACAAATCAGAAACTAATAGACCAAAAGCTTCAAACGTTGGACACAATGGTACAAAATGGGAACGAATACGGCAACTGCTCCAAAAATTTAACACAATTGAACAACCACTTGAACATATACGTGAAGATTTTACCGCTGAGGCACCCGAAATCGAATCGAAATATCAAAAAGTTTCTGAACATGTAAGAAGATAAATTTGTGAACATTTTCAATCTAGCTCTTTGCGACGTGAAGACACATTACAGAATCATGAAGCAGACATGAAAGATCTGCAGATTATTGTGCACGAAAATCACGAAACCTTGCAGGCTGGAAACGACTCTGTTGCATCTACCGATGCGGTCGCGCAACTTGTGCAAAATCAGGAAGGCTTAAGGGACACAGCGGATACGATTTCGACACAGGTAGATGCTCTAAGGCTTATTTCAGAAAGGCACACGGAGGAGGTCTGCGCATTGCCGGAAAGAGTAGCCGAACTCTCGGACTAATTAACAAATTTATCTACGAAGGGAGATGATGATCTGAATGACACAGACCGGTAGCCTTCATTGACAAAGAGGAGTGTAAGGAAATTAGTAAATGAAAACAAAGCCAGAAACAAATCAGCACAAAAGAGAAATGCGGAAGTACAAAATCAGTTGACAAAACGTAATACAAGAACTACATATTTCACAGGATAGTCGCGTTCCGACTCGGGAAGAAAGGTTTAGAAATACGGACGAGTCACAAAGTAAAAACACTGGGTATTTCGGAGATTTTGAAAGCAATCGGCAAGGTGCGGCGAGCCTTGAAAAGGAACCGCCGACATGATGTAGGAGTGACAGATTTGCGACTCGGCCTTATGATTACTTTGTCTGTAAGCTCTTCGTCACAAAGCGTAAAGTCACAACATTCAAAAATTCTAGTGATGATATACATCCACAGGCTTGGCTCGATCAACTTTCTTATAGCTTTCGTCCTAATTGGTTTTTAAAGTGCAAAAAGAAAAATTAGCAAAAGATTACATTACATCACTTTTCTCGTGTAAAAACGTTTATTGAGAAACAATTTGCTTTCTGACTCAGTCTTTGCCACTAAATTGTTCACTTCAAGTTACTATTACGCTTTGTCACATTTCGCATGCAGCGATGTTTTGAAGTTAACTATCCAGTCAACAACCTATGGAATTTATTAAGACAGTAATTTTACGAGTTAACATTTATAAGAAACAGACAACACAGTGTTATTGTGTGCACATTGTTGCTTGTTGGTCGCAGGTGCAAGGTGCCCTAGCTAATATGGCACTTGCTTATACAGCTTTACACATCGGTACCATATTTCTCTAACACAGAATTACGCAGCTATCTGATCATTTAACTGAGAGAGGCAACAATTATTTTTCACTATGTCACTGAAGTATGTCTAGGTAATTACACAGTTGAATTACTTCAAACTTATGAAAATGTGCTTTATCTGCATTTTGGGAACAGTTGACATATTTTCAGAACCACTGTGATAATGTGAGAGATTTGAGTGATGTATTTGAATGGGATCATGATTTTTGAAATATGCTTCAGGTAGATGACACTATTGAAACGAGCAGAGAATTTTTTTTTTTACAGATTTTGAGATTATTGTAGGATGCTACGATGATTTTCAGATTTGACTGATGTGTTATGATGATGTTATTACAACTACATTGTGTATTTTGTTGTTGAGATAGGTTTGTGATCAATAAGGCGATGCTATATGAGGAATGTGATTATGCTACTTGTTTATTATGATGAAGTATGAAAGTATTATCGACATATATGCATTTGAATAGTGAACAGGGGTTAAGGACTCTGGTTTGTGGAAAAGAATGTTGGAAACCAAGAATAGTACTTTAAGATTTATGAGACGTGGATATATATGTGAATTTGAGTACCACAATGCTGACAGAAAACTTGGACGATGTTATTCATGAGATTACGTTCCTAAACACTTCTAATGTAAATTTTCTACCTGTGGAATATTTTATTTGCGTTAAACTGTCTTTGTACCTCAAACTGCTATCATGAATATTTTGGTAAAGAGTACTTGTGACCTTGACGTAATGCTCTGCTGCACCTATCTGTGCACTAGCCGGTTTGACATTCACGTATCGTTGTGTGCACATTAAACTTTCCATGTGCCACTTCAGCAACTTTGAAGCATGCTGCACCCCCACAAGTGCTCACATAGCTGCAGAAAAGAGAGACCATTTACCTCACTATTGACATTTATTTGCAAAATGCACCACCAACACGACAAACTATTACTTGGAAACACATTATTACACTTTGGAGCTCATACTTTGTGCTACTTACTGAAATGCTTATGAATAGCCATATGGAATGATGTTTTCATGCTTTGCTTTGAATATATTTGCTTTTTTGATCTGATATCTGGGTTATAATTGCACTGAAGCGTTGGTTTTATAAAATAAAATTTAATACATATGCTAATGCAATCACTTTGTCTCTACAGATACATTAAATAATAATCTTATGATCCACATGCTTAAAAAAGAGCACCTGCAAAGGAAAGAAGCATAACCAGGAGAAGTGACTAGCAACAGGAACTGCATATGGTTTTTTCTTTTCAAGGACTTGGTAAAATTTGATAGAATAAGTTCTTATGTTTCATCACTCTAGTGTTGAGATGGGACATGGACATTGAGATGTGAATAGACACGTCCCTTACCTGTGTTGCTGTCGTCACTGTAGTTCTTTTTCTGCTTGTGCCTTGTCATGTTTAGGTATAAGTTGTGGCGTCTGCTGCCGCTGTTTGTAAGGCATTGTCCTACTGAATTTTACTTTGTTTTACTGTGCTAAGCCAGTTTTTTTGTTGCTGCATATTGCCGTATATTAGTTTTAATGTTGCATTTTCTATACTAATTTATATATACTGCTGTTTGCTTTGCCAATTTGCACTTTTTTGTCTTTGCTGTTTGTGTTGATGTTTGTGCTGCTGCATTGCCCCGTTCTCTAGTTCATATATCTGAACTCAGTAGATTTAAGTTATTTTAAGAGGGAGTATGCTGTATAAGAAATTGAGTTGGGAAGAAATGCATTGAGAAGCTATAAGGAAAATGTTTGGTCAGGGGTATTGTACAATGACGAATAATTATTTCGAAATACGAATGAACAGATAAGTAGGATGTAGTGACTGCAAGTTTAGGTAGGATTTTCTTGGAAACATATGATGAGGGAAGAAAGATACGAAAGTATAGATACAGATAAATAGAATTTTTTTTGTGAGAACAAATGTTGAAATAAGAAGAAAGATCGGTGGAATGAAATTTTGTTTGGACTGCAGTACCAAATGTTACACTGAAAATAGAACCTGTCCTTTCCTTTTGTGTTACTCTGCTATGTGTTTTTGTGTACCATTTTGTGCTTGTGTTCATCTTGTCGCTGTGTGTTTACCTGTCAACATAATTTCGGTAGAATTTTTTTCCTTCTAATACTAAGCTGCATTCAGTTCGATGAGAAATACTGTTATCCTCACATGTAACCTGTTTTTTACTTCGAAAAGATAGACATACATTATTTATTGTGTTATGTTTTCTTTCATGCTCATGTGTCAAGTTAATGTTTCAAAGGATGTTCTCATTTTTTCATTTATTTAGTTACGCCACGAATCCTGTAATACTCTTGTATATGATTATTCTTATTCTTTTGTAAAGCCTGTATAACTACGAAAGTTATCTGTATTATCATGTTCTTGATTGTAATGATGTTTTCCGTACCTTTGTAATTCTATTCTTATGCTGTAAAATTGTAATTGTATAGACACCATTTCTGCAAGTTATGTAGATAGTAGGGATTCATTTTACTGCACACACTTCTGCTACTCATCATATATGTATAAAAATGTCAGAGGTTATATGACTGTGTTAGTGCTTGCATGTGTGTTGATACTTCTGCAAGGGACTGATTAACAGCATTGCTGAGTCTAAGGATATTGCAAAAAATTTGTGAGTGGAGAAGTGGTGGTTTATGGACTTGCTGTATTATCCACAAGACTCTTCAACTGTGATTGTTAACCCACACAGTCACAATAGGTGTCTGCTGGCTTTCTCTACAAGGACTACGGTGGGTCTGCACCTTTGGTGGCCCACTACTGCCATAATCTGCACTACTAAATCTGCATCTTTGGTGGCACATCACTACCATACTTTCTACGCGAAATACTTTGGGTCTGCTCTGTGGTGACCTACCAATTCTACCAATGTTCTTCAAGACTTCCACTGACTCAGATGTGGGATTGCTCTGTTGTGGCCCATTACCAGTCTTCATGTCAAGAATTAGCATTGTGTTTCTGTTGGGAGGACAATACTACTTCTTCAAGACTGCATGGTGGTCCACTACTTACGTGTGCTTTTTTTTACTGCTCAGACTTTTGCATAAAAATGGTTCAAATGGCTCTGAGCACTATGGGACTCAACTGCTGTGGTCATAAGTCCCCTAGAACTTAGAACTACCTAAACCTAACTAACCTAAGGACAGCGCACAACACCCAGCCATCACGAGGCAGAGAAAATTCCTGACCCCGCCGGGAATCGAACCCGGGAACCCGGGCGTGGGAAGCGAGAACGCTACCGCACGACCATGAGATGCGGGCTTTTGCATAAAACTGTCATAGACTACTCTTCTGATGAATGATTAGGACTGTCTGTAGGGACTGTGAGGTGAATTTTTGATTTATTGACCAACAGTAATTTAGTAATGTTGTGCATTTCATCTATTTGATACTGTTAACATTGTAAAAATATCAACAAAGTAGTCTTGGCCACTGCTCAGAATACTTTGTAAAATATTTTTGAGAGGAGCAGGGTGGCTATGTAAGTAGCCTATTTATGCGTCTGTATGTTGGCAGCGTGATAGGCTGCATTAATAACTCTGACAGCGCTGTGCTCACTCTGTAAGACACTCCGTTACTGGTCATACTAGCAGTTGGAAGTTAACAGTCAGTGATGATGGGAGCTGGAGGTGAACAGCCAGCAGTAATGGAGGTTGGAAGAGAGTAGCTAGCATTGCTGGAGGTTAGTGGTTTGAAAGCAGATGATGAGGATGTGTCCGACTTGGAGATGGATATTATTTATGATTATATAACTTTTGGAACTGGATGTTGAGAGGTAACGGGCTAGTGGCGGCAGCCTGGAAATATTCTAAGTTCAGAGATGGCGGCCACCGCTCGGGCCACGCGGCGGGTCCGAGCTCGTTAGCAACTGCGTGGTGCCTCACAATGGCCGGAGCACGTGGTCCATCAAGCACGTGGCTGGGAATTCCTTGGTGACTCTGTGCGCCGGGAGAGCCAAAGATGGCGTACTTCGTGAAGCCTTAATGGCAGACGTTTCACAGTTATTATAGAAATTAATAGTAGTCAAATGAATCATGATACCTCAAAAAGTGAAAACGAAGTTTGCGTTTGGAACTGAATATCTCGCGAGCTATGTTGTTGTTCATCACTAATTATAAGCAGTATTAATCTATTGTTTCCCTGTTATTCAACTTGTATTTTATTTCATTGCTGGACTATCGATACCAATAAGTGTTTTACAGAAATGTACCGCATCCTCAAACGTACTTCTACTGTCGTATTCATCATTTAAGGTCGTTAAGATAGTACCTGCAGAATTTATTTAATTGCAATCTTTCATTTATAAATTTATATGTTACATCATAATTCGCAATTGCCGAGTGATATAAACCTTCGACCATTCGATTCATCTGTGGATTCTTATCGTATCAGCAGTATTTGGCCTGTAATGCAGCAATGTATCCCAGCCCCTAGACAACGAAACCAGCCAAAACTTTTAATATTGCAACTCTGAGTCGGAGGGTACATAGTTGAGGGCGAACATCATTTCATTTATCATTATTATACAGGGTGTTACAAAAAGGTACGACCAAACTTTCAGGAAACATTCCTCGCACACAAAGAAAGAAAATATGTTATGTGGACATGTTCCGGAAACGCTTACTTTCTATGTTAGAGCTCATTCTATTACTTCTCTTCAAATCCCATTAATCATAGACTGGAAACACACAGCAACAGAACGTACCTGCGTGACATTAAACACTTCTTTACAGGAAATGTTCAAAATGTCCTCCGTTAGCGAGGATATATGCATCCACCCTCCGTCGCATGGAATCCCTGATGCGCTGATGCAGCCCTGGAGAATGGCGTATTGTATCACAGCCGTCCACAATACGAGCACGAAGAGTCTCTACATTTGGTACCGGCGGTGCGTAGACAAGAGCTTTCAAATGCCCCCATAAGTGAAAGTCAAGAGGGTTGAGGTTAGGAGAGTGTGAAGGCCATGGAATTGGTCCGCCTCTACCAATCCATCGGTCACCGAATCTGTTGTTGGGAAGCGTACGAGCACTTCGAATGAAACGTGCAGGAGCTCCATCGTGCATGAACCACATGTTGTGTCGTACTTGTAAAGGCACATGTTCTAGCGGCACAGGTAGAGTATCCCGTATGAAATCATGATAACGTGCTCCATTGAGCGTAGGTGGAAGAGCATGGGGCCCAATCTAGATATCACCAACAATGCCTGTCCAAACGTTCATAGAAAATCTGTGTTGATGACGTAATTGCACAATTGCGTGCGGATTCTCGTCAGCCCACACATGTTGATTGTGAAAATTTACAATTTCATCACGTTAGAATGAAGCCTCATCCGTAAAGAGTACATTTGAATTGAAATGAGGGTTGACACATTGTTGGATGAACCATTCGCAGGAGTGTACCCGTGGAGGCCAATTAGCTGCTGATAGTGCCTGCACACGCTGTACATGGTACGGAAACAACTGGTTCTCCCGTAGCACTCTCCATACAGTGACGTGGTCAACGTTACCTTGTACAGCAGCAACTTCTGTGACGCTGAGATTAGGGTTATCGTCAACTGCACGAAGAATTGCTTCGTCCATTGCAGGTGTCCTCGTCGTTCTAGGTCTTCACCAGTCGCGAGTCATAGGCTGGAATGTTCCGTGCTCCCTAAGACGCCGATCAATTGCTTCGAACGTCTTCCTGTCGGGACACCTTCGTTTTGGAAATCTGTCTCGATACAAACGTACCACGCCACGGCTATTGCCCCGTGCTAATCTATACGTTAAATGGGCATCTGCCAACTCCGCATTTGTAAACATTGCACTGACTGCAAAACCACGTTCGAGATGAACAGTAACCTGTTGATGCTACGAACTGTAGAGCAATGAGTCGCATGTCAACACAAGCACCGAAGTCAACATTACCTTCCTTCAATTGGGCCAACTGGCGGTGAATCGAGGAAGTACAGTACATATTGACGAAACTAAAATGAGCTCTAACATGGAAATTAAGCGTTTCTGGACACATGTCCACATAACATCTTTTCTTTATTTGTGTGTGAGGAATGTTTCCAGAAAGTTTGGCCGTACCTTTTTGTAACACCCTGTATTTGAAAGCCCGCAATGTCATGGACGGTTATATATTTTTTTGAACTGGATGTCACGTTTTTAAGGTAAAAATATATTGTTTGCTTTGCCACAAAATCTTTTTCTTTGTTGACCAAATGCCTATCAGTAGTTAGAGCCTTCAGTAGTTAGAATCTTTTATTTAGCTGACTGTATTGGTTCTTGTGGCATTGCTATAGCTCGGGTAATGAAGTTTTTCTGAGTTAAGTGACTTATGTAATGGATAGGTTATTGTTATTATTTCTACTAATTAAGGATCATTCTTTTGTATTAATTATTTGAAGTCAGGTTATCATTTTTAATTAATTTTAAACCAGTCAGACCGCATTACCATTGAATATTGTCAGTAATTAATCAATAGAATAAGTTTGAGTTCTGTTTGTCAGCCCAATTCCGTAGGTCAGATATGAAATGATAAAGAATAGCAAAGGGTCAGTATACTCAAAGTCACTCAGCTGTTTAAGTAAAAATTAATAAGTTCCAAGACGTTATGTATAATTCTAGCGCATAATTACTATTCAGTGAACAAGAAAATGCACATGCAGACAGACAGGCTAGATATGGGAACCCACCTTGCAGGCTTTTTAACTGATATTTACATTAACCATTTGGGTAAAAATTTTTTGTACCAACACACTTTTAAAAGTTAAACTGATTTATTACGGAATACGAGCAGAACATTAAATATTTCCATGAAATCCTTTTCTAGGGACAATCTCATACTAAGCTGCAAATCTTATATCAAGGACAGGGGTTCAAATAAATTTCGGCATCAAGAGCTCTATGCAGCAAAACACAGTACACAGTACTAAAATCGGAATTAACAAGATTGATTGTGACGCCCCACATTTTATCTTGGCCTGATTGGCATAAGCTGTAATATAAGATACAGTGAGCACATGCATGTTTTTAGTCCGAAAAAAATTGAGTAAATCTGCAACCGCTGCTCGCATCAATATGATCATCATGCTTCTAACTTTAGAGGTAAGAGTTAGATGACGCAATGGTTAGCGCACTGCACTCGCATTCAGGACAACTTAGGTTCAAACCTCGTTGGGCCATCCTAATTTAGATTTTCTGTGATTTCACTAAATCTCTTCAGGCAAATGCCGGGGCGGTTAATTTGAAAGGGCATGGTCGACTTCCATCCCCAACCTTCCCTAAAACGTCGGGAATGATGACTTCGCTGTTTTGTCCCTTCACAAAATCAACAAACCAACCATTAGAGGGAACATAGAGACATTACATACCACCAACAAAGGGAAGCAAAACGGACCACCTGTAAGAACTGGAAACAACCTCAGGTTACCCTAATGCACTCTAAATGAGCAACGTGAATATTCTAATAATAAATTTCTGTACAGTTTCCTTGAGATGATCACACATACTAAACGTAATATAGTCACAGAACGCTCATAAATCTAAAAACAAATCTTCACTAGATATCTCTAGTATGAAATAGAACAACATATGGCCCAGATGTACTAATAAAATTTATTATAGAAGGGAAAAAAAGCAGGAACCGAAAGGGTTGCACTAGACAGGCACTCACAATAACCAAATAACCGATATTTATATTTTTTAACTTCTTTTATATTTTTTAACTTCTCCTAAAACATGCTATTACGATAACTCGCAAATATTTATATTTGATTTGACCCCTTTATGATGTCATTATGCGGTTAATTATACCCAAACTGTAATACTGAGCAGGTCAGTTCACCTCCTTCCATCCTCCAGCTTGCGAATTTTTTATAGTTGTGAACCCACTTATAAGCTATAATAATTACCGAAAGTTCTGTACGTAACATAGATATGTATGTGTGTACATATACAATGAACAGCCAAAGAAACTGGTACACCTGGCTAATATCGTATAGGGCCCCGCGAGCACGCAGAAGTGCAGCAACACGACGTGGCATGGACTCGACTTACTTCTGAAGTAGTGCTGGATGGAGCTGACACCATGAATCCAGCAGGGCTGTCCATAAATCTGCGAGAGTACGACGGGATGGAGATCTCTTCTGAACATCAGACGTTGCAAGTCATCCCGGATATGTTCTATAATGTTCGTTTCTGAGGAGTTTGGTGGCCAGCAGAAGTGCTTAAACTCAGAAGAGTGTTCCTGGAGCCACTCTGTAGCAATTCTGGACGTGTGGGGTGTCGCATTGTCCTACTGGAGCTTCCCAAGTCCGTCGGAATGCACAATGGACATGAATGGATATAGGTGATCAGACAGGATGCTCACGTACGTGTCACCTGTCAGAGTCTTATATAGACTATCAAGGGTCTCATATCACTCCAATTCCACACGCCTCACACCATCACAGAGCCTACGCTAGCTTGAAAAGTCCCCTGCTGGCATGCAGCGTCTATGGATTCATGAGGTTGTCTCCATACCCGTATACGCCCATCTACTCGATACAGTTTGAAACGAGGCTCTTCCGAGCAGGCAACGTGTTTCCAGTCATCAACATTCCAATGTCAGTTTTGACGGACCCACGCGAGGCGTAAAGCTTTGTGTCGTGCAGTCATCAAGGGTGCACGAGTGGGTCTTCAGGTCTGAAAGCTCATATCGATGAAGTTTCGTTGACTGCTTCGCACGCTGAAACTTGTTGATGGACCAGCACTAAAATCGGCAGCAATTTGCTGAAGGGTTCCATTTCCGTCACTTAGAACGATTCTCTTCAGTCGTCGTTGGTCCCCTTCTTGCAGGATCTTTCTCCAGCCGCAGCGATGTCAGAGATTTGATGTTTGCGGGACTTCCGATATTCACGGTACACTTATGAAATGGTTATATGGGAAAATACACACTTCATCACTACCTCGGAGATTCTGCGTCGCATCGCTCGTACGCCGGCTATAGCACCACTTTCAAAGCCATTTAAGTTTTGATAACCTGCCATTGTAGCAGCGTAACAGATCAAACAACTGCTCAAGACACTTCTCTTATGTAAGCATTACCGACCGCAGCGCCGTATTCTGCCTGTTTATACTGCTCTGTATTTGAATACGCATGCCAATACCAGTTTCTTTTTGGATTCAGCGTATATAGAGTTAACAGGATGCAATGCGATGTTTTTATAATGTTTCGCGAAAATTTCCGATGCCAGTAGTTACAAAAAAATACTGAAAACAACTTTTCTCGTCCTACATTCCTTAAATAATAAGTTCATTCTTTGAGTAAGAGATTTTTCTGTTTTTAATATGTTGCACCACCAACATATTTTCTTGGCGTTGTTAAGATCTAGGACTATCTTGTGTGTTGGCCTGGACACACAGACTCTCTCCCTTACAGAATCCATTGACCAATGGTAACGTATGAGAGGTGAGGGGGAAATTCGTATGATACAAGTACACAGAAAGAACCTACGAATTAGTAAATTACTTTTTTGTGCTACGGAAACCGTTGATGAACTGTTATTAACTGTAGCTCATCATTTGTTTTAGGCTGACTATCAGTGCTCATGACTGTACAAGGTGTCTTTCGCAGCATCTCCAGCCCCAGTGTGTGTCAAATTCTGTGGATGTTTTCTGGGTCTACAACGGAAACATATGTCTGAACGTATGTTTGAAAAAAGGGCTTTACTCCTTTCATTACATTTAGTTCATTTAATTAATCAGGTAGCTAAGACAGTATGATAATTTCCTTGCTACGACATCTTTGTTGCATGTCGAGTGCCTCCTATCATTATTGCAAAAAGGAAACGCTGTTAGCTTCAAATGAATACAGTAGTAAGATACTATTTTAAAAGTTATTGGGTATTGGTACCATGTCATTCTTGGAGGATGACCCGCTCCTATGTTTTGGCGAAACGTTTATGAGATAACTGTGGCTTACTACTATGCAATATTGTTTCATTTTCCGCCGCTCTTCATGGCTGTTTTATTGAAGGTACTAGTCATGTTAGATTGGAAGGAAAGTTTTCGCAATTCTCGCTGGGAAAGTGAGCTGCCGGTGTCGTCTCAAGTTACGGTTTTGTTGCCAGAAGGCGGCCAGCGAGTCTCGGTAGCAGGGCGGCTCGGTAGGTGGCTTGTAGGGGTGGGGGATAGGGCGGGGGGGGGGGGGATGGGAACACCCCTTCGAGCAGGTTCGCAGAAGTCGAGCTGCGGCCAAGTCTGCGCTTTTGTGGGAGAGAGCAGGCACCTGACGTTGCTGGAAGCAAAGAGCACTGGGTTGCCACTGCAGTCCCAAGAGAGTGACTGTGCAAGATGGTTCCCTTTCCTGTATAGACACCAAAGGACAGGGTGGTGTGCAGGTGCCCAAATAGCTTGAGAAAATCCATTGTTTTTTCTCCAAAATTTTCGTTTTTCCAGGGGAATGAGTCGCCCTCACCACCATGCTTCCTGCGAAAAAACGGCCCAATTGGTAGAACTCTATTTCTTTCTAGTACCAACCTCTCCTTTGTTACTCTTCGTTTCATAAACTTAGAGGGGGAAGTTTCGCTGCGTTATCCAGATGTTACGCGAATAAATTATACTCTCGTTCATGACAAACTAGCAACAGCATTGAGTCCCCTCCTCGGTGTGACGTATTTAGAAAGTTTGGCAGGTGGGGGTTGTGTACGAGGATTCTGGGGCTTTCATGTTCTGGCCGCGATCGAGTTTTGATTGTTGCATGCCAGCTGATTTTTAGGAAATGTAAGCTTCACAATTACGGTAGAGTGATCCATGTTCTGGGTAGCTCTTCACTTACTTGCTGCACCATAAAATTTGTGTTGCCTTATTGATTACACTTTTTGGGTACTTTTGTCTCGTTAACATGCTGTCCAGATGAGGAGATCTTGTTGTGTTTTCTCCAAGCAGTCTTCTACATAATTTGGCATCCTCCCAACAGTGTTAGCGTGACCTTTTGTGATTTCTGTTGAAATTTTAGAGACCTTTACTCTCTGTCAATTATTATGTAAATTATGTCCATTTAGCAGAGAAAATAAAAGTTTTTTGTACTCAGTATTAACTGAGATTTAGAAATACCTTAATTATCCTAAAATATTCCCATGCTTAGGTGACCTACAAATAACAAATAAAACCTGCTCCATGAATAATTTATTGTTATCATTATCACACTCTGTCTGCAGTGTTTGTGGCCAATCGTAACAACCAGTTATTTAAAGTTCAGAAAAGGTAATGAACATTGCGCTTGCTCATCTGGTATGACAGAGAGATATTTTGATCTCTCTTAGTACATGTTTTGTGCTTATTATCATAATTTCATTTAACGATCTGGTACTGTCCGGCAACAGCAAACAGCAACGTTTTGCGGAAAGTTTTTATCATAGCTCAGGTTAAGGACATACTGCACGACTGAGTCAAATTTATAGCTACAAGAAAAACCTTTCAATTCATTCGTAAGTTTCCACAAGAATGATGTGATACTAATGGTAACATAGAATCATCTAACAATGGCCCTGAAAGACTACGCTCCTATGGAGCAGAACATAAATTTTTGAAAGTTGACATTCACACTACTAACGCACCCATAACGATGGACGTTTCACCGCGAAGCCAGGCTGGACGGGGATTCATGCATGTGGCTATCGTGCGAGAATCGGCAGCCTCGTGCCAGTCAACGTCTTACTGAAATGGAGCTCGCTCACTTCACAACACATTCTGTAACTTGATTGAGCTAAAATGTTTAATGTTAAAGGCTTATAACTCCACTGAACGAAGTGTAATCAATAGGAGAAACCTCGAATGGCATTACAAATACTAAAGTCATGTTATTGGTAACAATTATATGGAATTATGGAAGGTTTTCTTTACTAAAAAATGAAACAGCTGATCACCGACTATATACTGTTCAAAAGTTCGTGCTACAACTACTTACTTTTAGACATAATAGTGAACGCTGGTTGGTTTCCAACGGTATCGTTATACGTTTTTGGATAATGTTGATATTGTCTAAAAATGGAGGGCTTAAGTATTACTCGCAGGTCGTCGACCAGTATTTCTTTCTCCATCGAGTGGTTTAAGTGCGCCCACAAGATATTTTCCACGGAGCTACAAGCTCGTTTTCCAGCGGAGGTGATTTAGCACTGGTCCCATCCGCTTTTTGCTCGTGTTCAATCAGCGCTACCGTGTCCGCGCTCGAGCTCGGAGGTTTAATTGACGATGGTAGTGTCACCCGGACACATAAGTCTCTTTTATTGATTTTGTAGACCCACATACTACCCTCTACGATAAAAAATTTACGTCTATCCATCTGACACAACGTCTGCACCGCATTGCCTCTTTCGCATAGGATCGCATGAGATCATTGCTCACAGCGGCAATATATTCCTTCGATATTTTTTCATTATACTTTCAATTCACAATATCTGCTGTTACATGAAACTTTAAGGAGAGCGGTATTTCTTACATATTTTACGAAAGTGGTAGAGTGTTGAGCTATGTATTGTTTACTTCATCTCCTTTATTTCAAGTTTATTCAGTCACCGAAAAGTGAGCTCGGGACTAATTCTTCTGTGTTTTAGAAGTCGAGAGATATTTGTTTCCATTGATGTCTGTAGTACTTTAGACTATAAAATTTCATTTCAGATCGTTATTTCATTTAAACTAGCTTCTTATGGAGGAGGTTTTCCGTTTGTTACAATCGTGTACACTAAAGTTTTCTTTCGTGCAAAATATAAAACTAATGTAAAGGAGCAAGTGATGATCAGGTGAGACAAGGTTCGGAATATTGGTGTTACTGTTTACAAATAGATGCAGAAATACACATACGAAACTATTGGTATCAGGAACTTCATAAATAGCATAAAATAACACACACATCAGAAATCAGATCACTGCACCTGAGCGCCAGTCGACGTCTTACATATTCGCAAAAGTTTAGTAAGTTTAAATTATGTAACTAAGGTACACTATGTGATCAAAAGTATCCGGTCATCCCCAAAAACATACGTTTCTCATATTTGATGCATTGTGCTGCCAACTACTGCCAGGTGCTCCACATCAGCAACTTCAGTAGACATTAAACATCGTGACAGAGCACAAGGGGCCGCATCGCTGAAATCACGGACTTCGAACGTGGTCAGGTGATTGGGTGACACTTGTGTTATACTTGTGGACGCGAGATTTCCACACTCCTAATGATCCCTAAGTCCACTGTTTCCGATGTGATAGTGAAGTGGAAACGTGAAGGGACACGTAATGCACAAAAGCATAAAGGCCGACCTTGTCTTTGACTGACAGAGACTGCCGACAGTTGGAAAGGGTCGTAATGTGTAATAGGCAAACATCTATCAAGACCATCACACAGAAATTCCAAACTGCATCAATATCCACTGCAAGTACTATAACAGTTAGGCTGGAGGTGAGAAAACTTGGATTTCGTGGTCGAGCGGCTGCTCATAAGCCACACATCACACCGGTAAATGCCAAATGCCTTGTTTGGTGTAAGTAGCATAAACATTGGGCGATTGAACAGAGTAAAAACGTAGTGTGGAGTGACAAATCACGGTACACAATGTGGCGCTGTGATGGCAGGGTGTGGGTAAGACGAATGCCTGGTGAACGTCATCTGCCAGCGTGTGTAGTGCCAACAGTAAAATTCGGAGTCGATGGTGTTATGGTGTGGTCGTGCTTTTCATGGAGGGGCCTTGTACTCATTTTTGTTTTGCGTGGCACTATTACAGCACAGTCCTACATTGATGCTTTAAGCACCCTCTGGCCTCCCACTGCTGAAGAGCAATCCGGGGGTGGCGATTGCATCTTTCAACACGGTCGAGCACCTGTTCATAAGTCACGGCCTGTGGCGGAGTGGTTACACGACAATAACATCCCTGTAATGGACTGGCCTGCACAGAGTCGTGATCTGAATCCTACACAACACCTCTGGGATGTTTTGGAACGCCGACTTCGTGCCAGGCTCCACCTACTGACATCGATACCTCTCAGCAGTGCAGCACTCCATGAAGAATGGCCTTTCTTTCCCCAAGAAACCTTCCATTATTTGATTGAACCTGTGTCCACGAGATTGGAAGCTGTCATCAAGGCTAAGGGTGGTCCAACACCATTTTGAATTCCAGCATTACCGATGGAGGACGCCACGAACTTGTAAGTCATTTTCAGCCAGGTTTTCCAGATACTTTTGATCACATAGTGTATCTACATTCAATCAGAGACGGCTCCTTAAAGCATGGAATTTTTTAGCTTTGTTTACTCTTGTCGCTAAGTAGAATGAAGCATTTTTTGGCATATTTAATTATTTTGTGGTAATGGTTTGTACGTTCTGCCACAGCTCGTTTTTTATTCACGGATATGATAACAGAACTTTTGAATGGTTATACTACTATTCCTTTCGGTTTACCTTGTAAATATTCTTGTGCTAAAGGGTACAGGGGTTACTCCAATTATATAATAACAAGTTTTGCCTCACGTTTATTTAATTACATTATTTTGGATAAAATTACGATCAGAAAATTCTTCATCTGTTAATTTAATGATAAGTTTACTTACTTCTGTAAAAGGCAAGAAATACAAAAGCATGTGAGCCGTGCTTGCTTTGGTATCGATACCTGCCGCATATTAAACTGTTTTTATTGTCATAGTGACAGGCTTACCTGTGTCCTGCCAGACGCAGACTAACTGCTTGCCGATGGGATTTAACCACACACAAATCCTCTCCTGCTAGGAATGTTTTCTTGCCGTTTCGCATTCTAACTGTTCACCATGGATCGAGAGCCGATTCATCCGGTTGTGAACGGAGTGGGACGTGGGCCTACCATAGCTGAAGCCTTACGGCTTCCTTCTGCCTGGGTGGTCGAAGGTTTGTATCTTAAGAGTCGGCGCGTTTCTTATTTCTGCTGCTTTGGTTAGTGGAAACTGAGCTGCCACGATTTTCTTTACAGCTGAAGACCAGAGTAGAATTAAAATTGCTGAATACCTTTTGTTACGTATGACCAAATTACTGTTTGTGATGTGCAGAAACCCTTGTTCTCTGAGCGAGGCTGTGTTGTAGAGATCTAATTTGGGATTTCAAAATATGGTTCAAATGGCTCTGAGCACTATTGGACTTAACATCTGAGGTAATCAGTCCCCTAGAACTTAGAACTACTTAAACCTAACTAACCTAAGGACATTACACACATCCATGCCCGAGGCAGGATTCGAACCTGCGACCGTAGCGGTCGCACGGTTCCAGACTGAAGCGCCTAGAACCGCTTGGTCACACTGGCCGGCTTTGAGACTTTGCGTGTAACTCTGTCCAGCCTCTTTTTAGGAACCGCTATGTTACTATCAGTCCCCAGTATAAATTAACATTCCGAGTTAACAGTACATGTCCGAGTTGTACTTAGCCTACTTGTAAATTGCAAACAGACTTCAGATAATAATTTAGACTGTTTTACAGAAACCTTATATCTGTATTCTTTAACAAAAAATAGTCTCTCTTTAAATGGTGTGCGTCCTTTGAACGGCCCCTTAATTAAAATTTACGAGTGGTTAATATGTGAAATTGTTTGTTCTCGTGTGCACACTCATGTTTGCGATTGCCGTATATATTTTTTAAGATTCATGAATCGAACGTGAAACCTGAAAGGGCCCTATATTCATTTTCGTTGTTGGCACCTGGTGGATAATGTTTGAATTTTATGCTGTCCGTGGCAGACTGAAAAAAGCGACCGAGGGATGTCTAGGCTACGTTAAACCTGGTCTCCTTATACACTACTGGCCATTAAAATTGCTACACCACGAAGATGACGTGCTACAGACGCGAAATTTAACCGACAGGAAGAAGATGCTGTGATATGCAAATGATTAGTTTTTCAGCGCATTCGCACAAGGTTGGCACCGGTGGCGACACCTACAACGTGCTGGCATGAGGAAAGATTCCAACCCATTTCTCATACACAAACAGCAGTTGACCGTTGTTGTCTGGTGAAACGCTGTTGTGATGCCTCGTGTAAGGAGGAGAAATGCGTACCATCACGTTTCCGACGTTGAAAAAGGTCGGATTGTAGCCTATCGCGATAGCGGTTTATCGTATCGTGACGTTGCTGCTCGCGTTGGTCGATATCCAATGACTTTTAGCAGAATATGGAATCGGTGGTTTCAGCAGGGTAATACGGAACGCCGTGCTGGATCCCAATGACCTCGTATCACTAGCAGTCGAGATGACAGGCATCTTATCCGCATGGCTGTAACGGATCGTGCAGCCACGTCTCGATCCAAGAGTCAACAGATGGGGACGTTTGCAAGACAACAACCATCTGCGGGAACAGTTTGACGACGTTCGCAGCAGCATTGACTATCAGCTCGGAGACCGTGGCTGCGGTTAAACTTGACACTGCATCACAGACAGGAGCGGCTGCGATGGTGTACTCAACGACGAGCCTGGGTGCACGAATGGCAAAGCGACATTTTTTCGGATGAATCCAGGTTCTGTTTACAGCATAATGATGGTCGCATCCGGGTTTGGCGACATCGCGGTGAACGCACATTGGAAGCCTGTATTTATCATCTGAATTTCTTCTTGGTGTAGCAATTTTAATGGCCAGTAGTGTATCATAGCCCGAGTAACAACCAAAAGTGTTTGAATTGTTGTTTAATGTAATTAAAGTTTTCATTGTTTAAATTCTAATAGTTGATTCTCTCACTGTTTATCGCATTCAAACTTGTGTGTACAAGCTTTACAACTTGTTTTAATGTTTCCCGCTCCATGCTCCGTACCACTTTAGTGGTATGGGTCCATAGGTTTTGTAGTGTATGAGGTTAAGAAACTGACAGGGAGCAATTCTACTTCTTGATCTTTTAGTTATATTAGGTGGTGATGGCCATGGATAAAAGAGCTGTATTAGGCGTGTCGCATTTGACGAAATGCCAACTACAGTATTTGTTGCTTAAAGGTGATTTTGTTATAGAAAAAAAAGCACTCCGTCTTCAGCCCACAAGTGGCCCATCGGGACCATCCGACCGCCGTGTCATCCTCACTTGAGGATGGGGATAGGAGGGGCGTGTGGTCAGCACACCGCTCTCCAGGTCGTTACGATGGTTTTCTTTGACCGGGGCCGCTACTAGTCGGTCTAGTGGCTCCTCGATCGGCATCACGAGGCTGAGTGCACCCAGAAAAATGGCAACAGCACATGGCGGCCCGGGTGATCACCCATCCAAGTGCCGGCCACACCCGACAGCGCTTAACTTCGGTGATCTGCCGGGAATCGGTGTATCCACTGCGGTGCGGCCGTTGGCACCAAATAGTTCAGAATGCGTCTTCGCGGTGCGTTGGACTGCTAAGTCGTATACCAGCTGACAGCATTAGCGAGATAGGGCCCCTCCATGCTGTATGCAGTCGTTTACTATCTGGATGTAGGCGGATACCGAGTTGTTGCAGGAAACCTCCCCTTTATATTTGTGGATCCTTGGAATACAAGCACATCTGAAATTTACGTGTTATTGTGTTAAGAATTTATTGATGGCGAACACTAGATTACTAAATTGACACGTATCAGGTTAAAGTGGACTGTTTTCTCCAGGATCTACGTAAGCGGGGTAATGAGTTTGGAATCATAGATAGAGAGAGGGGGAGGCGGGGTCGGAAGGCGGGGAATGGTGGGGTAGGTGGAAAAAGTTCAACACATTAAATAATTAACCCGCTTTAGCTGATAATCCAAAGTATCAATAAATTATCTGTCTCAACAACTTGTGGAATTATAACTGTTTAGTAGTTACAAAATCCGGCTAAAGTCTTTCAAATTTTCCATTCAGCAATATTTCAACTTATTTAGCCACTGGCCTGTAGGAGATTAAGCATAATTCCAGCCGGAGAACATTGATAAGGGTTAACTTTCGTGAAAAATTGTTTCATGAAAATTTGCCGTTTAGACCTAGGAATGAATTTGCCAGTCAGCATTTTTATCATGTTCAAAATCGTGATTTGTCAATCATCCCGTATTGTGAGGACATTCAGAAGCCCAAGTTAGCTCCGTTCCTTCCGGGAGGGAAGCATTTACTAATATCATAGAAGATAGGCGGCCAGAAAACCGCGTTCGCATACAATACACTAACAAATTGCACACTTATGCTGAGGTAATTATAGTGATGGTGGGTAGAGACATCATCCAATTTAGTGACGAAAAGTTTGTCATCTTTGAGAGCAGGTTTCAGCCCTTTTCAGTTAAAAGCAGATCATCTCATAACAAGGAAAATCATTTGGCAGGTGATAATAGAGTAAGCTTCTGTTGCAATCAGATAAATCATCTGAAGGCAATAGTTGTCCCCATTATTCGATATCTCCCTGTAGGAATAAGGTTGGGCCATCAAAAGGCTGTAATAAGGTAAAGGATAAGACGTCTGGGGAGGTCAGACTGTGTGCCGGACGGAGACTTGATTTCTGGAGTTTTGCGTTTTGTGGTAAAGTGCTCTACCTACTGAGCTTCCCAGACACGACGCACGACCTGTTCTGACAGCTGTACTTACCCCGGTACCTCATTTCCTATATTCCTACCTTCAGAACCTCTTATACGAAATTTGCAAGACTAGCACTCGAGGAAGAAAGGATATTACGGGGATATGGCCCAGATACTAGCGCACACTGCACTGCGCACTGAAAATTGTATTCAGGAAACAACCCCCATGAACTATCATCCAACATGTGCGTTGCTTGACTGAGGTAGTAATATATCTTTGTTTGCTTATTATCGATAATATAAGGATATTCGTGTCGATAAATTTCCTCCTTTCCAATTAGTTTTCAAGCAATGTCGTGCTGTCACTGCGTAAATGTAGCCTATGTTTAGGGCAGTCTGAGTCAATTTAAGTAATCATATGCTGTCATGGCTAGTAATTTTTACCGTTGTGAACGCTTCAAACCCTCGTCCAGCCATTAAGATTTAGATTTTCCGTGATGTCGTTAAGGCTCTCCAGGCAAATGCCCGTATGGCTCCTTTGAAAGGACGAGGCCGGTTCCCTTCCCCATCCTTGACACATTCCGATCTTGTGCTCTGTCTCTGATGACCTCGACGTCGACGGAACGTTAAACCCAATCTTCCTTCATTTTAGCGTGGTGAAGGACGTTATCCACTGATGTGTAGCTTCATTGTGACCTCTTAAAGAAGAACGGGTCTATTTTAGATTATGCAGGTAAAAAAATTTTTTTCAGTTCCTGCCCAACAAAAGGCATTTGTTGCGTAATCATAGTTATATTCAGAGCGTTCATAATGTTCACTAAAAAGTTGTTCTTGTAATGCGTCTCATTTAAATAACTGGAAACCCAGCTAGTGCCTAAATTATTTCGCATCACTTCCCAGTGTACTTAACACAGCATACTGAATAGCAAATTCAGCCTACAGATCAAAATCCTCTCTGTCAAACTCCATATCGCTTGTCTCCTCCTCAAATGAAGGAAGTACGTCACATCATAGATCAATGTTTGGCTGATGGAGGGTTTAGGCCATCAATTTCACGGTAAACGTCACCTGTTTTACTAGGGGCAAACCTTTATTCCACCATTTGATGGTGGGATATACGGTCCTTAACCAGATTATCGTGCTGGAATTGGTCCACTTGTCCAGTCACCATAACTATTTCGCTTGGTTGCTAGAGCCCTCTGTCCTGTAATTCTCAATATTAGTCGGGCCTGTCATCAGGTGCAGTTGACTTCGTACCCCTTTTAAGTATGGACTAGAATTTGATTTAATATAACTGTAGTCGGTTTCTTCACTGCAGCGGCTATTGTGCCACGTTTACTCGATTCTGTTCTAAGTGAACTTAAGTTCAGATGCCTTTACAGTTATGATGATGACGTATTTGTGTAAAATAAAATCTTTCCAGAACACCTTGATCGTCTTCACCAGGTTCAGTGCCGCTTACGAGAAGCCAGGTTAACTGTGAAACCTTCTGAGGTTAATTTAGACCGTCAAGAAATATCCTTTTTGCGACAAATTGTCTCGGCTGATGTCATCGGGACTGATCAGGATCACATTAAGTGTATGTATCAGATTTCTCTGTATTTGTGTAAGGAAGGTGTGGCTGGACTTATAAACACGATGAACCTTCTTAGAATATTTCTTTCTAATTTTCCTAATTGGCCGCACTTTTAAACTAATTACACCACAAACCGGGGCGTTCCAGCTGGCTGACACCCAACAAGCTGCCTGAAAAGTGGAGGAACCGGCTCGAATTTTGGGCTGGTCCTTGTTTTGTGCTTGGGTTTGTTCCTAGGACTGACACGCCTAATTCCGAGATACCCACAGAGCTAATTAAGTCACATAGTAGTTAAAGATAGCTGTTGACCTATCCATGATGGTTCTTGACATCTGCAGAAATTAAATATTCATTCATGGAGAATCCAATTTCTGGGAGTTCGAAGTGTAACGTAAGGAAATTTGTTGGGCAATGTCAGGAGTGTAGGATGGCCAGGCCCAGGTCAAATACCCTCTGAGGTCTTTTGCATTCAAACGGAGAAGCATATCCCATGGGTAAGGCTTTTGTCGATTATCTGGGATCTCTTGCCAGTACAAAAAATTACAATATCTATTCATTTATTGTGGATGAAGAATTTCCTCCTTTTCTGGCTGACTTCGAATGAAAAAATGACAACCAGAGCTAGCGTCCAGCAGAGGCCAGTAAGATATTGTCAACAGTATTCCTTCTTTGGTTTCAGCACCTTACCACCTGAAGCCCAACGCTGCCTGCAATTTCAGCACTGTATTTTAACTTTCAAAGAATTTCACATTCTTAGTTTGTACGCTGAATTGATGTAATGTACATTAAATATTTTACTTTCCTCTGTGTTTCGCTGTTGCGTTATTTTAGTTCACATTTTCAGCTACTATATGATTTCGCAGCTGCATTTTCTTTTCTTTGTATAACTTCTGTCCATTTCGGGAGATATTCTGTTGGTCAAAAGACTTTAAATGTAATATAATACATTACAGAATTTTCTAGCACTTGTTCTGATAGTTCACGTAAACAAAGGTGAAATAAGGTCAGACCGTCTAATAAAGCCATTTTCTGATAGTTTACATCAATGACAATAACAGTAATGAATTTTGCTAAATTTTAAAAGCATTTATTTAACCTGTGTTATTTGTAGTGAATTGCTACTTTGTTTGTTGGAAATTAGAGGTAATACTTTGTTGCATTAAGTTCTCAGAAAATACCAGCACTACAGTTATATTAAATATACAGTCACTAATGCTTGTATACAGAACGAAACATATCAGCACCTTTCATTATTAAAGCAATTTAACTCTCTACAGAAAATACGCTTGCACTTTATACAGCAACCATCTTGGATATGTGAAGCGGGCGTTTTTCGTGTACATGTGCCTGGATGTACTTGAAACAAGACTGTATTACAAGATTCATATAGGAAGTGTCACTGTTGTATTAGTCGATACTTATGAGTGCAGTACTATTCTGTGTATATCCATCGAACGTCAGGTGACAGTCTTACCGGCGTATTTCGATAGCCTGTGAATACAACTGTCTGAAATCAAGTTATAGGATATTACACCATCCGTACGTCAACGAAGTCTTTACCTTCTTGCGGTTGAGTTACGTCCAGGTCCTGGTCTTGATATGAAGCTCACAGCGTTTTGTTGGTGAAGTCTGTATGACTCTGTAAATATAAGCACAAGAAACTTTCCTAAAGATTTTCTTTGTCAAGCACTTCACAGTTTCACTGTTGCTCCATGGCCGACTTTTACATATAGGGTGGACATTTATATTGGTATCCTTCGTTCCTCTGCTACCTTCGAGTAATCCTGTGACAGGATGGTTCATTGCCAGTTACCATTTAGCGTTATCCAATTTTTGTATAACGCATAAGGGACGTGTAACTGCAAATGCAGACTATATGACAGGGTTACGTGTAATATCACCATCCCTGAAGCTAATATTTCTGCTGTATAGATCAGAGCATGGTAATATGATCCTCTAATTAATTTCCCTTGGTAAAGCGTAATCATCGTTACCTGTACCCGTTTGGAGTCGCACATGAGTCGTCACTATGCTACAAAAAGGTATTCTTTGGGGTCTACCCGACGTGATATAATCGGCAAGTCCGATAATAATTTTAGATTATTTATTACAATAATATTCAACACCACTGAACGTCTTCTGATAATAGTGTTTTATCAATAATGACATTTCTATTGCTTCAACTAATATGACTTGAATGAGACGTTAGTATGATCTGTTTGATGAACCGCTTATTTGATTAAATTATATATGGCAAAAAAGGCAGAATGATAGCGATACTGGAAATACCATTGTGGTCTCAAACACAAGAGATCCTGTGCAGATGACTTCTTCATTGTACAACAGATAATGGAAAAACTTGTAGCAGTAACGAACGAGCTACATTTTGCCTTTGGAGATTTAGTAAAAGCTTATGACTGCTTCTGAGGGCAGACTATGGAAAACTTTGAAAGATTTAGGTATGGGTGGACGTCTTTTGCAGGATGCCATTGAAGTGTGCTGCGATAGTAAGATGCCGTCTAAAAGAGGGTCAGAGGCTCAAAATTAGCACAACCAGTCAATGTTACAAAAGGACAGAGACAAGGCTGCAGCATGTCACATGGATTGTCCAGTTTATACCAAGAAGTGGCTCTCCTAAGGTTGACAAACAGTTGAGAGGAGTAGGAATCATTATTAATTATGCGCAGACGTTTTCGTTGCGTTTGGCTGACAATCAAGCCACTTTAGCACAAAATGAACACGATCTTGAGTACATGATACGAATTCATATCACGAATACGACAAATGGGAACTACAGATGTGTCTGACAAAGACTAAGTATGTAGCCTGGCAAAGACTAAATATGTAGTAGTGAATAGTAAACAGTGACATTGGATTAGAAGTTCAATGACGGAACAGTTATGAGACAGGTAGAAAAATTTTAGTCCCTAGGCGCATACGTTGACGATAATGGATTGGTTAATGTAGAAGTAAAATACAGAAAACAACAAAGCAGAATGGAAATAGAGTGTATGAATGCCTTTTGCTGTGGCAAGAACATTTCTAACAGCTATGAGAAATGGGATGAGAAGTTAATATTTGAATATGTCTTATGAAACGTATCACACCCGTGGATTTTAAATGCACCTCTCAAAACAAGACTAACAGCTGTGGGGACGGATTACTTACCAAGAAACGCCAGTATATCAAGAACCGAAATAAAAATAATGATGAGATAAAACCTAGAAAGAAAATCTTTAAAAAGAGAGGGTTTCATCTCACGTGCGCTTCAGTGCTCACGATACCAGATATACCAGCAACCATCTGCCAATTGGACAGTTTTGAAACTTCGCTGTGTTGAAAGCTCTCTCGTGACACTTAAGCGGTAGCTAATACAGACAACTGACGATCGAACAGGAACCGCTGGAATGTCATTGCTCTGAAATAAACACAAAGACTCCACCCCCTGGTCCAGTAATGAGTAATTAACAACCAAAACCTGCCACCGAAGAAATCGAAAAAATCATTAACTAAAATTTCCGGGCTGAATTGCCGTGGTCCTTCTAGGAAGGAGAAGAAGTTTTGTGTATGGACCACGGCAATTCAGCCCGGAAGTTCTAATTAATGAAGACGCCGGCCGTGAAAGCTTACATGCTACGAAATCGAAAAAATATTACTATTGTCAACATTATGTATAAATTTGTTTCACGATTGCATGAAACAATCACCATGTTCTCTGGTACACAAATTTATCAGCAGTATCCAGACATTCGTATGTCATTCAGAACTAACCGCTGTACCTCATGAGAGACGAACCCACCAGTTAAGTGGAAGGTGCCGAGTAATGTGTTGTCAGTACAGAAGTAGAAACAGCAGAAAATGGCAGTCAGCAGAACACAATGACTACGAACTTGGAGCAAGCATTGATGTCAGCCGAGCAGCAAATCCATCACGGTCAGTTAAACCCCTATTAGGCTGTACAAGCCGACTGTTGGTGACTGTGAATTGGAAACGCAAAGGAACAACCACACCTAAACCGAGACCACGCAGATCTCATGTAATGCCAGACAGGGGCCGTCGAGGTTTACGGAGGGTGGCAAAGAACCTCCTGAAATCATCAGTAGGAATCACTCGTGATGTCCAATGTGCTACCGGTAGTTCACCAGGAACAGTGACTGGCGGCAGAATTTAAAGAGAATGGGGTGCAACGAACGAGTAGCACCTCAGAAGCGACACATTCCTGTAGTCAGTGGTAAGAGACGCTCGATGTGGTATGAAACGGTACAGTACGACACTGAGCAGTGAATGACTGAAAAGAGTGATTTGGAGGGATGAATCACACTATACATTGCGGCAAACCGATGGGATGATCTGGGTTTGGTGAGTGCCTGACGAACGTTACCTGACATCATAGGCACTGCCAACAGTGAGCCCGCATCTCGTGGTCGTGCGGTAGCGTTCTCGCTTCCCACCCCCGGGTTCCCGGGTTCGATTCCCGGCGGGGTCAGGGATTTTCTCTGCCTCGTGATCGCTGGGTGTTGTGTGATGTTCTTAGGTTAGTTAGGTTTAAGTAGTTCTAAGTTCTAGGGGACTGATGACCATAGATGTTAAGTCCCATAGTGCTCAGAGCCATTTGAACCATTTGAGCCAACAGAGATAAACGAAGGGGATGGATTTATGGTAGGTGGCTGTTTCCCGTGGTTAAGGTGTTCAAAAATGGTTCAAATGTCTCTGAGCGCTATGGTACATAACATCTGAGGTCATCAGTCCCCTAGAACCTAGAACTACTTAAACCTAACTAGCCTAAGGACATCACGACACATCCATGCCGGAGGCAGGATTCGAACCTGCAACCGGAGCGGTCACGCGGTTCCAGACTGAAGCGCCAGAACCGCACGGCCACACCGGCCGGCCAGTCACGTCGAAGTTCCTCTTACATATATGATGTTTATTTTAACTGAAGACATTGAAATATGTCTAAGACTACATATCCGATCAAGAAACGTTAAAATCCCAATTTGTCTGTCTCGGAGGGGGATATCCAGTGATACGGCATACTCGAACGCCGCTCCCCTCCTAATCCCCTACAAGGGTGGTGGGGAAAACTTTGAAATATTTAATGGGAACCCCCATTTTTACTGTAGATGGTATCTGTTCTTTCGGATATGTCCGAAAGTAACAGATATCATCTTCATATAGTTAAGGCTAACCGGCCATTGACCTTCTTCTTCTGTGTGGATGGACACGCATTGCCCGAACTCTTACGGGACTCGGTAAGATTGTCTGCCGCGAGTAATGGGTGTAATGCGCAGGGGCACTACGAATGATGGTGTAGACATTAAGTTGGGAATGTGCAAGGGATAAGTCACTGCAGTCGCTCTGTCTTCTGTGCCCTCGGTGGGTAAGATTGATAGAGCGTCTGCCATGTAAGCAGGAAATCCCGGGTTCGAGTCCCGGTCGGGGCACACATTTTCAACTATCGCCGTTGATGTATATCAACGCCTATCGACAGCTTAAGGTCTTAATTTAGTTATCATTTTATTCTAGAAAGCTGCACGGCCACCGATCGTATCTATTCTTGCAGACATGCCCGAAAGAACAGGTACCATCTTCATATATATTATCAGATTCCCTTAGCCGAAGAATGTAATCACGTTACAGCATTTTGTACTGATTGGAATCTGTCTGAGTTTAACAGGATTGTCGTTGGTTTGGCTACTGGCACAGCCGTTCTTACTCGTTTGCTGGATAATATTCTTGGAGAATTGAAACTAGCCTGTGTTTATAACTACTTGGACGACTTGGGGTGATCTATAGCCATTCGTTACAGGAGCATTTGGAACATATCCGGCAAGTTTTGGCTAGGCTGTAGCCGGCCGGTTTGACGGTTAAACCCAGTAAGGTGACGTTATCCAGGCAGCAGGTATCGTTCTTAGGTGACATAGTATCAAGCGAGAGCATTCGCATTGACCAGGAGCTCTCTCACCACCTGCTGACAAACGCGGGATTGCCAGGTTCAGAGGCATGGAGAATTATTTTAGGAGTTTTGTCCCTAATCTTTCTCAGTTGGTGGCTCCTTTAAATGAATTGCGTCGAAAAGCGGAGCGTTTTGAATGGGGACCTACCCAAGAGGCCGCGTTTGAGCACATTAAGGCAGCTACAGCCAGCCCTCCGGTTCTCGGAGTGCCAGATTTTAGTAATAAATTTATTTTACAAACCGACGGATCTAATGCGGAGATTTCGGCCGTCCTCCTACAGGAGTTCGAGGGTCAAAGGCAGCCATTAACGTACGCGTCTCATCGGTTAATCAGTGCCGAACTTAAATATTCCGTTTTCGAATTTGAGACACTGGCCGTCTTGTTCGCGCTGGAGAATTATTGGTTTTATCTCGATCATAGAGTATTTTAGCTAGAAACCGACAATCATCCAATACGCTGAGTAAAACTGGCCGTAAAGCCAGATAGGCAGTATGCATTTCAGCGTTTCAATTCGAGGTTAAACATATCAAGGGGACTGACAATGTGCTCGCGGACGTTCTCAGCCGTACGTTCACTGAACGTCCATCTAGTGAGCGCTTCCAAGAAACGGAGGAAGGCAATTTTAGTTGTGTCGTGTTAGGCGGTCTTCCTCATTTGTTTAGTGACATAGCCGACCATCAGAATCAAGACTCCACTTGGGGACCGGTTAAGGAACGGCTGTCAGCTGGGTATTCTTTAGATGGATATGTCATCAGAAAAGGCATTTTGTGTAAAAGGGTGGGACGTGCCAAGAAGCTTAAGATCTGCCTACCAACCACCCTGGTACGCCCCGTTTTTTATTACTTTCACAACAAGTTGATTGGCGGGCATTTGGGAACCTATAAGACCTTGCAGAAAATTAAGAAGCATTTGCCGAGGCTGCGTATGGACCGAGACGTTAGAGAGATGGTTTCTCGGTGTCGGTTGTGTATTGTGACCAAGCCTAACAACGCTCTTCAACAAGGCTTCTTGAGTTCTGAGCGAAAATCCTGCCCTATGGACAAACTTTACATCGATTATATGGGGCCCTTACCAAGCTCCAAAATAGGCCATCAGTACGTATTCGTCATTATTGATGCGTTTTCGAGGTTACCTGAATTCTTCCGAGTCGTAACGTGACTGCTGCTGCTACTATTGCGCCTGTAACTAACGTATTTACTGTTTTTGGACCCGCTAAGTAAATCGTTAGAGATAATGTGCCGGCCTTTCTTTCGGCTTCATTCAAGGCTTTCTGTTTTCAAAGCGGTGTGAAGCACGTGACCACCACTCTGCATTACCTGCAGGGCTCTTTCGCGGAGACGGTCAATCGTCATCTCAAATCCGCCTTGATTATCATCCATCAGAAGATGCCCAGTAACTGGGATACTAGTCTCCCTTGGCTTAGTTTTGCCTTCAATACAGCAAGCCAAGAGGCTTTGAAGGCTACTCCGGTTTCCTTGATATCTGCTTATCCTGTTAATTCCCCGCTTTCGAACTTACGGTGAAATCAAGATCTAATCCCTGCGGGTGTTACCCCTCAGATCGTCAAACTGGAATCGTGCCAAGCGCAATATTCTCAGGGCCCACAACAAACAAGCTGACCGTTACAACCGTAATTGACGAGCCTTTGTGGGTATACCAGGAGACCAGGTGTGTGTCCGCAGTTTTCCCAGGAGGGAGGTGCGTGTTGGAGACCTTGGAAAGTTCACTCCCCGTTTCCTGGGGCCGTTTACAATTATGCGTATATTAGGCCCAGTTAATCTTCTGGTTAAGGACAACCACACCAGTAAACAATACAGATCTTAATTTTTTTTAAATGGTTCAAATGGCTCTGAGCACTGTGGGACTTAACATCTGAGGTCATTAGTCCCCTAGAACTTAGAACTACTTAAACCTAACTAACCTAAGGACATCACAGACATCCATGCCCCAGGCAGTATTCGAACCTGCGACCGTAGCAGTTGCACGGCTCCGGACTAAAGCACTTAGAACCGCTCGGCCGCCGCGGCCGGCCATCTCAATCAAATTAAGTTTGGTTAGGCCACTTGTTGGGTTTCCCCCGAGTGGGGGTTGTTGGGGGGGGGGGGGGAGATTGAGCCGTGTTCCGGCTAACGTTGGTGTCGTTGGTAGGTTAGCATCGAGTAATAGGGATAGTGGCGTCTCGTTATCTTCTCGTGTTTACTGGCGCCACTATGTTTGCTAATGTTATCCGTCTGCGAGTGACATCAGCTGCGGTTATCGATACCTAATACCCCAGTACTATCTTTGAAAGGGAGTCAAGTGTTTTCCGGGTCTGAGTGTGTCCCGTAGTTCGGTTGGGACGAAGCAACAGTGAGGTCCGGCAGCGCAAGGACATGCTGGGTTTGCTGGCGGCACGCAGGCACTGCCGGACCGAGCTGCTGTAGTTGCGAGGGCGACGACCTCGTTCTCCACCGGACCCAGGACGTTTGACTTGAGTCTACATTAACCCAGTAGTGAAACTTCAACTATTTTGAGATCATACCATATGTTTGCACGTTGCTGCTCATAGGGTCGCTTAGACGAAGTGGAGTGTTTGGAGTTGGCGAAATTAATTAGACATCTACCACCTTTTATTATTAATCATTGACCTCCTTGTATTTCTTGATGAGGTTCAGCCAGCGGTATTTTTCAGACTAGTGGCCGCTAACGCCCCAGTCACCTGACCTGGAGGTTAGTGTGTTTTCATATCAATGTATCTTCACTCGTTTTGCCGCTGCTGTCCGATTATGCGTGTAGTTCGACAGCGTCCTTGATTGTGGTTCGGATATTTTTTTTCGAACTACTTTGGTCGGAGTGGGTCCTCCTGCTTCTATAAGTTCTAAACACTGGATTCGGAAGACGCAGTGCTGTCCCCCAGTTCCGTCTTGCCAGGGTTATTCCATCGTTGTGTTATCATACGATAGGTAAATGTTGCAAGAGTGCTGGCCTGCGTTTAAGCTGTCACTAGTTTGAGTTGCCATCTGGTTAAACGAACACTACTCTTGGTGGCCTGTCTCATCGCTTACGAAGTTGAACGACCTTCTCAGGTCGATCTTTGGAGCACTGTCTGAGGCCCACTTCTCTCTTGATTTGGTAAGATTGTTATGATTGTCAATAAGGCCTTCAGCCGTGAATGCCATTTTTCTTCAGAATTTTTGATTAGACATTGTCTCTTAACAGAGAAAATTTGTCCCTTTTTTAATAATTTTTTAGTATTTCTTGGAGAAGTTTAATTCGTTCTTAAGAATTTGTTATCTGGGCCATCAGATGTCAAAATGATTTTGAGTTATTACTATTGGGGCCTTCAGCCGACAAATAAGTTGAGTTTCTGGTCAATAAAACCTTCAGCCGTGAGTGCAAGTTGACTAAGAAATTTTTTATTACACATTGTGTCTTAACAGTCAAACTTGATAATTGTCCTTATTGTCAAGATTATTTGCAATTACTTGGCAAATAAAGTGTACATGATTAGAAAAACTGAGCAACCAATGGCAACTGAGTATGGCCCCGTCCACACTGAATACTGCGTTTCCGTAAGTACCACGTCGACCAGTGTGGCCGAGCGGCTCTATGCGCTTCAGTCTGGAACCGCGCGACCGCTACGGTTCGAATCCTGGCTGTGGCATGGATGTGTGTGATGTCCTTAGGTTGAAACGTCCCCTTTCAACAATTATACATGACTGTGCTTAAACTGACACACAATATTTTTAACGCAACGCAATCTGACTTTTACGCGCTAGCAATAAACAAAAGCTACACTAATTACACAAACTACAAAAAAAAAAAAAAAAAAAACAGAAGATTCCAGTGAGGTATCCTTGGCTAAGGGTCGACATATTAAACGTCTCCTTAGAAAAATTAATGAATTACTGTTCTGATAAACCTCTTACATTATTTGATTTTCAAACAGCTGAGCAAAACTGAACGTACTCAGACATTACTCTCTTTACTTATGCCGATCAACACTAAGCTGACACACAATATTTTTTAGCGCAACGCAATATGACTTTTAAAAATCCCTACAAGAGAATGGCTCTGACTAACATTAACCTATACGTTTCACAAATCACTTACCTCGCAAAAATCTTCGTTACTCGAACTACTGCAATACAGCGAGTGCCACTACTGCCAGCTAAATAAAAGCTTCAAACTACTGAAGGCACTAACTACTGATAGGCACAGTTAGCGAAAGAAAGATTTTGATAGAGAACAAACAATGTATGTACATTAATATTGTTCAAACGTAATTTTATATATATCAGTTCATGACATCCAGTCTTACAAATGTACTGTCTCTGATGGACACATGTCCAGATAATTTGCTCTAAAAAATCCGCCATCTCACTTCCCCACATCCACCACTGCTGGCAGCTCACCTCCAACTGCGCAACGCTATGCGCTGTTAACATCCAGCTGCCCACCACTACAATGGCGAGTATTACAACAATGACAACCAGCCACAGACTGCACACAGCACAGCCAGTGATTTTCATACAGAGCGTTATGTGGTGTTACCAATAAAGAAACCTAAAGAGCATACTTACATAGCCCCCACGCTCCCCACAAAAAATTTTACAAATCGTTTTGGGCAGTGGGCAATACAGATTTGAAATTTTTTTTCATAATTACAATAACAAGGATATCAAATGCACACACTTATTGATACAATGTTGGCCAAAAGCTAAAATTTTCTCACAGTCTATAAAGACAGTCCTGATCATTCATCACAGTAAAATTGGAGTGGTTTTTTTTTTTCTCAAAGTCTGAGCAGTAAAAGAAAATGCACACGGAAGTAGTGGATTTCCATGCAGTCTTGAAGAAGTAGTGTTGTCCTTCCAATGGAAAGACAATGCTGACTCTTGACATACAGACAGGTAATGGGCCACAACTGAGCAAACCCACAGCAGTCTGTCGAAGTCTTGAAGAATATTGGTAGGTAGGTCATCACAGAGCAGACCCACTGTAGTCCTAGTAGAGATTATGGTATTGGTGGGAAACCAGAGGTGCAGACCCACTGTAGTCCTTGTAGAAATAATGGTATTGGTGGGCCATCGAAGGTGCCGACCCTCTTCAGTCCTTGTAGAGACGGCCAGCAGCCATCTGTTGCGACTGTGCAGGTGCACAATCACCATTGAAGAATCTTGCAGACAATATCGCAAGTCCACTCATGCACCACAAAGTTTTTGGAATTATCCTTAGAACCAGCAGTGCTGTTAACCAGTCCCTTGCTGAATTATCAACACACATGCAAACACTAACAGTCCCTACTTCTCACGTATTGTCCATATACTATGACCAACAGAAACGTGTGCAGTGAAATGTAACTTACTTTGAAGAACTGGTGTCTATACAATTATAAATTTACAACATCAGAATACAATTACAAAGGTACAAAATACATCATTAAAGAACATAATAATACAGATAACACTTGTAGGAATACAGGCTTTACAAAAGAATAGAAATAAACATATACATCAGTGTTACAAGAACTATGACATAAGTACATACATAAAAGATCAGAATAACTTTTGGAAGATCAACTTCACACATGAGCAACAAAACAGAACAGATGAATAATGTTTAAACCTCTTTACAAAGTAAATAACATAGTATCAGAAAAATTCTACAACATAACTCTCATCAGCTAAAAACATAAAGACGGGAAAAACACAAATACACAAGGGTACACAAACATATAGGAGGAGAGGGCAGGGTTTGTTTTCAGTGTAACATTTAGTACTGCAGTCCAACTCAAAACTTCATTCCATAGATCTTTCATCTTATTTCAACATTTGTTTCCACAAAAAAAAAAAAAAAAAAAAAAGTCCAATCGAAGCACTCTTTCTGTATTTATATGTTCACATATTTCTTAACTCATTATTTATTTTCCATTATCTTACCTCATCATTTATTTCCAAGATAATCCTAACTAAACCTGTTGTCACTAAACCCTACTTTTTTGTTCATTTCCTCTTTCAAAATACTTTTTTGGCCAAACCATTTGCTTATAGCTTCCCAATGCATTTCTTCCAACTCATCACAACTCCTTCTCACATATAGCCAACCCCATCTTAAGCTAACTTAAATCTACTGAGCTCAGATGCATAAACTAGGGGCCAAGGCAATGCAGCAGCACAAAACAATTAATCCAAACAGCAATGAAAAAAACGGAAATTGGCAAAGCAAGCAGCAATAAATATAAATTAGCAAAGAAAATGCAACATTAGAACTAGTATGAGCCATTGTGCAGGAATAAGAAAATAAATCAATAGTAAAAATGGTTTAACAGAGTAATAGAAAGTGAAATTCAGTAGCACTATGCCTGGCAAACAGCAGCAGCAAGTGCAGTAACTTATACCGAAATAAGACACTGCTCAAGCAGAAAAAATATTACACTAAAGACAACAATGCATATAAGGGAAATGTCTATTCACATCTTAATGACTATGTCATTAAAGTGGTGGACCGCAACTTATTCTACCATAAAAATTACCAAGTACTTGAAAATAAAATCATGTATGCAGTTACTATTACTAGTCCCTTCTTATTGTTCTTTCCTTTCCTAGTGCTCCTTTTTTTTTAAGACTGTAGATCATAAAATTATTATCTAACAGATCTGTTGACAGAAAGTGTTCACATTAACAAATACATTTAATTTTATTTTATAAAACCAATGATGCAACACACCTGGAAAACGGATATCAAACAAAATAAGCAACTATATACAAAGTAAAGCATAAAAATATCATTCAGTAGTCATGAGGCATTTCATAAGTCAGTAGAAGTTCTCTCAATTCTCGTAGAAAGACACTTGTCCTAATCAGGTGTGCAGATGTACGAATATTTCCCATCAATTCATAAGCATTTCAGTAAGTAGCACAAAGTCTGAGTAATCATATGTTTCCAAGTAATGAGCGTGTTGTATTTGTGATGCTTTATACAAAGGAATGTCAATAGAGAAGATAATGGCCTCTTTTTTTCCACCTGTGTCTCTGAAAGGCACACACTAATACCTTTTTTCCAGGTGACTGTCGCGCAGCTGGGTGCCCACGACACATTATGTGAAGGTGGTCACTTAACTTCCTTACCGAAATATTTACAACACCAGTTTCTGCTACAGTGACAGTTAGATGCAAATAAAATTTCACAGGTAGAAATGTTTGCGTTACAAATATGTAGAAACAAAATTGTATAAATATAACAGTGTCCAAAAAATTTTCGCCGGCATTATGATACATTCACGCATTTACACACATTTCAACTCTTTAAGTACGATTCTAGGTTTCCAACATCCTTTTTCACAAACCAGAGTCCCTAATCACTACTCATTATTCCTTACCTTATTACACATATACATATTCGTCGACACTTCTTCAATATTTCATCATAAGAAATACGTAGCATAATCAAATTCCTCATATAGCATCAACTTGTTGATCATAAACATACCTCAACAGTATAATACACATTGTTATCATAATAATAACATCATATAAACCCAGCCAAATCTCAAAAACGTCGTAGCTTTCTGCATTAATTTCAAAACCTAAAAAAAATTCTCTGATCATTTCATAGTGTCATCTACCTCAAACGTACTTTAAAATGATGATCCCATACCAAATACATCATTCAAAGCTGTCATAGTATCACAATGGTTCTGAAAAATATATGAACAGTTCACAAAGTACAGACAAAATACAATTTCTTAAGTGTGAAGTTATCAAACTATGTAATTACTTAAACATCTGTCACAGACGTAGCAAAAAAAAAAGTTTGTTTCTCTGTTAAATAATCAAGTAGCTGTGTAATTCTGTGTTGGAGAAATATGGTACCGATGTGTAAGGTTGTATAAGCAAATACCATATTAGCAAGGGCTCCTTGTGCTTGCCACACACATGGTACACAAAGTAAGCGTGTACCCCCCTGAAGATTAATGTAATAATACCGTCAGGTGTTACAGATTACAGCAATGGAATGAAATGTATCACGGAAAACCTTTGTTATTCAAAAATCTTGAAAAATAAATGGTTTAAGTACAAAATTAATCACTCAAATACGTGTACTGCAACGCTAAACTGTGTGTCTTGTAAGATAATTCTGTCAAAGTGTCGTAGTTATCGTCCTCTGCAAGCAAAGTTCTGCAGAAATCAATGTACTTACCTCGTAATAAACAAAAGGGAAATGCTACGTGTATAGATATCGTAGTTATTATGTACATTACCATGATCAAGAAAGTACTATAATGTATCATGTTGTTGTGCTACGAAAAAGGCTGTCTCATTGTAGCTATACCACAAAGTTACTACTAAAACATGTTTTCCTTTCCAGAAGAATTCATAAAAACTGTGCAGAGATAAAGCAGATACAGCAAAAAAGCAACAATGTGAATTGTGTCACACATTAGTACCGTCGTGATATAGTCGTGTAGCTGTCAAATAAACTAACCACTGTGTCATCTGGTATCTCTTAGAAAGCACTTTAAATCCATAATGTATTTTCAAGTAAACCAAAATGTTGCAGTAAAATCTCATTAGCAGTATATGTTCTAAGTATGTAAGCCTTATGGTCTTTACGTAATTGTGCAAGTAACAAGCAAGAATGTACACACACTATAACACTGTGTCGTCTGTTCACTATAACAATGCACTAGTAAATACTGTCTAAGTATGTTCGCTAGGTTCTAGACTGGATAGTTATCTTCAAAATATTGTTGCATGTTAACAGTTTCTAAGTGTGACATACGATACTAGTAACGTCAAGTGGAAAATTTTATAGCAAAGATTAAGTTAAAAAGCAGATTATCTTTCAATAAACAGTTTTACATGTGAAATGTGGTGCAATCTTTTACCCTTTCTAATGTGCAGAGTTTCAACTTCAAAGTAATTATCATGTTGTATACGTCAGTAAGGAACACTAAAATTTTTTCTCAAGGTTAGCGTCTATGTTATTTTCCGCTGAGCCAGCCGGCGCACGTGGCTGCCTGCGGTGCGAGTCATTGTCTGTCTCTTTGTTGGCGCACGTCGTTATTGGGATTTGGACACCTAACTTCTACAAATTCACCTTGTCGAGGCGGCCCTGCCCTGTTTGAATCCCGCCAGTTCTGATGCAATTCAGGTCTGTCGTTACGATCATATCGTCTGTCGTCATGTCGGTAGATTCCATAGTTTCTTTCTTGTCGGTCACGTGGTGGAGAATTTCTCCCTGAATCGTAACTGCATGCTGAACTGTTGCGTCTGAAGTTATTCTGTATCCCTTCATATGTGGTGCAATCTTTTACCCCTTCTAATGTGCCGAGTCTCAACTTCAAAGTAATTATCATGTTGTATACATCAGTAAGGAACACTAAAATTTTTTCTCAAGGTTAGCGTCTATGTTATTTTCCGCTGAGCCAGCCGGCGCACGTGGCTGCCTGCGGTGCGAGTCATTGTCTGTCTCTTTGTTGGCGCACGTCGTTATTGGGATTTGGACACCTAACTTCTACAAATTCACCGTGTCGAGACGGCCCTGCTCTGTTTGAATCCCGCCAGTTCTGATGCAATTCAGGTCTGTCGTTATGATCATATCGTCTGTCGTCATGTCGGTAGATTCCATAGTTTCTTTCTTGTCGGTCACGTGGTGGAGAATTTCTCCCTGAATCGTAACTGCATGCTGAACTGTTGCATCTGAAGTTATTCTGTATCCCTTCATAATACTTGTTTTGGTTCCATTATTGTCTGTTTCTATGATTGTTTCTGTGATAGTCATTACCGCAGATAGGTGATATTTCCCTGTAATTTTTACTACTGTGCCAACGGTTGTCACACAGGTGGTGTCTGTTTTGGTCACGATTTTCGTTGTAAGAATAACCTTGTCGTGTCCAGTTATTATTTCTGTCATCGCGGAATTGTGACGGATGTGACCTGTAATTTTTGTGCTCCTGCTTTCGCGCTCAGCGATTGTCAGTGTCAATTTCCAATTCTTGTAAGAGTCCCTGAAATGCTTCAATGTTGTCTTTGCAACGTCATGCCAAAATAATATGTCGCAAATGTTCAGGCAATGTGATTAAGCAAATGCGGATGAGTTCTGAGGGGCTGAAAGGGTTTGACAGGTACTGATTCTTGTGCAACATGTCTTCAAAATATTTCACAAAACTGGAAAATTCAGATTGTTCGAAATGTTTCATCATTATGATGCTATGTTTTACTCGGTCTTGTGTGGCTTGAGACCAATATGCTGAGAGGAAGGCATGGTAAAATTTTCCTTCACTGTGGCAATCGTGAATGACCGATCGCATTCTTACAGCTGGTTCCTTCTCTAAGTAGCCACACATAAATTCTAATCTGTGCTCTAATGACCAGTTGGGAGGAAAACAATGAGAGTATTGATGTCGTTGCCGGAATTCTTAAATGTTTTAAATTTACATGTAGTAATGAACAGCTTACAGTCAAAATCATCATGTCGGCGAGTCGCATGCCGGTCATTGTTACGTCGTTTCGACGGTTCCATCTCAAAATTCGGCGTACCTTGCCAATTTCTTTCATAAATTCCGAGGTACCTGGTGTTATTATTTTATGGCTGTTCCACATTTCTATGTCCCTCTTCCCGTATTGGAGCGTGAGTGTCCTCTGAAATACGTAATTCTAGTATTACCTATGTCAGCTGATCCTGTACTTCCCGGATTTCTCTTTGGTGTTGCGTATTAATTTGATTCTGATTTTGTTTGAATTTCCTAATTTGTTCACACTCTTCTGTGTCACTAAAGACTACCGGTTTTGTGTCATTCAGATTATCATCTACCTTCGTAGATAAATTATTTAGCTGATCCGAAAGTTCAACTACTTTATCTGATAATGAACTAATTTCCTCCATGTGTCTTTCTGAACCAATTTTCAGAGTAACTACTGTGTCCTTTAAGTTATCCTGAGCTTTTGCAAGTTGCGTAACTGAATCGGTAGATGCAACTCAGTCAATTTTTGCTTGCTAGCTCTCATGATTTTTATGAACAATAGTTTGCAGTTCTTTTATGGCTGCTTAGTGATTCTGTAATGCATTTTCATGCCGCGAAAAAATAGATGCTCACAAATTTGTGTTCTTACGTCATTACAGACTTTTTGACATTTCAATTCAATGTTATGTAACTCAGTAGTTAAATCTTCACGTGTTTGTTCAAGCATGGTGTCTAACTCCCGAAGATTTTGTTCCATTGTGTCTAACTTTTGAAGCTTTTGCTGTGTTTGTCTCTGATTTTGTCCCGTTGTGTCTAACTTTTGAAGTTTTTGCTGTGTTTGTCTTTGATTTTGTTCCATTTGTTGCATTAATTGCAATAATAATGTATTAGTGTCTGGAATCTGTTTCTCTATGCTTTTTGGTAGTGTATTTTCACCGGTAACATTCACATTTTGACAAGCAGAAAATGTGTCTTGACTCATTTCAGGAATCGGTGAGGACCCAAAACCTGAGTCTACAGTATTTGCAATATTGTGTTCTGTCATTTCGGATTCCTGAGGCGAGCTGTTGCCGACCGATCGATCGATAATGCTTCCCTGTTCACTACTTGTTTCACTGTCTACACCATTATTTGCCGCCCGCTCCATTTCCCTATGCACAATTACCAAATTACTACTTTGAATGTCTGCTAATTCATTACACAGTGGTGCTGACAAGCTTCGCTCGTCGTCACTATTATTTCTCAGCTTACGTTGGAGCCTAGTGTTACGATTTTCAAACCCCATTATTGTCACAATATTTCACACGATAACAGAGAAAAGCACAATTTGAAGAGCAAAATTAAGAGAACACATTAACATAGCACTGAAAATAATATCTAGTTAATTGCAAGCGCAGCTGCGAAATACTTGGTGCAAATCTACATGGATGCCTCAACTGTTTTACTGTACAACAATGAAAGACTGCAACTACAAAGGAGATTCTCTCTACAATTATGCGCTAGCAATAAACAAAAGCTACACTAATTACACAAACTACAAAAAAAAAAAAAAAATCTGAAGATTCGAGTGAGGTATCCTTGGCTAAGGGTCGACATATGAAACGTCCCCTTAGAAATATTAATGAATTACTGTGCTGATAAACCTCTTACATTATTTGATTTTCAAACAGCTGAGCAAAACTGAACGTACTCAGACATTACTCTCTTTACTTGTGCCGATCAACACTAAACTGACGCACAATATTTTTTAGCGCAACGCAATATGACTTTTAAAAATCCCTACAAAAGAATAGCCCTGACTAACATTAACCTATACGTTTCACAAATCACTTACCTCGCAAAAATCTTCGTTACTCGAACTACTGCAATACAGCGAGCGCCACTACTGCCAGCTAAATAAACGATTCAAACTACTGAAGGCACTAACTACTGATAGGCACAGTTAGCAAATGATAGATTTTGATAGAGAACAAACAATGTATTTACCTTAATATTGTTGAAAAGTAATATTATATATATCAGTTCATGACCTCCAGTCTTACAAATGTACTGTCTCTGATGGACACATGTCCAGATAATTTGCTCTCAAACATCCGCCATCTCACTTCCCCACATCCACCACTGCTGGCAGCTCACCTCCAACTGTGCAACGCTACGCGCTGTTAACATTCTGCTGCCCAACACTACAATGGCGAGTATTACAACAATGCCAACCAGCCACAGACTGCACGCAGCACAGCCAGTGATTTTCATACAGAGCGTTACATGGCGTTACCAATAAAAAAACCTAAACAGCCTACTTACAAGGTTAGTTAGGTTTAAGTAGCTCTAAGTTCTAGGGGACTGATGACCTCAGATGTTAAGTCTCATAGTGCTCAGAGCCATTTGAACCTAAGAACCACGTCTCAGTTTACTTCGGTGTTCTCTTCCGCACTCGGTATTAGTGCATGTGGCGGCCGCTCTCTGATGTGGGTAGGCAGCACTCTCATTACCGGCACTTTGTTTTCGGTCTTGCAGCGGGCTGGGCGCTTAAATAGTAACCTCCTCCTGAGGCTAACCAACAGGCATTTTTCATTCATGTCTTCTTCAGTTAGGTCCCTTCCGCCCGGTGTGGTAGTAGTTAGAGAACCTTTTCATGCCTCACTTGTATGGGACCTCTCGTGCTACTTGGTAAAATTGCTGAACTTCTTGCAAGACTCGTACGACTTCCTCTTACGCAATCCAGTATAACCTGATGATCACGTCAGATGGGTCCTTTTAATGTTAATTAATATTATGAAGAATTTCTCTTAGTTTTATATGCTTTTTTGTAGCGCTTGAAGATGGCATTTACATCCTGGAACGCTGGTTGTGTGTACAATTTGATCCAAATAAAGGATTTGTCAACTGGAGCAGATTTATTCATCATGAGAAAAATGGAGATCTGAGAATAAACATACGTTATTAAATCCCGACTAAAAAGTGTGTTACAATACTTTTTTAAAATAATAAACCGTAATTTGCCTATGTACTGCTATATTGATCTTCTGTACTGTCCAGATATCGGCTTTTATGCGGAGAAAAAAAGCTGCTTTAGATGGCCTTAATAGACGTGACTTAACAATAGTTTAACAACTTCTAGCACTATACTTAATAATGGCATAGAAGTCGAAATCTGGATAGCACTGAAGATAAATATAGTAATCCACAGTTAAATGGTGGTATATTCTTTTAAAAAGTACTGCATGGCTGTGGCTCAACACCATCTAAAACTCTTTTTGCTGCATTATTTGCCTCTTAGAAGTACTCCCACTGTGTTTCAGACACGTAGTTCTATGTTTTCCGCGTGTGCAACCTTCAGCACGTAGCCGCCTCACTCACACACTTCCCGCAGCAGTGCAGTGGTGGGAGAAGCCGGTACGTTGAGCGGACACAGCTGCTCTCGCGGATCACAAATCTTGGCCAGGCCTGGAGCAGAGGCTTTCAGTTAAGCCACACGGCTTGCTGGAGTACCAGTTATGCTATGCGTGGACGCGGGCAACCATGGGAACCGCTGGCTGGGGGTTAACCGCCCCTGTCGTGGGCCAGCCGTGTTGCCGGCGTGCTTTACGAGCTGGTCGGGTCGGGGCCGGCTTGTTAGCGTGCAGTGTCCGGCCGCCGAGGCGACGACGCCTGCGCACTGTGAGTGGCATGGCAGGGCGCCAAACAACAACCCGCCCCCAATCCCCCCCCCCCCTCCCCGTCACAAAATGCAGGCCTTTCGCTTCCTAAACGATCTGACGTTAGTCGCTGGTCATTTCTTTCTGTTATACAGGGTGTTCGTGAACAGTCTGACAAGCTTGTGTTTAAGTGTGTTGCAAGGTAGGTTGTACTGAGATACGACTGTAAACGAAATAATATTCAGTACTTTGCCCCACTTCTGATTTAATATGATTGTAAAAGAAAAAATATACGGTACGTTGCGCCGTTTACTATTTAATTGGCATTTAAGTTAGCCAGTCAGACGTTATCTGGGGCAGAAATCATTTAAAGAACAAGTTGAGTTATTGGCACATAAGAACCACGATAACAGTTTCTGTGAGCAATTAAAAGTAGGAGCCAGAGACGGTCGAACTCACTTAACTGCCGGCCGAGGTGGCCGAGCGGTTCTAGGCGCTACAGTCTGGAACTGCGCGACCGCTACGGTCGCAGGTTCGAATCCTGCCTGAGGCATGGATATGTGTGATGTCCTTAGGTTAGTTAGGTTTAAGTAGTTCTAAGTTCTAGGGGACTGATGACCTTAGAAGATAAGCCCCATGCTGCTCAGAGCCATTTGAACTCACTTAACCAGGAAATAATGTCGCAAAACAAAAGTGAGACAATGTAGTTAACAAATAGTTACATGCTAGTTACCGAGCGAGGTGGCGCAGTGGTTAGCACACTGGACTCCCATTCGGGAGGACGACGGTTCAATCCCGTCTCCGGCCATCCTGATTTAGGTTTTCCGTGATTTCCATAAATCGCTACAGGCAATTGCCGGGATGGTTCCTTTGAAAGGGCACGGCCGATTTCCTTCCCCATCCTTTCCTCACCCGAGCTTGCGCTCCGTCTCTAATGACCTCGTTGTCGACGGGACGTTAAACACTAATCTCCTCCTCCTCCTCCATGCTAGTTAGCCAACTGCTATTGCGATAATATTCTACTTCGACTAACGCTTCCACCGTAGAGCTTACTGTCACTGTCAAACCCCATTTCTTCTTTGCTGTTTCTTCTACACTTACAGGTTACACTGAAACAGACAATTGCAATCTTACATTTCAATGATGGGCAACGGCTACAAGAAATTTCTCTCACTTTCCGCAGTCATTTTTCAGACTGCCCAGTATGTTACGAAATGCACTGCGTGATAGTAAAGACGTTGAAATTTTCAGCATGTTATTACAAACAGAATCAAAAAACTTCTTGCTGAAACTTGTCTAGTCCAACAACCCAGGAGAAAATCAGCCAGACCACTTGCAGAGAGCGACCGCAACGTGGACGCTGGGGTCATTCTGCAACCATATAGGGGGTAGGAGGGAGGACGCCCATCCTTTGCTTAAGAATGGACACTCTGTGAAGAGACTGGCGGAAAATGAAACGTGTGTCGAAAACTGCTGGAACCATGCTGCCATTAGGATGGAACATCAAAAACGCACTCAATTTTTCCGGCCTGGCAGTAGCAGCAGCAGCAGCAGCTGACATACCCGCCGTAGAAAGCAATAACATGTCAACAATTCCAGCAACCCATTGGCATTGGGGGGGGGGGGGGGGGGTAAGGGGAGAGTACACAAAGCGCGAAAAATGCGCGCAGGGAGGCTTGTGAAAGAGATCAGACTTCTTAAAAAGATGTTTCGTGGACATTAAGAACGTTCCTTATAAATCACAGATGCCAGCAGATTCTGAGACGAAGCGCTAATGTGGGTCTGTACAGGCCTGAAGCATAGAAAACGGTTACGAAGGGGTATTGTGTGGCTGCTTCTACAACGACTTCGGAACGTAGAAAAACACCGGAAGAATGTGCCACAAATGTTAGTGAAACAAAGGCGCCAATTCGTAAGTCAGACACTAGCCCACGCAAGGTGGGAAATTTCCACCCACTACAGGGGGCGTGTTCATGAAACGGCGATCAGTCGTCGGGCAGCGTTGCAAGTTGAGTTCTCCAATGACAACGCTGTGAGGGGAAACAATTTTGAGGAATCCTTGAGCTGAGAGATAGATGAGGAGTGAAGAAGACAGTTGTAGAGACAGCGCGGAAGCAAGAGGACACGGGGCTCTTCCATCCATAGCCAACATCCGCCTTCCGACACCGTGACAACGCTGCTTCGGCTAAGGCGACACACAGCCACCTGTCAACGTGGAGGCCGCTCCACACCCTCGCTGCACAGCCGTGGAACACCAGATAGGCAGCCTCCTAGGCGACGTGCCGCACCAACGCAGCGCCTGCCGCCGACAGAACTACACGACGAATGACCACGATAATGGTGAGGTGATTCGTCTGCTTCCTCTTTCCTAGTAATAGCTGAGTCGTGTACGTTCCCGGTCAAAACGGCCCTGAAGTTTGAAATTTTGTTTTGGTTTGTGTAAACGGTACTGACATGAATATATTTTTTCGTGTTTTAATCGTCTAAGCTATATGTTCCATTCATATATCCACACCGTAGTCTCATAACCTTTGGTATTTGATTCATTTAATTATTGATGTCACTTAGTCGTTGACTAAAAGCGCCGAGCGATCTCATTGGTAATTTTCATTGTATGTGGTACCACTAACAATTTCTCGAGTTTGCTACATTTTGGAGGTAATCTCATTAGTCATCTAGATTTATTTGATATCAGATAGCGGAGAAGACATTTTCAATTTATAGTACTAGCTTCGAAAAATAATGCTTTCAATCAAGGTGGCACCATAAATCATATATTTTGCTCACTAAAAATTTCCTTAGTTATTGTCTCCTCTTCAGTTTATCAGGAACAGAGGCTGACGAAGCTGTGGCGGATCGATGGCGTGGGGGTCCGTTCTTCGGATAACTGAAGTTGCAGAGTGTTCGTTTTCTAGTACATCACGCGGTTCAAACTTGTCATAAGCGTTCCAATCAGACACTTTTAAAGCCATAATACAATTCAGGAGGTGTTTCGCCGCCTTAGTTCCATCTTCAGGAGCTTCGAGTTTAAATACCAGGTTTGAAATGCTGTTGGATGCCCTACCGTGTAGTCCATTTTGATGAGTGTTGTGCTGGTGCATCTAAACTTTATAAAATGACTTAGATGACAATATGTAGTTGTTGAATCTTCAGAATAAGAGCACCGCAAATGAATTCACTTGCAGAGCTTCCAACAGTGTCCCGTACCCCGTATCTAAAACCCGAAGCTTGTCTCCTGAAGACGGAGCTAAAGCTAGGACGTGTGTCCACATTTTAGTGACTGTTTATTCTGCCTGTCACAGCAGTGTCTCGGTAAAGTCATCAGTTGAAAGGGCTACACTGTTGCGAGCGCCAAGATCCGTCAATATCCAAGCTGACCGTCACCTATGGCGGGACGCTTGGTTGGGCGCGTAATGGCCTGATTGGCTAAGTTCAATGGTAATTAACTCGAAAACAGAGCAACGTATACAATGTGTTTTCTACCAATTATTTCTCAGCACACCCTACCCTGCAAGACGCTTACAAGCTTTTCAGAATGTTTCTGGCCAACCTGTATAGTGTTGATATACTGCCTCATAAAGAAACGATCCAATATTGGGCAGTCCTTTATCGTATATTTACTGCACTCATGGCTGGGTCGCAGATTTTCTCCGTTCAGGGACTGGGTGTTGTGTTGTCCTAATCATCATCATCACTTCATCCCCATGGAAGCGCAAGTCTGCGAAGTCGGGTCAAATCGAAAGACTTGCACCCGGTGAACGGTCTACCCGACGGGAGGCCCTAGTCAAACGACATTTTGCATGTTTTTTACTGTACTCACCCAAAATAAAATTTTTGTCTACAGTTGATAAACCACATTACAAAATTTAAAGACAATCATTATCAAATGTTGGTGGGTGAACTTAAGCATACCTCCAGAACCATCGACCGCCAGTAACTGATTCTTGTTTCTGTTGGCACCTGAGGTGCCCCCTTTGTGCAGTATGGTAATTGTGGTTATGGAGACATCGGTCTGAAGTGATCGGCATCACATCGTACTGCCCACCAGAACAATACCTTTTTTTTGACATTTGTGTATTTTTAAGCATAGATAATGAGATTGCTGTGTAATATTGTTGAGCTTCTTCGAATTCTCACGAATGTTCTACGATATCCTCGAATTTGCGAGAATACATCTAGAAAACGGTGCAAGCCGCACTCAGGCAAAGTAGTCCTGATCAATAAAACGTAGTCTATACAGAGGAGCAATCCACTGAAAAAGTATATTCGCTTATAGGGCGTACCTACGTAAGCAAAGGATGTTATATGAGCAAACAGTTTTAGCAGCATAAAATGAGGTAGTTCAACAAACAAATCAGCAAATACATAGAAATGTGTTACGTAATGATGAATCTAGAGGAAAACGATAACTTATTAACAGAGCTCCTAAATTCGCTCAATGTTCACATCACGCCCTCGCATTAACTAAGAACACGATAGAGGCGGAATTTTTAATCAGAAAAGAAAAAGGCATGGCATTATTTATTCCACCATCTCCTTTCAAAAGGCTACAGTTACCGGTAAGATTAATGAACAGTACCTTCTGCTCCTTTGCCTTCTCCCGTTCCTACAGGAGGGGGGGGAGGGGGGGGGGTCACAGGGTTGTGGCACTGTTCTGATGCCACCAACAGCCCTGCACGGAATCTGTGAACCCCATCTGTCTGCCTGTTTCTAGAGTGTATCTCAAGTACAAGTGTGAGAACGTTTTGGAAATTTTTGCGTCGCGTATTTCCGCAGCACGAAATAAGCACTAGATTGGTATTTAATTTGTTGGATGTGTTAAACCGTCCAAAAATCACATCTTGACAGGCCAACTAGCCAACAATGTTCGCTAATCAGCGATCCAGACGGGGCTCGCCTCCCATAATCCCGGAAGCGTCGCGTTACTCATGACGGGTTTACGATTAGCGTACACAGCAACTGTCAGTAGAGCGCATGGACGAACATTTCACTGTCGCGAAGTTCTTACATTAACATGTAACAATAACAGATGTAAATGTTGCGGAGTCAATTTAAAACAATTATTATTTTTTAATGAACGGATATAGATATCGTGTCACAAAACTAACCCAAAAGCTGAACACCAAAAGTAGTTTCTAAGAATATACTCGTACGATGAATAACTCAGACGCTATACAAATCGTACGATTAAGTATACATTTTTTTCCATTTCAGAACACAAATAAAAATAAAATACAAAGACGAGCGGCTCCTTTTCACCTAGTTATTGCGTACAACTGATAACACATCAGTACTCGTATAAGAGCTCGAGACGTAGCAATGTATAGGACCCATTTGTGACTCTGATAAGGTGCTCCGCGCAGCGGTTTGACCTTTAATATTACGCAGTCATACGCTTATTTAGAGCCACAGTAAAGCATTCTTTCTGTGAAACACAGAAACATAGTTCTCCTTCAGGATGTTTAGTCAGATACACACATGCGACGGTACACTACAGCAGATTAATAGATATTTCTGTCTATGCACTCATTCTCTGAGAAAAAAACCACATCACACTGCGAAGGAATTAACCGCATTCTGACAAGAATATAAAATAGGTAGATGCCATCTGCTTGAAAAATTAATTTGACTTGACATTGATTGATAGAGTTGATAGGTAAACTCCTGCGGGATATCGTGTCGAATTCTGTGCAGTTGTCGCGTTAGATCGTCAAAATACCGAGATGGTTGAAGGACACTGCCTACAGTGCTACAAACGTTCTCAATTCGGAAGGGACCGGCAACATTTTTGGACAAGGTAGGGTTTTTGCAAGCACGTAGACAAGCAGTAGAAATTCTCGCCGTGTGCGGTCGCCAGTATCCTGCTGAAATGTAAGCTCAGGATGGCTTGCCATGAAGGGCAACAAAACGGGGCGTAGAATATCGTCGACGTACCGCTTTGCTGTAAGGCTGCCAGGGATGCCAGGGATGGCTGTGAAATGAAATGGAAACCAAGAGCATCATCACTCCTGGATGGCGTGACGTATGGCGGACGACAGTCATATTGGCATCCCATCACAGTCGGAGCATCTCCTGAGACGCTTGGAACCTCACTGAATGGAGTAGAATTCTCTTCAGTTATGGGTGCCTCTTCGAACTGAGCCCCGATGACCAGCGAAGAAGGGTCTGCAGACGCCCCACAGTGTGATGAGGCACCCACGCAATGCCAGCTATACATCCCGACAGACAGGAGTGATAGTGTGGAGTGCCATTTCTTTTCGTAGCAGGACCTCTTCGGTTGACATCTGTGGCCCCCACACAGCGCAGCGGTACGTAAACGATGTTCTACGCCCCGTTTTGCTGCCTATTATGGCAAGTCATACTGGCCTTCCATGTGAAGAAGATAATGTCCTTCCGCAAACTGTAAGAATTGCTGGCCAGGCGCTACCTTCACCAGCAAGGTCGCCTTATTTCATGCCAAGTGAGAACGTTTGCAGCATTAGTGGCAGGGCCCTCCAAACATTTCGGGATTATGATGATTTAAAGCGCCGGATATATTATACCTGGCGCGATATTCATTAATCTCTTTCTCTTGGATAAATCGTCCGCTTTTTCCTCAAACTGTAATCGTTTGTTTGTCTGTACATGTTTATCACTTATTCCGATTGCGATCCAATGCGGAATGCGGTTACTTCCTTCTTGGAGCGTCCTTTTCTTCCTTAAGTGGTATTTTGTTTTGAAATAAAAGGCATCTATTCCTCGAGACAGACTTAGACAGGAGCCACAGACTATTTCAGTACTCAAGAAACCTATGACAAAAGTCATAATTCTCAAATTATATACCATGCTTAATGCCCACAATTCCATTTGCTGTCTGTGTAGAAAAATATCCTAACCAGAGCTGCAGATAGGTGCACGTTGCACAGTACCATACAATTCGGTCACACATCCAACTGGACTGATGACATCAGAAGTTGGGTCCCATAGTGCTCAGAGTCATTTGAACACATCCAGCTGTAAGCGCAAATATCCTCCATTTTTGGGTGTGTATTGGATTTATTTTGGTTCTCCATTATAATATCCTCTTTTCATTGTAATTATTGATTCCGCCAATTACTCGTATGCTAACAGTTCTATTTTTGCATTTATGTCTTTAACTGGAAGAATGTATGGTGCCATAAAAACGAATATTTAGTGTGTAACGTCTTGTCGACGCCCAAGGCTGCAGAGAGAAAGCGCTAGCTCACTGGTATAAGGAAGGTGTTACGGGGTGGCAGTGGTCTAGCAACCATGCGATTTCATTGAGGAAGACCCCATGTTTAGAAGGTTTAAAGGCTCTGAATACAATCATTTTCGTTAAACGGCAGAAAAATTCGATAATTATCAGTTAAATATGGTCTAGAGTGCTAATGTACTCTACGAACCGGTTTTCGATCTAAAAGACAAACATTAGACAGTTATAGGCCACCTCCATTAAATAGCGTAAAACGATGGTGGCAAACTTTCATTGATAAGCATTAACTTGAGTATAGCTATATATTTCAGTCCCATTAGCCTTCGGCTAATGTTATGGTAGGTCTACTCTTAGATAAAGAGAGGAATTTGACTTACGTTCTCGCAGAACTGTGGTAAGTTGTTCCCAGACGACGTTCTCGGTCCTATAACACGACCTTGTGCCTGTGCAGTAGGAGACAATGGCGACAATTTAATACTAAAGAAGCATATATCTTGCCCTTCTAGGTGACAGCCGGCCGGTGTGGCCGTGCGGTTCTAAGCGCGTCAGTTTGGAACCGCGTGACTGCTACGGTCGCAGGTTCGAATCCTGCCTCGGGCATGGATGTGTGTGATGTCCTTAGGTTGGTTAGGTTTAAGTAGTTCTAAGTTCTAGGGGACTGATGACCTCAGTAGGTAAGTCCCATAGTGCTCAGAGCCATTCGAACCATTTTTTCTAGGTGACAAGAATCTTAATCCTCAGTGGAGCAAGTATGATGTTGAGCCTCATCTCCCGACTAAGGTACAAAAATCTGAAAATTTTTGGAATGTTTTGCGGAAACGGGATACAGCTGAAAGTCTTCCTCTCTTCGCGTACATCTTATAGACACTGCTAGTAGCAAAAAAAAAAAAAAAATCGCACTGAAGTCTTCATCATAGTAGTCATAATCCCTTAGTGACCCACCTTGTCTTCATGGCTTCACACAGGTAGCACTAAGTACCTACTGTTTATGTTGCCTTGTCTCGTGTAGCAGTAATAGATTCTATACACAAGCCTTCCTTGCTAATCAGTATATGAATCAGTATATTTGTTAGTAACAACTGTATAGAAATCCCTACAGCAGTTTCTGAGATTAGCCTTTACCTATGGACACCAAAACGTGGCGGGATTCTTTAACTTATATCACGCATAGCAGTGATGTATACATGTACGGATTCTGGTCAAACTTCGCCGCTCTCTAGAGCAGTGTTGTCTTGGCAATGTAAACTGAACAAGTTCTTGAATCGCTCTATATTACTTTATTTATTTGAGTTGCGAATTCAAGTCTGCTTCCGGCCGGTCAGGTAACGATTATGAATTAAAGCTAAGTAAATTTATTATTAGTAGTGATTTGTCATTCGATATGAACCGAATAACAAGACCTGGTGTTTGGAAATCTACGCTGAAGTAGAGCTACAATGTTTCTTGTCTCAAAGTCTTCCGTTTTGATAAGCGCTTGGTTGTGCCACTTCTTCCTCGTGACGAAGTTCTTCGGTTGCAATAAGATATTCTGAACAATGCATTTCATTTCAAGAGAGAAAATGATTAAGTGTGACAAAGAGGAACGAATCTGACCACTGGATCTAATAAGATCCGGAGCAGAAGCAGCGAGGTGAGTAACATTCATTTCCTTTGCTGTACTGGGCCTTAGACTGGTTATACACGGTTCAGTCACATTAATGTGACCACTGACTATGTGCGACGTCAACGTGACCAGTCACAGCCTGCATGTGGTAGCAGTAGTAGTTGCGGATACATGGAGTGTGCTGGGGCGATACATAAAACAGCGCTGTCGTAAAGTGGATGGTTCAAATGGCTCTGAGCACTATGGGAATTAACTTCTGAGGTCATCAGTTGCCTAGAACATAGAACTACTTAAACCTAACTAACCTAAGGACATCACACACATCCATGCGCGAAGCAGGATTCGAACCTGCGACCGTAGCGGTCGCACGGTTCCAGACTGTAGCGCCTAGAACCGCTCGGCCACTCCGGCCGGCAAATTGGATGGTTCAAATTGCTCTAAGCACTCTGGTATTTAACCTAAGGACATCACTCACATCCATACCCAAGGCAGGATTCGAACCTGCGACCGTAGCAGCAGCGCGGATCCGGACTGACGCACCTACAACCGCTCGGCCACAGCTGCCACCTCGGTAAGTGGAAACGGAGCGATTTATCTAACGTCGGCTTTGCTTCCGGTCCAAGAGTGGGAACATTTTCGAGACTGCTGAGTATTAAAGGGCTCGCGTGCAGACAAAATGGAACTACCCAAAACCGGCACCGTGGCAACTGTGGTTCACCACGGGCCATAGATGGTAGGGGTGAACGACGTCTATGGAGATGTTTACTGGCGAATAAACGCGCGACTGTTGAGCAAATGGCCAACCATATGAACCAGAAACGTCTCCTTAACGAACGTGCAGCGAACGTTGCTGCTTATGGGCCTCCACGGCAGGCGCCTAGTTCGTGCACCTTTACTGACTGCTGTCCATCGGCAACGAAGGCTGGAATTTTCACGCCAGCGTCAAACTAGATGTCCACTGAGTGGCTTTCGCTGATGAATCGCGTTTTCGCTCCATCGGACATTTGTTGTTGTGTGCGGCATGAAACGTCTGAAGGCAAACACGTTGCAACAATCGTCGGAAGATTCCAGGGTAGAGGAGGGAGTTTCGTGATTTGGGAAATACTTTTGCGATATTGCCTGTATGATCTCGTCATTATGCAAAGCGCAGAGGATGAACACACAGGTATACAGCTATCCTTGGGGTCCATGTACACTCCTAGATGCAGTGTGTTTTACCTCGGCAAGATGGCATCGTGGTTCAAAGCCCACAAGGATGAGTTAACCGTACTCTCCTGGCTCCTGAGCATCCAGAATTTAAGTCCATCGCGAATCTGTTGGAACACTTGGATCGGGATCTTCACTCTAAGGATCATCAATCGAAAAACCTAGTGCAGCTGGCCACAACTATGGAGTCGACGTGGTTCCACATCCTGTCGGTATCTGACAGGACCTCAATGATTCTCTTCCAGCACGTCCTGGAGCTGTCCGTGCTACAAAAAGTGGTTACTCAGGCTTTTGAAAGATGAACCGTGTAGTTCGTAGCATCGAGTTTGCTGCTTTTCCCGCCAGATACCGCCTCTTCTGTAGCTGCCTAGCTAGTAGCCCCCATCATTGCCACGAGATGTCATTCTAAACGGCAATTAAATATGAAATAGACAATAATACATATGTGCCACACTCATCATTATTATAATTATAAAATATATAACCAAACGTTGCTCCTGAACCAGTCTACCTACTAGTGGAAATCGTATCAAAATATTTACAGTAGGTCCTCAGGTTAGAGAGACTTCAAATTATATATATACGTATAGGTGTTGGAATTGCTTTATCTCTACAAAATAAACACATAGTTTAAGTCGTTTTCAAATTATTCCAGTTTTGAGCCTAAGTTCTTTCACTAAACGTATTTTTGTACCTTTTCACTTTCCGTGTCATGTGTTCAGCACTTCCTTTAGGTTACATTGCGTTCCTCACGTTGCCTTTTCAGTCAGCGTAAAATTTGAAGGACGACGAGGTTACTAAAGGCAGACCCAAAGATCGAACTGGTGATGAATCGGGAAGGAAATAGGTAGTGTCCTTCCAACGAACCACCTCGGTATGCTTACACCACTGTCTGGTGCAGCTACCAATGCTCGGTTTTATGGATCTCAGGATGGTAATACACACTACCGAAACTAGTAATCCAGTAACTGTGTTTACATAGCGATCTTGAAAAATAAATTGGTTCTCAAAAGAAGATTGCAATACATAATTATAGATCTCTTTCTGCACTGACTGATCATATCACGTAACCATAAAGAGAGACTGTTACGGTTTGACGCCTGGTCGGCTCTTCGAATGCTAGTATTCTGAGCATTATGGAAAGTAATCCCAAGACTGTGAAGCCATGGGTGGGCGTGAAGGTGTTTGATTTTCACCTCTCTTGACATGATGTGATCACAGGTTTGCTTGCTCTGTAAAACCGGATAGGCTGCGGTCTCAGACAGATATGACGACAGTGTAAAATGCTGGTTCTGGCAAAAGTTTTTCGGTGCACACCATTCAGCATACTTTGTTGAACATAGTACTTCACAGCAAACGACTCTTTATTTCCTAATGTCGACGTCACGACATAGTCATTTGGGACTGCAGGGAGGGCGGGATTATTGAGAATGGACCCTGGATCAGAGGAAAGGTGTTTCCTGGTAGGATGAATCATGGCTCTTGTTCCATCAGGTCGACGGCCGTGCCAATATACGCCAGCTTCCAGGGGACTGGCTGCCCGAAATATACACGGACGCAAGTCGGTGAGAAAAGTATTATGTATAGTGAACTTCATTGCGGATGTCCTGCATTCCTTCATGCTTGATGTTCGACGGCGATGGCATGTTCCAGGTGGATCCTTGTCCATGCAGAATCGAGGAAAGTGGACAGAGTCACAAGACAATGAACTCTGATGCCTTTGCCGCTAAATTCATCTGGTCTGAACCTGATGGAACACATACTGGACGCTTTGGGCGTCAGCTCTTTGCCCACACACCAACAGCCCACAATTTACGGGCATTGTGTGATCTGTGCGTAGACGTGTGGTGCGGCATACCTCCGAACACGCACGAAAGACTTGTCAAATTTAGGCCAAGCAAAGGTGCGGCTTCTTTCATTTTATTTATTTTTTCCTTTTTTCCGTCATCAGTCTTCTGAGAGGTTTGATGCGCCGCGCCACGAATTCCTCTCCTCTGCTAAGCTCTTCATCTCAGAGTAGCACTTGCTTACCACGTTCCAAAGGTTGATTTATACAATATTATACAGGTTATCGCAATATTTCGGGTCATCATTGTGTATTTAGAGCGGCTATAAGTTTACCAAAAGAAGTACATTGTCCTTCCCGGCATGAACTATAGGGGTCAGTCAAATGAAAAAAGAATACCTGCCGCAACAGGATCATGTAATGATTCCAGTCGGAAGTAATAACCACATGCGTCAAGACATTTAACCCACTGCGGGACGAGACCATCAATTCCTGTTTCACAGAACGCGATTAGCTGCTGACGGGATCACAACAACATCCAGTCTTGCAATTCCTCGTCCTACAGAAATCGACGTCCACGCATGTCTGTCTTCAGATCACTAAAATGCAAATACCGCACGGTGAGTGATCAGGACTGTACGGAGGATGTTGCAGTGTTTCCCAACCAAATTGCTGTACCTTCGCCTCCGCCCGATTGGCAGTGTAGGGGCAAGCATTGTCGTGCATCGGGCGATTCCGTTCGGTAGCCCTACGGCGAACGGCAAAACCAGCAGTGGGAACATCCGACATCTCTGCCGCCTAATAAATTCAAGCAGTTCACACAAGTTCCGGTAAAGTCATGATCACTTTCTTCTTCGACTGAAAGGTCTCTCTGCTAGTCGAGTTCCTCGGGTGTGGATACTTTGCAGAAACTGGGACTCGCCATACAGTCAAACGCCCAGAAATGCTGTCGGGCGGGATTAACTTGTTGCACAATAACGCCCGGCCTATCACTGCCAATTTGATGAAGGCTGCGCTTGAGCGATTTCGTTGATGAACACTGCAGCTGCCCCCGGACAGCCAGGATCCTTCATTTTTCAAATCTTTGGCGACCTGAAGGAGGGCATGCGTGGAAGCCGATTTCACTCGAACGAGGAAGTACAAGATTCAGTTTATTTGTGAATCCATCATCTTCCGACGCGTTGTAGAAAAATCGAATTGTTCGTCTCCTATCCCAATAGCATAAGTGTCTTAATGCGTGCGGTGACTGCTTTGTGACGGATGTTCGGTTTTAATTTAATTGCTCCTGACACCAAAGCACTGCGCTTGTGATCGACAAGCTGAAACATGTTGTATCTCACTGAAACCTCGCGTAGCAGTGCAAAGACAACATGAGTGTGTCGTACAGTTGTAAGATAGTTGCGCATTTCGCAAAGTTTGCGACCTCGGCTAGTCTTGTTTTACGGTGACGGAGAGTCGACACGGAAGTGCAGAGGTGCCTCATACTACTCGACACGCACCCCGTGGCTGCTCATCTGTATTCATGAACTCCGGCAACAGCCGCGAGCGAGCCCTGGCGGTGTTTATACAGCAGCAGCGGCAGCCGAGCGCTGAGAGGCTCCTGCTTCGTTGCATACCCGCTGTTCCTGACACTCCTCCAAATGAATGGGACGAGGAACGATGCCTCCTCTTAATAAGACACCTCTGGATGATGCTATAATCAAGGATGAAATACACTTCGGGCCTCTAAAAGTGCAATACCGAGGGAATGTTACTTTACCTTCAAATAATGGTAGGGTGAGTACATCACTAAACTTTTATCTTATTTGGAGGTTTACAGGGCATGAAACAGTACAGGGGCTTCCCACTTCTGGGAAATGACTTTAACCCGGCTGGGTATCGAGTCATACTGAGCCTTGATGACAAGTACGGAGGCTTCATTCTGCCCTGCTTCAACTCTGTCCCGTTATTGGTATAGTGTCACTTTATGAGTAAACCGTGACCCGATGGTTTCAATGGGTGAAGAACGTGTTGGACAGGGTAACAGTCCCACTCACATTGCGTCGACTCAGGTTATGACAGTACGGGCAACAAGCGATCTGGTTGAATGAGACCTCGAAGATAAGCACGGTAACCAGCCTTAACACATCTTGAACGTAAGAACTTTTAATCAGATTAGCGTCAATACGTACCAGCAATGATGGCATTATGAATCAGACAACACAACCTATCATTACACCAGGTGGTAACAACGAATTTACAGACAACGTTACTTCTCGTCGTAGTCTCCACAAGCAGATACATATATTATAATGCTGTACTCTGAACTGGAACTCGTCTGAAAAGATGACGTGTTGTTACTTAAGTGTCGGGCGAGCCACTGTCGGCACCCCTCTGGATTCCGCCCTGTAGCAATGCTCACCGTCCTCAGATTCCACGCAGCTCTCTACCCCTGTCATTGAGACCCTGCGCGCAGTATGCACCTCCGGACCCAATGTTCACCTGACTGTCCTGTTATCGCGGCCAGTGTACGGATCAATATCGTGGAACGATACAGCAACCTCATAAGACGTCGATCTATCCACAGTCGAATTCCTGCAATTGCGGGTAGATATTTCTCGTACTTACACGACGTATAACAAGATCTTCCCACAATCAACAACCTCTGAAATAGAATATTTGAATGAAAAACCAGCTGCCTGATATTTACCGGTATACTGAATGCAGAAGGCGTTAGTTCTGCCGCCGTTACTGGATACCACCGAAATGTCAAATCATTTTTCGCTCATGTATGTAATACACTTGATACCAATTTCACGTTTCTTGACGACATCGTGGTATTGCGATTGTAATGGTAAGCGGTGCACCTTCGATTAACCCATTCAGGACCAAACATTGAAATAACAAAATTTTTATAAAAATAATGTTTACTTGATATTATTCTACACTAATATAGACATAAATACACAAAAAGAAATATACAGGTCCTAATTCAAGTACAGAAATGTTTACATAACAGCCTTCACGCACCTTTGAGGCAATAAAGGGTCTTATTTCGATCTGTTCTGAAATGTTTGAAAACTGTTTGAATGGAGATGCACATTACATTTTACATTTTTTGCATTTGTAAATTGTTGTTCTTTTACATAACCTACATCTTCTTCTTGCTTTGTTTTCCTCCTCTGTCATAGGGCCTACATCATCATAGCGTATTTCTGTCAGAAGAGACCATTTGGAGGGAAGTCCGTAACTGCATTTTCCTGTGTCCTGAGGAGTTGCAGTTCCTCAGTTTCCTTCATTTTAGGCTGCAGTATCTCCTGATTTCATTAGCGTCATGCGTAAATGTGATCGAAATTCAAGTTGTGACACATTTTCTTCATTTGCAAGATTGTACATTTTCCATCAATTCACAATTACACTGTCTATCAATTTTGGGAAGAGAGACCACCACCATTTCTTGCCTCTTAATCGAATTCTGTAATTGGCATAGCATTATCGTTTAAATCAACACCACCCACATGTTAATTGTACTGAGCTATTACCCTGGACTGGAGTAGAGAAACACTTTTCTTTTCTTTCCGAGTGCACCTTTTTGCATTCGCTAAAGGCTGGATGGTGCCGTTGTTGGTAACTACTGTCACATTGTAATTGTCTTTCCACTTTACCATCATGACTTCAGCTTTATCGTCAAAGAGAAACTCATACCCATCCTTGTCATTTTTATTCATGTTTGAGTTGGACTCCAAAGGGCACTTCGCATTGTGGGTCTTCACAACAGTGCCAGCAGCAAACAATCCCATAGCAAATCCGTAACTGCTAGTACACCCAAAGAAAATTCAAATGTCTCACTTCCTGCCATCTTCCCACCATAAGGAATGAATCTGTACAAGTAGCTATTTGAACTGCATCAACACCACAGTTTGAAGCCAAATCTGACAGGTATTCCTTTGATGAACATCTTGCAGGAATGTCTCCCAAAATATGGGACCGTTTTCTCAGTCAATAGACAAATTATATGAAAATATTCCAAATTGAAGATATTTCATTGATTAGGCTACATCAAAGATTGGTCTGTTTTTAGAAAACTTGTCATTTCTATCCAGTCTGTCATTACCAGACAAATGAATGTTTTGTTTGATTGACAAGAATCTATTACGCCCCATGCAACTTCTTTGTCTTCATCTTTTGACTAGTACAGTTTCGTTGCAGGTAATGTGTGATATCCTGAAAGAACCATTATTTATATAAATTGCTTCAGCAATCGAACAGCTATTTGAAATGAATGGCGATTAATATCTTGTGCGTATTTATTTGCGTATTCACTAATTTTTGAAAATAAAAGTCAAAGTAAAGTGAAAAAAATTCATAAGTTGATAGACCCTCTACTCTATTCTTTATGTCTTCTGTCTTAGTTAGCTCCTCTGTTATTGGTGAACAAGTGTAAATTGGTTGAACCGTCTTCCAGTTCGGAACATCTTCATTTCTTTTCATTACATTCGCACCAGTTCGTTTTCTTTTCTTAGAAAGTACGCTAGATTCTGACACTACAGTTGAATTCACCGTCTCTTGCGCACTATGTGCATGTATTTCAAATGTACCAGCGTTGTCAGCTGCTTCCTCTTCTCAACAAGAAGATCTTCATCAGTGTCTTCTTAATCTGTGATCTGATGAACATCTGGTAGAATGTACGTGCAGTCGATGCTCTCTGCACTCTCAAGTTCTCCATCTTCATTCGATATGGCCATAAAATTGACTTAAGGGTAGCGAATATTTGATCGGAGTTATTGTTAAATCTGTAAACACACTGAAACTGCAACCAAATTGTTATTGTTCAACCTCTAAACACACAGAAACTGCAACTAAACTGAATGAATATCTTTCAGACAAGTGCTAACAGCAATAAACTGTTCGGTCAACAATGCAATACCGATATATTATCATGGTAGGATGAAGCAGCCGTGTTTCACAAAAATAGTCGGTTTCCCAAAGTTGTGTAAACGCAACATTATTCTAAATAGGAAAAAAAATTGTTCGAATTCTAAGGGACATCCCTAAACATTAATGTAGTATGATAAGTTTGAAAGAAGTTTACTGTATAAAAGTCGTTTAAAAATGATAACGTGCTAATCAGGAAATGAAATGAAAACTTTCGCAATGAAATAGACTTATTTATCTGAAAGTCTGAAAATTCGACGGTGGTCAACATTACGACCAGTGATCGAATTAAAATGCCTAAACTAGTTTCTTCAGATGTTCTCTTAATGTTGTAATAAATAAATTCGAAATTTGTGCAATTCATTTGATATAAAAAATACCAATGAAATGTTGCGTTAGCGCAACCTTGGGTCTTAGTGTTTTAATAGATTTAGCTGGAGTCATGGTCATATTGGTGGTGATCTAACACTGAAGTCTAATTCCGATACAAGAACCCCATATGTTTGTCATCGACAAAAAAAGAATTCCTAAGTATGAGTAATTCGTGTACGACTGGGATGGATACAACATGTTTTAACATCTTCCCTGTACAAGGTCCTCAAAAGAGTTGTTGAGTGCTTTGCTTGCCAGAGTCTTGTACTGAAACTCATAACTTCATTCTAGCAATGTGATATCACATACATTCATCTCAGAATACATGTTATTTCATCTCGGAAAATTTTTCGTATACCAAAATGCCGGAATCTGCATCTGGCGAAAATCCTGGAGTCTTGAGACTTATCATAATAATTTTATATAAGATTTTTACAATGTTGCACATTTCATTTCAAAGACGAGGCTATACGTAGAATATGATGTACTATAGGAGGCGTTAAAATTTTTTCATTTCTATTTCACATGATTAAGTTGAGCTTATCATAATGTTTGGAAGATTTCTCGTTGTAATTGTCTTCCGTATTTTTGTGTAACATGATTAAAAAGTTTCACCTTTAACCTAATATTTGTGGCTAGAACCACTTCTTGAATCTGTATTTTGCCGGCCGGTTTGGCTGAGCGGTTCTAGGCGCTTCAGTCGGGAAGCGGGCGACCACTACGGTCGCAGGTTCGAATCCTGCCTCGGGCATGGATGTATGTGATGTCCTTACGTTAGCTAGGTTTAAGTAGTTCTAAGTTCTAGGGGGCTGATGACCACAGATGTTAAGTCCCATAGTGCTCAGAGCCATTTGAACCATTTTTTTGAATCTATATTACTCATTACTCCATCTACTAACAATAAAGATAATGTTCATTTTTCTTTTGTAATACACTGCCCGAAAAACAGCAACACTCTGAAAGAGAAGATAGCTTTATTGACAAGTGAAATGACAGGTTTTTCATCATTGTAGGAATATATGGTAACAAATTCACACAAAATGAGACACATACGTCGCAATAAAAGGTGCCCAAAGAGTCGCGTCAATACACATCGTGTCTTCCTCTGACAGCAACGGAAGCGAATATTCTCATGCAAACGATCATAAAGGCGCCGAATGCGATCCTGTGGTATATTCTTCCAAGCGTCTTGCTCAATTTGTTGCATTCGCCTATGGTTCTTGAAGGCGGTGGAGAACGATTAAGCTGCCGCTTCATCATGTCCCATACATTTTTTTTATTGGCGGCAGATCTGGTGATCTTGCTGGTCAGGGCAGCTGATGTACATCACAAAGAGAGTGTGGCGTCGCTGCAGCCGTATGTGGACCTCCCTGTTGAAGGAATAGCACTAGCACGGGAATAACAGCATGTGTAATGTAACGGGCAACGGTTATTTTACACTGCAGAAACAGTATATCTGACAGCGTGTTGTAACTGACAAACACTCACACCATGAAGGCCGGGATGGGACGTATGTGTCGTGGACGGATGCAATCTGGAATAGGCAGCTCATCAGATCTATGCATAAACGTGTTCATGCATCACTCGCCTACAAACAGAAGCTACCGTCGGTGGTAGTCTAGAAAGGGCATTTCTTTTTCAGTCATCATCCTTCTGACTCGTCTGATGTGGCCCATCTCGAATTCCTCTCCTGCACTAAGCTCTTCATCCCAGAGTAGTGCTCAAACCCTCCCTTCTCAATTATTTGTTGGATGTATTCAAATCTGTCCTCCCCTACAGTTTTTACCCTTTATAGTTCCGTTTACTACCATGGACATTATTCCCTGACGTCTTAACAAATGTCCTGTCATCCTATCTCTGCATCTTGTCAGTGTTTTCCACATTTTCCTTCCACCGTCGGTTCTGTAGAGAACCACCTCCTTCCTTATTATTCCATCTGCATGAACTGTTAAGGTGATTGTGCGATACTTTTCACACCATTAGGTGGCTTGTGGAGCGTGACGTAGATGCAGATTTATCTGCCTTTCCTACCTTCAAAATTGTGTGGATGATGTTTTCCCGAAAGACAGGTAGAACGGCGTTGCTCTTGTTTGCCACATCCCCCACGATATTAGAAGTTCCGATGGAATGTTACCTGTCCCTTGTGCCTCATTCTCATGTCTTCCATAGCTCTTTTAAATTAACACTGATACTAGATCACCTATGTCATCCGTATCGACTCTAGTTTCTTCTTCTAACAAGTCTTCACACAAGTTGTCCCCCTCAAAGAGGCCTTCAATGAACTCATCCACCCACGTGCTTTCTCTTCAGCGCGCAACAGTGGATTTTACATTGCACTCTTAACGTTACCACCCTTTTCATTTCACCAAAGTTTGTTTGTGCTGAATCAGTCATCCCTACGATGCTTTCTTCTTCAGTTTTCCTGCTCTAAATTTGCTATTTATTTCATTGTTATTTATATTTGTTTACTACTTTTCCTCCCTGAACATATTTGTACTTCCTTCTTTAGTCTATTGAAGTATTTCATCCGTTACCCGAGGTTTCTTGTACCTAGGTTTATCTCTCCAGTGACTGTCGTCGTTATGCATGTCTACACCTCTTTAACTGAGCTGCATACGATGGTGTCCTTGTTAAAGTAGCCATGCCCTTACAGAACTGCAAACATGTTTCGGCATTCCTCATTACTTCAGTATCGCGCTTCCTCCCACAGTGATTCTATTAAGCCTCAGTTCACTCTTCATCATTACTATATTGTGGTCTAAATCTGTATCTCCACCTGGGTACGCCTTATTACCCAATATTTGATTTCGGAATCTCTCTCTGACTATGACGCGTTTCAGCTGAAACGTTTCCGTGTCTCCTGGTCTTTTCAACGATTACGTCCTCCTTTAGAGATTCTAGAAAAAGTATTCACTACTAGAGATGGAAATTTATTGCAGAACTCAATCTTTCGCATTCCTTCTACCAAGCCCATATTCTCCCGTAACCCTTTCCTCTAACCCTTACCCTATAACTGCGTTCCAATTCCACATGATTATTAGAATTTCGTCTCTCCCCACATACTGAGCTACCTGTTCAATATCATATACTTTCTCTATCTCTTCATGTGCTGCTGGTGACGTCAGCATGTATACCTGAGCTACTGTTAAAGAAAGGAAGGATGATTGGGTTTAACGTCCCGTCGACATCGAGATCATTATGAACGGAGCACACGCTCGGATTGTGTCAAGGATGCCAAAGGAATTCTGCCGTGCCCTTTCAAAGGAATCATTCCGGAATTTTATTGGAGCGATTTAAGGAAATCACGGGAAACTTAAATCTGGCTAGCCGGACGCAGGTATCAACGTCGTCCTCCAGAATGCGAGTCCATTGTGGTAACTACTGTTGTCGCCATTGGTTAGCTTTCGTGCCTCATGACAACAATCTATCACTGAACTGCTCACAGCAGCTCACTCTCTTCCCTACCTTCCTATTCACAACGAATCCTACACCCGCTGCACCATCTTCTGCTGCTTTTGATATTACCCTATGTTGGTCTGACCGGAAATCATTGTCTTCTTTCCACTTCATTTCAACGACCCCTCACAGTATCTAGATTGAGCCTCTGCATTTCCGATTTTCTAGCTTCTCTGTTGGAATGAAACTTCTGAAACTCCGTGCTCTTATTGGTACAATGTTATCCTGCCTTCGTTTATTCCATCTTTTTCACGTTGTCACCTCCCCCTTAGCAGACCGATCAAGGAAATAGGAGTGAGGAACTAATCCGAAATTTTTGGCCTATGGAGAGATCATCCTGACACGTATTACCATTGTAGACCACATTTCCGAGGATACACATTATATATATTTGTTGCAGTTGTTTCCGTTGCCTTCTGCATCCTCACACAGTTGATTATTGCTGATATTTTCCAATCCTGATTCTCAGTTTCCTGCCCCAAAAGCAAGAGAGTGCCCTGAACCTGTATCCGTTCCTCCGCGCTCCTTGACAAGGCCGTTGGTTGATCGAGATGTCTTCGGCCACCGTTGCTGATGATGTTGATTCAAAATGTGACTGAGTTCGAACCGGGTACCCATGGCCTTTTGGTTAGTAGCCATAGGCACTACCTTCCTTTTCGTCGTTGTTCTCAGCATTTGATCTGGGTGGACGTCGCATGACATCGCTTCATGTTAATAGTTGTATACTTCACTGAGTTTTTATATATTTCTAATACGGAGGACAGCCTGCCGCCTGACCGAACACGCTGACCCACCGTGACGTCGCACTTAGACCGCAGGTGTATGTCAGTTTAATCCTCCTGAAAGCAGACTGTTCCCAGTGGTCCCTGATGACACAGTCGGTGAAATATTTTCTCAGACTTTCTCCCTGGATGATGTAAGGTTTGCCACTACTGCTCACACAATGATCGAACTTGACGTTCGTCTTTGCTATACGGACATCCACAACCTGGTCTACAGGTGTCTGGATGTTCCTCGGACAACGGGCTGAAAGCAGTGACACACCACCCAGACATTGTGCAAAAATCTGTTTATACCTCCATACAGCTTCCCGCATGCTCAAATTGCGGCCATTTTCAAGTGGTTGAGTCCATTCAGCGGGAGTACGTACTTGTCTGTGGGGCATGGGTGTACACTAGACTAAATAATGCCAACACTGTTCACGTCTAAAGTCAGCACAGTTATTCCCTGCAGAATCAAATCTGAGAATACACAGACAAACCTACAGATCCCCATTCGATTGCCGATGTCCGTGACAAACGAATCACTGACGTTACAGCCCCTCAGTAAGCACATATTATATCCTGGAGCCACTGAACACCGTGCTTGAGTGTGTTACATTGTTTTCTGGCAGTGCATTTTCAAAGGCGTTACATAAACAAACAACCGCACATAAAATTCGTGAAGCAAAAATAGACTTGTAATGAGGTAGACAAATTAATGATACGGTTTCCTTTCGATGTTGTCAACGGGTATACTGCTGAGTAGCTGTTTCCGCGCCAAACATTACATACGAGAAAACCATTTCCGGCTTTACCTGCGATTAATTGTACTTAACTAATTGAGCATTGCATGGCTCCCTTTAAAAGGAATAGCTATAAAATGTCGTACGGTCTAACTGCACATGCCTGCTTTATTACCCTGCAGCTAACTCGCTACAAATAATAACCTGTAGACAGATCACCTACACAGTCGATTAACGCACCTTACCACAGACAGATGTGCCTTCTTCCAGGACTCATATAGAAGTGTCCAGAATCGCTCGCTTGATTCGCTAGCTCAAGATAGTTCAGACCAACATGACAACTTCCAAATTAACATACGCGGGATAACGAGTAGGAACTGATGGTTTATTCTCAGCTCCGAAATAGAAATGAAAATTTAAATTTCATCGCTGCAATACATCCTGACTTCGCGAAAGTTAGAGCCCGTCCATGGGACAAAGTACTCTAACGGCCCTTTACCACCACAATTATCTCATACACAATCGATTGACAGAAGATACCACAGAAAGGTCTGCCTTCCTCCAGAACTCATATGAAAGTGTTCAGAACCGCTCCCTTAAACGCACCAACCAGAAAACGTCTGTCTCCACTTGACTCCAGCGGCGTTCCATCATTGTGTAACTCTCATTTCTTGTAGGCCATCCCCACCTTAAATTCATCTTCTTATATTCTAAAGATCGTCTCAGCTTGACCACTTTCCACAGTAAACTATTACAACAATATTTAAATAAAGAAATCTTATACATATTCATTCACACTCAGACCACTCACAATACATATAAATGAAGGTTTGTTCATAAATAAATAAGCCAGCATTATTGTGAAAGTGTGTTCACATTACATGACCGCAAATGTCGTTAAGTATTAGTTACACAATTATTTATGTCTGCTGGGTGGAAACATGTTTTGACTCTCTTTTCAATGGTGATACCATCAAAAACGTGCGACTGACTACTTTTTGAATTGCCATAGTTCCTGTATTGAGTGTAACCACGTTAAAATAACGCTGTTGGCAAAGATAGTAATATATTCCTTAACTAGCTCCACAAGTATGAAAATACGTGATATATTTACTCTACATTCAGTTGCTGTGTTACTTTAGAGGATAAAATGTTATGATAAACACTCATATAAGGGAAAAGATACAACATTCGTAATAAGTCATTAAAATAGCTACATACATGGTTCTCAAGAATAATAGCTATACTGCAATGCTATCATCTGTGAAATCGTCTGTTGAAATCATATGAACTTTTGAAAAGTTATTAATTTCAAGATTCATGTGGAAATATTTGGTCACAGTAAAATACTAAGTTCCATAATCCTTAAGATATTGAAAATATTATTGTTTCATTGAATGCACCTTACCTATCTGAGGTCACAGATGTATCCATATTTGCTCTGCAGAACTCATGACTCCATATCCGCTTCTGCAGGACTCATGACTCCATTGACCACGTACAGTACCAACAAACGTGTCAATCTGTAGTCATCATTAGTGCTGAAGGATGATAGCTGTCGAAATACGACTGTGGTGTAGTTTAACGGTAATCAAATGATATTTGCAGATCCCCACAGATTCCCCAGTGGAATAGATACATTGAAAACAGGAAAAATTGACAAAATAATTTGATTCAAATCAACATTTCAACACTCGTTATATATTCTCATTAGAAAACACGTCTTCTAAATTGTTTGACATCATCAGTGAACTAGCATTTTGTTATTTATCACTATTTTGTCGCATCTAATTAGAAACTTAAAAAAAACTGAAACTATTCTGGCCAAAAGTCCCTCATATCCTTACTTTTTAACATAGCGAGTAATTGCATTATAAATTCATCACATATTTATTCATATTTGCCCTAGAATACCTTTAATCCCCAGATTTTATTTTCTTACACATAATACGAACTTATAGCGAATTTTATACAAATAAACTTTATTTATGAGGCTTTCAAATTAAATTATAGTATTAAACTAACAAAATATACTCCACAACTTTGCATTATATTTTGCAAAAAGCTACATATTTTACTCCCCTATGCAATTCAAATTTTAATGAGGTCTGATGACCTCCACACAACAAATTTTGTGCGCACAATAATCACAAACTACATATATCACATGACAAACTCATCCAAAGTAATACAGGTAACACATTTAAATAACGCTTTGAAATTTACTTCAAATGTTAGGCACACCACAGTTTATGTTTCTCTCTTTCATAAATGATGAAATTATTTACTTTTAGCCAACCTTCAAGCACCAAATTACTCTACACATAAAACAAAAATAAACCCAAAAACTCTTAAACACACACATGAATACATTTGCTTACTTACTTACATTAAAATACATACCCCATTCTTGTTTCACAAGGTGCAACTGTGCCACTTTGCCTCTTATAACATTTATCTTGCCGGTGTGAATGTCTTTCGAATCTCAATTTTTTGCTTTTTTAAAAATGTGCAAATTTTAGGTCTCGTTCCTCGTTCGCCAATGGACCCTTCCAATTATATAAAAAAAAATTGTCCACCGCCGCAACACCACGTTAAAACTCGAGAAAAACACAATTCATCTACATTGATCATTACACTTATCTGTTGCGCATTTTTAATTTCACCTCTCTCTAAACGCTGCTCCCTCAAAAGATAGTTTTGAGTCTCTCATCCGTTCTCTTCCATACATTTGGGATACCATACGAAATCAGACCAACTCTGCATTTTTGCATTTCATTATCATCACCAAATAATTTATTGGACGATTCTTTGCCATGATTTAATCTCTCCTTGCTTAAAGACCTTATACTACTTGAAATTTTTAACACGCCCACCAGTGAGATAGTAACGATCACAGATATTTTTCCATAGTATCTCATTTCACTAATTGAGTTCTCACTTCCATTCTCACTGTACCATTCAGTATTTCACCTCCTAAACCAATGTTTTCCCCATTAGCCATTTCTATATATTCCCGATCTACCTTAAAATCGTCTGCAGGATTTAAATCACCCACAAGAACCGTATTTCCATCATCCTTGTTACCATCAAATATACTGTTTGCTTTCTCTAAACTAACGATATCAGTAGCTACAATCTCTTCACAGTTATTCACACGATTTTCTTTATCTCCCTAAAGCCAAACGTCACTTATTTCCGCAGACTGACTACAAAAATTCATCACAATTTTCTTCTACATCTATATCTACATTTACATGGATACTCTGCAAATCACATTTAAGTTCCTGGTAGAGGGTTCATCGAACTACCTTCACAATTCTCTATTATTCCTATCTCGTATAGCGTGCGGAAAGAATGAACACCTGTATCTTTCCCTACGAGCTCTGATTTCCCTTATTTTATCTTGGTGATCGTTCCTCCCTATGTAGGTCGGTGTAAACAAAATATTTTCGTATTCGGAGGAGAAAGTTGGTGATTGAAATTTCGTGAGAAGATTCCGTCACAACGAAATACGCCTTTTTTTAATGATGTCCAGCCCAAATCCTGTATCTTTCTGTGACACTCTCTCCCATATTTCGCGATAATACAAAACGTGTTGTCTTTCTTTGAACTTTTTCGTTGTACGCCGTCAGTCCTATCTGGTAAGGATCCCACACCGCGCAGCAGTATTTTAAAAGAGGACGAACGTGCGTAGTGTAGACAGTCTCTTTGGTAGGTCTGTTGCATTTTCTAAGTGTCCTGTCAATAAAACGCAGTCTTTGGTTAGCCATCCCCACAACATTTTCTATGTGTTCCTTCCAATTTAAGTTGTTCGTTACTGTAATACCTAGATATTTAGTTGAATTTACGGCTTTTAGATTAGACTGACTTATCGTGTAACCGAAGTTTATCGAGTTCCTTTTAGCACTCATGTGGATGGCCTCACACATTTAGTTATTTAGGGTCAACTGCCACTTTTCGCATCGTTCAGATATCTTTTCTAAGTCGTTTTGCAGTTTCTTTTTGTCTTCTGATGACTTTATTAGTCGATAAACGACAGAGTCATATGCAAACAACCGAAGACGGCTGCTCAGAATGTTTCCAAAATCGTTTGTATAGATAAGGAACAGCATAGAGCCTATAACACTACCTTGGGGAACGCCAGAAATCAATTCTGGTTTATTCGATGACATTCCGTCAATTACTACGAACTGTGACCTCTCTGACAGGAAATAACAAATCCAGTCACATAACTGAGACGATAAGCATGCAATTTCATTACAAGCCGCTTGTGTGGTACAGTGTCAAAAGCCTTCCGAAAATCCAGAAGTACGGAATCAGTCTGAAATCCCTTGTCAATAGCACTCAACACTTCATGTGAATAAAGAGACAGTTGTGTTTCACAGGAACTTCGTTTTCTAAACCCATGTTGACTGTGTGTCAATAGACCGTTTTCTTCGAGATAATTCATAATGTTCGAACACAGTGTATGATCTACACTCCTGCTGCATATCGACGTTAACGATATAGGCCTGCAATTTAGTGGGTTACTCGTACTGCCTTTCTTGAATATTGGTGTGGCCTGTGCCACTTTCCAGGTTGTCGGTACGGATCTTTCGACGAGCGAACGGTTGTATATGATTGTTATGCATGGAGCAAATGCATCAGCATACTCCGAAAGGAACCTAATTGGTATACAGTCTGGACCAGAAGACTTACTTTTATTAAGTGATTTGAGTTGCTTCACTACTCCGAGGATATTTACTTCTACGTTACTCCTGTTGGGAGCTGTTCTCGATACTAATTCTGGTATACTTCGTCTCCTTTTTTGAAGGCGTTTCGGTAGGTTGTGTTTAGTAACTCTGATTTGGTACCACTGTCTTCGATAGTATCTCCATTGCTATCGTGCAGAGAAGGCATTGATTGTTTCTCACTGCTAACATACTTCACACACGACCAGAATCTCTTTGGATTTTCTGCCAGGTTTCGAGACAAAGTTTATTTGTGGAAACTGTTATAGGCATCTCGCATTGAAATCCGCTTTAAATTTCGAGCTTCTGTAAGAGAACGCAAATCTTGGGGATTTTGCTTCTGTTTAAATTTGGCATGTTTGTTGCGTTGTTTCTGCAACAGTGTTATAACCCGTTTTGGTTACCAAGGAGGATCAGCTCCGTCGTTTGTTAATTTATTTGGTATAAATCTCTCAATTGCTGCCAATACTATTTCTTTGAATTTAAGACAAAACTGGTCTACACTTATATTATGAATTAGGAATTAGTGGAGATTGTCTCTCAGGAAGGCGTCAAATGAATTTTTAACTGTGTTTTTGAATAGGTATATTTTTCGCTTATTTTTCGAGGATTTGGGGATTACAGTATTCAATCTCGTTACTACAACCCTGTGTTCACTAATCCCAGAATCGTTTTTGATGCTTGTTATTAACTCAGGATTATTTGTTGCTAAGAGGTCAAGGGTGTTTTCACAACCGTTTACCATTCGCGTGGGCTTATGAACTAACTGCTCTAAATAATTTTCAGAGAATACGCTTAGCACAATTTCGGATGATATTTTATGCGTACCTCCGGAATTAAACACATATTTTCGCTGACATGTAGAGGGTACATTAAAGTCACCACCAACTATTATCGTATGAGTGGGGTACGTGTTTGAAATACGACTCAGGTTTTCTTTGAACCTTTCAGCAAATGTATCATCTGAATTGGGAGGTCGGTAAAAGGATCCAGTTATTATTTTATACCGGTTGCCAACAATGACCTGTGCCCATACTAACTCACAGGAAGTATCTACTTCAATTTCGCGACAAATTAAACTACTTCTGACAGCAACAAACACGCTACAGCCAACCGTGTTCAGCGTATCTTTTGCGGAACACCGTTAGGTTCTTCGCAAAAATTTCTGCTGAGCTTATATCCGGCTTTAGCCAGCTTTCAGTGCCTATAACGATTTGAGCATCAGTGCTTCCTACTAGCGCTTGGAGCTCTGGTGCTTTCCCAACGCAGCCATGAGAATTTAGAACTGTTATACCAATGGTTCCTGTATCTAAGTTTTTTTCTGTGTTCAGCCTGCACCCTTTGTGACTGAAACCCTTCTTGTGTTTTCCCGAGACCCTCTAACCTAAACACACCTGTATAGCCGCCTCCTGCGTCTAATGGACACCTATTCTGCTGATGTCGCTTGAGATTCGTTACATACAACGTCCGTCACATCTGCCGATGCATTACGTAAATCACCACGAATACTCGATCAGCCTCCTACGATACACCACACAAATTACCGCTGTTACATCGTACCAGAATGCAATTCACATTACACACGAATTTCACCAAATTCGGACTACCTCTTTCTTCACAGCATTCTCAGACACGTTGGCCACTTTATGCTTTAAAAAACAACCCTAATCATTGTTATCACATCCACTCAAATGGTGTATTTCCATTAGGAGCCATCGGTTCAGTTCCTTCAATAGAAATAAGTGCATATATTCCTTCCTCTGAGATATCTGTATTAGTACCTTCCACCTTCGCCAATTCAGCATCTCCTTCAGCACCTACGTTATCACCTTTACCTCCTTTTAACAATCTGTCACCCACTCTCGCCGATACATAATTCAGCACCAGCTGACGAGACTGTTGCTGTACCACGTTCATAGATATCTTTATGTATTTCCGTCGACACGCCAGAAAACTATCTCTAGCAGACTAAACCTCAGGTACGCAGCCTTCACAAATAGCTTCACTTGTTTGTTACCGATAAACAACCATTTACATTACTTTCACCTACATTACTGTAGTTGTTGCTACTGACTATTGCCTCATCAGAACTCCACCTCCTCAAAATTCGGGGCCACCTCATCCTCTATGCCGATCATAGAATTTTCCATGAAATATACATCATTCCATAATTTACTTCCCTTTTACAAAGCAGATTTTGGACCCAGAATCATCGGTATCGAATTTCTCTCCATATTTTACAATGTTTATGATCCCTCTTTATCGTTGCAACAATTAAAGTTAATGCCCATTTTACCCTTACATTTTATTACCTCATTTCTAACATTTATAGCTCCTGTGGCGAATTTTCGACAACCACTGAATTTTTAAAATAACATGTCCTTTACAACGCCAGTTTATTTGGCCATCTCCAGATCTGAGATTTGGCAACTACTAGTTTTCCCACCTAGTATACCGATGTTGGATTTCTTTATGTACCTGTACCTCAAATCGTCATTCCCGGTTTTGATCCGCGTTGTGAGAATTTCCATTTCCTATCCAAAATTATTCTGTTTACTTGCATGATGGCTATTTTGTTGATTACTATGGTTGCAATTATAGTGCCCATTTTCCTGTCTACTGTTCCTGTTCTGGTTACGTCCATGATAATTATTTTGTTGATTATTATGGCTACTATTCTCGTGCCCATTTTCCTGTCTACTGTTCCTGTTTTGTGTCAATTCCAATAAGTGTTACAGCTTTTCATCCTAATCTAAAAGTTAATCGATGTACTTTGTCAGATTGTAGATAAGATCCCACTGCAAAAACTCCTCATGTTTATAACCCATCCAACTCAGTAACTATGTTTTTGTGAAGGTGCACATGCCTGTAAAGTTCAGACTAAGATGTCACAATCATGTAATTGTATGTGATCGTTGTTGATCTTAAGAAATTACGATCCATGAAGATAATATTAAGACATCTTTTCGCGTAACATGAGAAATGTTAGGAGCTCAATGTAGAAGCGCTTGTGACTTAAGGTTTTGAAAGTGAACTGTTAAGACAATGTTTCGTGTGATGTTAGCAAGTATTGACTTGGAAGACAATCCTAATGCATAAATAAATATACCGTGAATTCTCACTAACCTTCTTAAAATTTGAAGTACGATTGATCCACATCCGTGATACAGTGAGGGGTTTCAACTCGAGATGACTGTTTTGAACTGTTTTCCTAAGGAAGCGCATGGAGTATCACTGCGAGCGAACAGTACATGGTCGCTGTTTCCGCACTTACTGTAAGCGACAAATTCGTCTGCACTGTACCTGACTGTGGAAATGGTTCTCTGGGCGCTTAAGCATGACTGACATAAACCGTATTGTGGCACTTTTTAAACTTTTATCTACTAAGACGCTCATTAAGTGCACGTCATGGACATTAGCATTTATAAGACTTACTATGAACTATGCTACAGGTTGAAAATAAAAGACAATAATTTCAATGAATATACAAAATATCTGAGTCAATAATTAACAAATTATTTATGTAGTTGGGTAAATTTTATGTTTCTGTGAAAGAGGTTTTTATTTCAGTGAGTGTTATTGATACATATGTACGACTGTTTCAAGTAATCCGTATTTCGCCAACTGCCTGACGTCTCCTTCAAATGAAACCATTACGTCCTGAGTTCCTTGACCACCTATCACTTCACTGGCCTTGCAGTCCAAATCTCTAACCTTGTACAGTGGGTCCTGTCAACGACGACCGACACTTGCTTCCTACCTGGGGTCGAGTTCATCACATATCATGGCGTAAGACTATACGTCGACATCTATCATTCAAATGTCCAAACTTCTCAAACCAATTGCCTTAAAATATACATATTATTATGTGTTTCTTCCATACGTTAACAAAGACGAATGATTCCTTTAAAACCTGAACTCATGCATTCTATGAAGAAAAAGAAAAATTTTCTCTTACACTATGCATATGCATGATCTTTATGTGAGGGCTATTGCAATTTAACCCCACACTATGGAATTCAGCTACTCGTTCTCAGACAAAACACTTTGCGAATAACTGTTTGCTCACTCCTAACGTACAAAATTTAAAAAATTGTGGGTCGTCATATTCACCGAAATCTTTGTACTTTTACTAACCTTTTTTGACTCATATGGTCTTTATCAGAAGGCCATATACTGGTACTGAAGGTCCTTAAGTTCACTGAAAAATATATGTAAAATACAGTGAAAACTTCACGTGGCGTGCAGCTCACGACCCATGCTACTTACAGTCATCAATGATATTAGTGTCTCAAGGCCCTGGCTCGGTTTTAGCTCAGATTCCCCCTGGACTTCGTCTAAATAATGAGGCCAAACATGTTACATACAACCCCAAGCGCTGACATAGTAACCCTACGCTATGATCTTTGATTAGCTATCGTAGACTTCATCAGATCTGTGACTACTAAATGAGTTGAGTACCGTGAAACTCTCTAATGAGAAGGTTTCCAACAACAACCAGTATTGTCCAGTCAAATATTCTCTCATCACGAACACTACTTGACTATTTCCATTAATTAAATGACCAATATTTAGTGTACATTTCCAATGTTTTTGGTAACAATTGAAAAAATATACGGTCGAATGGTGGAAGTCAGATTACACTGATGAACAACTCCTTAGCATTTAGAGGGGGCTGTATAACAAACATTTCGATAAAATTGCCAAGATGAACTCTTGTACCTGATTGAATGGTGCTTAAGGAATATGATGATGTTAATGTTAAGCAATATTCCTGCCTGACCACTGCCACGTAGGAATTAGTAATGTTATTTCAGTCGAACTGTTTGCGACATTATACCAATTCCATTTAATGAGCAGTAAAATTCTGTTTCCTTTGCTTGTAAGTATGAAAAGTAAAATCCTGGAAAAACTAATATCGGTAACCCATTGATATTATGTCAATCTTTGATCTCTGACAATTGTTTTTGTTCTCACTAGTTTGTCTCCTTCTTCTTATTCTGGCACTGGCATGATGAAGATGTACACAATACACAATATAAAGATGAACTCGGTATATAATGTTGCCAAAATGAATGGACCATTATATTTGAAACTTGTTCGCCTTTTACAAAACGAAAAATCTCTATGTTCTCCTGTTTTAATTACACAATGTATTATTTTTGACCTTTTAAATTAAATTGGAGGCGACCTGTTTCGTGTTGCAATGTCGAGCGCCTTAAGTGTTCTGTTGTTGCTTATTTTATTATTTTTAGAAAATCGAGCCTGCATCACAATTACAAGTCAGATAAACTTTTTACAAAGTAATTTCTTTGGCCTGAAGCTCATTTTCACTGACTGAGGAAATTAGGGCATCAACCATTAATTAAGGTAAAGTAGAGAAAATTTGGGAATACATTAGTCTAGGTGATAAATTTAAGTGATTAACATTGCAAGATCACAGGTTAATCTAAGCGCTAGATAAACCGTTACAAGTGTGAAATGCTGCTACTTTAATAACCGGGGTTATCGCCTGAATGTTGAACGCTAGAATGCCAACATCCATGCATTGTGTTGTATAGGTGCCCTATGGCAGTCAGTGGGATGGAGTTCGATGCCTGTGGCTCTTTGTCGGTCACTAAAGGGACACTTAAAGCGGTATGTGGATGCATCTGGACTTGAAATCTGATGATGTCCCATATGTGCTCAATTGGATATAGTTCTGGTGATCGAACGGGCCAAGGTAACATATCGACACACTGTAGAGCATGTCGGGTTACAACAGCGGGTTGTGGGCGAGCGTTGTCCTCTAGGAAAACACCCTCTGGAATGCAGTTCATGAATGGCAGCGCTACAGGTCGAATCATCAAAGTGATTTACAAATTTGCTGTCACGGAGCGCTGGATAGCTACGAGAGAGGTCCTGGGGTTATACGAAATCGCATCCCCGTACCATCTCCTGGTGTAGCACGCTGACAGGTTGTTTGCAGGCCCAAAACTGGCCTCCTTCTAGCCAACACACGGCCATCACTGACAGCGAGGCAGAACCAGCTTTCTTCATAAAACACGACCTCCACCTTGCCCTCCCACGAGCTTGCGCTTGACACTACTGAAATCGCAAATCGTGGCGGTTTGGGGACTCTGGAATGCATACTACAGGACGTCTGGCTCGGAGCTGTCCTTGAAGTAACCCATTTGTAACAGTGCGTTGTGTCACTGAGGTGTCAACTGCTACTGAAATTGATGCTGTAGGTATAATATGCTGCTCCAGAGCCGTACGCCGAACAACGATTTTTCCCCCTCGGTAGTGCAACGTGGTCGCCCTTCCGCGACAGTACGTTCTCGTGATCATCGCTGCCAGCAATATTTTACTGTGGCCTTATTCGTGCCAAGCCGTCCTGCTCTATCGTAGAAGGAAGATCCACGTTTTCGTAGTCCAGTTACACAACCTCGTTCAAACGCAGTGAAATGCTGATAATGGCGTCTCTATCGCCTTAAAGGCACTCGTGACTAACATCAACTTACCACGTCCTATCTCAAAAGAATTTAACGCTAAAGACCTTTACAATTTATATTTATAGTAAACCTTATTTGCATGCTCATAGTTGCGCTACTAGCACTCCTCTTTTGAAACTGGCGCCAAATTTGAAGTTCCATTTTCTCTCAGATGTAGAAACAGGTCGACCAGCTTTTGTTTCTGTCGCACAACTCCTTCTCGGTGTTGCGATTTTTTTGCCGTCAGTGTATATGCACTCTGTTAACTTCAATGACTATATTTTCATTTAAAGCAAAAGTAATAAGCATTTACAACAATTTCAGTTACAACTGACAACAGTAGCACATATCCTTTTTTCTTATCACCTTTGATGTGAATCCTTTTCTTTTAGTCTTTGTGATACAAACTGGAAAACTAATCATTTTATACGAAGGGAACCAGCCTTGATGGGGACCGGAAGGAACATCATTTAAGAAACGCTGGGACTCAGCATTTAAGCTTCTCATAAATGGTCACAAACTTGAACACTCATACTAAATAAATTGGGAAGACAAATGGTAACACGTGAACCATCACAGCATGGATTTTGATACATGGGGAGCTTTGATAACAACATGGCAGGAAGCCGTCAAATTACTCATACATATCTTCAGGGATGAAAACCATGCAAATTACTCGAATTCCAGAAGCCAGAGAGGAATCACTCTAACTAGAGTCAGGGATTCGCGTCAGGCCTGTGGGGTATTTACGCCAGGGTCCTACAAAGCTGCACATCTCACGGACGGCGGGGGGAGGGGGGCTCTGCACTGCTCCGTTGCTCCCTAGTCGGCTTCAGCAACCTCGGACGACACGAGCACGTGCCGTCACCGCACGGTCGGGGCTGGGCCACCTCTCTGTGATTTCATTGCGGTGGGCCGCCGTTACCCTCTGAATCCTTAAAATCAGCTCGGTTTACGGGCTGACACAACACTGCTCCGCAGTGGGCAATACACTGACGGACGAAGCGAGACCATGAAGCCACTGGGCAGGCCAAGCTTCTCCCACAGTATTTTACCTTATATCCCCGTAATTGGCAGCACATACTTTATTTTATCGTTAATTTCCAATTTATCTTTCACAAATGAAATTTTACTTTAGCAGTTTCATTAAAACTACATGTCGTGGACGTCGCCACATTTAGAGTAATTCGAGCTATTTTGGAAAGAACGTTTCAGTCAACTCATGCAACTCTATGTCGTATCTGCAGCATCTGCACGTCGCTGTCACAACGTAAGATATTATTTGGGCTTTATTTGTGAACTGAGTGTGCCTGAGTGAGATCTGTGTCGGTATTTATCAAAGTAAATTATTTTTATAAATGACTCTTGGTCAAAACATCAGTAAACATATCCGGACGCGTGTTTCTCTTCCTATCACAGCGTAGAACAATTATTAATTTCATTAGATGCCTCTGCTGCCATCATCCAACTAAAAAGTTAACTCTTTCATTGCTTCAATGTACACAGTCATACAATAAATCGTTCCCTGTCTATCCTAGATTTTCGTTATCTTTTTCTGACGCTGTTGTGCTCCCATATATAGACCTATTCTTATTATTTCAAGTGGAGTCTAGATAGTTATCAGACAGAGAATATATTCCTTTTCTAACGTACTGCGACTTTTGTGCTCGTACCCACAAACGTACGTATCGTGACTGGAATCTTGAAGTCTCTCTTATATCCAAAGGAGCATATAACTCTGCTGAAGCACTTGTAGAAAAGCTGGCATTCTGTATTTTGCAACATATTGCTCCTCACTTCGTTGCCGTCTTTCTTCACATCGGCTACTTTATTGTCTTACCTAATGACGCAAATCACCTTGTCCATTTTCATGCACACTGTTTAAGCTGTTGTAGTTTTTACTGTGACGTCGTCATACTTCTAAAACAAGCACTTTGCAACATAGCTGCTCCAACAAAATTAGTAACAATCGTATTACAGTAGAGATAAATAAATGAGGCTCGAATCGTTAATAAATTCTATGAAACTGTCAACAAAAGTCTGAATGTCACTTTTTGCAAAAATACTTTGCATTATTATGTGTCAAAACAGAAATGATGGCATAAGAGACTTTCGTGCTTTCTTACTATATGGAAGATAAGTGCGGAACTTGTAGTGCTTCAAAAAGAAAGGAAAGTGTGTCAATGAAACGGGTCATAAAACAAAAACTAATGTCTGGTGAATGCAGAACTATATAGCTTGATACAAATCTCAATTTGGTCAGCCTATAGTAGATAGTGATGGCAACAGTGTTAACTATACTTCATCGTGCAGTGCAATGAACCTTACTTGCATGCTAAAGGGTCATTTGGCAGTTCGCTTATTTCACACTATTCGTGTGTCTCTGACACATATGTGGCATGGTTGACCAAAAATACCTTCCCAGGGCAAGATTACTGACAAACGTTTGGCTATATGTGCACGAGATTTGAGATCTTACGAAGCTATTGGACGTGAAGGATTCTTGGATCTGGCTCAGATGTTAATGAACACTTCAGCGAGTTAAGGAAAAGTATCCGCCAAACCTGTTATGCGTTCCTCTAAAATTGCCTCATGACACATGACAGGAAAGGGCAAAACCTTAGAAAGGAAATTATGCCTGAAGTAATTTATTACACGAAGGAGGTGAATGGTCGGTGACAGAGACATACGGATATGTAGCGCAAAGAGGATTCATTACCTGACACGTACAGTTTCTTATTTTGTTAATTGGGATCTCAGATGATGATTCTTCCTGACGACCCGGTTTCCATAAGAGTATAAAACGGATATAAATATCAGAAACGCATTTTTGAGACGATTTATCTCAAACATGTACCTTTTACGATTGAACAAGGTGCCAACACTACCGCTGCTCTTCGTGGATTTTCTAGACTGCACTGTTCCTGTCGCATGCTTAACACAGTATTACGAAATGCGTTTAACAGGTGGAAGACATCATCCAGTTTCTCGCAACTTCATTTTGTTCCGACTGTAGTGAGGCAAATGGTCACATTTCCGAAGCAAAGTTGCCTTATTCATAGCCTGGAGAGAACACTGAAGCAGTCGAAGAGAGAACACTGGAGCAGTCAAACGATACGCGCTGGGACACACGATTTATCATGCTTTAATCGATCAAAAGGCAGTATTCGATTTGTGTAAAAAGGCCTCTGAGAAATGAGAAACAGAGAATAGTAAGATTTATCTCCCTTTGATGGCCGAATTGATTTGTTCTAACGGAATGCTTGCTGTTGTGTTTTTATATTCAACTGGAATTCATTAGCACGTATATTACTTGAGGAATTGTTAAGCTGGGCTTTTTCTTATATACCTTCAAGAAGACCTCAAAAGAACTGGAAACGGAAAAATACCTACACCACACCCCTGTTGCCGTGGACGAGGAAGCTCCTGAAACACTTAAATATAGAACCTAAGGACGGAAAAGCTAATGAAATAAATTTTACGAATCCACCTGAAAAATTATCTAAAGGAAAAGGCACCTCGAGCTAGTTACCTTCCTGTGGACACCATTCCTCCATCTGAAAATGATGCCTAAATCTCTGAGGGGTGAGGTCATGGGAGAGCTAAAACACGCAATTCAGTAAGTACTACATCAATAACTTTGACTGATCACTCACAAAAGGATGCTCCTCCGTAAGGTGCCTTCCAGAAAATCTTAATTAGGCTGCAGAAAAGACGGTCGTCTCAGGTATATTCTTGCGTAAATAATAGCCAAATACACGTGAACTGTTTGTCAGACTGCCCAGGTAAAATCTGAGAGCAAGTTTGACCAAGTCTCAAATACTGTAAAATAATTCAAATGTTTTTAAGGACGGGACATTTATTCCCTCCAGTAGTACTTTTACACTCTGATGATTTCCCAAACGGTGTATTAAAATCTTTGTTTTATACCATGAACAAAAGTACAAAAGCCTGGTTGTGGGCTGATACTGATGACAGACCGACTAACACAGATTAGTTAGGTACGACTTAAACCAGAATTTTATATTGGTCGAAAATGTAGCTTATTGTTGGAATGGAAATGGACAAATGTTTCCAACTCTCCAGAAGATATCCAGAAAAATTTTTCCTACAGTCATTCAGATTTGCATCAGAGATATTTCAGTTCTGCAAGTTTGATTCTAAGGGGACGACGGTAACTTCTGCACCCGGACGATAGTGATGCTATTCTCTTTCTTCACAGAAACTCCAATATCTGAGAAGGACTAAACTGTAAATGTTTTTCCGCACCACGTTTTGTTTTATGTTCTCTCTAAATCGATTGTCTATTATTGTATCTGTTTGTCTATCTGCTTTCATTCACGCAAACTATTCTCAAATTACAACTGATTTATTGGAACCAAATAAACGAATCTGCTTCTTTGCGAGTTATTATTGCATTGTAGACATTGTCAGTTTTATCCCACTTGCTTTGATGTTAGTGCAGTGACAATCGTTTAACATGAGAACGCTTAATATAAGTAATCCGTTGACATAAAGAAGTAATTCGGACCCGGGGTAATGGCATACTGAGTGTTCTGTAGCGTCAAAGATATGCACCAACTTTCAGAAGTTTTATTCTTATTTTTGTTTACTTGTTAGAGCAAGCAGAGTAAACAATGCTGCTTTTGGACAGTTTCAGTTACTAAGAGTGTCAGGACATTTCATTATACTAGTCAGTCAGTTTTAAAATTCGGTTCTCGATGTGCTGAAATCTAATTTACATGTCTAATGGCCGAGAAATCTATGCGAGTACCACCCATCGTTTTGCTTACATAAATATATTCAAAGTGTTAACAAATGTATTTAATGGGATTTACTAGCGACTTTTTCACATGAACAGTGTAAAATGAATTTATTTTAACAAAGTAAAACATTTTGATCCCATGAGTTTCGTGTTTAGCGTTTTTCACGGTATATGGGGATAGCCCTCAGTAAAAGGTGATAACAGCACGCCTAGAGCGTTAGAGGTTGGTAGGCAGCGCGGGATGTGTATGTGATAGGTGGCCCAGCCCACCCAGTGCCGTGGGCTGCCGCGGGCTTAGCAGCCCAGCGCTGCGGACCGGCTGTGCGGCAGCGTCAGCTGAGGAAGGCAGCGCGCCGTCTTGGCCCGTGGAGCCCGTGGGACGGCAGTGCTGCACGGCGCCGCCTGATGTACACAGCCAACACCCAAATGGGAATTAAAACTTGAATCGACATTTGAAAGAAAATTCCCACAGAATCAGGAAATAATTTTACTCAGTATGATACACCACTTATATTATTGCACAGGTCTGGAACATTGTTGGTCAAGACATATGCCGAAGTAGCACACAGGAAAATACACTGTCTTAAATAAATTAAGAAAACAAAAATGGAAATTACGTAACATCCAACATCATGTAGTTGAGAAATTCGAGATATACACCTTAATCAACATAGTTTGGCTCCAGTAACGTATCAGTAGTCAAGAGGTAGGCTGAAGGCCAAATTAGTCCTGTCTACAGAAAACATTGAGAAATGAAAAAGTAGTGGGAATTTGTATCACATATAGGTGTTCATCTCACTTTACGCACCATAATCTTTCATTTGAACAGGATAAGTATGCTCTAATAGCATTTTGGGGGGTATATTTGCTCTGTCACCAAGAAAACCGAGGAATGGGCGTGTAATGAGAATTTCTAAACCACATACGCATTCGTATGACTCTGGACATTGTAATCTTTCGTTTTAGCAACCCGCCTTTAAAATAGCAAACAGCGCCTCATCAAATGGCGAAGTTGACTGTAAAGTGCTGTCTCACTGATCACCAACACAACGTGTGAAGATATAAGACGCTGACGCTCGCTGACGCTGAAAAGACGAGCCTATCCTTGGTTCGAGCTGGTGCAGTTTACACAAAATTTGTCATTCCTGCGGTTCCTGTAAAAGAGCGAAAGATATATTACCACTCTTGTTGATTGGTCCTAGCTAGTGTAACCTGAAAAAGAGAGACACACTCTGTTGAGGGATTAGTAAATCTTAATCCCTCAGTAGGTCAGGCCAACGCGTGCCTGGCCTGTGATGAGGTTGTTGGCCCAGTCCACGGAAGAGCCGGTTGCGGGAGCGTCCCGTCTTCTCGTAGAACTTCCTGGCGATGGCGCGAAACCTGTCTCGGAGAGGCAGATATAAGAAAATTGCGATTCACAAATCGACGTTTGGGTTATTACGGAGTGACACTGCATGATCAACTACAACATTATGGCTACTTCAACATTCTATACCAAAACGAATACATCCAGTGGAGCTGTTACGGTACCAAAGATCCCCACTTCCAGTTGACAGAACTATGTAAAATGAAGGGAAATATAAATAAATGTTGTTGTTGTTGTTGTGATCTTCAGTCCTGAGACTGGTTTGATGCAGTTCTCCATGCTACTCTATCCTATGCGAGCTTCTTCAGCTCTCAGTACCTACTGCAACCTACAACTTTCTGAATCTGCTTAGTGTATTCATTTCTTAGTCTCCCTCTACGAATTTTACCCTCCACGCTGCCCTCCAATACTAAATTGGTGATCCCTTGATGCCTCAGAACATGTCCTACCAACCGATCCCTTCTTCTAGTCAAGTTCTGCCACAAACTCCTCTTCTCCCCAATTCTATTCAATACCTCCAAATATGGCTAGTAAAAATGAGATCTCATAACGTTTACACAAATATTACAGCTGAAAGGAAAAGATTAATTACCCTACAAAATCACCCTTCATAACACCAATCATACGTCCATCTACAAGTGGATTGCTACTACTAGCAACCGATAGTTAGAATGGGGACACCAGCGAAAGAGTGCCTCACTGCACGTAAGCCCTGACCACCCACTCAGTGACAAGTGTTGCGGAACTTTCCGTTAGTCTAAGGGAGGACTATCAACTACTTTCCACGCAATCACTGACCAGATTCTCGGCCTCTCACTATTCGATATACTGTCTGGATTCTATGACTTCCTGGTACCAAATTAAATTGGCAAAGTAAACCCTCGATTCTGTGAACCCTGGCCATGCAGAGCCAGTTTCAAATCATCTTGACACACGCGTTCATAGACACACAGACACATACAGGGGAAAAACAGAACAAAGTGCGCTGTAAACTGTCAGTAAACAAAACGAAGATTGCTGCTCTTTTTCCAGAGGCTCAGACTAATTGCAGTGGTGTGAAATTATTTATTACGATTCGCCGATGTAACTGCCAGTCGATCCTTCACAACATCCATGAACACTGTGTACGTAATTAAAAAAAATATAGCATTGAGGCAAACAAATACATAATCTAATCAAATGTATTCATATACCTATTACTGGACATTAACCCTAGCAATGCCAACTCATTTTCCATAATGAGCCTTACAAAAAAATTAAAAATCAAACAAAATTCTTTAACTGTTGTGTTGTTGACTTGCACTAACAGCGTACGTCTTAAACCGTTACTGATTTCTAATTTGTGTAATTTGTGTCTAGTACTCGAAAATATTTTTTAGCACACTCTTAGCAATACAAATACTCTTTCAAAACGTGAACTAACCAATTTTTTTTTAAATTGATATTTCCTTAGTTGTTCTTGATTTTTAACCACAAAATAATTTCAAAGAGAAATTGATATGTAAGTAGGGTCCGGAACCTGACAGTATTGAATATGGTTTTCTTTGGGAAAAGTGGAATGCACTTCTAAGATTTAAATTTTTGGGTTAAGTTTGACTGAACATTTTGTAACATTTATAGATCTGGTAGAAGAATTAATTAATAACAATTTCATCAGAATTTTAAAATTTAATGTAACTCACTAGATTACATTACTTAAAAGTTGCACATAAGGTACCCTCTGCCCCCTGGTACTGTTGTGAGGGTTAATATGGAGAACGTCAACCCTTCACATTTATAAGTGGGCGTAAAATCTGCTTGGGACAATTTCTCTAAGATGCTTGAATGTCTGCGGAGCAATGGCAACCGATTATTCTTCTACAGCCGAAATCAATGAATGTGAAACTGAACGCAGCGATCTGTAGCGAAGTCGACATTATAACTCAGCCTAAACGTGTTCCATTAGTTTAAGGTCGGAGATCTTCGCAGGCCAATCCATATCAGGTATTTTGTTAACATCAAACCACTGCCTTACAGATGTTTCATTATTGTGGAGAACCCTTTTAAGCGACTGCTCCCTCTGCTATAAGCAATACACGTTGCTGTAGAATGTGTTCATATCCATCCGCATTTAGCGTTTTCTTAAGCATAAGGAGGCGATACATACCAACCTGCCATACAGTAAAACCACGTACCCCATCGTTCACTGTTGGTACTACAAATGATAGCAGATATCACACTTACATCCATCATCTATGCTTATTCTGTAATACAATGTATATCAGCCCAATGATTATGATGTGGCAATCTGTGATAGCTCTCATGTTCACAGTCTTAGTACGAACGCTCATTGTTTACGTATCACGAATAAGCGTAAAACCAAGTGCAGCTAAATAGTGTCTATGTTTGTTTGTGACCTGAAAATGTACATTGGCAATAGATACCACGAGACATGGCACTGCAAGTACCCAAGTGTAACAAGCATTCCGATTCATAAGCTTTTCATTACCGATAGCTAAAGTCTGTTACTTTCGCCAGTAACGTGACCACAACATCTAGCTGCACATGGTCTATACAATATCATTGTAACATCTGCATATGATGATGAGCATCTAGTGACTCGAAAACTAGTTAATGGCATGTAAAGTAAATCGTATTAGATATCCAAAGGAAGTGACCGGTAGGATTGTTAAACTCAAAAATATGCCCACTGTATATCAAGATTGCATTTTGTCATCCATAATGGATGTAATGAAAGAACCAAATTTCAATATGAAGTTAAACACTCCGTGCGTTATGAATCCCTAGCGAAATTTTACTTCTGACTTCTCCCCAGAAGAGCGGATCCTGTACTTTCTTCACATCATTGCGTGTGTACAAGAGTCTTCAAGAAAATATATCCTTTTTCTAAGGAGTCCTGTGTTTACAAAGTATTTTGCGTGACAAATCAAAATATAATGGAAAGTTCGCACCCCTCCCACTCCTCCTCTTACAGCCCTGGAGTCGATCCACGGTTACGATATTACTGTGCAGCCCTGCTTATGGGTTAGAACAGGGTCTTTTTAATCCATAGTATTTGTGTTTCGATTGATGAGGACCCGTAGGGTAACATAAATCCGGTGACAAAATACGAATTAATTATTCCAGGTAGCCATTTAGGCCCAGTCGGACAAATGAGTAATTAACTAAACTCAGGCGGAGACCGGCAGAGGAATACTACCAGAAGATCATTTTCAGCCCCTTTAACAGGATAGTGGGGAAGGATTCTTTACTAATTGAACCAATGTAATTTTTCGTTAATGACGATTTAATGAAAAGAAAGTATCAATCATCGGATAACGAATATCATTGTTGCACACAAAAAAGACTGAAATAGCTTGTAATGAACTCATCTCATCGAAAACTAAATAGTACAAATTAACAACTTAGTCGAAGAACTGATTGATGGCCTTTCGTATGTAGGCTAGTTGAAGCCAACTAAGGAAGGATAGCACAAGAAACAAACAGCAGAGTAACAAAAGCGTGGAGCTGTTTAGTAAAATTAGATATGTTTCTGAAAACTAAGATTCTTATCTCTTTGAAAAGCAAAGATAACAGTCTAGCTATATGGCCATTTCGACCTGTGACTCTCTGACATGGTCGTGTAATCATTGAACTTCTATGCAACGGAGAAATGCATACAGCGAATTAACAACATAAATTCGAAAGCTAATCGATTAGGGAACAGACAGGAGAGGAAGGCGTAATTAAGCGTGCATGAAATGGACATGGGTACGACACGAGCCCAGGCAAATAGATGCGTTTAGCGGAGGACTTTAATAGATGGAACAGAGCAGATTTCAAATACATGACGACAATGACAGTGATGACGATGTAATAAACGTACCTTAATACTTTGTGCCCCCCTCGTAATGCTGTACACGTCTTCCCCGAATGCTGTATGTGTGTGATGATGTCTTTAAATTTAGCAGCCTGTTGAAGTAATGGACACAGCTCAGCCTCGTAATACTTGCCGTTCAGGGCTGAGTATTGTATTATGTGTTCATTCAGTCCTCGCTCGTCGATTACAGAATTCAGAAACATTACCGAGTAGTCTGAGGCACTCAGCCCACAATATTTCATCGCTTATTTTATTTATAAGGAAACTGGTCAATTCCTGCTGTTCTCAAAATTTATATAACAATTCTTATTCATTTAATAGTGACTATTTCTTCCAGAAACCCTATTTGGTCTCTTTCACTTTCAAAAAGTGCTTTCTTAATCAAAAGAAAAATTGTAAACGATTATTTGGAATCCGTTGAGTATCCTTTTTTCACTTTCTTCATTTTAATTGATTGAAAGTTTCAGTTTCCATTATTTATTTGTCCAGGATCAATTTGAAGCATTGGCATAAAACGATAACATTTATAAAATCTCAATTACCAGTTATTTTTGAGTGATTGCTCGCTAACGTCTTCGTTTCTGATAATAAAAGTACACTACTAATATATTATAAAAACGGATCTTTCTTAAAACTCAAGGCATGCACTCCCTGCTCAAATTTGTTGTATGTATATATAGACGCAAATGCAAGCCTGTCTCAGTAATTTCAATTATTTTGTAGAACTTCAAGTACAGTATGAAAACACAGAAACTTGACTAAGTATCCGTCTCAAAGGCCAAAGTGTAACAGATCTAGTATACAGCTTACATATTACTTTTAAAAAGTTATATTACTAAACCGCTATCCCAAAACGCAATATCAGTTACAGGTTGCCTTTCTAACGCTTCCAGTGGAAGGAAAATTTCATGTCCAGTATTTTGCGTAATTATCTACTAATTAAGATTTGTAATTTTACTGTACTCCTCTTCATTTTGTCTTAATGCAGTACCTGTGGTTCAAATTTCAAGAAACAGAGACAGTCTCTGTCGCAAATATTTTATTAATAATGACGCGTTTTGAGCAGTTAGCATGTCTTCAGATTATCTGTAATTAGTAACAACTTTCTTGTCATATAATAATTTTATTCGCGAACCTAGCTAACACCAATCAGTACCGTAGCTGAGCTAAAGATGATAAGCAAAGTAACTCACTTGCGCTCAACAGTTGATACTGCATTACTCATATTTAAAATTTGTTGGTATGATGGCGTTAAAGCGAAAACAGCAATCGTCCAATATCGACATAGGAAAGCCTAAAAGAACAAGGGGCTCTTTTTGGTATTTAATATATTTCAACCCTTTCTTACTAACAGTGGCGCCACTTGACCTATTTTATCTACCAGGGTAGTATACGGCTGTGATCGCTAATTTATCTTCGCACCATATACTGCCATGGATCGGTGAGTTTATTTCTACGCTCCACATTCTGCGCTTCTGATGATTTAATTTGTTATTAATGCGTAATTTTACGCCCTTAACTTAGAGGTTTTCACTTGCCATTTCAAGCTTTCATATGTCTATACTGACGAGTGCGGTTTTCACTTTAACGTCATCATGGGCCTTTAATAAAACTAATGTGGTCTCCGCTGTTCGAGACAAGTGATTCACTTTACCTATCACCATCACCTTACTTCTCACCTTTAGCTTAGTTATTCTGTTGATCGGTGCTAGGTGAGTAACATGACAGTGTTACTAATTGCTTATAATCTGAAGATGCACTAACCACGCGAAACGCGTTGTTTATAGTATAATACTTGTAACAGAGACTGTTTCCTAGTTCTGGAACATTGCAAGACGAGTATTATAATTACAAACAGTGTGTTTGTATTGATGCAGCGTAACTGACGGCATGAAAATACCCACACTATACTCATCCAGTATTTGAGAATGAGATTTATTAGCGACTTGCAAGTAAAGAACTAAATTTAGTCATTATTTCAGCCCTTTCCTAAAACTTTTCTGTCTTTCACGCTTAAAGTAAAAACAATCACGAGTTTGCTGGTTAGATAATAATATGTTATTATATGCCAGCCGGCTGTAGTCAACCCTTTGGCGATTGCGGCACATTTACCCGGTGGGCTGGTCTAAAAGCCGGCTCCGCTGTTTGCCTGTGATTTGCTTAGGACCAATACGAAATTTACCTCCTTCGCCTGCTTTGCCGTATTACAGCGCGGCATAAAAAATAGTGTCTCGTAGATCGCTTTTGTGACAGCACAGGTTGCTTTGCTACTGCTGTGCTGATACCGGCTTCGTGACCGCGGCAGACGTACGTGCCAGTCATTCCCGTGACGTGGGCTCTTACTTGCCCGCGGGATGCAGATAGGCAGCCGGAGACACTCGTCCGGCCCCGCTGCTCGGCGGCGCAGCATTATGCAGGCGCGACAGCGCGGAAGCACCCGTTTGGCTGGCGTCTTGTCGGAGCGGCGGCGCTGGCGGACAGCGCTATGTATATTGCATGAGCGTGCATTCCATAAGCGGACCGTCCCGCGATGGATGTATCCCCCTAGCTCGAAGAGGTGGCGAACCGCAGCCTGACACGCACCTTTCATATTCCGGAGGCAGGCTTCTGCTCTGATTCCACGCTTTGCATAATGACGCCGGCACAAGTCTCTGAATTCTGATTCGAGAAACAAGCGTAACGGAAGATCGTAAAACGCGCCTCTATGCGAAGAGCAATAATCTTTTTTTACTTCATTGCTGTATGGCGAGATAGTTGACGCACAGTACACTAAACAGAAACCATTTTGTTCACTGTCTTAGAGAAGGGCAAATGTAGATATGAAGATCAGCCTAGTAATTTTAATTCTTGAACTACTTGTATCCTATTCATATCGTGTCTGTGGTGTTTTAAGGCAATATTACCGTTCGCATTTAATGTTGTATGTCATATTATCACTCTTCATTAATAAAGATCCAACTTCAGGTTGTAGCAACATTCTTCGTCCATTGCTAGGTAATATTAATATTTTTATTTTATCTGTCGTAGTCGAAATTTTTTAATATCCTCGAACCATGTTAATAATTATTTAAAAGTTGCGTATGGTGTATTGTTCTTCCTGTCCTTCCTGCCACTCGCATTTGTTCATAAGGCAGTGTGCCTCCTTCATCATCCATAAACTCACTCTCACAAACAAACTACGTAGTTTACGTTCTACGTTTACGTTAAACCATACAGTGTTCAATGTCTTATAATTTCAAGTTAACGTAGTATGTGAATAATGCGTTGTGTGTGAGACAGTGAATCTCAACTGGAGGAAGGACGCACAATAGCCGTAGTAAATAAAAACAAAGAGAAGGGAAAGAAAAGCGTCAAACAAATACGCAACACATCGTATCCTATACTGAGACAGCCTCCACTAAACTTGAAAATGCGACTGAATTCCTGAAATATTTAGTGCTACAAAAACACAACTTGTGTAAGTAGGCTGTTTAGGTTTTTATGTTGGTAACGCCACGTAGCACTCTGTATGAAAATCACTGACTGTGCTGTGTGCAGTCTGTGGCTGGTTTGCATTGTTGGAATATTTGCTATTGTAGTGTTGGGCAGTTGGATGTGAACAGAGTGTAGCGTTGCGCATTTGGCGGTGAGCCTCCAGCAGTGGTGGATGTGGGGAGAGAGATGGCAGAATTTTGAGAGCGGACGATCTGGACGTGTGTCCATCAGAAACAGTAGATTTGTAATACTGGATATGATGAACTGATATATGATGACTTTTGAATATTACTAAGGTAAATACATTGTTTGTTCTCTATCAAAATCTTTCATTTGCAAACTATGCCTATCAGTAGTTAGGGTGCCTTCAGTAGTTAGAATCTTTTACTTAGCCGGCAATATTGGCGCTCGCTGTATTGCAGTAGTTCGAGTAACGAAGATTTTTGTGAGGTAAGTTATTCATGAAAGGTATAAGTTATTGTTAGTCAGGGCCGTTCTTTCGTAGGGATTATTGAAAGTCAGATTGCGCTGCGCTAAAAATATTGTGTGTCAGTTTAATGTTGATCAGAATAAGTAAAGAGAGAAATGTCTGAGTACGTTCAGTTCTGCTGAGCTGTTCGAAAATCAAATAACGTAAGAGGTTTATCAGCACAGTAATTCACAAATTTTTCTAAGGGGATGTTTCAATTGAGCAGTATTTTACATTTTAGCTCCACATCATTATTTCTACGACATTGTTGTCGTTTGGAGAACAGCGTTTCACACGGAATATACTTCACAAAAAATTATATAAAATTGCATTATATTATATGAAGGTAAGGGCTGTAAACAGTGACAAGGGCGGCCGATGAGAGACAGAGTTACTGCATGTAAAACATAGTAACTAACGTGTGTTATGCGTATTACTTGGTCGCTCTACGATGCACTTAGAGACGTCAGCCCCAGCTCAAATTTCAGATTTTCATTAATGGTAGCTTTTCCAAGTTATGAGCATGTAAGCAGCGATTAGTGACAAAAACGTGGCAGTGAGTTGTAGGAATACATGACAGTAAATTACTTTTCAGGAATGATTTGTACCAATCCTAGACTGATATGAACAACTACAAAGATCCTGAATGTATTCCTGAACGTAAATAAGCTTCAAAAGACGTTGCTAATCATGTAAATGTGACAGTTCAGCTAAGGAAGTAAACGGTGCTAAGCTGTGTCCCTTACCAATGTTTGACTGAATTTACATGTCATGATAATAGTAGAAATGACAAGGACCATTCTCAACAATGTTAAAGTGCTGTAGAAAGTGCTTCCTAGGGTTACTTTTATATTATGCTGGATCACAGATTACTTATGAGGTCGTTATACTTAAGAACCCCAAAGATTGTTAATTTAAATCTTAGTAACACAACTGACTCTTTTTGGAAAGTTAAAGTTTGTATTTTTGAGAGGTTTCACCGTAAAGCTTCGTTAATTCACCCAGCTAGTTAACAGTGTTAAATATATGCTAACCTATGTTAAATGCAGTAAGTCAGCAAGTAAACGTTGATAAGTACCCTTGGTCGGAATTTAAGAATAAAATTTAGTTTCGGGTTTACCATTTTAAACATATGTCATTTCTGCAAACTATGAGTTACCTGAATAATAAAATCACATTGCATCTTCTTGAAATGTTGTTTGAGAGATTTTGCTGAATCTTTGCTGCACAGTTTCACAAAACAGCTAAATTGTTCCCTGCTATTGCTTACAACTGAGGTCTTGATATGAATAACTGTAACAAAGAAATACGTATTCGAACATTCCAAAAGTTGCTAACTTTTTGTATGAATCAAAAACACAAATACTTAACGAGAATGATGACACTCTGTGGACAATACAAGATAAGATGTAAAATGCACCTGGAAGTGATGATGATACGTCATAAAGGACTGAAACGGATGCAAAGTGATGCAAAAGGAATTCACTTCAGTGATCAAAAGCACATTAAAAATATTGGCATTCTACAAATCAAGTGGTCAAATTGGCTTCTGAAGTGCATAGAGGATTATGAACACCTATCAAATCTGAAGCGAAATAAGAGGACTGAGCAGTAAGTACAAAGTCAGCATATCGAAAAAATGAACTTTGAAAGAAATTTCTACTGGAAAAAACGGTACTCACCAGTTCCAGATAAAGTTTTCAGATCCATAAACTTCAAAAAGCAATAAAGTTTTTGAAGTAATCAAACGCATCTGAGCACATCTGCCTGCATTTTTTTACAGTATTTTATTGTTTGTGTTTGTATATCACAAAGCCATACAACTGGATCATAGCCAAATATATAAACATATCTTAAACCATTACAAGGAAATAAAAATAACTGCAAGATACCAGGTATAGAAATCAGTGTGCATACACTGATTGAGGTTCTGTCGGTACAAAGCGAGATGGTACAGCGTGTGCAAACGTTAAGCAAAAAACAGTTCTGCCTGCTATGCACTTGGAAATCTGTCTCACTGTGTTGACCTGCAGACAGGATTGCTATAATTTTTTGCATGCTTTTACTCAGTTCTGTCCTGTGATATAATCTACCGTGGGATTTGTGGGCTGCTACGTGTTTTACGAGATATTTATTTTTCAAATTTTACGTTTACTGAAACTCCGCACAGAGCATTCAGCAGTGCTGCAGAATAAGCCGGCAACGGGTAGCAAGCCAATCCCCATGGAGACAGACCATATGGCGCAACGATGAACCATAACAGTAGAAAGGGAACGATGCACTGAGAATGCCTCTTAGTCGACAGAAAAGACGTAGGGGAACCACTAATGTTCTGTCGCGAAGCACCAGTTTTACTTTGTTAAATATTAATGATTAAAGACTTGTTTTGACATAACTTTTAATTGGAAAGCCTAGGGCCCACCAGGGATTCACTACAACAATAACAATGAGCAGTAATACCACAAATTCAAAAAACAAATGAATATTGTTAACTTAACAATTATGTACGAAGGGCTACGAAGATTTACGATCCAAACAACAGACTTCGGCTGTGCACCAAGCTCGTCAGTCGGCGATAGAACTTACGCTGAGCCTGTTTATATGCGACAGTCGGCGATGCAATACAATCAGATTCTCTTACGATATAATATTTGGCTTTAGCATACTGTCGGAACTCCTTAATTTTGTGAAACAATCGTTCAACTATATTAAATTGTTACTATTTTATGGTCTTCGCAAATGAATGCATCGTAGTAACATTCGATGATTTATTTCACATTAAGGGGACACAGTTGCGAGGGAACTCCCATAAGGAATCAATGCTCAAACGAGCTAACGTCAGGTACACTTTCTGAAGTCACTAATGGAGATAAAGACCTGAAACTTTTACAGTGTACAGCTGAAACATTATTCTAAAATCACATAAAAAACGGTTAATGTATTTTATATATTTCATGAGTAATCATGTTTTTGTTCTATAAGACAAAAATTAAAACTTTTCTAAACACCTTGGAGCTTGTAAATATGTTCTTTTTATCAATATTTTTTGTCTAATTAATTACCGTTCTATTAACAAGAAATACTGTAAGTCTGATGTCTGTAGCAGTCATAGTTTTTGAGAAAAGTGTACCACAAGGTCAAAAAATGTAGTTTTGAGAAAAATGGTATTAAAGTTTTACATGCAAGAAAGTAATGTACAATGTCATACAGACTCACTTTTAAAACCTTCTAGGGCTATATTGTGGCTCAGCTTCTTGATCTTTATCTTCTTTTCTTTGATCTTCTAGCTATCCTGGCCTCCTTGGTGGCATTTCCTGCAGAAATATCAGCATAACGGATACGGTCCATGTCAATATTTTTCAGTCCCCTTTCAGTATTGATACCATCATTTGTTCCCAAAAGTCTTGATACATCAGTCTTCTTTGACACACCAGCATTGAAGCACATCACTGCATCATGAACACCAAATTTTAGTGTTTCTTTTCTAACGAAAACAGTTTTTTGTAGCCTTGTTCAAATGACAAAATTCAAACTTTCATTTGGGTTTTGAGTTTTTCCATGGAGACACTTTTTCAAGAGCTCTTGTTGTATAAGGTCTCTGAAAATGCGTTTCACAGCTAGCAGGATTGTTTCTGGAATTGAATGTTTGTGCTTATAGCTGGAAGATGTAGCTGGGTTGTTGAATTTGCACCAGCTGTCAGGTCCCCGTGGGCAAAGGTTATGTTGTGGTTCCTCATCTGTTGAAATTTTATGAAATAATATAGCCCAGATGGCTCTCCTCATTGCTTCTACATTGTAGCAGTTATTTCTACTGGCCCCCTTTACCACCTAACTTTTTTTTTCCTTGAGTATCTTTAGATGTCGTGATCCAATTCCTTTCTGTACATGTCCTGTACATTTCAGTTTATTAATTTTGACTCTGGCCCATAAGGTTTATCTTCTACCACTTTCTGGTAAGCCTTACTGTCCCCATCCCCAAGATAGTCTGTATAGAGGTTACCTCTTGACTGCACAGACCTTTTGAAAATGTTAGCAACACCAGCCACTTCCATGACTCCACTAGAACCATCATAGTCCTTTTTTGCACACATGTTGTATAGTGGGATTTTTGCTACAGATGTCACAGAACTTAGTAATAATTTCAATATCCAGAACCTTCCCAGTATCCAAAGAAGTTGCTGACACAATGCCATTTAGGGATGTATGCCCACGTTTCTGCCAACTACCATCAAAACCACCAGAAATTTGCCTTGGGTCAGATTTCGTATCATTCAACTGAACTGCTTCTTTGGCTGCTTTCAACAATAGTCTTGTTGTAAACATCAAACTTTCTTGGAGGTGGAGGAATGATCATCACTGCACAAAGAAGAGCACCTGCACTTCAGCCTTTTCCAATAGATCTAAGTGCATACACTAATCTTATATTGTTTTCATACAGTCTGCTTCTTGTTACGTGGGATGACATTGTATTGGCAGTACAGCTACATTCCAAAATGTCAAAACTGGTTTTCACCACATCATCGTGCAAAGTAAAGTTTCCACCACAGTTTTTAAAATTTGTGTGTTTTTCGATAAGTTCACGTAATAACCTCGTGGAGATCAGAATGTTTGTATCAGTAACAACAGAAACACTGCTCACACCACATATTGCATTGTCACGCATTTGAGAGGCACTTGGAAAACCGGCAGCACCTAGAAGCTTCTTGCTTGAAGCACTGACACTCGCACAGACTTCACTTTCAATATTATTTTCTGCCCTCTGTTCAAAACTAGCAGTTTCGCGGTTTATTTTTACATATTTATTTCCACGAAACTTAGGCTTATATCCAAACTTCCTTATTCTACCCATTGTGTTACAACGTTTCACAAAATAATTACATTTGTATCACCAAAACGTAAACAACTAGGATGAAGAAACTGACAAACGATAGTCGACGATGCAGACAGGCTGGCAAACATCAGAATAACAATTCTCTCTTGAAACCCAAATAAAGAGTATTTATATCCGTGGAACATAAATGATTGTTGTGCTACAGTCAATGCTGAATACTGCGCAAGACACGGCAAAAATGGACGTGGCGCTAGTTACCATGCTTCACGAACAAATTAATAACTCCGAATCTAATAATCAGATTTGTATGAAACAAACGGCATTTTGTAGCCAAAAGATTGGAGCATAGATTAAGCCAAAAAAATTGATTGTTTTGAGCCTGTTCGCGACTGTGTCACCTTACGTAGCTACCGGCGCGACTAATAACAATGGCAGGTAGCCTGCTTGGATTTTCTGAGGAATGCAGTGCGCTACCAGATCTACTTCAGGGGACTTCATCTACAAGAGCTTTACAGGGTACAGGAAGGACGAAACCTACGTACCGATTTACTAAGGTAAATCAAGAAAGTTTCTTCTTAACTAGAGCAGTCTCCGGTGTAAAGGCTTGGCCAGTATACTGTTCGTCAGCTGTACCATTTTTATGGAATAAGGATCCAACTGAAAACTTGGATGGAGCTTAAAATACTCGAGGGAAATTTTCACATTGCTGTTAAGGTGTGATAGTGTTTGTTTTGTTAAAGACGCAAAGTTGATAACCGAACATATTGCAGAAGGCTCTTCTGGGACATAAAGATTCTTACCCTAACAAGCCAGTACATTTACTTCCTAATCATATTCGTGGTTAATAAGTAGAATAAATCTTGGGTCATAAAGGCAATTGACAACCACAGGACTAGAAGAAGAAATAATTTTCATGTACAGTATGCATTGCTCTAGGATTGAGAATGGAGGTTCATATACTAGCGCAAAAGTCAGTACCAGCTTACTAGTGTATATAACGCAGGATTTTGATAATTTTTACATATTGCAACAAGATGTAGAAGAATGCTTTATTATCAATTGCTACAATACCAAACATGCAACTCAAGAACACAACAGGAAACTACAACAGAATCCCTTCGTCTGTGATCAGAAGAAAGTTGAGGTGCACTTCGAAAGAAAAATGGGGTCAAACTACAAAAGGGACGATCACGAAAGATGTTTTCTGATTTTGATTTTTCTACGTCTTCTCCGCATGAAGTTACCGCCTTCATCTAATCTTACAAGAATGTTAACCGGACATGGATAATTAATGTCTTACTAGAGTGCTGCCTGTACGTGCGGAGATGGTCATCAAACAGTACATCACCTGTCATGGGTGTGTCGCGAGCTTAATGGAGACAGAGATGCCGTAAGGAAGAGTAATACAGAAAATGGAGGCTCTGGCCACTCGATACATTAGTTTTAGTAAAGCTACACATTATCGAATTTAACACATTTTGCAGTTTAATAACGTTTCCCAGCACATGAATGATTATGTTACAAAAAATTTAAAAAATACGATGTTCTACCTGACAGCTTTATATGGATCATATAGAAGTTTGACGTTGTGAATGTAATTACTAGTATACTTATTATCACGTTCTACCTGGAAACGATATATCGGTCAGACAGAAGTTTTCTATTGTGATTACGTTTCATTCATACTACTGTAACTCATTATAATTATACTTCTTCTGTATGTAACTTGGTACCTAACATGCAATATTAAAAATAATGTAATAAAAGAAATTTCGTGTGATGAGGGCTTCCCGTCGAGTAGACGGGTCGCTGGTGCAAGTTTTCTTTCAGTTGACACCACTTTGGCGACTTGCGTGTCGATGAGAATGAAGTGATGATGAAGACACCAACACATACCTAGCGCCCGATCGGAGAAAATCTTTTACCGAGCTGGGAATCGAACGCGGGTCCTTTGCAAGGTATTGTGCCATGCTGAACACTCAGCTATGGAGGAGGACATTATTGTAAGGGAACATGGTGATAGATAACAAAAAAATATCCGAAACGTTGGCTCAGAAACGTAAATCCCACGCAATGCTAAGATCCTTATGAGGTAGATCCTGATTTTAATCAGTATACAGATCGATAATTGTTGTTTTTATAATGTTAAAATGCTTTGGGTGAAGTATTAAGATAATAACAGCTAGTGAGGAGGAGTGGTTTTTTCAAAGCAGCTTCCCCTAACATACGTATGGAATGTAATTTAGAAGTCGCGTGGCCATCATTTTGAGTAGATTAGCGCTAGTGATAACATTTTGTTTGTTAACTTACAGATGGAGCATTCAGTGTTTTCTTCTGCCTGACAGGGAAAGTATAGCACGTAGGAGACGCACTCAATAGATGCACACAGGAGACGTGGTCTGATGTCAACGCAACTGTACACGCCATCGGCGGGTAAGTAAATGATTGGAGTTGCAATCGTCTGTGACAGGTACAACAGCCACCAGAGTGTTGCTCGTGTTTAGCGTCCTTACCAGGCGTGGTATATATGGGCCATGAACTTCGTCAGATGCTGAGTGATCCCTGCGATGGACACCGAGACGCAGTGTGAGGCAGCGTTATTTTCATATGGGCTCCCTGTGGTTCCCCATTTGATCCGTTGATGTAGTCGTGAAGATTTAGATTGTTAGGGCCCTCGGATGTTACAGTGGCGACATGGACTGCATGGGACCATGAGGGAAGATAAACTCTTCATCAAGATTCTGGTCGACCACCACCAGGGGCATCGCTGTATTGTGCACTGAGCACAACGCAACCGCTTCAAATCTGTGCCTGTTATTCTACGGCAACTAATGGAATGTCTGTGCCACTTCACACTAATAGTCAGAGAATAGCTGCAACGGGACATTTGAGTTTGTCTCCAGTGTAAGGGCTGCAATTAACGCCACAACACAGACGGCTGCGTTAAGAGTGGTATCCTGTCCAGGAAGCATAGATTGCTGATGAAAAACGCCGCATTGTGTTGAGTGACAAATCGCTGTTCTCGACTACGCCAGATGACAATTGTCGACAATATATGGGCGACCCAAGGAACGTCCCGTTTCTTGCAGTTAGTTTTGGAGAGGCGCAGCGATGTTGCTTCTGGAATCACGTTGTGGAAAACCATCTGGTATGTGATTGAGAGAACTGAGATTTCCCAAGGGTAAGTCATGGATATCCTGTGTCCTCATGCTTCGTTATCATGGTACCATTATTCAATAGGACAATGCGCTTCCACTCATGGCACGTGACCCCGTAGACTGTCTGAATGATACTGTCCAGTCCCAGACCCCAAACCTTTCTAACAGTTTATTTGTGGGACCATATAGGACTTCAACTCCGTTCCAGTGCCAGTAGTGAGAATATGAAGGACCTGTTTTAAGATGTGTGGGCCGCTTTGCTCGAGGTGAGCATATAAAACATTAATGACAGCCTTTCCAATCATCAGTGCACACATTCAGAGAGAAGGGCGCTGGTATTACCAAATTCTATGTAAATTTGATACAATTTTGTAATCACTGAAATGACATCACGCACCTTCCCAACAACTGAAGTATCATTTCCTCTAGTCCTCCTTTCCTAGGAGCTTCACTTTTTTTCTCAGGTAGTGTATAACATGACTCGTTCCGACAGTTCTGAAGACTCTCCTTCGTGATGAGAATGACGAAACACGGTATGTGAATGAATGAATCTCGCAAGGGTAATCCTTACTATCGAGTGCAATTGCGTAATAAAGGATCTTTGAAGGTGGATCTAACTATAGGTTATCATTGAAAACGAAAAGGAAAGTTTGCCTTACTGAATACTACCGGTTTTCACTGATGACACTGAAACACTGACTCCAGAAATTGGTGAGTACATTAGCTAGGAGATGACAAAACAAATAAACATACTGCAGCAAGCCAATAATATGTAGTTATGATTAAAACGAAAAAAATGTGAGCATGATACGTGGCAACAAACATGGTCCAATGAAGTTCTTCTCTGGATTCCAAGAAATAATTAAAAATCAGGTGGTGAATTCTCTGATGGTGGCCTGTTCATATAAGGGAACGTGCAGCAACGACATGAATGCACAGTGTGTAAGAACGTACTGTAGCCAACTGGTGGAGGCGTCTAGCCTGCAGTGGGTGCGAAATGCTCGTATCTACTTCGCTTATGAAAACTATAGTTACTGGAATATTACTTTCCTACCAAATTTTCAGCCTTTCGTATATCCGAGCGCAATAACTCGCCGCTTCCGGGATTCGGTAAGGCGCTGCGTCGTTGCATCACTGCCGCCTGGCGGATTAATGTCAAGGGCTTGTGGGCTAGTCCACACTGTAGTGGCTGTAGTTTCTAGGTAATTTACCACACCTGTCTGATGACTACCAGGCTGGTACTCATGTCCCGCCATATCAAGTGATTTTTTTAATCACTTTAGAAGCGTTGATACACTTTCACATAGGATAAAACTAGAAATGGGGTGCATGAACGCCATTCTACGGAGCAGGGGGGTCACATTCACTCACGAACAATTCCGAATCCACATTAATATGCTGGTCCGTGAAATTACGAGATAAGGTCAGGAAAAAGGAGAAGTTCCCTAGAAACTTTTCATTTTTAAATGCTGAATGCAAGAATTGTAAAAACGCACCTTGTCTTAAAAGAGAATTAGGGTTACCCATTTCATCCTTGGACATAAGATCCAGACCCAGACCACATTAGGTATCCATTCCTTCCCTCCATTACTTGATCGTCTCCATATTATGAAAAATAAATCTAAGAGACCATATAACGTCGAACTAGCCACATAGTTACTTCGTATACACATTTGCAGTATCCTGTGTTGACTCACGTTAAGTAGATATGGACGTAGCACCAAAACCCCAGTTGAGTGTCCTCGACGGCATCTGCAGTATAGCTGTAGGGCCATGCGATGTGTTTAGGTGTTGTAACCAGCGAAGGTCCAGCTGCTCAGGTTGGGTGAAAAGCTGTGTTGCTTGTGATCCCCGTCCATCTTGTTCCATATTTTATTAATGGCAGATTAGTCAGGAATATAGGAAGAGTGATTACTCAAGGCATGCACAAACAAAAATTGTGCTCCGAACGCCCTACCAAGAGAAGCACTTCACTTCTTCCATTCACTCACATGTGGTAATTCGTAAAATATATTTTGCGTGTGTGATACCCACTTCGTGTCCCCCTAGCGTCATTTCAGTTTGCAGAATCATGCACTACATTTATAGTCTCATGACATAAGACTATTTTTTCAAGACCGGCATCAATATTTCAAGAAGCGTTTATTAATATCTGTCACAGTTACAGTACATATGTCTGGCGACTAGTTTCGAACCACGTCGTTCATTCTCAAATCTGGCCTACTGAGGCTACAAAAAAAGTACAAAGTTGCCAGTGAACAGAGAATAGAAACGTGGAATTACACTATAAACTGTTTAAATTGAACAGAAATTAAGTAAATTGAACAGAAATTAAGTACTTGAATTCAGACATACCGGCTCAGAATGTGTATGATCTTAATCACAGGCTTCAAAATGACGATAAATGCCTTAGAAAATATTCACAGAAGACTGTCTCAATCAACAAGCACCTAGTTAGTAATTGAAATCAAACTGGAGGCCAACACCGCCAACAGCACCAGGAAACGTTCGCTGGCGATAGTGTCACGCCTCAAGTACCGACTCACATTCGCAGCCAGTGAGCGTATCTCGTTTTAAACTGAATGCGTTAGAACACGTTTATCAAACGTTTTCATCAGTACAGCGAATGGCAATGGCAAAAGTACAAGTATTGCACAAATACAGATAGTCGTTTCGTGTATACCCATTACATATATGAACATAAACCAAGAGTTTCATCTTTCGGTACGCGTCCCTGGCCAATAGGCGCAAGGACTCTCAGCACTGTGTTAACCCATCACAATCAGTAAAAAATACAATAAAAATAAATAAATAAAGTCACATTTGTAGCTCCATTACAAATTTTGCGCCACACATAGAGATTTTTGTCATCTAAAGTTTATATACATAAGAAGTTTACATACCTAAGGCATTTTGAAGCATCACATAATGAGCCGTGTCGGCTGGTATTGATTGCGGTATGCAGATCGAACCTGTATTTCGTTTTCCCTCTTTTCCCCGGGTGTCGATGTTGCGCCGCCTCTTCCGTGTTGAAACATTTGCGAGGCGGGCGAGCGATGAACGGACAGTCATCTGGGACGAGGAGAAAGAAAGGCGGTGTTCTCAAGAGTCGGTTGTCGTTGTCTTGAGTGATTCGCTCTGAGGAAACCGTTGCCTCGGGAACGGCTTTGGTTATGATCACCTGATTCCGGTGCGATGAAGATGCACCTCTATCCTGTTCTCGAGCCGTGTTGTGTCATCTAGTTTGGCGGCGTTAGCTGGCTCCGTTGTTACTGCCCTGCCCTATGTGATTCTTCCAAGAGTTGTGAATTTGTGGTTTCCGGGAAGTTTGGATCCGCGGTTAGTGTGGTGTGTTTGAGCCTGCCACCTCAGGGTTCGCTGAGCACCAGGTTTTGCTTTCTTGAAAAGTGACTTAAACGTGTTCCCCCGGTGTAACGATGGTGGTGATATTTCCTTAGATAGCGGTGCTATTTTCGCCGTGGCCAACCTCCCTTAATAGTGGTTCTCCATGCCAAATGATGCCTCAATTTATTAGTTTCACCGTCTGTGCTAATGGTGGGAGTGTGACTGAGGTCACAGGTGCTACTTGTGCCGTCACCGATATTTATGACTAAAGTGCTCTTTTAATTATATTTTATATTCTGATCTATTAGTACACCGTGTGCTCTGCCGGAGAGCTATGAGATTTTCTATGTTGGCAGGTGAGATTCTTTACCTGATTGTTGAACCGTGAATGGGGAGTGCGGGCCGTCTTGTACTGGTATCTGACCGTTATATTATTAACAGAACCTGTATTTCAACATGGAACGGAAGATCAAAGTATGTATTTAAAATCTATTTAAACTACGTTTGTAGCTTGGTTACATTAATATACTTATTCGTGGTTCTAGCCAGTGTTGAAATGTACTGTTCTTGAAATTCTTAGTTTAGTCTGTTCATCGCCGTTTGTCGGCTGTTGTTGTACTTTATTCTGGACTGCTTGTTCAGGCAGCTGCTTGCTTAAAGTGTGCTATCGTAGTAATTGACCTGAATGTTATTTCAAGGCACTTGTTGTCGCACGACGCTTTATTACGAGCAGCCTTTTGTTTCCTGATTGGTCAGCTAGTGTTTCTCCAGTGTACAGCTGCAATTGGCTCGGCCTGACAGGGAGGACCGCACCGGCGGCACGATATCACTGGCCGGCATTTTTGTGTGAAGCGCAGTGACTCTGCTGCTTAACTTAAGCCTTCTCTTCACTGGTTGGCGTGGGCCTAAATCCTTTCAGAGTTCGCCTATTTTTACCTTTTGGTATGGATACCTTCTGGTGGCGTGCCCTTTTTTTATATATAGTTTTTCCTAGTCATTTGCTCCCTTGTATTTGCTTCTTTCTATCAGCTCTCTCATCTTATATATTGGTCTGTAATTTAAAATCACTCTGTTAGCTCCGGACATTTAAATTTGTTTACAGATTTTTACTAAGTTCGTGCTAGTCGTTGTTACATTTCGCTTTTTTTTAAAATCTTGCCTTAAATTTGTCAGGTCTCACAAAGGACCGGGTTATATTTTAGTTTGTAATTTAAGACCATTCTGTTGGCTTGGGACATTTAAATTTGCTTAAAAATTTCACCTGTTACTAAATTTGTCCTAGTCGTTGTTACATTTGATATTCAAAATTTTGGTTTAAATTTTTCAGGTCTCTTAAAGGACCGTGTTCAGTCTTCGTTCTGTAATCTAAAACTATTGTATTAGCGTCGAACATTTAAGGTATCGCATTTGTTTAAATATTTCGGTACCGTTAACTTGGTTAAGCCATTGTGCTGCCTTCAATTTAAATATTCCACTCACTGTTTTAAGATTTTTAAAACAGTATTTAATTGTGTTTTACTATTGTTGCTTTTGAAAAAATTATTTAATAGATGTGAATCACTTGCCAAATAATGAATGGTGTCATAACCTTGGGCCTAGCCCTTCCACAAATTTGCGTTTACCTGGATTTCTGGAGTTCACATATAGTTTCTTGAGTCATTAAATTTTGTAAAAATACAGTTATGCAGTCCTAAAAAAACAGCGTCTCAAGGAACAGAATCATCACTATATCTCCTCATACGCGACCTCGTTAAAATCGCCTTGTCCTGTAATCATAGTTTTGTAAACCCTCGTCGTCAATTTTGTAAAGGCCTCGTCGCTACTGCAGCGGAGGCCAACTTGCTACTGTTGTTACGGCAGACCGAGTCTCAGAGTTCGTGGAACGGCTCCAGGTGCAGTACATCACTAAGAGAATATCTCCCTGCCACTATTAGACAGGTGTGCCCCAGGGTCAGATAACAGGGTAGGAGAACGACGGTTTAATTATATTTCAACAAATTAGTAACGAAGTCACACAAATGAATTATAGAGGCTTACTTATTTTTGTGATTTAATGAATCATGATGTCCGCAACATTACATGTGAAATAACACAAAAACGGCAGTCAATGACTAAATGATAAACTTCAGAGTACATAGCAAATGCACTTTACAGCAACTGTCTGTTTACTTTCAAGGGTTCACTAATCGACGTTCCCTTTCTATGTCAGTCCTGGACGATGATCTATAACCAAGTGGGCGAGAGCTGCTCTTCTACCTCTCGAGTAGAACTCTAACCGTTGTCGTCCGGTCATGGCGGATTGTACTCCACCGGCAACAGGCCGAGGAGAAGTCGATGTCTTCATCCTTAGCGCCGCCTGTGGCCCTGGTGGAACTCGCACAAGTGGCGAGTCTATGTGGCAGTGGCCCAGTTCACGTCTTTGCAGCTGTAGTGATCTTTCGCTGGCTATGTCTTGTTCGGACGACACAGTACATAGTCGCATTATTTCTATTTGTGTAACACTTGTGCATTTGATTCCCTACATTCATTTAAATACATTAATAAAGGTGCTTCAACGCATCCACCGCTACAAGCACGTTGCCTGCGGACGTGCGCTTGTACACGAGATACGCCACTGGTGCCTGCGTACGTTCTTGATGTTGTTGGCAGTGGTGGGCCCCAGACAGAGTGTCACTTGCTAAGTAGGCGCATGTTGATTTTGACGGTCATCTGAGAACATTTGGTAAAGCATGTATTGCGATTTAGATATTTGTGATTAAGCACGGGCACCTTCAGTACAGATATGTCTGAATTCAAATAGTTAATTCTTTTGCATTTAAATTGTTAATATTGTGCTTTCTCTTGTGCATTTTCTGTTCAATGAGATATATGAATCAATTTTTTTGTAGCCTCAGTAGGCAAGGCTCGAAAATGAATCAGCTGGTTCGAAACAAGTCGGTAAACATACGTACTGCAACTGAGATAGCTTGTTAATAAACACTTCATGAATTATTAAAAAGGGCGCTGCTAAGAAGAATGTATATGAAGATAAAGACAGGTCGTTATATATATAATGCCGAGCTATGTAATACAGTGCTTAAACGATAGACCCTGAAGGAGATAGTGACTTTGATTTTTCGTCTTGCTTAACTTTCTTTTGTATTGTAACCACATACGGACAAACAAAAAATACAAATCCCTCGTTCTCTTGATCTCACGTAATGAGTTCTGCCTCACTCTGAATTCTCAGGTGAAAAATGTGAGTTATTTGTTGCGTAACAAATAGCGGCAGTGATGGCCGCGTGCAGTAAGAGCGCAGCCTTCCTGTTGCGCTGATAACGTAATCCCGCGCCGCGGCTCGCCGCAAGATGGACGGCCTCATTTCCGCCGCCGTTTGGCTGCGTGACCGCTCTCCTCTACCCCCACCTCTCCCCCCCCCCCTCGCCCCCTCCCCAACCATCTAGCCCACCCACTACAGCAGCGGCAAAAGTCCCGGGAGACGCCTGGGGATATTTACGAGCTCCCTCGCGGCTGAACAGCGCTGCGCGGATTTCGGAACGGACCATCTACGGTACCCAGTCCTGTGGGATTCTGCCACGAGAGCAGCGGAAAGGGACACGCTAGTGGAGCGCCGGTAACGTGGCGGTTACGGCACGCCACTATCGCCACTACCGCCACTGAGATCAGAGCTCGATCCACCGATGCTCTACGTCGGTACCAGGAGGCCTGTATTCCTGCAAAATCTATAGCGCTAACACTTCACAGTAAAATTTACTGGTTTCTGTTTGAACAAAGTTATATTTAACTCGTAACGATCCAGAGACTTTAAACATAATTCGGAGTATTAACTCCCCGTTTTAAAGAAAGTCATTTACTTGAAAGTCTTTTCGGGTTTGCTGCCGGATCCTAAAATCAACTTGACTCGATATTTCGGCGATCCAACTCTTCGCCATCTTCAGGAAATGCTGCTTCTGCTGATGAGTCCCGCTGAGAACTGACGCAAGATTGCAATTCGACGTCCTGTATAGGCCACCGTTCAGTACACGGCGCATGCGCCGCCCATCACGGTTTCTGACTTCCAAAACAGGGAGGTGGCGCCGCCCTTAGTGAAACACTGCTGGCAACGATATATCGCAATCAAGGACGTCGAATTGCAATCTTGCGTCAGTTCTCAGCGGGACTCATCAGCAGAAGCAGTATTTCCTGAAGATGGTGAACAGTTGGATCGCCGAAATATCGAGTCAAGTTGATTTTAGGATCCGGCAGCAAACCCGAAAAGACTTTCAAGACTTATAACGCCGGGAAAGCATACGTAGTCACAAAGTCATTTACTGTTTCGTCAAATTTGTCCTATCCAAACTAGCGACCCGCAACAGCTTTGCACGGGTAACACTAAGCTTTTTACGGCTGAGGAGCGTCGGCTATGCAGCTAACACTCCAAAGAGCGCCTCATCGATCGGAACAATTGAAAATTTTAGAGACGTTACTGACGCGAAACTATAGTAGGCTGGTTGCCTTACAGTACGAGAGTCGACGATCAAAACCTTATCCAATTGTTCTGCGGCCAAAACCGGAAAAAATCATGAGACTGGATGATCAGTATACCCGACTAGGTGGGCAGTAACGGTCGAAACGTCACAGTTACGCGGGCGATCACTCCTGTTACATCAAAACCAATCGGCAAATAGTACTATCACGATGCCTCTGATACTAAGAATGTACGTATATTTTGTCGTTTTCTTCAGACATTTTCCGCATTGCATTTGACTAGAAAGCATTACAAAAATGGCAATAAATGATCTCGAACAGCTACAACCACCACGTGCCACTTTTTTAACCTTCTGAACGGCTATCAGTATTACCAAAATGCTGTTGGCAGAAATTTTCGATGTCACCTGCACTTCAAAGTACGAAAAGAGCGTTCAAGCGGTTGTTACGCTTCTATTTTGAGACTGCTATTTCATTGTGTACTCTTGTTCCTCGATTCACGACAACGCATGCGGCAGCACGGCATTTACGACGTTGTAACGACATTTAGATGGCCCCTCGACTACAGTTTAGCGACATTATTTTAAATTAGAAATCATCATCAACAAAATGTAGAGTTGATACGAATTTAACTGCGCGATTTTTATGAATAAATGAGTGATTTTGACACATTATATCTGTTTTCAAGTAGAGGACGTTGAAGAACTTGACAGTGACCTGGAAATGGATTTTTGATGACGACAATAGTGATGATAAGGTTCGACAGTAATTAGAAATTTTACGTTTTTTCGCTTTAAATAAGCTTTATTTTCCAGTCCCTAATTCTTTTTGCGTAATTTTTTTAAAAAATTCTTCAACTTCTGTACGACTGTTTCGAGTACGCTCTTTACTAATAATCTCAGAATACGAGGGTGAAAACTTATTCATTGGCTCATAACTATGATTTTTGAGTACTGGAAAATTGTTTGATACACATAAGGTGCTGTCTGATACCAATTTCTTGTCCGTCGTAGTATCACAGTCATAGTTTTACTTGATGCAAATCAAGGACGTCTGAAAATTGCATCCATAGATGGAGATATGGAGAAAATGATCTATATGGTGTTGGATAGTCTGCGATTAGAAATGTATGAAATGTATGGTGCCACAGATATACAGAAGATTAAAGACTACTTAATATTGCACGAGTGCATTAAGATAATGAGAAATTTCTGTGCATAATGAACCCTACATTCATTGAATGAAGGCCAATACTGAATGCAGACTGCAATTTATCAGTATTGTTTAGACTTAAAGGAAAAAAGATAAAAGGATTTTGTGCTACGATTGATTGCTGCAGATTAGCCGTAGGTCACCCACTTAACGCCAGAAAAAAACACCAATGAAATTAGCGTGTAAAAACCGACGTCCTGGAACCACAAAATACAAACTCTTTGCCAGTATTTACCGATATATACGCGGGATGCGCCTTACTGATTATCTTGGAAAGGGTAAATTTAATTGGCAAACACCAAGCAAGTCTGCAGATTCCAATGCTTCCCTCTGTGTTCAATATGTTTTGTACCATACATGGAGTGTATAAGTCATGGGTACCAACGTTCTGTTCGTAATGGAGTGATCCCGTGTAGAAAGTCAATAAAATTAGCTCTGCCTCATACCATCTGCAACCGGGAAAAGTATGTGAATTAGTTCCCTATGTTGAGATAATACTCTAATGTAATCAGATTCGGTATTTGGAATCTAAACCTAGAAATAGTGGAATAATTGAGTACTGGTAAGATACTTATTCTACAAAACTGAACAGATATTCACCTAGAATCTTAACTATTCATTAATTTAAACATGGGATGTGCAAAAATCTGCGACTTGAATAAAAATCACACCCCTCTTTATTCGATTGTAACAGTAAATGGTTAATACCGATTAGCATCGAAGTTAAGAAATTTTCCACCCTGACGCACTGAAGGTGAAGAGCTCTGTCATCAAAAGAATGCAACTTAAAAAATTTACTATTTCAGATTCCGTGTTTGTCGAGCCTCGGTATCGCTACAGAAGTTACATCAGTATGGAATATGGGGAGTAGGTCACTACTGGTTCATTTTTTACTTTAACTACAAACAGCAAAAGGTCATTATTCACAGTGTTGACGATGGCTGTAATGTTGAGTCTAAGTGGGGCACGCTCAAATAGGGCATGCCCCAGGGGTGAGTGCTGGGGCCACTCCTGTTACTTATTTATATAAATGATATGCTCTCTAGTATTACAGGTAATTCTAAAATATTTCTGTTTGCTGGTGATAATAGGTTGGTAGCAAATCATGCTGTGAGCAACACTGGCTCTGTTCCAAACAATGCAGTTCACGACGTAAGTTCATGGCTTGTACAAAAAAACTGGTCCTAAATCACAGTAAGAGTCAGTTTTTACAGTTTATGATACACAATTCAACAAATCCCGATGATTTAATGTGTCAGAATGGGCATATGATTAGTGAAACTGAACAGTTCAAATCTCTAGGTGTTCAGATAGATGTTGAACTGTCGGGGAAAGCCCACATTGAGAATCTTGTTCAAAGACAAAATGCTGCTATTTTTACTATTCGAACGGTATCTGAGGTAAGTGATAGTTCGACACGAGAGGTAGTCTACCTTGCTTATTTTCACTCGCTTATGTCTTATGATACTATGTTTTGAGGTAACTCTTCCCATTCTCAAAAGATATTTTTTGGCTCAAAAACAGGCAGTTTGGGCTATAAAAGATGTAAGTTCGCGAACCTCTTTTCGATCCCTGTTCACTAGTCTGGATGTCCCGACATTGATGCTGTTTCTTTTTAACAGTATCAGATTATTCCCAAGAACTAGCAGCTTTCACTCTGTTAAAACTAGGCACAAATCCAGTTTGCATTTGGATCGCACCTCCTTGACTCTTGTGCAGACAGGTGTGCGGTATACCACTGCATTCGTTCTCAATAAGCCACCACGAGAATTCAAATATCTTAGCAGTAACCCACGATTTTTCAGAACTAAACTCATGGGTCTCTCCTCCTATTCTGTCGAGGAGTTTCATGAAAAATTAAGCTGATTCCTATGTTATATTTATTGATCACGTTTACATAAACTTAGGCTTATATTTTTTGGGGTTTTTAAATTTTTATTTTACCTGTCATTACTTTGTAATTTCATGTACTGACAAGTTCCTCGACCTTGGAGATTTGCTCCTCAATTTGGTCCTATGGAACTAGAAGTGTAAAATGAAATAAATAAAAAAAATACATAGAGTTTACTACTGGGAAGTCCGCCCCCGGTAGCTGAGTGGTCAACGCGACCGAATGTCAATCCTAAGGGCCCGGGTTTGACTCCCGGGTGGGTCGGAGATTTTCTCCGCTCAGGGACTGGGTGTTGTGTTGTTCTGGTCATCATCGTTTCATCCCCATCGACGCGCAAGTCGCCGAAGTAGCGTCAAATCGAAAGGCTTGCACCCAGAGAACGGTCCACCCTACTTGAAGGCCCTAGTCACACGACTTTTATTTTACTGCTGGGAAGGGCAACTCTTTTGCGCAATGCTGCCGGCCATCATCCAGACGAAGTGCGTTCCGTAGCAGGAAACTCTTACTACAAAAAGGACGTAAATGCCGTCGGCTAATTCCTAGTGTCGAAACTACTTCAGTTCAATGCCATACACGAATCGAAAGATTGCTTATCCTAAGCCAGAGTCATACATTTGGCTCAAGCCTGCTATCGTAAAGAAGCTCTTCGTAATGCCCTAGTCTCCTTAAAGAAGCAGAGGTTCTCCTCTATGCTGACAGAAAAACGAATGATACCATACCCACTGGCGAGCTGCCAGCATTTTGCGGCCTTGCCAGCAATGTCTCAATGCATCCAGCGATGTGCGTTCTCTCGACACCTGCCAGAGATTTCTTCCGCCACACAGTGCCCAGTTTACAGCAAGCCATGAGTCGTTAGTGTGCGCATTCCATACAGCCGATTCTGCTCCGTTACAAAAGGAATACCTCCAACTCTACGAGTCGCGAAGCTGTCAGCGAAACGCCCTCAGCTCCTACTTAGTTCGGTAGAAACTTCTAGAACAGATTGAAACTCCGACTATAAATTCAGCCAGTCAGATTCGTTTCACTGTCTTGTGGTGGGAATATGCCTTGTGATTTGGCGTGAGAGCATCTACGACAATTAGCTCGCATCTGCGGCTGGCGTTCCTCGCACATACCTTCGTGATGAAAAGGCTTGTGATAGATCTTCGATCTTAAGCTTACAGCATGATCTCACCCCCAGCTCTTCAGTGGCAAAGCTCATTGTACCAGCTTCTCGACAGGTCGGCAGTAAACGTCTCCAGCTTTCTATTCTTTTTAGAGCCAAGAAAACTACCCTGCCTCCAGCTGACAGTCCACGTCCTTTTCGAAGACTGCCGAGGCCCTCGTTCTCCCTGCTGTCATGACCAGTGCGAAATTATCCTCAATGCACGCAACTCTAAAGAAACATACGCGCCTACCCACCAATAAGTGATTAGTAATTCGAGAATTTCTCGAAAAAATGTGATCCCTTACAAAGTAAACAAGAAATGTGAATAGTCAAAATTATTCATTTATTGTGGCAAAATCGTTCCACCTTACAAGCTACAGCTGGATGAAAATAACAATGCGAGAGGCGAGCATTACAGGAAAACAGAATCCCTATAAAAATGCATCTGCCCGATGTTTTTCAATTGTCAAACTGATAAAAGTACCAATTCCTCAAACAAACACTCAAATTTCCACTTGCCTCCAAAGCTTACAGAAATTGTAGATAGAAAATGATTTATAGCAACTGGAAAGCAAGAGAGAGGGACTGGTGGAAGTATGGCTGTGAGGGCACGATGTGTCGTACATGAATAGCTCAGGCCACTGGAAGGTAATGGTTCCAGGTTTGAATCACGACCCAGACCATAGTTTTAATCTGTCAGGAAATTTCAGATCAGTACACCACTGTAGATCGAAAATTTATTCTGAAAACAGACCACCGGCTGCACGTAAGCCAATTCTGTGAGATACCTTCCTACCTTCCTTTGTGGAGAGCTAGTCCAGTAATCTATGCAGGAGTATTGCTATGATGTTTGTAGTGAGGCTGAGATGTAAAGCTGTTAGGACAGATTGTGTTGTACCTATGTAGCCGAGTCAGTAGAGGAAGTTCTCACAAAGGGCAAAGCTTCCATATTCCGATTCCTAGTCCCACAGACAGGTTTACTCTGATAGGACGGTTAAAGATATATTGCTTTAAAATGAATTACTTTGAAAAAATAGCTTTTGCAACATAACAACACATTCCATCATTGCCAGGTGGGGAAATTTTTAGATAGGCCTCGTACAGTCGAGAGAAACATCAAATGAATTGTATGTGTAGTATGGAAACATTTATTCAGATGTGAGGTGAACCTAAACATACTGAAAAACATCAAATTAAAATAGGAAGTTGTAAACAGCACAGAGATTTAAAGATTCGAGGTACCAGTGGCGGTCACAACCGCTAAGAGAAAAGCTTTACACTGCGTGAAATCAGTGTTTACTGCGGTGTCTCTTACTCCTCCGTGAGGGAAGTGTGCCATCCTGCGAACTAACTTAGATGAGGATAAATCTTTAGCCTGTAGCAGTAGACAGAGTTCTTTCGTTAGCGCCTTTTACAACAAAACCACTGTTGGAGTTGACGCTACCTTCCAAATCCCTGTTGCTTCACTGCGTTATATGAGATATAGGCCGCTGGGCCATTCTTTGTTTAACTACGGTCTACGTAAGAGCATTCAATGCACAAATAATATATTTGTCAATATATTTGTCAATAATATAATTTGTCAATAATATATTTGTCAATACTGAAGGAAAATTACACTTGAAAGAAACGACTAACATACTCGTTTATCCTGTCCCATTTGCCTTGCAAAGGTCTTATTTTCTCAATATTTCAAATAGTTCTTCAATAGGCATGAAACCTTTGTAGACCAGGTAAAGAAGCCAATAGCAGAGACAAGAAAACATTAAGTTTCAAAAGGAATGAGTATTGTATCAATATAGGAAAGAAGTGGTTTACGAAATATTCTTATGAAGTGTACCATTACTAATGATGAATTCTGGAACAGCCTACTCACACTGTAGTAAATCGACGCAATTGCTTTCTCAGTTTGGTGTGGAGACATCAGAATCAGTAACTTTCCTGAGCTTTCTGTATCCTTTGCGTGTTAACACCTCAGAGAGGTTCGGGCTCACATGCGGTTCCCCTTTATCGAAATGTCTTGGCTCAGACTCATCTAGGGGTTGAACCGCACTTGTCGCATTCATTACACTTCCTAAATTAGACACTTCTGACACTTTGGCTAAATTGTCTGGCTGATGGCAAGTTTGCGAAATACAATTTTAATAGAACATACAATAACAGTAATAATAATATCGGCGTCTAAATTAACGACCCTTAAATGATGTATGGCACTCAGTTGAAATTTGGTTAGAATAACGTTTATTCAGAAAGAAAACTGTCCGCCCCTGGCAGCTGAGTGCTCATCGCGATGGAATATCATACTTACCGGCCTGGGTTCGATTCTCGGCTGGGTGGAGATTTTCTCCGCTCAGGGACTGGGTGTTATGTTGTCCTTATCATCATCATTTCATCGCCATCGACACGCAAGTCGCCGAACTGGCGTCAACTTGAAAGACTTGCACCAGGCGAATGATTTACCCGACGAGAGGCCCTAGCCACACGACATTTCCAGAAAGAAAACTAATAGCGAAAGTGGTCGTATTTAGAGTTACTGTTGCACTCGATCGCATATCCATTTGACATAGTTCGATCATTCACAATCTCACCTCGAAACACCAATCCGATACTCCACCTCGTTATTTATACGAAAAGTTAAGAGTTCACACCAGACGCGCGGCTGGTTCCGCGATACCACGCAACGCGAAATTTTCTAACTCGTTTCACTTTCTAGCTGCCTAAAGACCGACTGCCCGCTTTCGCATCTCAATCTGAACTCTCCACCTTGGTGTCTCCAGCTGAACTGTCCCTCTGCCCGCCCCCGGCCGCGTTTTCCCGCGCGCCGAACGAAGAAATGGCGCTATACACCATGGGACATCTGAGGTCATCAGTCCCCTAGAACTGAGAACTACTTAAACCTAACTGACCTAAGGACATCACACACATCCATGCCCGAGGCAGGATTCGAACCTGCGGCGGTAGCAGCAGCGCAGTTCCGGACTGATGCGCCTAGAACCGCTCTGCCACATCGGCCGGTGCGCGGCGAAGATCTTTGCTCAACTGACCAAGGCAATTTCCTTTCCTGAGGCCGTCCATCTCATTGGGTATAGTTAATTGTACATTATTTTACATTTTAACATATTCAAATAATCAAAGCTTGACCACTTTCACGTTCTAAATATGGTAATAATAATATCCATTACATAATAAACGTTCAATTCTTTTACATAAAAACAATACAAATTCCTTCTTAACTTTGAATGTCACAGCCAGTAGCCTGGCACCAATGTGCTTTCTGATAAATAAAGAAAGAACAAGAGTAACTATTATACACTAAACTTTACAACAAATATTCTATTACCTAATGATTCATGCAGTCATCGTTCAATGTGTTTTGCGTGGAGGAAATGATGGTCCGATGATTAACTGAAAATACTGATAATTTAAATTTACTAAATCATTTAAACAAATGAAGTTACAGAACTGATATTTACAACATTTGTCATTTTAATGATGTGCTCCTATACGAAATGTCGATCGTTAAGATCGACTAAAGCGTTCAGATTTTAGCATTGAGGTCTTTGCTACAAAACTTGTGAATTTCACTTTAACAGTAAGTCCTAAACTACCGGGTGATCAAAAAGTCCATATAAATTTGAAAACTGAATAAATCACGGAACAATGTAGATAGAGAGGTGCAAATTGACACACATGCTTCTAGTGACATGGGGTATTATTAAAAAAAAAAAATACAAAAGTTCAAAAAATTTCCGACAGATGGCGCTTCATCTGTTCAGAATAGCAATAATTAGCATAACAAAGTAAGACAAAGTGAAGATGATGTTCTTTACAGGAAATGCTCAATATGTCCTACATCATTTCTCAACAACAGCTGTAGTCGAGGAATAATGTTGTGAGCAGCACTGTAAATCATGTCCGGAGTTATGGTGAGGCACTGGCGTCGGATGTTGTCTTTCAGCATCCCTAGAGATGTCGGTCGATCACGATACACTTGCGACTTCAGTAACCCCAAAGCCAATTATCGCACGGACTGAGGTCTGGAGACCTGGGAGGCCAAGCATGACGAAAGTGGCGTCTGAGCACACGATCATCACCAAACGACGCGCCCAAGAGATCTTTCACGCGTCTAGCAATATGGGGTGGAGCGCCATCATGCATAAACATCATACGTTCCAGCAGGTGTTTATCAGCCAGGCTGGGGATGATGCGATTCTGTAACATATCGGCGTACCTCCCACCCGTCACGGTAGAAGTTACAAAACCTGAATCACTCATTTCCTCGAAGAAAAAAAGACCCGTTAACGGTACATGTGGTAAATCCAACCCATACCGTGCTTTCTCGTCGTGCAATGGAGTTTCCACGACAGTTCTAAGATTTTAGGTAGCCCAAATACTGCAGCTGTGGGCGTTGACACGCCCTCGGAGCGTGAAATTAGCTTCGTCGGTCCACAACACGTTACTCAACCAATCGTCATCTTCCGCTATCTTTTGAAACACCCGCAACGCAAATGCCCTGCGCTTCACTAAATAGCCAGGTAACAGTTCATGATGACGATGGGTTTTGTACGGATAGCATCAGAGTGTACGCCGAAGTGCCAACCAAACGGTAGTGTATGTAATGCCGGTGCGACGTGTGACTGCACTAGCGCTGACTTCCCCGTGCATAGACGAACCCGCTACAGTCTCCATTTCTTCCTGAACTGTCTCAGCAGCATTACGCCTTGTGTTCGGTCGGCCACTACGGGGTCTATCGTCTAAACAACCCGTGGCTTCGAACTTCGAAATCATTCTCGCCACAGCTGCATTTGTCAACGGACCTTTACCCATTCGAATCCCATTTCTATGGCGCTAGGATCATAACGCTGAACTAGCACATTCCCCATTCTGATAATACAGCTTCACTAAAACCGCCTTTTCAGGTAACGTCAACATGCTGCGACTGCTGGCGCATCTGATTCTCTCTCTCATTACAGCTCCTTTTGTACACGATTGTCATGCGCAGGCACTGACGTTTTGCTGTCCAGCGCCATCTGTAGGAGATTTCGTAAACTTTGTTTTCTTTTTTTTTTGTTCTAATAAAACCCCATGTCATTCCAAGCATTTGTCTCAATTTTTACCTCTCTATCTACATTATTCCGTGGATTATTAAGTTTTCAAATTGATACTGACTTTTGGATCACCCAGTATTATAGGTAAGACGAATATTCAAGTTTTTGAAACTTCCTGGCAGATTAAAACTGTGTGCCCGACCGAGACTCGAACTCGGGACCTTTGCCTTTCGCGGGCAAGTGCTCTACCATCTGAGCTACCGAAGCACGACTCACGCCCGGTACTCACAGCTTCACTTCTGCCAGTATCTCGTCTCCTACCTTCCAAACTTTACAGAAGCTCTCCTGCGAACCTAGCAGAACTAGCACTCCTGAAAGAAAGGATATGGCGGAGACATGGCTTAGCCACAGCCTGGGGGATGTTTTCAGAATGAGATTTTCACTCTGCAGCGGAGTGTGCGCTGATATGAAACTTCCTGGCAGATTAAAACTGTGTGCCCGACCGAGACTCGAACTCGGGACCTTTGCCTTTCGCGGGCAAGTGCTCTATCATCTGAGCTACCGAAACACGACTCACGCCCGGTACTCACAGCTTCACTTCTGCCAGTATCTCATCTCCTACCTTCCAAACTTTACAGAAGCTCTCCTGCGAACCTAGCAGAACTAGCACTCCTGAAAGAAAGGATATAGCGGAGACATGGCTTAGCCACAGCCTGGGGGATGTTTCCAGAATGAGATTTTCACTCTGCAGCGGAGTGTGCGCTGATATGAAACTTCCTGGCAGATTAAAACTGTGTGCCCGACCGAGACTCGAACTCGGGACTTTTGCCTTTCGCGGGCAAGTGCTCTACCATCTGAGCTACCGAAGCACGACTCACGCCCGGTACTCACAGCTTCACTTCTGCCAGTATCTCGTCTCCTACCTTCCAAACTTTACAGAAGCTCTCCTGCGAACCTAGCAGAACTAGCACTCCTGAAAGAAAGGATATGGCGGAGACATGGCTTAGCCACAGCTTGGGGGATGTTTCCAGAATGAGATTTTCACTCTGCAGCGGAGTGTGCGCTGATATGAAACTTCCTGGCAGATTAAAACTGTGTGCCCGACCGAGACTCGAATTCGGGACCTTTGCCTTTCGCGGGCAAGTGCTCTACCATCTGAGCTACCGAAGCACGACTCACGCCCGGTACTCACAGCTTCACTTCTGCCAGTATCTCGTCTCCTACCTTCCAAACTTTACAGAAGCTCTCCTGCGAACCTAGCAGAACTAGCACTCCTGAAAGAAAGGATATGGGGGAGACATGGCTTAGCCACAGCCTGGGGGATGTTTCCAGAATGAGATTTTCACTCTGCAGCGGAGTGTGCGCTGATATGAAACTTCCTGGCAGATTAAAACTGTGTGCCCGACCGAGACTCGAACTCGGGACCTTTGCCTTTCGCGGGCAAGTGCTCTACCATCTGAGCTACCGAAGCACGACTCACGCCCGGTACTCACAGCTTCACTTCTGCCAAGAGTGCTAGTTCTGCTAGGTTCGCAGGTGAACTTCTGTAAAGTTTGGAAGGTAGGAGACGAGATACTGGCAGAAGTGAAGCTGTGAGTACCGGGCGTGAGTCGTGCTTCGGTAGCTCAGATGGTAGAGCACTTGCCTGCGAAAGGCAAAGGTCCCGAGTTCGAGTCTCGAGAATTAACAACTTGCTTCGCACAAAATCAGCGTTTCTGCAGCGTTTATACAAGCTTTCGGAGGGGCGCCATAGCACTCTTGCATTACCGATTTTTAACCACTGAGACGCCAAACGTCCCAATCAACTTACGCTCCACTGACGATTGCGATGAAGTACTGAAGTCCTTGGCGCTAGATCACCAGGGTATAAACGGTATTTGTTTCAAAGTGTCCTGCCTGCCGCTGGTGGCCGAGCGGTTCTGGCGCTACAGTCTGGAACCGCGCGACTGCTACGGTCGCAGGTTCGAATCCTGCCTCGGGCATGGATGTGTGTGTTGTCCTTAGGTTAGTTAGGTTTAAGTAGTTCTAAGTTCTAGGGGACTTATGACCTCAGCAGTTGAGTCCCATAGTGCTCAGAGCCATTTGAACCATTTTTTTTTTCAAAGTGTCCAAACTTCAATTGTGTTTCGAAGGACGCCACCGTGCCAAATTATTGTGTCACGCAAATCACATTAGATTCAGAATTTAACACAGCTTTTAAGAGATGATCAAATAAGGCGGAACTCATGAACTCATAGATGAAATTGCTTCGGCATTTGTAAAATCATTGGTGCAAGCAGCGATCAAACGATTGTAGCAGGCTGTGTCTACAAACTGTGAGTCTGCAGAAATACAGACTTTTGGAAGAATTCATCCACACAATGGCGCAGGTAGCAAGAACTAGTGATTGCGAGAACTATCACAGTCAACTTCACAGTTCATGCTTCCTCTTTGCTGCCAAGAATTATATAGAGAAGAATGAAAACGAAAATTCAGAATCAGCCGGATGCCAAATGCCTTTAGGAAAGGTAAAGGCAGTACAAATGTTGTTCTAACATTGCGCTTCACGAAGGAAGCAGAACTTTAAAAAAATGAAGACACGTACATAGTATCTGGCGAGCTAGAAAAGGCTTTCGATAACGTAAAATGAAAGAAGTTGTTCGATATAATGAGAAAAATAGGAGATAATATTTATCCCGAATGAGGTTATTATAATAAATTTCACATATAATTTTGAAATCTGTATCTCCAAACGTTTAATGTTGTCAAAGTGTGATAATGATACCCGATACACTTTGCGTATAATTTTCTGTGTATTATATTAGCATGGATTGAATAAATGTTTCGTATTTAATTAAATATAAGTCATCAATCTGATATACCCATTAATTCATTAGTCTGTGAAAAACATAATGTAATAAGGTGCTGAACACATTCTTTTTAACGAAAGAAACCTGTACTATTGTAAAAATGTAGTTTACTCATCTTTTCTGTGTTATGCTTCTCAGTGTATGTCTGCGTAATCAAGAGTTGTCAGTACTCGGTATATTGGTGTTTCAAACAGATTGATCCAATTACACAAGACTATATCGCCTGCATGAATTTAAAAAAAAAACTGTGGTTAACTGTAACTTACACTTTTGAAAAACCAGTTATTGTTGTCAAAACAATCTTTCCACTGTACAAGAGTAAATCATTTACTGGCATCCAGATACAACCTAGTGTACTTTTCATTAGGAAACACAGGTGACATGCGTTCACAAAAAGTCACAATAATAATGGAAGATCAAGAACGATGTGCTTCGATTAAAAAGAAAATTGTGTAAGAAAGACATACAGTCATCTCTACAGCTCCACCTTCCCCCTCTATCCATCTCCTACCATCTCATCTCTGTATCCATGTCGAAACGGACACGTTATTTCTTTACAGATAATAAGTAACACGTATACGAAGTTGGTTGAAATCAATCCACGGGTTTAGGAGCATCATTTTACCCATGACTTTGCCTTAGTACGCATTTTCCACATATATGTAACCTACGTCCCACATATCTGTATACATACTTCATCTGTATCTGCTGCGAATTTCACCTGCAGTTTCATTTTCACGCAGCTCAGTCTGTATGCTGCCATTTCCCACGAAAAATGTGTCATACAATGACATAATTCTGCAGATACAAGCTCTGGTTGTATTAGGACACTGGCTGAGAGATACGTTGCTGATAAACGCAGTAGTAAAGACGTAATCAATTAAAACGTCATGCATAATGCGGAAACCTAGCGTTTTATAACCAGAAAAAGTGCCGTACAATGCTGCAATTTTGTACATACATTCAGCGGCATATATGAATACTGTCTGTGAAATGTTTAATGAATATATGCAGTAGTGAAGAAGTAATATATTCAAACTTCATTTCTGATAAGGCAGTTTTACTCAATGAAGAGGAAAACGGTAGTATGCAATATTTTTTCTTTCCTTTCACCATTTTGAGGGGGTTGTCAGTAGTTCACTAAGCGCTCTCATTTTCAAACACAGTATTCGTATGTTCTGAGGGACACTAGTTTTTCAACGCCAGCCCCGCTCCTTGGATAGTTACGTGGTTCTTAACCCCGCAGCGGTTCTTTCCAAACTGTAAGCGATATATGTATCTAGTTTGTTAGAAATCGGTAAAATGGTTTAGGAGGAGATGTGGAACATACTTGCATTTATATACACGGTTGTACGAAACAGTCTGAAGAACCTGTAAGTCAGTTCAGCGTCGTGGATCGGCGCAGCCTGCTCCATGGAAGTCCACCTGCCGTTCTGGAGTCTCAGGATGGTCCTTAAGGATTGAAACCGGTCACTCCGATTAAAAGAAATTTGCGATCAACACTTTTTTAATTATCATATTAAGTATGTACAAGGGCAGATTGTGCTGACTAATAATTGTTCGAAAACATTTCGATATGTTGCACTGTTTCCGAGTTAATTATCATTGACGTCAGGTCGTTACACACACTAATTCAAGCCGCCCACCAGAGACGATGGCGCCAAATCTCCTTCGTCTAGAGAGCGATACCAACATTGGGCATAGGACTTCAGCAGCGACGGAATCCGAGCCAAAAGCTGAACAGTCTCGTGCGCTGCCGTCTACGCTAAACAACTGACGCTCAGTATATCTGGCCGGGTGCTTGAATTTGCGCTCACAATGGCCTGACTGGCTAACTTCTGCTCTAATTATCTTGGAAACGGTGCAACATATTTTTTCTTAATAATTATTTCTCTGGAAAACGTAACCTGTAACATTCTTACAGGGTTTTCGTATTGTTTCTAACCACCCCGTATGCTTACATACTTACATCTGTACATACGTTTTGCAGTATGGATTAAACGTATGCAACTCTAAGCTGCACTTGTGTCCTGGAGAAATAGCTCACAGACTTTGCGGCAGAGAGGACCACTGTACACGAAGAAAAGAGAAATATCCAACGAAAGCAATTAAGCCCAACTCTCGGAGTCCTTCACTCACCGAAGCAACGCGTCTTTAGGTTTTACTGACTCGTTAATGAGATATGCTTAGAACATATGAATTTATCCAAAAGAAAGCACAGGATCCATTTAGTGAATGAAAGAAAGAGATCTACCTTTTTCACGATCTTATGCAGTGGAATAACTTTGCAACAGTGAATTCACTGCAGTGGTCTTTTCTCTGCCACCTTCCTTTTTTTGTTAGAACGATATATGAGCTACTGTGTAGATAACTTTCGTACAGTTACTGACTTGACGTTACAGCAAAACATCTTAGGAATGTTTTCCTGTTGTGTGGACTGAATTTCATCTTAGAATTAATTGAACACCACCTGTATTAATTTCCTCACATTCATTTTGCCACAGCATTGCTTCTATTTCTTAACAACCCTTTGACTTCGTTTAAATCTGTAATGCTGATGTTTTGTTTGTGGGGCGCTCAACTGCGCGGTCATCAGCGCCCATAAAGAGTCCCAGTTCTTTCGTAGAGTCACAGTTTTTACACAGCCCTAACCTAGCCACAGTCACAAATGATGATGATGATGATGAATCACCCACTCCCGGTGCAGAGACAATCCCCAGCCCGGCAGTGAATCGAACTTGGGACGCCGTGACCCAGAGGAAGCAATGCTAGCCACTAGACGCACGAGCTGCGGACTAAATCTGTAATGCAACTTCTTCTACTTTCTTAAAAATTTTAAAATACAGCTGTTGTATGAAGGAGGATTTATCCCATCCCTCAAAATTTTTCTTGGTATAAACAGTTGCAAACTACATATGTTATGTAAGGGGCAGTCAACTGAAAAATAGAAGTAAAAAAAAGTAAATAAACTATTCATATGTATTTCAACAGTAACGGCGTAAATGTTAATGTTCTTATCCCACTGAGAGACAAGAAAGTGAGTGCTTTCATGGAACGATGATGTCTGCAGAACCACGATGGTACCCAGACGTGCACCTATTCGTCCGAAGCCAATCAACGCCAACTAATGTCGTTCGTCAGACCTCCAAAACTTTGGAAATCGCTTGGGGAGATATTAGGACTGAATGGAGGATATGTAAGAGGTTTCAGCAGAAACTAATGCTACATTCCTGAAACACGTTACCAAGTTTGTATGGAGTACGCTGCAGACCTTTCATTGGGAACTCCTTACACATCCTCCACCGAGATGTTACCAGTGTTGTTTCGAGTAATATACTGTTTTCATTCCTGGTTTCAGCTACCTTTCTATTCCTTTCACTATATGGCCTTAGTTAGTCGATCATAAGAGAGACTAATTCTGGGATTTTAACACAGACGCCGCTGAAGTTAAATACTATCACTTTAAAAATTCCCTTCGAAGATGTAGGCCTTACGAATGATATGTCTCATATACGAGACTGATAAACTCCTTTACGAGTTTCATACATATAAGCCGGCCGCGGTGGTCTCGCGGTTCTAGGCGCGGAGTCCGGAACCGTGCGGCTGCTACGGTCGCAGGTTCGAATCCTGCCTCGGGCATGGATGTTTGTGATGTCCTTAGGTTAGTTAGGTTTAAGTAGTTCTAAGTTCTAGGGGACTAATGACCACAGCAGTTGAGTCCCATAGTGCTCAGAGCCATTTCATACATATAATTAATCATCATCAGCATCTTCATAATAAGGTTGTGATCCTAGAAACGATGAACGCCATATATAGGTGAGACCGGGGCATAATTACGCGGATTTTATTTCGGAGTTTTTTAAACTTTTGGTTAGATTTATCGTGTTTAATATGGTTTATTCTTATAACACCGTTATTAACGCATTGCTTGACATACATATTATTAACATATATAGGTTGATGTAGAGTGCGTAAATGTGTCCCAGGTGTGAGGTAGGTTGACACAACTATGGGGACATGTTTACATATATAACAGAACACAATAATGAAGAAACAAGGCACTCTACTAAACTTTCGAAAATTTGTTTTATTTGCACTAAAAAATTAGTCTTTCACACACCAATTGACGCTGTGGTTTTATTGTCCACTGCAGTGGTCAGCTGTTAATGTTGCTTCTTTGGAGTCTTTAGTCAGTTCTAAGGCTGCAAATGAACACTGGGCACTGCAACAGTAGGGAGTGTCCACTGGAGTGGGCTGCATTTGCTGCCTCGAGTCTGATTAGAAGTGGTCAAGTGCACCACACCTTTAACATGACAAAACACAACAATTTGTAAACAAATTTTTTGATGAACTTCCACCTATTACCATAATACAGCCTACATAGAAGTAGTAATGTTAATTGAAGGCGTGTGCTCGTCGTTGCTCGAGTTGTAAATTAGGCACCCAGAAAATGTTTTTCCTATTGCACAGTCGTACTAAGCCCACCTTTTACATCTATGGCACTGCACCAATTCTTGATATCATTACGGTTCATTGAACCGTTTGAAGCAGTAAATATAAAGACAATTTTCGCTCTCTTCATCAGATTGCCGCAGGTTATAAGAGAAAGGAAGAAGAACTGAATGTGCCGTGTCTGTTTTTTCGAACGTGTCAGAAAGAACAGATAGCACACGTTCACATAACTCAGTCACCTTGATGGGCTATGATTCCACCACATTCATTGCGAGTGCACAACCACGTTCGACCTCCTACAGGTAATCCCAAAGGAGCGAGCATGGAGGACATGCACCGGTACTGCATACAGGTGGTGCTATGTGGGAATATGGGATGGCCAAACCACAGTCGAAACTATAATCGTACCTCATATATACATATTGTACACTTAGGTGACAAAAGTCATGGGATGGCGGTAGGCAAACATAGAGATGACGGTAGTGTTGCGCACACAAGATATCAAAGGGCAGTTCTTCGGCTAAACTCTCATTTGCATGCAGGTCATTCATGTGAAAAGAGTTCCAACGTGATTATGGCCGAGAAAAAGGAATTAATAGATTTTAAACGCGAAATTGTCTTTGGAGTTAAGCGCATGGGACATTTCATTCCGGAAATCGCTATGAAATTCATTATTTCGAGATCCACGGAGTCAAGAGTATGCCGAAAATACCAAATTTCAGGCATTTCGTCGCACCACGGACAATGCAGTGGCCGACGGTCTTCACTTTTAACGACCGAGAGCAGCGGAATTTGCTCAGACTTGTCAGTGCTAACAGACAGGAAAAACTGTCTGAAATAACTGCACATATGAATGTGGGAAGTACGGTGAACGTATCCGTTGGAACAGTGCGGCGACGTCTGGCGTTAATGGGCTGTGGCAGCAGACGACAGACGAGAGTGCCGTTGCTAACACCGCGACATCGGCTGCACCGCCTCTCCTGGGCTCGTGACCATATCGGTTAGACCCTACACGATTGGAAAACCGTGGCTCGGCCAGAACAGCCCTGATTGCAGTTGGTAAGAGCTCACGGTAGAGTTCGAGCGTGGTGCAGACCCCACAAGATACTGCTAGTTGTGATTCACAAGGGTACGGGCTGCGTTTGCATAGAATGGACTGCGTCAGTTGGTTCAATTGAACACATCATTGACAGTTTGCTGCCCTTCATGGAATTCAAGTTTCCAAACAAAAATATAATTTTTCTGAATGACAGCGTGCCACATCACTGGGACACGATTGTTCGCAATTTGTTTAAAGAGCAGTCTGGACATTTTGAGGGAATGATATGGCCACGCAGATCGCCCAACATGAATCCCATCGAACATTCATTGGACATAATCGAAGGGTCAGTTTGTGCTCAATATCCCGCACCGGCAACACTTTCGCAATTATGGATGTCTATAGAGGCTTCATGTGTGCATTGTGTGTCTTGTATATTAAACTGGGGACCTAGAAACGAGAGAGAGGCTTCTCCGCATCGTACCCATCAGTGGTTTACAATCCGAAAACAGGCCCACCGCCGCCCCACACCGAACACATGGTTATTGTGCCTTTCGGCCCCCAGTGCCCCCCCCCCCCCCCCCGCCCCCTGGGAACGTCTCGTACCAGACGAGTGTAGCCCCAAATGTTTGCATGGTAGAGTAATTATGGTGTACACAGAGACAGTGATTGTGCAGCAATTGTCGAGGCTGTGTAACTGAGGCGGAATAAGGGGAACCAGCCCGTATTCTTCGAGGTAGGTAGAAAACTGCCATAAAACCATCCACAGGCTGGCCGGCACACTGGAGCTCGACACTAATCCGCTGGGCGGCACGCCTTCCCGCTCGGGAAGCAGCGCGTTAGACCGCGTGTTTATCCGGGCGGGCCCAGAGGCAGCATGGCAGTATTTCTGCAGGGGACTTCCAACGACTTTTTGAGTCCATTCCACGTCGACGTGCTGCACTACGCCGGGAAAAGAGAGGTCTGGTGCGATATTACCAGGTATCCCGTATGTTTTGTGACCTCAGTGTATGGTGGAGTACTACTCGTTTGCGCATTATGTTCAGATAAGCTATAACTTCAACATAAATACTATAACAGTTTTTAGAACAGTAGATGAATTTTCCAGGGCACCCCTATTTTCACTGATGTATCAACGAAACTTTCAAAGAAAGCAGTGTGCAAGCAAAGCCTGACCTCCTAATAAACTTAATCTGTTTATGTTTTTCTCCTTCACTTATGAGCCGTTTTCGAAGACATAAGAAACCATATCGGAAAATGTAGCAAATACAACTCATATTTGCTCTTATTAAAACCACAAGGTCTTGTTTAAAGACCGGAAGGAAGAGTAAGGAATGGAGAGTAAATGGGTGTGCTGAAATGAGACCCAACGCGAATCTAATGGAACCAGGGAACTTGCTGCGCCGAAACAGAACTCCGGCGGAAGAGCGTTGCGTGCGAAATTTATGGCTGGGCTATTGGTTGGAAACGAGCCGAGGAACCGCAAGTTACCTGTGCGCTCCATTAGCAGTTGTAGGAGAAGGTGCAGTGCCAGAACAAACTGGCTGGGGATATGGCCATCCACCTAGTCTAATCGATCTATACGTATCTTTGTGTCTATGACATACATTCCTATATGAAGGTAAATTTTAAAAACTTCTCGTAAAAAGTAAACGACTTTACAACTTAATTAGGTAGAATCACGCGTTTCACTTAGCGAAAAGTAGCGAGATCTTTTCTAGTAACGTAAAGGCTCCAAAAGAAAAGTAACATGAACAGTTGTATGACACGGCCGGCCGGTGTGGCCGAGCGGTTCTAGGCGCTGCAGTCTGGAACCGCGTGACCGCTACGGTCGCAGGTTCGAATCCTGCCTCGGGCATGGATGTGTGTCATGTCCTTAAGTTAGTTAGGTTTAAGTAGTACTAAGTTCTAGGGGACTGATGACCTCAGAAGTTTAGTCCCATAGTGCTCAGAGCCATTTGAACCATTTGTATGACACGTACCTAGATTCCAAGACAGTATTTTTCTTTCCTTCTTGTTCACTTGGGTGAGAAAGGACCGTTCTTTCTTCTAATGGCTGCAACTTATCCACCTTAAGAATAAGAAAATTTTACTTGTGTCAAACATTCCAGTGTTCAGCACTGCTGCGAACTAATCGCATACTCGTAGCACCTAATGCTAGTCGTATAACACATGATATATCTGTCACAAATAATATACTCGTAGAAAAATAATACAAGAGTTATAACCGTTAAATCGCTCTCATCAAACATTTATTCAGTAAGTTATCAAGTTATCTAAATCACTAAATGATACACAGTATACTGCCACTATTGTTCACCAAACAATCTGAAATGAAATAATCATGCTTACTTGTTAAAACTCAGTGGCGTTCTTGTGCTCTTCATAAGCAAAATAATGTTATCATCAGGTGTAACTCACCATATACGAGTATCTTACTACGTGCATGCAACAGAAGACGCCTGAAAATATCTCAGCGATGGAATCGAAACGTTGATACATTAAATAAGTGAAAGACGACTCTTCCTGATCACCAAGAACATTTTATCTACCATGATTTGCGAAATGCTACATACAACATTCTCCACTTCAACGGATAGTAAGGAAATTTTTGCACAGAAAGAAGGTGTTAGCTTCTGCATGTGTCAGCTTGATAGCACTCATTAATAAATTGACGGGAAAAGTGTTTCCTATGTATCAACGAATCTGTATGAGCTTAGATCGGAGAAGAAAGACGAATGAAAAATGAACCATATTAGGCCCCAAAAAATAACGAAATAGAACAACGACGAAAGTAAAGACAGCATGTTGGAAAGTGCGCATCATCTGTGAGCTATAAATTCATAACTTAATGATAGGTAATATTCAGTAACGATGTAACGCTTTAGAATTCTCGTTGGCATGCTGTCCACAAGACAGTGGAGTCGCTGCTGCTCCATCCCGCGTAACGGCGGCCTTCCTGCTGTCACCCAATGTGTGAAGAGGGTTCTGGCGATTGCATACTGGACGGTTCATCTCTACAGAAACAGAACGACCGAATCATGAGGGTCGCCGAAGTATGAATTTTAGCTTTAAGTCTCGTAACTCACGTCGAGAAGTACGGATTAGTTAAGACTAGATTCAGTTTTCGTTTAATAGACACAAAAAAGAGATGATCCTAGTCTGTGTGGAACAAGACAGATCACAACAAGAAAAACATAAAATATCTGAATATAATACTCACTACCCTGGTCATTTGTCAGGAGATGTCGAAAAAGGGTGAATACTAGATAGGAATTGCTAATATTTACCGAATTACAGAATTTACAGAATTAATACAATCTATTGAGTAGAAGCAGTTTACCAAAACGTTTTTCAAACTATGTTTAAGCTGTGCCTTATCTGAAAACAAGTTTTTAACACTTGCTGGATATTTACTGAAAATGTTTGTTGGTGAATATTGGACTACTTTGTGAACCAAAGTAAGTGTTTTTACGTCTTTATGTAGAAATCTCTGATTCCTAGATTTGATATTGGTTGGTAATTGAGATATATTACTTACAACAAATTCCATTGAGAAGCAGTGGTTAGAATACAAAGTTCCTTGAAAAGATTTCTAAATGATGTTTTTGAATTTGCACCACAAATGAGTCTTGTTACACGCTTTTGCACGCTAAAACATTTGTTCAGTTTGACGAGTTACCCCAGAATAAGATCCCATTTGACATAATAGACTGAGTATAAGCAAAGTATGCAAGGTTTTTTTGTATTTATATCTCCTGCATCTGACAATATTCTCACTGCAAATACAGACTTGTGTAGACGCTTTAGCGATTCTGTGGTATGCCCTTCCAAACTGAATTTCTTATCGAGCTGTAATCCCGGAAATTTATCACTGTCAACTTCTTCGATCTGCGTGTCTTCATACGTTATGTACTTGCTGGAGGGAATATTCCAGTTTACTTAAGAGAATGCTGTAATTCACACAAAGGCTTTTCACAGGTCACAGATAATGCCAGTACTCTGTATTTTGTTATCTAATGAATTACGTACATTCTCACTCTACGTGTAAATAACTTCCTCTATTTTGTAACCCTTAAAGAACACAATCTGTGACTTGGACATCATACGATTTGCAGTCAGATTTTTAAGGAGACACTTCAAGGCAAACTTTCCAAATATTGCCGAAAAAGCGTTAAAAAGTGAAATTGGTCTAGAGTTTGATCGTATCTCCTTATCTTCCTTCTCCTAAAGAGGTGTGACTTCAGCATATTCTATCCCATCTGAAAACGTTTCACTGATAAGAGTTTTATTACACAAAGAGCTTAAGACAGAAATCAGCTCTCATTAGCACACTTTGGTTAACATAGTTTATGTTACCATACCTACTGGAATACTTAGATTTTAAGGATTTTAAGATGGATGCTACTCATGAATGTCAGATACTCTGTTGCACTGTTTACTGAAACTGGTAACCCCAAGATGTTATTCAACAGAAACAAAGTATTGTTTAAGACGTTTGCAACACTGTATGAACTTGTCCCCAATGTCTCATTTATGTTTACAACTATCTGTTCCTCTTCCTTTTAGGCCCAACCTGTCTCTGTCTTCACTATGTACTATATAGTTATATATTATGTTGCCTGATGTAATTGTCTTTTTCTCATCATAAATCTGCTTACATTTCTGGATAACTTGGTTCAATATCTTGCAGTATCATTTGTAATGCGTTACAACGCTAACATTAGAGCTCTTCCTAGATAGCAGATACAGTCACCTTTTTGTCCCACGTGATATCCTTATTCTTTGTGTAATCCGTGGTTTATTTCTTAACTTCTGTTTGATTTGAGCTACCAGTAGGGTAAAACAATTTTCAAAAGAAGAAGTAACTTCACTAACCAATGCTTTGTCTTTTCCATTTGAGTCAGAATTATTGTAAACATCTGTCCTATTCATGTCCTTGAGCAATCTCCTAAAAGTTTCAATTTTTGACTGATTTATTACCCTCCTGAATCAGATTTAATACATTTTTTTCTCTAATAAGTTTCAACATTTAACGAATGACACTGCACGTCGTGATCAGATAATCTATTTACAATTGCTTTCGTGATATGATTTTTTTTACAAGGTTTGTCTACAAAGATATTATCAGTGGCAGTTTGGCAGCATTTACATGCCCTAGTTCCTAGATGCGAAGTTCACAGTAGGAATTAAATTGAATGACAGTGTTACCAATTGCAATAATTGTTCACTAACAGCGCTTTTCAGTGAACCTCCATTAAAATCCACAGCACTATTTCCTTGATTTTTACTGTGAGATAGGACAATTGATGTTCGAGACTTTTATGAAGAGATTAAAATTGTCTGAAGTTGCTCAGTATATACTTACTTTTATAAAGGACTTACTATGAAATTCTGTTTCTGTTTCACAAGCTTCTGAGTGGTGCTCTGAGCAAAACTTATTACTATCAATATTCTTGAAATAAAAACTGTTTCTGACAAATGTGGTAGCTCCTCCTTCCTCCACATTTTCTCTACAGAATTGAGATGCTAACTTCAATCCCCTCATAGAGGCTTTCAGTGCACTCTTTCCACCTGTCTGTTCTCTCCTCTGTGTTTAACAGTGGATAATTGATTTTACTCTTAAAGTTACTACCAATGCTTTCAATTTCATCGAAGGTTGTTTTGACTTTTCTATACGCTGAGTCAGTCTTTTCGTGAAGCATTTACTTTTAGATTTCTTCACATTTCTCATGCAGCATTTTCACCTTAACTTTCCTTCAATTACGATTTGTTTCAGTCGTAAGTGACTCGTATATCTCTAGTCCTGAATTTCCATGAACATTTTTGTACTAGCTTACTTCATCGATCAACTGAAGTATTCCTTCTGTTATCTAAGGTGTCTTCACAGCTACCTTCCTTCTGCCTGTGTTTTTCTCATCAAATCCTGTGATTGCCCTTTATACAGACAAACACTACTCTCCAACTGTGCTGCCTATCGAGTAATACCCTATCGCAATATCTGTAGCCTCAGAATACTTCAAACGTGTGTCTTCCTCCCTCACTTCAGTATCCCGTATTGATTTTTACTGACCCCTGTCTTATGCTTCAGCCTACTCTTCATCATAACACAATTTTGGTCTGAGTCCATATGAGCATCTCTGTATGCCTTACAAAGCAATATCTGATTTCTTAATGTCTGCCTGATCATGATGAAATTTAACTGGATCTTCGCGCATCTCCAGGCCTATTCCCAAATATACCTTCACCTTTTGCGATTCTTGAAAAGAGTATTTGGTGTTACTAGCTGAAATTTATTGCGGAAGTCAACTTTGCCTTCCTCCTTTTCCTTCCCCTACAACCGAATTCCAGTCTCTCATGGCTATTCTATTTTCATTTCTCTTTACATTCTAAATTACCCATCCAATATCCTCCTCTATCTCTTATTCTTCTGCTTGCGATGTCTGCATGTGGAAGTGAATTACTGTTGTTTTTGATTTGCTGTCAGTTCTGAGGAGAACAACTCTATCAATTGGCTCTGGGCACTATGGGACTTAACATCTGAGGTCATCAGTCCCCTAGAACTTAGAACAACTTAAACCTAACTAACCTAAGGACATCACACACATCCATGCCTGAGGCACGATTCAAACCTGCGACCGTAGCGGTCACGAGTTTCCAGACTGAAGCGTCTAGAACCGCTCGGGAACAGCGGCCGGCAACAACTCTATCACTAAACTGTTGACAATAAATCACTCTCTGTCTTACCTTCCTATTCATAATGAAACTTACTCCTGTTATACCATTTTCTGCTGCTGCTGGTATTACTCTATACTCATATGACTGAGGAAAGCATCTGGGTTTTCCACAAAACCGTGATCAATAAACTTGTGAGTGCAGGCGTTGGCCTCTCGCCATGAAGTTAGCCCACGAGGGCAGCCCAGTCTTTAGCAGGACAACGCTCAGCAGCCTAGATTCTGGAGGCACATTGTCTCCAATGTCGAATGTAATAAGACCTTCACCAAGGCGATCGGATCTGCCCCGCAAGAGGCCTCCCGGCCGATGACGCCGAACGCTCATTTCATTTTCATATCATTTGGTGGAGGTCCACCAGAGAAGACGGTCTGGGTAGTTCGGCCAAAGGACGCTGTATGCTTGATACGCCAGCTGTGATTCTCTGCACAACTCGGTGCGAAGTTACGCTGGCCGTGGACTTTGCAACTGCGCACCTACAGCCAGTCTCCACTTCACCCACTGGGTAGTTGAGTGGTGAACATATCAGTAGCCCGAGACTATTAGCAATCTTTGTCTGAGGCTTCAGTCTTCACTGCTGCAATGTCATCTGACCTGTAGCCCTATATTTTAACCAGTCCACTTCGTATTGACGTTCAGCTACGGGGTCGCATATCGGTCAGTACCTCATATATAGTCAGAAAGCATTGTTGCTATTTCTTTGAGGGAGGCATCGTTTTAACTTGATCCCTTTCCTCTTTAATAACTATGTGCAATAAATCTTCTTCTTTTATTATTATTACTATTCTATCGTTCTTTTCCTGTTATATATAAAATAATAAGTTATTTTGTACCAGCGATGATGCTCGGATAGAAACAAAACAAGTAGAGTTACGCTCTTCAGTTGATGAATTTATACACCTTCACCTGTTTGCCTATATAAGTAGTAGCGGGAGGAGGTGACGCGTTCCGTCAAGTTAATACGGTTAAAAATATGTATTCCAAACGTACATTAAAGAAGTGTTATAAAAAGTTATTAGGAAAGCAAAGTTTATTCGTACATTTACGATGACCATACCTGTCTGTTCATCATTCCGCCCGCGCCAAGAATCCTGCATCAAGAGGATCAAAGGAGACAAGAAGAATTTGCGTGAGCAGAGGAGGGCCGATCCGGAACCAGTATTGTCTTACCAAGCCCTACGCACAATGATGGTAACAAGAGAAAGAAGTACGTAAATTTAATTGCTGAATATATGTATTGAATATTGAAGGTCTGTTGATATTAATGCCAGTTAAAGTTCACTCAGGATATGGGTACCATCCAGTTTGTTTAAATTATTCTTTAAAAATTCTTTTATCATTATTCAAACAGCAATTATTAATCAGTTTATAGTATATATTATATTTTTATGCGCGACCCCCCCCCCCCCCCCCCCCCGTCCCCACTATTCCAGCCACTATTCATTTTGTTACATGTTTGTTTTTTGTGATTTGGTCTGAATGCTAATTCTGGGAAGTCGCATGTTGGCTTTGTAACCACCTAATCCTGAAAAGAGAAAATTTTCATTTCAGTAACCTATTTATATTGACAATTAGAATTAGAATAAATTTTTGTAGGCTGGAGTTACATGACAAAGGTAGCAAACCTTACAACATGTAAACCTCATCTGCTTCTGTTTATTTTAATTTTTTTCTATTTAACATCAGATATTCAGTATTACTAAACACGTAGAAACATGCTCTTGAGTTACAGAAACGAAACAAAATAAAATATAACAATTAAACGTAGCAGTATGGAATACCCATTCCCAAGTAAGTTTTGTATCTGGCATGGGCTGCTGTATGACTCGAATATCGGCGTCTTCCTCACGTTTTCGGTTCAAGGCTGTTCCCAGTGTCTGTCGTACATAGTACCTGTGTCTTTTTCCATTCCTTAATTGCTGTGAAAGCAGCCACACAATATTTTTTTCTAATCACTGTTTCTGCCTGAGTCTTGGACAGTCTATGTTTGTGCTTCTTGTAACAATCAGCTTGTGTTAATGATTTACAAGCAACCTCCTTTCTATCCAGAAAACTTTTATTTTTAAACAACCTTCGGAGGTTCTTTAGTTTCACACTCCCTGCTGTGCGAATTCATGGCTCTTTGGGTCTATAAACCATTCCAGTGCTCGCAGGGATCCGCAGTAATCTGCACGTTTTTCATGTCCATTCTTAAGCGAGGTAAGCGCATCCACCAGGCAACCCCCCACGTGTTAGCAGAATACGCCTCTGGCGTTCGCTGTATGAAATCCATATTTCGCCTTATCTGATCTGCCGCCGCTGTGACTCAATGAAAAAGGCCCCAAGCGGAGGTACTACTACAGCCCACCATTGCACCGAAAGACGCGGATCTGTGAATCTGTATTATTTTGCCTGAAATAATTTCATTTTTTCCATGATTTCTACTTGTAGGCACAAATGTGCATAAATGTATATGTAGTTGTGTTCCTTCTCATGGACATCGTTTCTCCCATTACTAATTTGATTGTTAGTTGGTAATATAGGGTGTAAACAATAATTATTTACAACATAGTGCAGTGGTGCAGAGGAAGCTGAGATGAACAATTAGATGCAGGTCTGTTAAGCAGGGAATTAACCACAAACCGAAACCTCCTCGCAGATTAAAACTATGTGCCGGACCGAGACGGGATCTTCGCCTATCGATAGCGATTGCTCTACCAACTGAGCTACCCAAGCACGACTCACGACGTGTCATCACAGCTTCAGTTCTGCCAATACCTCGTCTCCTACCTTCCAAACTTCACAGAAGCTCCTCTGCGAACCTTGCAGAACTAGTACTCCTGGAAGAAAGGATATTGCGGAGACATGGCGTAGCCACGGCCTGGGGGATGTTTCCAGGATGAGATTTTCACTCTGCAGCAGAGTGTGCGCTGATATGAAACTAGCTGGCAGATTAAAACTGTGTGCTGGGGCGAGACTCAAACTCGAGACCGTTGCCTTTCACGCGAAAGGGCTCTACCAGCTGAGCTACCCAAGCACAACTCACCAACCGTCCTCACAGCTTCAATTCTCCCAGTACCTCGTCTCCTGCCTTCCAAACTTTCTCCGAAGCTTTCCTGCAAGGTTCTTAGAAGAGCCTCTGTGAAGTTTGGAAGGTAGGAGACGAGGTACTGGCAGAATTGAAGTTGTGATGACACGTCGTGAGTCGTGCATGGGTAGCTCAGTTGATATGCCAGTTGCTCAGCTGTAGTTGACGCAAACAGTCCGGCTTTCACAGCCGTGCAGTGCGGAGTTGCTGTTGTTTACGCCTGCGAAGCGCGCGCACGCTCGCTGTTGATTACATTCCAGCGGCCGTCACTTTCGTCTACTAGAACCATGGCCAACCGTTTTAGAAAATTAACGCTACGAATGACCTTCTGCAACGACTGCACACGACCAAAGGCCTTGGAAGTGGAACGCTTCCTACGCGACGTTGCTAAGATCCCAGCTTCCGACATGTTGGGCATCCATTTGTTCATATCAAGTAGTACGGTGTACGTCAAAGTCGTCAATGACGCGGTGTGCGAAAGAATACTTCGTGATACCAATCACGGATTACGCTTTTGCGACGCTGATGTCGGTGCAGTCACTGTCGACCACGCAGGCTTGGGAATGCGCTCCACACGAGTTTTCAAAAATGGTTCAAATGGCTCTGAGCACTATGGGACTTAACTTCTGAGGTCATCAGTCCCCTAGAACTTAGAACAACTTAAACGTAACTAACCTAAGGACATCACGCATATCCATGCCCGAGGCAGGATTCGAACCTGCGACCGTAGCGGTAGCGCAGTTCCAGACTGTAGCTCCTAGAACCGCTCGGCCACACCGGCCTACATACGAGTTTTCGAACTCCAGTTCGAGCTACAGGTGGAAGACCTTATCACGGCTTTCCGCCCCTGTGACACTGTACATGGCCACACTGCCGAACGCTGGGCACAGTTCCAAACGTACCTCGTTCGTAACGGATACAGCCGAGGTCGACCCGTCGGGCTCTCAACCTGACGCTACTTCGGTAACTCTACCAACAGCGATAACTTCCGATCCCCACCCGGCCTATGATATGGACGACTCTTCACTTATCATTTCCGCGACGGCGTTCTTCCCAGAGCGCCACGACTCCCTCCGTCTTCCGACACAGAGGGACGAACACGCAAACAACGTTCACCTGAAAGTCACAAGAGGAGGCGTCGTACGGTCTCGGAACGAGACCACCTTCCTCTGAGGGTCCAGAGGCCATCCGGCTCGACAAGGCTCGGAGAACCTGCACGACGACACAGATGACGACAATATGATGCCGGCTGTGGCTCTGTCGGAGCTTACTCTGCTGGCTCGCCCAGGTGCTCCTGAACCAATGGACTCCACAGTAGCGACTGCCGCCGAGACGTCCTCCGCTCCTACGAACGAAGTGGAACATAAGAACATCACAACGACAGCGCCTTCAATGGTGTGGTGTGATGAAGTCAACGAAGGTTCGGACCACACGCTGGGGACAGAGTTACCCGACGGAAGCCTAGTTACGCCGCCGATAACGCCGTCTGGTGGCGTACGGCACGACTCGCCGGGGGTACGGCTCCAAACCTACCGAGTAGCTCCCCCGTGAAACTTCAACTGCTGCGAGAGATGATATGGGTGTCGCACGTCGACATCGCACTACTACAGGAAGTACATGAGGCCACACTTGCAGACGTCGCGGGATATGACACTTATCCTTTTTCTGGTGATCACCTGGGACGCGGCGTAGCCGTCTACGCCCGAGAAGGCATTCCAGTGGCTGATACCACATACCTTCAATCCGGCAGGGGCACGGCCGTCACCGTAATGCGGACGCTTATTCTCAACATTTACGCTCCGTCAGGCTCCACCCACAGACGCGACAGGGCTCACTTCTATTCAGAAGAAATCTCCCCTTTGTTTCTTGGATGCTGTGACCATTACTTGATTGTGGGTGATTTTAATTGTGTCCTGCTTCCTAAGGATTAAATGCCCCACTAAAACACCTGTCAAAAACTGCGACATGTCGTCGGTGATCTGTTGTTCCGCGACACTTGGGAAGTTAGGCACGGCGACGCGCCTGTACGTACTTGCCAGACGAGTCACTCCGTGAGCCATCTTGATAGGATTTATATCCCTAGGGAACTCACACCTGCAGTCCAAGGTGCAGAACTCTGGCGCTTGACCTTTGCGGACCGCTGTGCCTACACCAGCAACATTCCCCTCGACCAGCAAGTGGTCTGGCGCAGTCGTGCATCGTGGAAGCTAAACATCTCCCATCTTCATGATCCCGAATATTTTCAGCGTGTTAGCGAGACATGGGCCACCTGATAACGTCGCTTACGTTAGTACTGCACGATCTTGACTTGGTGGCTGGAATGCGCCAAACATCCCATTCGACGTACCTATGATTCAGTATGGCAAGAAAGTAGCTGCGTGGAGCCAGCACATTACCATTTCTAAACCTTTCTCCGTGACCTGGACGCCCAGCCACCCATCCCTGACACCCATAGGGAACGCAACAGGATTATGGCACAAATTGTAACGTTGTCACGCCGTAGGCTGCGGGGGGCGATCGTGCGGAGCCGACGTCAAGATTCGGCGGAACAAGAACATACCATCATGCATCACATCACCTACGATAGGAAACGCCGACGACAACGACTCATCACTGAGATCTACACCTGTCGCGCCCAGCAAGTCACTTTCCAGGCTGAAATCGTCAATGCATTTGTAGACCACTACCGAACAATGTACCAGGAGGAGACTACCAACAACACACTGCGGAGTCTGTTTTACCACACGTAACTCGCACCCTCGCCAGCGACGAAGCGCACGAACTGATGGAGCCAGTTACGCGTGACGAAGTCCACTATGCAGTCAACAAAGGTGCTCTGAATAAGTCACCTGAGGTCGAGGGATTGCCAATAGAATTTTATTACGCTTTCCTCGTACTAATGGCGTTACGATTGACGACGATGTTTCATGAACTGATGACGATGGGGAATGCCGTACCACCGTCGTTTGTCACGAGAATTATTATACCCATACATCAACCGACACTGGGAGTGACGACAGCACATTATCGTCCCCTGACTCTGCTTAACGCAGACTATAAAATTTTTACACGGCTCCTGGCTACGTGACGCCGCAAGATTCTGCCAAGCATTTCATCCCCGGAATAGACAACTCTTGGCGACTCAGTTAATATACAAACGGCCACAGGAGAATGTCGTGATTTAATTCCATTGGGAGCGGCGTGAGGACTACGCGCCGCGGTGGTTACCATTGATTTTGACAGGTGCTGCATCGTTTTCTGTTCTCAGTGATGAGCAGAACGAGTTTTCTAGCCGCCTTTGTCGATGTCATCCGCCGAATCGGTGATTCAGGTCAATGGCCGTTTGGCGGGACCAATGACGATCCAGCGTTCCGTAAGGCAAGGTTGCCCACTTTCGACCCTATTCTATGCCATAAACCTGGAGCCACTCATCGGGAGTCTGACGAGCCACCTTTCTGATCTCACTTTGCAACAGCACAGTTTTAGGTGTTTTGCGTATGCGGATGACCTCCTCCTCTTGGTCCGCTCACGGAATGAAACGCGAACGGTTCTTGATTTGATATCAATGTACGGAACTGCAGCGGGCAGTAACATGAATGTGGCTAAATCCACGGAGATGTCCATTCGACGTGTCCTCTCTCACGAAGACTTAGCACTTCTCCCGTGTGTACAGGCACTACGATACCTTGGTATTATTTTCACCCCCACCGTGCGCCGCTCCGCTGCCATCAATTTTCGGCGTGAAATCCAAATTATCCGCATGGCGGTGCGACAAAATCTCCTCCGCCGACTCGATTCTTTGCAACGTGTCCAATACCTCAATCAACAGGCGTCCAGAATGATCCACATCGCACTGGTACTCCCGCTGCCATCAACTATTGGACGCCGCCTCCAGGCTGCTTTCGGATTCTTTCTTACGGCCGGTACGCTCTTTGAGGTCCGCTAAGATACGCTCACCCCTCTCCAGCGAGCGGGAGGCCTCGGCCTCGTCAATGTGCTACTGCGAACGGAGTCCTTGTACATGTACACTATGCACAAGCAGTGGCACGGTGGCAGTTCCCTTACACGCAGCTAGCTGGAAATTCTTATGCCCGCGCCATAACGCCACCAATACCAGTCGGACACATCAAGCATCATCTGATTCACATTTCTGATTTGATCGTCGACTTCAGTTATGCTCACACACACTTACCGTACACGCGTTCTCCTCGATTCAAAGAGTTTTACACCCCACTGCTTCGTTATACATCCAGCACCAACATTGAACTCAGTCATCGTCCGCAGCTCGTGGTCGTGCGGTAGCGTTCTCGCTTCCCACGCCCGGGTTCCCGGGTTCGATTCCCGGCGGGGTCAGGGATTTTCTCTGCCTCGTGATGACTGGGTGTTGTGTGCTGTCCTTAGGTTAGTTAGCTCTAAGTAGTTCTAAGTTCTAGGGGACTGATGACCATAGATGTTAAGTCCCATAGTGCTCAGAGCCATTTGAACCATTTGAACTCAGTCATCCATCCAAGCGGTGGCCCATGGTTTTGCGTCATATCCACTAGTCTTTCCTTCCCTCGAACGTCCGGGCAACATGGTACCACGTCGCAAGTGGAAAATTCGCCACAAATCAACGACTCTCCACTTTGTTCCATTTACCACCTCATGGATGACGTAGTCCACCGATTGACTTGTGCTGCCAACAGTGACATTTGGAAACTTCACCGACAGTTCGTTGCCTGTTACCTCTGCGTTCCGTCGGACTCGATTGACCCATGGACTTTGATCCATCCTGAGAATACTTATTTCCCCGCCACCAAAAATCATGTGATTGTATGGGTGAAGGGGTGGACGATCGCCTGCATGTATCATGATGGCGAAAAATCACGCCTTGACTTCTGGCAGTACTTGCAAACCGCCCACAGTGAAGTCAAGCACCGACCGCGCTACCGCGCCTTCTACAAAAATTATCTAAAGGAGATTTTTCGTCACTCCCGCTCATCTGGATGGTGCCACACGCCGATAACCGCCCCCCAACTTACGCATCTTTCTATAGCGTAACCCACAGTGTGGTAGGTGCATGGACACGCGCCTTCATTTTTTTATGCACTATACCCCCCATAAACCATGGACCTTGCCGTTGGTGGGGAGGCTTGCGTGACTCTACAATACAGATAGCCGTACCATAGATGCAACCACAACGGAGGGGTATCTGTTGAGAGGCCAAACAAACTTTTGCTTCCTGAAGAGGGGCAGCAGCCCTTTCAGTAGATGCAGGGGCAACAGTCTGGATGATTGACAGATCTGGCCTTGTAACACTAACCAAAATGGCCTTGCTGTTCTGGTACTGCGAACGGCTGAAAGCAAGGGGAAACTACAGCCGTAATTTTTCCCGAGGGCATGCAGCTTTACTGTATGATTAAATGATGATGGCGTCCTCTTGGGTAAAATATTCCGGAGGTAAAATAGTCCCCCATTCGGATCTCCGGGCGGGGACTACTCAAGAGGACGTCGATATCAGGAGAAAGAAAATTGTCGTTCTACGGATCGGAGAGTGGAATGTCAGATCCCTTAATCGGGCAGGTAGGTTAGAAAATTTAAAAAGGGAAATGGATAGGTTAAAGTTAGATAGCGTGGGAATTAGTGAAGTTCGGTGGCAGGAGGAACAAGACTTTTCGTCAGGTGAAAACAGGGTTATAAATACAAAAGCAAATATGGGTAATCCAGGTGTAGGTTTAATAATGAATAAAGAAATAGAAGTGCGGGCAAGCTACTACAAACAGCATAATGAACGCATTATTGTGGCCAAGATAGACACAAAACCCACGCCAACTACAGTGTTACAAGTTTATATACCAACACTGCAGATAATGAAGAAATTGATGAAATGTATGATGAAATAAAAGAAATTATTCAGGTACTGAAGGGAAACGAAAATTTAATAGTCATGGGTGACAGGAATTCGAGAGTAGGAAAAGGGAGAGAAGCAAACATAGTAGGTGAATATGGATTGGGGCTAAGAAATGAAAGAGGAAGCCATCTGGTAGAATTTTGCGAAGAGCATAACTTAATCATAGCTAACACTTGGTTCAAGAATCATGAATGAAGGTTGTATACATGGAAGAACCCTGGAGATACTAAAAGGTATCAGATAGATTATATAATGCTAAGACAGAGATTTAGGAACCAGGTTTTAAATTGTAAGACATTTCCAGGGGCAGATGTGGACTCTGACCACAATCTATTGGTTATGAACTGTAGATTAAAACTGAAGAAACTGCAAAAAGATGGGAATTTAAGGAGATGGGACCTGGATAAACTGAAAGAACCAGAGGTTGTACAGAGTTTCAGGGAGAGCATAAGGGAACAATTGACAGGAATGGGGGAAAGAAATACAGTACAGGAAGAATGGGTAGCTTTGAGGGATGAAATAGTGAAGGCAGCAGAGGATTACATAGGTAAAAAAACGAGGGCTAGTAGAAACCCTTGGGTAACAAAAGATATGTTGAATTTAATTGATGAAAGGAGAAAATATAAAAATGCAGTAAATGAAGCAGGCAAAAAGGAGTACGAACGTCTCAAAAATGAGATCGACAGGAAGTGCAAAATGGCTAAGCAGGGATGGCTAGAGGACAAATGTAAGGATGTAGAGGCTTATCTCACTAGGGGTAAAATAGATACTGCTTACAGGAAAATTAAAGAGACCTTTGGAGAAAGGAGAACCACTTGCATGAATAACAAGAGCTTTGATGGAAACCCAGTTCTAAGCAAAGAAGGGAAAGCAGAAAGGTGGAAGGAGTATATAGAGGGTCTATATAAGGGCGACGTACTCGAGGACAATGTTATGGAAATGGAAGAGGATGTAGATGAAGATGAAATGGGAGATATGATACTGCGTAAAGAGTTTGACAGAGAACTGAAAGACCTGAGTCGAAACAAGGCCCCTGGAGTAGACAACATTCCATTAGAACTACTGACGGCCTTGGGAGAACCAGTCCTGACAAAACTCTACCATCTGGTGAGCAAGATGTATGAGACAGGCGAAATACCCTCAGACCTCAAGAAGAATATAATAATTCCAATCCCAAAGAAAGCAGGTGTTGACAGATTTGAAAATTACCGAACTATCAGTTTAATAAGTCACAGCTGCAAAATACTAACGCGAATTCTTTACAGACGAATGGAAAAACTGATGGAAGCCAATCTCGGGGAAGATCAGTTTGGATTCCGTAGAAATGTTGGAACACGTGAGGCAATACTGACCCTACGACTTATCTTAGAAGAAAGATTAAGGGAAGGTAAACCTACGTTTCTAGCATTTATAGACTTAGAGAAAGCTTTTGACAATGTTGATTGGAATACTCTCTTTCAAATTCTGAAGGTGGCAGGGGTAAAATACAGGGAGCGAAAGGCTATTTACAATTTGTACAGAAACAATATGGCAGTTATAAGAGTCGAGGGGCATGAAAGGGGATCAGTGGTTGGGAAGAGAGTGAGGCAGGGTTGTAGCCTATCCCCGGTGTTATTCAATCTGTATATTGCGCAAGCAATAAAGGAAACAAAAGAAAAGTTCGAATTAGGTATTAAAATCCATGGAGAAGAAATAAAAACTTTGAGGTTCGCCGATGACATTGTATTTCTGTCAGAGACAGCAAAGGACTTGGAAGAGCAGTTGAACGGAATGGACAGTATCTTGAAAGGAGGATATAAGATGAACATCAACAAAAGCAGAACGACGATAATGGAATGTAGTCGAATTAAGTCGGGTGATGCTGAGGGAATTAGATTAGGAAATGAGACACTTAAAGCAGTAAAGGAGTTTTGCTATTTGGGAAGCAAAATAACTGACGATGGTCGAAGTGGAGAGGATATAAAATGTAGACTGGCGATGGCAAGGAAAGCGTTTTGAAGAAGAAAAAATTGTTAACATTGAGTATTGATTTCAGTGTCAGGAAGTCGTTTCTGAAAGTATTTGTACGGAGTGTAGCCATGTATGGAAGTGAAACGTGGACCATAAATTGTTTAGACAAGAAGAGAATAGATGCTTTCGAAATGTGGTGCTACAGAAGAATGCTGAAGATTAGATGGGTAGATCACATAACTAATGAGGAGGTATTGAACAGAGTTGGGGAGAAGAAGAGCTTGTGGCACAACTTGACTAGAATAAGGGATCGGTTGGTAGGACACGTTCTGAGACATCGAGGGATCACCAATTTTGTATTGGAGGGCAGCGTGGAGGGTAAAAATCGTAGAGGGAGACCAAGAGATGAATACACTAAGCAGATTCACAAGGATGTAGGCTGCAGTAGGCACTGGGAGATGAAGAAGCTTGCACAGGATAGAGTGGCATGGAGTCTCAGGACTGAAGACCAGAACAACAACAACAACATACCAGAACACGCTGGTTATTCCCCCATCTCTACTGTCTTACAGTCTATTGTTTCACATCTCTTAGCTTAAATCAGTATTATTGTTTTTATTTTTTCCGACACCTTGTTATTAAATACCTGACTCAGCTTGTTCGAGTGTAATGTGTCACGTTTTTTCGTCGGAAGGACGGTAAAATATTATTAAAAGGAAAACAAAAGTTCATAGAGTACTTGCCAGTGAAAGTCAAAGGGCCAGAGTTCGAGTCTCGGTCCTGCATACTGTTTTAATCTACCAGAAAGTTTCGTATCAGAGCACACTCCGCTGCAGAGTGAAAACCTCATTCTGGAAACCTCAAACTGCCCTACAAAGCCACAAGTGTCTTTCATTAATTTAATCGTCTCAACTTCACCTACACCAGTGTAGTAAGCTGTAAACATATTTTTTCTCATTGCTATACTAGTGACTAACTTTGAAATCAGCTCTACACTATGGGATATGTAACGCTGTAATAGTATCAAGTTTCAACTTCGGTTCTGGATGAAAGTTCTAGAGATCACTATTCAAATCCTGTACACAGTTTACATCAGCAGAATGTAGTGAACACACACAAGCACCAGGAGCTGGATGAGAACCACCACGCTACAAGTATTTTTCCATTGTTCATGGGTCTCATTGTTCTAAGAAAATACGAGAAACTTGATTTAACCACTGATTAATACTACTTGTGATCAAACAGTAGGCTTTTACTTTTCAATGCAAAGAATTCAAAACATGCTAAAAATCCCTTCAATTGACTGATAAACATGTAGCACATCTCTGGATTCGATCGTCAATCACCGATAAAACTCACAGTCACGTAATTAACCTTGAATTAACTCAAAGCCCCAGGACATAACAATAGGTTGTGACAGCAATGGGCTACTGAGCGGTGGCATGGTAGGTTGTGACGTCAACATTGCAGCTGCTTCTGTGCACACTCCCTGTGACCCCTACTGTATACTTTAGTCACTCTGCTACGTAAGACAGAAAATAAGCCTGTACGGAAAACATCTATTTTGATAGTTTTGTACTCCGCAGCGCGGAAGTCTTCTTGCGGCACAGAAGCTGCGTGACTGAAAACGGAAGTCATTCATAAAGCTGCAGCAAAGGTGGGGCATTGCCATCAAGACGTATACAAAACATGTTGGACAACTGAATGCGGTTGCTGACCAAATAAAATGTCAGATACATTCTCTGACTCACTTTTTTAGGTTTACAACTCTCTTTTTTAGGTTTACAAAGCATCGTTTAGTGTCGAGCTAGCGTTCATTTCGTTCTTTGTGTTCACTCATACCAGTGCAGTTTGCAAACTTTCTGGAATTCTCTTTTTGCAGACCTTCCTGTACGCTGTTCAGAGGCCATTACCATCAATTTATAAAGTCATTATAATTACATTCATTTCAGTATACAATGTTCAAATGTGAAAATGCCCCAATTCGGCTAAACGATATAATATTATTAAATTTTTAATAGTAACTATACATTTAATACATCAAGCAGATAGTTATTACAGTTGAGCAATGATCCACAACATATCAAATGAGATATTTAAATGAATATAGTGCAAGAGTTGTATTGATAATTTTGTTAACACAAAAATATTTAGAAAATTTCTGAGTAAGCATATATTTTTACATAGATTGATGTTATACTACACAATGACATAAATCACACAAATACATGTTCATGGCGCCAGAAAATAACAAAATACTAATAAAAAGATAATGAAAATCATATTACATAATAAGCTAAACAATCAGAACCTTGGATAACTTAAAAAAACATATAACTGCATGATAAAGGTAATAAAGCTGGAAAATTATTTAAATCTTATCTTCAGAAACCATTAAATAAATACTCTGACCTGGGTACACAGATGAAGAGGAGCGCAAGACGCTAAATACAGAAGATGAATTTTATAAATTGATGAGTTAAGTATAGAGTATGTGTTGTGCAATATACAGAACGTTTCTTGGGTACAAATATGAGAAATGACAAATATTCACATACCTAAGCAAAAACTATGTCGATGTAGGTTTATGTGTATTGAATTTACTGAAAGAATATTTATATGCAAGTATCATAATATGATGTATGGGTTGTGTACTGCTTGAAAACTTTCATAAAGGGATGCAAAACTGACTGCTCTCCAAAATTTAAATATGAGGTATGTAAAGTGAAATAACATCTTAAGTAATTGGTGGAAATAAGGAAAATGCGGGAAAATGTAGTCAGACGTCTTTCAGGCGTGCACAGAAAGTTAGATATCATAGAATGTGAGGTTAGTGTTATTATAGCGCCAAATTTGTCCTAGCCCCACAACACAAGGCAGTTGACAGAACAGGAAAAATCAGCTTGCATTTACAAAATGGCCGAGAGGCAAAATTTGGATGTCTTTCCACACGGATAAATCATCGGGAAACTGGAACAAGGCTGATGTGTGAGCCCAGGAAATTGGTATTGCCCACAGCATTGTGAACGGTCTGGATCAAGGCACTGCTTTCCGAAAGAGAGGAAGTGGCCGACCATAGTCAACTACAGCAGCAGATCAATACTTCATTATGCAAGATACAAGAAGGGACCAAATTCAAACAGCGGGTGCACTTGCAATCTCATTTGACAGAACTGCAATGCATGCAATCTAACGGTATTGCAATGGTGCAGTGACGACTGGGGTCTATCTCTCTAACTGACGGGCAGTGCGTTGCGTTCTGCTGCCACCCACTCATCAGTGGTACCGTGTACCACTGTACCGAGACCATAGCGACGACGCTCTCGGAAGAGAGGAGATTTAGCCTGGGTCGTGATTCTTGATGTACTCTCATGTATTCCTATCGCAGTTGGGATCATTGAAGAACATGATCCTTTGATGGTGCATATGCTGTGGTGTGAGGAGCTGTAATGTTGCATGGGCGAAATGGTTTCCCTGTCCGTGAAAATGGCAGTCCCCCCAGTCGACATTAATGTGACACTGAACTCTTTCCTTTCAGAAGTAGTTTCGGCTCTGACCTAATTTTTATGGCTGACAATGTGCAATTGATTAGAAGAGCACAAGTGGACGAGTTCTGGGAATGAATGGACAATTGGGGCTTGTGGTTTTCCCTAACGCAGATCCCCTCGATCAAATCTGGTATGTGTTGGGGAGACGTTTTACACCATGTCCACATGCACCAACTGCCATCCAGTGACTGTCAACTGCGCTGATGGAGGTGTGGACCATCATGTCTCAAAAACCCTTACTGACCTTGTGACCAAGTTGGGAACATGTTTCAGAGCATGCATTTCCCTCTGTGATGATCACACACTCTATTAAGAGACTTGTCCCGCATTTTGTAATGTCTAGGGATCAACATGAATCGTGATGACCTCAGCGTAATTATTGTCTATAAATAAAAGTGTAATTTTTTCGTTTCACTGCGTATTTCTTTTACATAATTTGTGTACGACACTGCAGCAGTTCTTTCTAAGTATGGCCCTAGTTTCAACGCAATACGTTACTTGGCAGTGACACACGATGTGACAGTTGTTTACGTTCTTAAGCTGGTTGAACAACTTAAAAAATCAATGACAAATAATGAAACACAATAGTGACAACAAACAAGTAAGGAGCATAATATGTTAGCGAATAGCAACACTACATGAGCACGCAACGTACGTAAATTACATTGCTTCGAATGTAGTAATCAGAAAGCCAACAATCACGTACACTCATGGAAACGGATCAGGACACCCAAATCACATTCAGTCGTACACATAAACCAAACCAAATAACCATTATTATTGAATTTCCATAAAGAATCGTGCAAGTGGCCGGTAACACTTGTATGTAAGTAAATATAAATGAGAATCTTACTGCTTACTGTTTTTTCTTCTATCCCTTCATCAGGCAAGTCTGATTTACAGAATATGGAATGATAATTAATAGAAGAAAGACGAAAGTTATGAGAAGTAGCAGAAATGAGAATAGCAAGGAACTTTACAGCAGGTTTGAGTCATGAAGTAGATGAAGCTGAGGAATTCTGCTGTCTACGCAGTTAAATAACCCAAGACGGACGGAGCATGCAGGTCATGAAAAAAAGTAGACTAGCACTGGAAAAAAAGAGCGTTCCTGGCCAAGAGAAGTCTACAAATATCAAATATTCAGGAAGAAATACCTGAGAATGTACGTTTGGAGCACAGCATTTTATGGTAGAAAACATCGACTGTGCGAAAACCGGAACAGAATGGAATCGAAGCTTTACAGACGTGGTGTGCAGAAGAATATTGAAAATTAGGTGGACTTATTATGTAAGGAACGAGGAGGTTCACCGCAGAATCGGTGAGGAAGGTAATGTATGGGAAACACTGACAAAAGGAAGGGTATGTCTACTGCCAAGACATCAGGGAATAACTTTCATGGTCCTAGATGGAGCTATAGAGGATAAAAACTGTAGAGGAAGACAGTGACTGGAATACATTCAGAGAGTAGTTGAGGACCTAGGTGGCTACTCTGAAACGGAGAGACTGGCGTATGAGAAGAATTCTTGGCGGGATGCATCAAAGCAGCTCGAAAGAGTACTGACTCAGAAAAAAAGGTCAGTTAATGGCATGTGGCGTTAGAACCATCCATATCTGACCACATGTACGTTAACTTCCAGGGTTGAAATGGTTGCTAAACAGACCACCGTCTAAAGGAATACTAGAAAAACAGGCTCACACTCATATAGGAAAGACCTAAACTCAGACCATTGGAAGTCAGAACTTCGGTAAGGGATCCAGTAGATGGTATGACTGCTGGCGAAGTGACGTCTGTCATTACGACCGCGTGCTAATAAAGCTATACTGCTACCAAGAAGTGCACAGTCGTTAATGTGCCTTAATGGAGCAATAACCTGGAACGCAAACGAAGCAAGCTGGTTGGTTCGTTGGTTTAAAAGAGGGGAGGGGGGGGGAGAAGGGACAAAAACTGCTAGGTCATCTGTCCCTCTTTCCGATTAAAATAATTCTACAAGGGCGGTAGTAAAATAATCGAAACATACAAAACACAGCTAGAAGAAATGAGAAATCCACAAAAATGACAGAAGGGCAAGAAACACTAAAATGGACAAAATCGGACAAGAAAACCATAGAGAGACGCAAGGAACATGTAGAAGAGATCAAAACAAGGGAGCTGATTACCATGGCAAGCTGACCATGAGAATAAAAAGGAAAAGGCAACCACTCTGCAACACATGCAAACCTCCACGCTAAAAGCACTAGGGCGAAGGACACAGAGCGACAAAGGACATGCGCTAAAACTTTGATCAAATGATACAACTCACCCTCACGAATAAAACGTAAAACTAAAGCTGCTGTTCAGGCATTGTAGCCCAACACCGAAGGGAGGGTGCTGGGAAAGTTTAAAGTCCGCCGCAGAGCGGCTAAAGGTGGGCAGTCCAGCAAAAGGTGGACAACAGTCATTGGTGAGCCACAGAGACACCGCTGTGGTTCCTCGCGATGGAGCAGGTAGCCATGCGTTAGCCATGTATGACCAATGCAGAGCCGGGAGAGGACAACTGATTCCCTGCAAGAGGACCGCATGGAAGACTCCTACACATTCATAGTCTCCTTAATGACACACTGTTTGTTGTGAGTAATGTTATTCCATTCCATCTCCGAAAGCCGTAAAACCCTGCGGCGTAAGACAGAACTCAGGTCAGTTTCGGAGATGCCCATTTCCAGAAGCAGTTCCCGGGTTGCCTTTTCGCCAGCCTGTTGGCAATTTCGTTGCCTGGGATTCCAAAGCGTCCTGGGGTCCAGAAAAACACCACTGTACGACAGGACGATTCCAGGACAAAGATGGACTCCTGAAAGGACGTTAGCAAAGGATGGTGGGGGTAGCACTGGTCGAGAGCTTGTAGGCTACCCAAGGAGTCAGTACACAGGAGAAATGACTCGCCAGCGCATGAGCAGTCCTGCTCGAGAGCACGAGATGTGGCCACCAGTTCTTCAGTGAAAACAATGCAGCCATCTGGAAAAGAGTGCTGTTCAATATGTCTTCAAAGAACATACGCAAAGCCCATGTGACAGCCATCGAGCCGCAGATCTAATTCACTTCATGGCCCCAGTACATTTCGAGAATCGAAAGGAAGTGATAGCGGAGAGCCGCCGGGTTAACGGAGTACTTAGGGCCATGTGAAAGGTCCACAAGAAATTGCGACATAGGTGGACACCATGGAAGTGTACGTGAATAGATATCGAGGAGATGCGGTAACGGGAAGGACTTCAACAGAACAGAAGAGACTGAACGCGAGCCGCAATCGTAAGCCATGACCAGTGCCGCCGATGCAGGAGATGAACCTCCATGTTTGGGGAAAGTAGACAGTAATTCCGATGTGCAGAACTACGAACGTGTGCATCGTAACTGGCGAGCAGTTGTGCATGCCTAACTCTCAATTCAGGGGCTCCGGCCTCCACCAGGACACTGGTCACTGGAAGGCCGGAGTGGCCGAGCAGTTCTAGGAGCTTCAGTCTGTACCGCGGGACCGTTACGGTTGCAGGTTCAAATCCTGCCTCGAGCATGGATGTGTGTAATGTTGTTAGGTTGGTTAGGTTTAAGTGGTTCTAAGTTCTAGGGCACTGATGACCTCAGAAGTTAAGTCCCATAGTGCTCAGAGCCTTTTGAACCGTTTTTGATCACTGGTCACTAGACTCGATCTAAAAGCTCCCACAGCTAGGCGGACGCCACAATGCACTGGGTCGAGTAAATGCAACGCTGAGGGCGCCGCCGAACCGTAAACCATACTCTCATAGTCAAGGCAGGATTGAACAAGGGCTGTGTAGAGTTGCAGCAACTTAGGGCGATCTGCACCCCAATTGATGTTGCTCAGGCAGCGGAGGGCACTGAGGTGCTCCCAGTACCTCTCGACATGTCTCCACTACAGTTAGTGGATCGTCATTAAGGCAAAGTTCTGGCTCTGGAGGAACTGTGCGACGTCGACAGAAATGCAAAGCAGTGAGCTAGAGCCCATGGCTGCAGTTTGTGAATGGCTCCCAGTAGGCGCCGCTGAGCAACACCAATACTGGACTAGCAGTACGAAATTCAGAAGTCATCCGCATACAGAGGAGATGAGACCGACGTTTCTACAGCCGCTGCTAGACCGTTAATGGTCACTAAAAATGGAGAGACACTCAATACGGAGCCGTGCAGAACGCCATTCTCCTGAATACGGGGGCAACTATGGGAGTCACCGACTTGTACACAGAAAGTGCGAAGCGACTGGAAGCTTTGGATAAAAATCGGGAGCGGGTACCAGAGACCCTACTCATACAATGTGGCAAGGATATGATGTCGCCAAGTCGTGTCGTAAGCTTTACACAAGTAAAAAATGATGGCAACCAGCTGTTGGCGTCTGGGAAAGGCTGTGCGGATGGCAGACACGAGGGACACAAGATTTTCAGTGGTAGAGCGACCCTGGCGGAAGCCACCCTGACATGGAGCCAGTAGGCCACGTGACTCCAGTACCCAACTCAGACGCCAACACACCATACGTTCCAGCGGCTTACAAAGAACGTTGGTGAGGCTGAGGTGTCGATAGCTATCCACATAAGGCGGGTTTTGACGCGGTTTGAGCACCGAAAATATGGTGGTCTCCCGCCATTGCGATGGAAAGACACCATCGCACCAGATCTGGATGAAGATAACGAGGATATGTAGCTCGTAGTCAGACGAGAGATGTTTAATCATCTGACTGTGGATACGATCCGGCCCTGAAGCTGTGTCGGGGCAGTATGAAAGGGCACTAAGGAGCCCACACTCTGTAAATGGGGTGTTTATAGGGTTCACTGTGGCGTGTAGTGAACGAGAGGACTCTCCATACGCTGTTTGAGGTTGCGAAAGGCTGGGGGGTTATTGTATGATGCAGAGGCTCTGGCATATTGCTCAGCAAAATGCTCGGCAATCGCATTTGCGACGGTAGATGACATACCATTGATGTTCATCCCAGGTACACTTGATGAGGACCCGTACCCAAAAACACATCTGATATCTGTCCAGACTCGGGAAGGTAGCATATGACATTCAATGGTCGAAATGTATCTTTCAAAACACTCCTGTTTCCGTCGTTTTATGAGCTGGTGATCGAGGGCACAGAGCCGCGTAAAGGCTATTAGGTGCTCTATTAAAGGGTGCCGCGTACGTCGCTGTAGAGCTCGCTCTTTAATTGCCTCAGCGACTTCCGGCGACCAACAACGGACTATCTTCCGCCAGGGGCACACTAAAGAACAAGGGATTGCGTTTTCTGCCGCAGAAACGATCTTTGTAGTGACTTACTCAACGATAACATCGACGGCACCATATGGGGGAGATTCGACGCTGACAGCAGAGGTGAAGACTTTCCAGTCTACCTTGTTTAAAGCTCATGTCGATAGGCGTCCATGGGCATGACACCAGAGGAGTGACTGGAAGATGGGGAAGTGTTCATTATGACACAGGTCGTCATGTGCTCCCCAGTGGATAGATGGGAGAAGGCCAGGACTGCAAACCGAGAGATCAATGGCCGAATATGTGCCACGTGCCACACTGAAATGTGTGGGGTCACCTGTATTTAAGAGGCAGAGGTCGAGTTGTGACAGTGAATTTTCGACCTCCGTGCCTCGGCCAGGAAGCATGGCGCTACCCCTTCAAGGGGTTTACACGTTAAGATCTCACAAAAGTAGGAAAGGTATAGGGAGTTGATCAATCAGTTCAGCCAATACGTTCAGGGACACTGCACAAGCTGGAGGAGGATGTACATTGGAAACAGTTATTTCCTGCGTCGGCCTTATCCTGACAGCCACAGCTTCAAGATGGATTTGAAGGGGCACAGGTTCACTACACACTGAGTTCAGGACATAGATCCAAATTCCACCTGACACTCTATTATGGTCGCTACAGTTCCTGTAATATCCCTTATAGCTGCAGAGGGTACGGGTCTGCATTGGCAGGAACCAGGTTTCCTAGAGGGCAATGCCGAAAGCAGGTGTGAAGCTTAACCGCTACTGTAGCTCAGCCAGGTGCTGGAAAAAAACCGCCGGAATTTCACTGGAGGATTACGTGATCGTGAGACTGGGAAGCCATGAAACACTCAATGAGGCAGTCTACGCCTCAGGGTCACCTGCTGCCACCAGATGAGTACCTGTGTGACTGACATCCATTGTGTCCGAGGGCCCAACTAGATCTGAGTCCTCAACGGACGCCAGAATCTCCAACTCATCCACAGACACAGAGATTGTAGGTAGTGGTGGTGTGGATGCCACTCTAGTGACTCGGTTCTTGGGGTTATTTTTCTATCTTCTCGCTGATACTTAGGTTTGTCCAGCAGGGAGGGCTTTACTGATTCAGTCTCAGGGACTGAGGAAGACTGTGAAGCCCTATGAACAGCTGCCTGTGGTTGCTTCAGCCACTGGCGTGTATCAGCTTTGCCACTGGTAGGAACCTGGGAAGGGAGTGACCCAAGGGATCCATTCCTGACGAGAGGAGCCAAAGAAAACTTACGTTTGTCTGACTGAGATATGGGGACTGACGTACATGATGGTTGTGGGGATGTTGCTCCTGAGGTAGGTTGTGCAAGAGCAACAGGGAGGGGAGTTCCCCCCACCATGAAGCGTGAAGGTGGAGTCTGACAACTCTGAGAGTCAACTGTACATGGCAGAACGGAAGATGGGGTAGAACCGTTGTCGTAGCGGTGGCGTAGTTTGACGTCATATTCACAGGGTTCAACCTCTCAAAGTTTCCCTTAGCCTCAGTGTAGGTCAGTTGGTCCAGGGTCTTGTATTCCATTATTTTTCTTTCTTTCTGGAGAGTCCTGCAGTCTGGCGAGCAAGGTGAATGGTGCTCTCTGCAGTTGACACAGATGGGAGGCAGAGCATAGGGAGTATTGGGATGTGAAGGGCGTTCACAGTCCCGACAGGTGACTCTTTAAATACAGTGGGAAGACACATGGCTGAACTTCCAGCACTTAAAGCACCACGCTGGGGGAGGGATATATGGCTTACATCACAGAGGTAGACCATCACCTTGACCATTTTGGGTAATGTGTCACCCTCGAAGGCCGAGATGAAGGTACCGGTTGCTACCTGATTATCCCTTGGAACCTGGTGGATGCACCGGACGAAATGGACACCTCGCCGTTCCAAATTGGCCAGCAGCTCATTATCAGACTGCAAAAGAAGGTCCTTGTGCAATATGATACCCTGGACCATATTGAAGCTCTCATGGGGCATGATGGAAACAGAAACATCCCCCAGCATGTCAGGCGAGTAGTGCTGTGACTGGGCAGAGGATGCTGTTTTGATCAAGACCAACCCTGACCGCATTTTGGGCAAGTCTTCCACCTCCCAAAACTTGTTCTCTTAATGCTCCACAGGAAATTGATGTTTCATTGACAAGAAATATTCCCCCATCAACCCTTGTACATCCGAGTTACTGGTATGAATAAGCTTCACTTCCATCATTAGCTTTGTGTTCCTCCCATGGTGTGGCGAGAGGGGGGGGGGTATGGACTATTTGGGTTCATATTTCTTAGCATTGAAGTTAGACCTTGATCGCTAAGAGACTGCTGGTGTTTGACCACCAGCAAGTGATGATGTACTACGCTTCATGGCGTGTCATCCGTCCTGGTGCCACCCACTCCGACCAGGGGCCCTCCCCAGGGGCGCCACCCAGCTGCAGCAAAGGTCACCTGGCAGGATGGCCTTGCCAGGAGTCCCGATACCTCAGAGTGACAGGCATCTACTCCTTGGCATACGTGGAGAGTTAACGGTGCAGGCATCAGCATAGTGATCCCTGTGTGGTCAGGGGGCTACAACCAACATCGTACATGGCGGCCCCACCACAACGGACTGGCTACCGTGCTGGATATCAAGCGCGAACGAGCGAAGAAGTCCATAATCGTCGACAGCGTAGAAAACGATACTGCACAGAGGATGGAGGAAAACACACCCATGAGGGTGACTTCGAACAACAGCTTGAGAATGAGCGGAAGTGCAGATCCACGTCACCGAAGGATTCGAGAGGTCTCAGTGCATGATGGACAGTATGCACCATGTAAGGCGCCCTTCCCTAATTGGCTCACTGATCGAGAAAATTTTGAAAAATATTCAAACCTTACAAGGGACCATCACATAAAGACCTAAGCGTGTGAGACTCCTTTTGGTCGCCTCTTACGACAGGCAGGAGTACCTTTGGCCTATTCTAACCCTCGGATGTGCAGGGGGGTACAAAACATGTAAACACTGTTTAACGGTGTGAGAATGAATAAGCAGTAGATAGAATATGGTTTTCCTCTTGCTAAATACAAACTTTTGGTTAAGAAAGCATAGGTATCAGCCTGGAAAGTATTTTGTGAGAAGGCGGATGGTACAGGCATATGCGCCAGATTTCATACATTTAATTTTTGTTGTGGATAAACACTGCAGAAATATATCCATTTATTTCTTATTTTAATCACGGTATCAGAATTTTTCCATTGATCTCATTACCAATTTGTCTAGTGTGTCGTATCATAGAGCTTTGAATGATTCATTATACTTCGGCTTCCAGATGTGGGGCTTAATACGTTTTCTGCATGTCTTTTTATGCAAGAAATCAAAGAACTCTTCATACGCTACACTATTTAAAATAAAACATTTTCAAAAATTGGTTTTGGGTTCTACTTCTGACCGTCAACAGGAGGCGATGTCTTTCCTAGGATTTACATTAGTTTTTCACTAACTACAGAAAAAAACAGCATATAGAAATTTGGAAAAAAAACAGTCCTTTGATATTTCTTAAAGGAGCTTCATACGGAGACGAACATTTGAGTAAAGGAGAATTGATTTGTGTATTTAACTTAAAAAGCTAATAATAATAATAGTAACAATAATAATAATACTCTATAATATGAAAATCACGCTTGTTTTCATAGAAATATGTGACTTAAACATGTATGAGTGTGGTGTACCTCTAAGGTTTCATGCGGTGTAGCGAGGCGCCTCCCTCCTCCATGTAAATATCCATCTACCCCTCATCCCAATTGGTATTCCTCCTAAACTCGAAAAATCATTGCTGAGGCTCTTCAAATCTATTGGAATAGCACCTCAGAATCGAAAGGAACAAGGAATCATGCCTGAAGCTCAGGCATAGGTGCTTTAAGCAAATGCAGCTATTTGATTGCAGAGACCATTTCCAGTCCCAAGCTTTTATAACATACACATGCAGACTGACGTGACGAATGAAAATTTGAACCCAGGTCTCTTGCTCTTCAGGCAAATGCGCCGACCACAGTGGCACAGCGGCTTTGGATCACTGCACAGACTTTCCTAGCAGATAAATCAGAGATGTTTGATGTGTTCTCTGGAAGCATATAGTTTGATTTGATTAAAACGCCTATGTCCGGATTTGAGGCAGGATCCTCAGTTTCCTTCGATGCTGAGGTGTTATTCCTATACAGTTCGACATCCTTTGCAATGCTATTCGAGTTAAGATGCAATACCAAGTGCACTGAGGTGTTTATGGCACTCTGCATTGAGGGGGGAGGCGTCCTAGTTAGTCCGTGCATAAGCGAAAAGCCACTGTGAATCGGTGGCATAATGGTTAGCACATCCGGCTAGCGAGCAGAAGATCGTGGATCGAATCCCAACCCTGACACAAATTTTCCTCTGTAACTCTGTGACGATATATACGAATTGTGGAACTTGAACGAGGAAGGGAGAAGACGAACAAGACCATACACAGATCACTGAGGCAATAACGAGACCAGGTCGGGAAAGACATCAACCGAAGGGAACGGTGAGCAACCATTTCCTGGAAGTCGTTTCCTCAGCTTTTTCGTTCATATTTTTGAGCCGTTCCTTTGCTACTTCTCCTTTGCCAAAGGCCCTATTCTAGGCTTCATTCCTATTCAGGACAAACTACGCTCATTATCCCTTATAAACCACCAAAAATAACTGCCTACCTAACGAAAATCGATCTAGTTCCCTTAAGTGATCACTGCTTAACACGATCCATACATATGAAATGTCAGGGACACACAAGCATAGCCCCTGCATTTGGAAGAGTTCCCAATACAACTGTATTTTTGTCTTTGCATAGTTATTCCTTTACATTTCTCAGAGAAGAGCTTAAACTGATAGGATTTGTATTTGCTCTTTCTCATTTATTGAGCGTTGTCTACCACAAACGTCACAATTCTGCTATCAAATATATTTCCGACGACGCAACCTCAACAAGTAGTATGCACAGTATCACGGTCTTTAACGTCTTCTTCCTCCTCGCCTTCTTACATGTTCTCCTGTTAGGCAGTGTGTTGTCTTACATGGTTCACCTTATGAACATGCTTCACCTTATGATGACAGCTTTTGCTTTTCTGCCTTTGACTGAGGGTTTCATTTGTATTCATTCTTTGGTCTATATCATTTTGTAAATAGGAATTTGAACGTTCGTATAAGTGTGATTTGTACAGGTAATATGTTAAATCTGTATTCACTATCTTATAATCTGCACTTCTAATTTTTCTTTATTTTTGTATTTCGTCGGCTTTCTCACCTGGTTGTTATTCACTTCCTTAGCAAAATATAGTACTGAAGGAACCTGATATCGATTACGCATTCTTGAACGGAAAATAAAAGAAATTATTATATACAATTTTAGAGTTTAATTTCCCTAAATTCTGACAAACGAACGGTGAGAAAAGGTTGTTAGAATAAACCTTTACTCAATTGTACACAAACATATGTAATGAACATTTATATCAATTTGATGATTTAGCCTGTCGCTACAAGAACAATTTCACTCAACCAAATTCCTTACGACGGTATCAACTGTTCATTTTCATGCTGTAAGGGTTCCTTTGAAAAGAGCACAATGGATTTCCTTCCCAAACTAATAAAACACTAGTTTACTTTGCTTTAAGATCAAACAATAAAGTCATCGATCGATTTCTTTGCAGTCGCACTCGTACCTTTTCTAAAACGATGGTTAGAAATGGCTCATACACGTTCAGTTATATTAAGGCACAATTAAAGGTACTGGTGTTCGCTACATGGAACAGCACCAATATTTATTTAAAAACATAAACACAAAGGAAGAGCAACTGTTTGCACTTTAAATACAAAACAAACGTCCGCTTTAAGGACACTAGTAAGTACGTATGTCACTTCACGTTACAATAGTACTTGAAAAAAGTATTCTGATACATTAGTCTGTTATTCTACGGAATGGATTGTTCTGTATTAAATAACCCTCATTTAGTTCCAGTGCTGAGCCGCTATTTTTAATTCTGCTGCAAATATTTGATGAATCCTTCCTCGATTAATACGCGATTCCAAGGCTGGACTGATCACACCACACCACATGCCATACTACTATTTAACTCACTCCGGTGTTGTCGCTTCCGTTCCTGTAATATCTACAGCTTTTACAATCGTGAGACTTATTGATCTCTTACCAGATACAAACCAAACCACATATTTTACTCGTGCAGTCATTTATTTCAGTTTTTAATTGTACAGCTATACATGCGTGATGCTTACGTACAATGCTGTGATGTAGACAACAGGAAATCCAATGTAACAAGTCCAGTAACAAACAACAAGAAAATTTTGTTAATGCAACAAGAAGGTTTTAATTATAAATTTATGTCTTAATAAGAGGCTATAATAATCTTTAGGGTTTCCTACACTTTCTAACAGTGTTCGTATCTCGTGGGTCCTCTGAATACCACTGCCTCGTCTTCACAAAACGTTATCCGCCGCGTTATACTAGTATACAGTGAACAGTAACGGTCGTATCTCACTTTCTTCACACACAATGGATACTTTTCCTTTTTACTGTGTTCATCGAAGAAGTGGGACTTACGCGACTTCATTTAGTTTACAATAGAAAAGCTTATTTATTTGGATATGCCGTAAGTGAATAATTCATTTAATTTGCGACGATGGTTAACTGTACTGAAAACTTTCCAAAAGTCAAGCGACACAGCATCAACCTTTGTTCCGATTTTTACTGCCTCGAATGCCTTGTGTTAGTCGTATTATATTTCTGATTCTTCTCGAAGGGTGCTTTATGTAACACCGAGCGAAAAAGGTTGCGTAAAGTGTAATTAAAGCCTGTATAATGTCCTAATTTTCTTCACTACCTGAAATAGAATTTAGAATACAGATTCTTTGTGCCTGAACTGTACTTATCACAGACTCTGTGGGCTCTTTCTAACTCCTGTTGGTTATGGTCCTTCCAAAATAGAACAAATAATTTTATTAAAAGTAAAGTTTCTGGTATGCAGTGTATCATTGTCTGTTAGCAGCTTCTATCGACTAATGAAAGCGGGTAGCTATTCAGGATGAATGCGAAATCGAGGAACCAGAAGTATAAAACATAACCAATAAATTAATTATCCCGTGTCATCAGTAAAGAATCTAACTGGGTATTCACAAAAACTTGTTAATTGACAAAGTAAAAAACTGGATACATGCAAGTGTGTGATAATGCAGTTTTTTGCTCTACATCCACCACAGAGAAATGAAGCTAATCAGCCTGTTCATTGTTTCTGTAATTTTAATCAACTCGTTTGGATCGTAAATTCCGAATAAAACACAAATATGTGTGTTTCATCTTTTTCATTGAGGCAAGGCATATTTCTAAATATATGCCAACCCCAAGTGGAAGGGACTGGAGATTGTGAATAATATTCCACAATCCGCGCCTGAGGAAGAAACTAAGGATCAGCGTCGGAAGTTTTCTATGTCAGTTTATAGATGTAACCAAAGTTCAAAAAAACATGTGTACCGCAGATTATATAACGCATTAGATCCTAGTGCCTTCCTGTTTCAGTTGATACTCTGAAACAAGAAGCCTCGTGACTAGACTAGTAAAAGTCAACAATTCATGGTTAACTGGTAGCAGCATAAGTTCACTAGAAAGTTAGGTGATAAAATGTCATATGTATTTCTTCGTCATCACACTAACAAATCAACAGAAATATTTCCAACTTTATATAACAGAAGCATCTCACAACTCAAGTCATCCTCTCTTACTCCTCTCAATATAAGATGAAAGCCGTAGTAAATGCGACTACTCACGAGAGAAGCATCCAACGCGAACTTTCTTCGAGATTCACAATTCATGTCGAACTGTTACTCCGTGGGCCACGTCAGTGATGGATGATTAGGGTATGATAACGGACTCTTGCTATAAGCGATCTCCAACCAGACACAATCTATCCAGGACTTAACTAGCATCGAGAGTCAAAGTTTCACTCCGATGCCACATGCATCCAATGATGTGACGTCATTAAAAAAAATACATTAAAACTCAGTCTCCTATACAATTAGAAGGTATAAAGTGGGCAGTAAGTCTACAGCCAAAGTGTCCATAAAACACTTACTTCGAACGTGTAATCTTTGTGTATTTGAGGGAAAGAGATGAATTCCTCAAATTCAGTTATGTCCTAAACAATTGCTACACTGGTGACTGCCTGTCCATATTTAATTAGCCACGTTACCCCACTCTTGGTATAGCATTATGATGAATAATATCTAACAGTTCTTTAAAAGATGTATAGCGCATACTTCGTAATTTGCGGAGAAATAGTGAAGGGAACTTGCACCACCGTCTCCACAAAACACAATAAGAAATTCCAGAAAAGACACTTGATGCCGAAATATACTATCTTGCACATCGACAATACACCAAGCATCAATTAGGAACAGTGGTGATGGTGGTGGTCTTGTTGGTAGTACTGGCGGTATTAGCAGTGGTAGTAGTAGTATTAATAGTAGTTGTTGTTTCATTCATCCATGGATCACTTTGACGGGAATGTTGTGCATCTTTTGGCATCAAAATTTAAGAAGAAAAAATTACTTATACATGTGCAGTTCTAAGGCCTAAACAGCACACCGATCAGCTCAACGCCGCTAAATGCCATCAAGAAGCCGCTGAACCGCGCGTCTATGGAATGAGCAGGCGGGGCCAAGACTCCAGGAAGACAGAGTTCAGCGTCGCCTGTCAAAGATGATTTAACAAGCCACCCATCACCGGTCACCTAGTTCATTCGTTCAATTGGCTCTCAGCACTATGGAATTTAACATCTGAGGTCATCAGTCGTCTGGAACTTAGAACTGCTTAACCCTAACTACAATAAGGACACACACACATCCATGCCCGAGGCAGGATTTGAACCTGCGACCGTAGCAGTCGCGCGGTTCCGGAGTGAAGAGCCTAGAACCGCTCAGCCACACCGGCCGCCCTCCAGTTCATTCGCACACTTCATGAACACCAGTACTGAGTGACAGGAAGCCGACACATAGCCTGTGTTCTGTAAGCAGTGATAGTGAAAAGTACTTGCTTGTAGGAGCCACAGGAATCAATAAAAATTAATTATTTTTGAATACATTGTGAGAGTGGGCAGTGATCAATGTGTTACAAATATAGGCTATAAAAAACTGTCTTAATCACAACTTATTTATTACGGTGACCGGTTTCTATCACTACTGTTGTCATCTTAAGACCAATGGGTAGGAACCCCCTTCTGGTGGTAAATCACTACCACCAGAAGGAGGTTCTTACTCATTGGTCTGAAGACGACCACAGTAGTAGTCGAAACCGGTCACCGTCTTAAATAAATTGCGATTAAGACTGTTTTTGATAGAAATATTAATAACAATTAAGTTTATTTTCATTTTATATGTAAAGTTTTCTATTAATTAGAAAGTGTTTTGTACAGATGATTTTGGATTACTACCACCGGCCACCGCAACTTCCTTGTTCGAATCGAATTGACTCCCACTATAACCGACAAACGTCTCGAGACGAACACTACAGAACCAACGCTGCCTTCAGTCTTCGCCGCTCCATCATAACGCGTGACTAATATTTTTTTTCTTTCAAAGGCATATTGCTGTTACTTGTGTTCTTTATTAGAGACTTTCCTCAATGATTTGGTCGTATGCGTAAATCATTTTCTACGGCCCCCCTCTCATTACAATGGCCTCTAACCTTCCTCCTACACCACCTGCGGCTAAGCCTCCGGCTGCTGCTGTCTTTGATCTAATACAGTTTATTCAGTTTCAGAACCACCAATAGTGGCAAGTGATGCTGGCAGTCCAGAAGCTCATTAATGCACAGGCCGCCGCTGCATCACTTGGGCCACAACAGCCAGCCCCATCCACGACACCGCCTCCGTGCATTCCACCGTTCCTATCTTTCGATGAACAAGAGCAATGGAACGAGCACTACGCTCAGTTCAACGCTCATTGTGCTACGCATCAAGTGCAAGGTACTATTTCTTGTCAACTGCCTCGCTTAGAAGTTATTCCCAACTACTAGGCGGGACTAGTAGTTTCTGAAGATTTAGTTTCTGCCCACACTATGTATTACGAAGATCAGGTACAAGTTACTGCACCACAAGTTCTTTCGTTTGGGGAAAAAGTCAGAACAGTCATACTGTCAGTGGAAGCACTGAACATCAGGGTTTCATTGAACACTGTCGTGTTCACTGTACCTGTGGACTCTACTACAGTGACGCAATGATCTATACTACAATTACATATAATGTGCCCAACAGTAAGATTCTTGAACAAATTCTCAAACGTTCTGATCCTTCTTTGAAACAAGTGTAACAAATTATTGAACATCAGGATTCTTGTCATAGTGGCGTGAAAAACATTGAGGTAACTGCCATTTGAAGACTAACGCAAAGTGAAAAAATGTAAGGCCTTGTGACAAACCACGACTCGCACACAGGCGAGTGTGCCGCGGTCAGAGTAAACAAGTATCAACGCATGTGCCTGCTGTGAAATCATGTCCCCGCTGTTTTTTCAGGCATAAAAGTCAACACTGTTCTTCACAGAACGCGACTTGCTTTGCTTGTGCGAAGCTAGGTCATGTAGGGTCTGTGTGTTAGCAACAGAAAAATAATTCTACCCACGTACGCTCTCGTAAGTACGGAGCAGCTTCTCACTCAGTGAATGTAGCTTTTTCTAAACCAGCCACCAGTACTAGTAATGACCACATTCAGGATGTGCCTTCACTTCGCCCAGGTGCTCTGCAACGACAGTCAAACCAACTATTTGCGAACCTAGTCATTGTCGGACTTGTGTGCAACTTCAGTTAGACATTGGCGCTTCCGTTACATTGCTTAATCATGTTACTTGTGAACATTTGGGCTTACAACCGTTGACAAAATGTTGCACGCAACCTAGAGCCTACAGCAGTCAGGACATTCCAGTGCTTGGCACATGTAGTTTGCCTGCCACATTCCAGTCTTACATCAGAACAACGAAATTTACAATTTTTTGGTTCGATTCATTTGATTTGTTTGGTCTTCGTATTCAGGACAATGCACTTTCGGTTTCTGCTCTCAACGCAAACAGTATTACTTAATTGATTGTGGAGGTCCCTGATTTACTTTCTGAAGTACTAGACTGAGCAAACAATGTTGTGGGGCACGTTACAATGAAATACAATGCGCAACCTAAATTTTTTCTGCCGTGTCCCGTCAATCATCCTCTTGCAGACAAAGTTGGAAGTGAATTTAAGGAATGGTGAAACAATGGTATTACTGCTACTATCCAGGCTAGTCCGTGGGCTTCTCTCTTAGTAATCTAATCCAAGCCTTCTGGAAATCTGCGCCTTAGAGTTGCTTAGAGTGGACTTTCAATCCACTGTGAATCCACAAACAATAACTGATATGTATCCGTTGCTTCGCCCTTAGGAATTACGGGACAGGCTTGGTGCAGACCGCTATTTTTCAAAACTTGACTTACGCTATGCATACTTGTAAATTCCGCTAGATGAATAGTCTCGGAAAGTGTCTGTTATCAAAACACATTAGGGGTTGTTAAATTTTTTCGCCTACCCTTTGGCACCACATCCACACCTGACATATTCCAACGCTACTTAGAACAGCTTACTGCAAAAGTTCCATACTGTTCAAATTACTTGGATGATATTGAGGTGTCAAATTGTATAACGGAGAAATATATCGCTAACCTTCGTACGCGTTTGCAAGTACTTTCAGCTGCAGATTTGAAGTGTCGCCTGGACAAATGTGTCTTTTTTGAGTCTGAAATTCAGTACTTAGGCCATGTTCTTAACAGCCAAGGTATTCATTCCTTCCAGTCAGATTTTCTGACCATCTGGGGACTTCCTGCCTCGCGGAACGTGATGGAATTGCAGGCAGTTCTCGGGAAGATGACATATTGTATCCGGTTTATACCCAGTGCAGTCCAGACTGTGACTACGTTACATCGTTTGTGTCGGAAAAATTAACCTTTTCCTTGGGCGAATGAGTGTCAGGATGCATTCCAGATACTTAAAATAAGCCTTATTGCGTGGCAGGTGCCTTGTTCATTTCGATCGCACTAAGATGTCGGTTTGGTTGTGGATGCTTCTTCATACGGAATCGAAGCTGTGCTGTCGCACGGATTTGGTTCACATCACAGGCCGATTCTTCGACTAAGACTCAGAGTGACTATTCCCAAATCCAGAAGGAAGCGCTCGCTATTATCTATTTCGTGACAGAGTTTCAGCATTGCCTATTTGGTCAGAAGTCTTATCTAGTGACCGACTATAAGTTACTTCAGTATTTGTTTCATCTGTCAAAACCTGTACCGCCGCGCACGGCTCAGAAGCTGCATCGTTGACAGTACAACGTATTGTACTGGCCCACGTCGAAGCGTGCAAATGCTGACGCACTTTCTCGCCTTCCTGTTGGTACTCATTGTAAATTCTATACTACAGCCGCAACTTGTTGTCAGATCGATGTGCAGGAGACTGAGCTTTTACAGATTTCTCGCTACACTACAGAAAAATTGCACAGCCACATGAGCAGATTCTGACTTGAATCTTATGTTGCACTACATCAGTATTGCTTGGCCTCGTACATTCAGAATTTGTTTGTGCGCCGGCATTTTGCCCGTCGGCATAGGCTCTCCGTCCAGCACGATGTGATTTTATTGCAAAATGACTTTGGACACTCCCATGTGCTTGTTATTTAACTGTTGCAAGAACGGGTTGCGATTGCTCCACCAAGGGCGTTGGGGAATTGTATGCCCAATACAGTTAGCGCGTCGGCACTGTACTTGGCCGGGCATGGACACCCACATGACCAGAAGACGTCACAGTGTCGCTCATGGACTGAAACTATATCGGCTCCACAGCAAACGGTTTCAGCTTCGGCAGAGTCTCACTCTCCGTAGCAAGGAGGGCATATTGACTTTGCTGGTCCCTTTTGGAACAATCGTTGGCTTATTGTTGTGGATCTTTTTGTAAATATCCGTTTCCACTGCCCATGAACTCGACTACGTCCAGGTAGTAACACTAACACTTTGTCGTCTATTTTATGCTTGGAAGGGTTGCCTGTAGTGGTTACAGACAACGGACCACAATTTACGGCTCAGGACTTAGACAGATTTGTACGGCCAGTGGTATCAGTAACCTTACCAGTGCTCCGTTTCACCCTCAGTCGAACGGAAGAGCTGGACAATGTCTAGGTACATTCAAGAGACAGATGAATAGACTCCGTGCCTCCCACACATGGGAGCACGCACTGCCGCTCCCCCTCACAACGCACAGCTCCCAGCCCCGCGACGGTCCGCCACCGTTGGAGCTCCTACAAAGCCGGCACCACCGCACGGTGCTCGAGTTGCTGCGTTCACAGCAAAGCATGAAGCATCCCAAGCACCACAAGTATCGCTTTGCGGCGAAAATTCTGTTCTTTTCTGAGTTTTTGGTCGCACCAGACGCTGGGAGGGAGGAACGATTCTTCGAAATTTGGGAGACTGCACGTGTTCAATTAAAGGTCCCGCTGAGTTGGTGGGCCGCCATCAGAACCAAATCACTGCTTGTCGATTGAGAGATTCTTCCGCAGATTTTCTGTGCCCAGGGTCACATTCTATGGGAATTTATGGCTTACGCGGCTGGCCCGGGCGCTTCTTCGGCACCACCTGCGGTTCCCATGGAGCTGGACCAGTCGCCTTCGACGGCGCAGCAGCTCAACTTTCCAGCGCTCGTCTTCTCAGCACCCGCCGTGGACCAGGCGCCGGCGCCGTCATCGTCATCGTCACGTCACCGCCATCGTCATCGTCGCCTTCACCGTTTTGGTCGACCGGCTCAGGAAGAACGTGAGCGCCCTTTCGGGGCTTTTCCGATCGACGCTCTAATGAGGCATTTGGGGAAGAGTGAGATGGGAGGAATGTGTAGTCCTATAGCATCGACTGAACACCACCAGCGAAACGGTATCAAGAAGGCACTGCCAATGGAAAGAGTTGGCAGCGTCACACCTTCAGGAAGATAGAGTTCAACGACCGCCGTCAACACAGATTTAACCAGCCACCCATTGCAGGTCGCACAGTTCGGTCGCAGACCTCGAGAGCATCAGTGTTGAGTAATAGGAAGCCCACACTTAGTCTACATTCTGCGAATAGTAGCAGTGAAAAGTACTTGCATGTAGGAGGCACAGGCATCAAGAGAAGTTAAGCATCTTTTCCTTTTAGAAATGAAGTTTCCTATTAATTAGAAAGCTTCTGCACAGACGATTTTCGATTCCTGTCACCGGCCATCGCAACTTCTCCCCTTCACTGTTTCTGTCAGTGTTGCGTCCCACACTAGCCGACACAATATACACATGAATTTGAGTTCTTATGGATGTAATCTGATAGTTAAGGAAAAGGCTTAGAGTACCAGTCATTTGCCTAATAATTTGGGTATATCTCGGATAGCTGTGCGACATTAGCCGAGCGGTCTCGGGCGCTACAGTCATGGACTGTGCTGCTGGTCCCGGCGGAGGTTCGCGTCCTCCCTCGTGCGTGGGTGTGTGTTTGTCCTTAGGATAATTTAGTTTAAGTAGTGTGTAAGCTTAGTGACTGATGACCTTAGCAGTTAAGTCCCATAAGATTTCACACACATTTGAACATTTGAAATCTCGGATAACCTGAATCAGGATGTCTGGGTGGTGAAATTGGAAAATCAATTTTCTCTAATAAAACAGCACTCTGTTAAAACAGCTCAAACCCTTTAGTTTCACCCCTAGTGTAAATTCCGTTATTGTTAGATATTCTAGCAAGGAAGTGATTCATAATTTATAAAGCTGGTTGAACCTTGACCATTTATTTTTCAATATCCTTCGCTGCAAACACAACACCATCTATAAATAGATTATCAGATGACATCAGGACCTAAGTATAACGTTTGACTCCCATTTTGTGTTTTGTGTACGTCAGCTTACCATTTGCGTTCCTGGCAAATTGCTACAGCGTTTATTGGGGAAGCAAGTGAAGATAATCACTTATGACAGGAGCACGATAGCACAGAGAGACTGTGTCTCCTCCTCACCTCCCCCCCCCCCTCCCAACCCCTACTCACAATTAGGCAGGCTGAGTTGGCATCCCTTCGCTCCCAGCTTCAGGCAGTGTTGGCTTCGGTCACACAGCTTGAGGCTGTTGCCAATGGGCATCACTGTGGGGGTCGGGATGGGGGTTTGTCGGGGACGGCCAGCTCGTCCCACGCATCCCCTGATCGGACTACGACTGTGGTTGCCCGGGATACTGCCCGCATTGAGGCTGATCCCTCACCTGTGGTAGAGTGGGAGGTCGTTTCAAGGTGTGGCAGGGGGCGAAAGACATTCCGGAGGGCTGAACGGAAAGCCTCTCCAGTTTGTCTGACGAACCGGTTTCAGGCTCTGTCTCAGGCTGATACTGATCTTCGGCCTGACATGGCTGCTTGTCCTGTTCCAGAGGTTGCCCCTCAGTCTGCAAGATCCGGGCAGTCGCAGAGGGTGGGCTTACTGGTAGTTGGGAGCTCCAACGTCAGGCGCGTAATGGGCCCCCTTAGGGAAATGGCAGCAAGAGAGGGGAAGAAAACCAATGTGCACTCCGTGTGCATACCGGGGGGAGTCATTCCAGATGTGGAAAGGGTCCCTCCGGATGCCATGAAGGGTACAGGGTGCACCCATCTGCAGGTGGTCGCTCATGTCGGCACCAATGATGTGTGTCGCTATGGATCGGAGGAAATCCTCTCTGGCTTCCGGCGGCTATCTGATTTGGTGAAGACTGCCAGTCTCGCTAGCGGGATGAAAGCAGAGCTCACCATCTGCAGCATCGTCGACAGGACTGACTGCGGACCTTTGGTACAGAGCCGAGTGGAGGGTCTGAATCAGAGGCTGAGACGGTTCTGCGACCGTGTGGGCTGCAGATTCCTCGACTTGCGCCATAGGGTGGTGGGGTTTCGGGTTCCGCTGGATAGGTCAGGAGTCCACTACACGCAACAAGCGGCTACACGGGTAGCAGGGGTTGTGTGGCGTGGGCTGGGCGGTTTTTTAGGTTAGATGGCCTTGGGCAAGTACAGAAAGGGCAACAGCCTCAACGGGTGCGGGGCAAAGTCAGGACATGCGGGGACCAAGCAGCAATCGGTATTGTAATTGTCAACTGTCGAAGCTGCGTTGGTAAAGTACCGGAACTTCAAGCGCTGATAGAAAGCACCGAAGCTGAAATCGTTATAGGTACGGAAAGCTGGCTTAAGCCAGAGATAAATTCTGCCGAAATTTTTACAAAGGTACAGACGGTGTTTAGAAAGGATAGATTGCATGCAACCGGTGGTGGAGTGTTCATCGCTGTTAGTAGTAGTTTATCCTGTAGTGAAGTAGAAGTGGATAGTTCCTGTGAATTATTATGGGTGGAGGTTACACTAAACAACCGAACTAGGTTAATAATTGGCTCCTTTTACCGACCTCCCGACTCAGCAGCATTAGTGGCAGAACAACTGAGAGAAAATTTGGAATACATTTCACATAAATTTTCTCAGCATGTTATAGTCTTAGGTGGAGATTTCAATTTACCAGATATAGACTGGGACACTCAGATGTTTAGGACGGGTGGTAGGGACAGAGCATCGAGTGACATTATACTGAGTGCACTATCCGAAAATTACCTCGAGCAATTAAACAGAGAACCGACTCGTGGAGATAACATCTTGGACCTACTGATAACAAACAGACCCGAACTTTTCGACTCTGTATGTACAGAACAGGGAATCAGTGATCGTAAGGCCGTTGCAGCATCCCTGAATATGGAAGTTAATAGGAATATAAAAAAAGGGAGGAAGGTTTATCTGTTTAGCAAGAGTAATAGAAGGCAGATTTCAGATTACCTAACAGATCAAAACGAAAATTTCTGTTCCGACACTGACAATGTTGAGTGTTTATGAAAAAAGTTCAAGGCAATCGTAAAATGCGTTTTAGACAGGTACGTGCCGAGTAAAACTGTGAGGGACGGGAAAAACCCACCGTGGTACAACAACAAAGTTAGGAAACTACTGCGAAAGCAAAGAGAGCTCCACTCCAAGTTTAAACGCAGCCAAAACCTCTCAGACAAACAGAAGCTAAACGATGTCAAAGTTAGCGTAAGGAGGGCTATGCGTGAAGCGTTCATTGAATTCGAAAGTAAAATTCTATGTACCGACTTGACAGAAAATCCTAGGAAGTTCTGGTCTTACGTTAAATCAGTAAGTGGCTCGAAACAGCATATCCAGACACTACGGGATGATTATGGCATTGAAACGGAGGATGACACGCGTAAAGCTGAAATACTAAACACCTTTTTCCAAAGCTGTTTCACAGAGGAAGACCGCACTGCAGTTCCTTCTCTAAATCCTCGCACAAACGAAAAAATGGCTGACATCGAAATAAGTGTCCAAGGAATAGAAAAGCAACTGGAATCACTCAATAGAGGAAAGTCCACTAGACCTGACGGGATACCAATTCGATTCTACACAGAGTACGCGAAAGAACTTGCCCCCCTTCTAACAGCCGTGTACCGCAAGTCTCTAGAGGAACGGAGGGTTCCAAATGATTGGAAAAGAGCACAGATAGTCCCAGTCTTCAAGAAGGGTCGTCGAGCAGATGCGCAAAACTATAGACCTATATCTCTGACGTCGATCTGTTGTAGAATTTTAGAACATGTTTTTTGCTTGCGTATCATGTCATTTCTGGAAACCCAGAATCTACTATGTAGGAATCAACATGGATTCCGGAAACAGCGATCGTGTGAGACCCAACTCGCCTTATTTGTTCATGAGACCCAGAAAATATTAGATACAGGCTCCCAGGTAGATGCTATTTTTCTTGACTTCCGGAAGGCGTTCGATACAGTTCCGCACTGTTGCCTGATAAACAAAGTAAGAGCCTGTGGAATATCAGACCAGCTGTGTGGCTGGATTGAAGAGTTTTTAGCAAACAGAACACAGCATGTTGTTATCAATGGAGAGACGTCTACAGACGTTAAAGTAATCTCTGGCGTGCCACAGGGGAGTGTTATGGGACCATTGCTTTTCACAATATATATAAATGACTTAGTAGATAGTGTCGGAAGTTCCATGCGGCTTTTCGCGGATGATGCTGTAGTATACAGAGAAGTTGCTGCATTAGAAAATTGTAGCGAAATACAGGAAGATCTGCAGCGGATAGGCACTTGGTGCAGGGAGTGGCAACTGACCCTTAACATAGACAAATGTAATGTATTGCGAATACATAGAAAGAAGGATCCCTTATTGTATGATTATATGATAGCGGAACAAACACTGGTAGCAGTTACTTCTGTAAAATATCTGGGAGTATGCGTACGGAACGATTTGAAGTGGAATGATCATATAAAACTAATTGTTGGTAAGGCGGGTACCAGGTTGAGATTCATTGGGAGAGTGCTTAGAAAATGTAGTCCATCAACAAAGGAGGTGGCTTACAAAACACTCGTTCGACCTATACTTGAGTATTGCTCATCAGTGTGGGATCCGTACCAGGTCGGGTTGACGGAGGAGATAGAGAAGATCCAAAGAAGAGCGGCGCGTTTCGTCACTGGGTTATTTGGTAACCGTGATAGCGTTACGGAGATGTTTAATAAACTCAAGTGGCAGACTCTGCAAGAGAGGCGCTCTGCATCGCGGTGTAGCTTGCTCGCCAGGTTTCGAGAGGGTGCGTTTCTGGATGAGGTATCGAATATATTGCTTCCCCCTACTTATACTTCCCGAGGAGATCACGAATGTAAAATTAGAGAGATTAGAGCGCGCACGGAGGCTTTCAGACAGTCGTTCTTCCCGCGAACCATACGCGACTGGAACAGGAAAGGGAGGTAATGACAGTGGCACGTAAAGTGCCCTCCGCCACACACCGTTGGGTGGCTTGCGGAGTATCGATGTAGATGTAGATGTAGAAGTGTGCAAACTAACTTTACTTGCTTGCTCATAGAGATTCTGCAACAACTCATTAATAAATAATGATAATGAGTATAATACCATTTGCAGCTTAAATTCTTCAGATAGATGTAAAATCACAAAATACTGAGTTCGACATATTAGCACACATGTTTTCCTAAAAAATCGATGTTTTTCATAATTCAAAATTAAAAGTATAGAAATATTTCACAAAATAATTGGACAAGATTTCTCCTGTGCTCCTTTTATACTTTTTGAGTTTATCACGAAAATTTAATTTTGGGCCAGAATGAACAGTAACTTTGTTGATTATGTACCGTATGGTCGTAAATTAAGTAACAGTGTATTCAGCATCGTGTTCCTGTTATACATTAATGAAGATGTGGCAATTTTGATAGAAATTGGTACCGCAAAGGATGCAGTTATGCACGTACACCTTCTGCCTTTAGACTGATTCCACCATCTGTAACGGTCTTGGTTCTGAATTTAGTGGCAAATGACGAAGATAGTACTCGATTTCTTATCGATGGCGCACCCAACTACTTGCTCGACAGTTTGAATCTTCCTTTTCATTCAAACGTGCCACTTTCTTACTCTATTATCAAACGGTATTACATTCATTTCCTTAAAAACTGATTTGGTGCCATGTATTGTCCAAGAAACTCTTCACTGAGTAGATTGTATTGCTCGATACGTACTTTTTTCACTTATTTTCCAAATAAGTTAATTCAGTAATCACTTTAGCTCCTTAGGTAATTTAGCATAAAATTTCGTGTATTGGTACAAATTACTGTTTTGCTTATTTTGGTCTTTCTTTCCTAGGTAAATGTATCTTCAGTCCATATCTAGTACGATGGTCACACACTGAACCGTTGTGCTGTAACTGTCAGTTTTCTTTATGAGCATAACAAGTCCTCATAGATATTCGCGTGATTTACTAAAAAATCCCACGGTTTTGAACGTATCTTTAAATTGAGCCCAATTATCATTTTCAGATATTATTCTAATGGCCCTTGTGCGTAGTCTGAAAACTCCGTTCACTTTTTGCTTATTTATTCCCCAATAAAGGATTATGTATCTAAGATACTCTACAAGCCAGGTATGGCTTATACCAGTCGTTAGCACATTTTATTCCCAGTGATTCCACCTTCCTTGATAGAATTTCAGTTAATTATTATGTGGCTAAAAGGCACTCGCTTTTACACACTGATGATAGGACACCTACAGGTGGAACATGCTCTGCTGATGACATTCTGTTTGTAAATATCTGTAAGTTTTCGCATCACTCCGAAAGGCAATCAAAAGTCATTGTTAGACATGTTGTGTTTGTTATGCAATGTATATTTAATTTGAAACTGAAGTTCTTGGTTTTCCTTTCTTAATTTTCAAACCAAATTTATTGCATATTGATCAGCAGTAAACTTCCTTGATGAATCATTTGATATCCCTGCAAGAAGTTATTTTTATATATTTTTAATATATGTTGGGAATTCTGATGTTGGTGTCATTAGCAAAGGGAACTTTTTCGCTGACTAATACTACTGGGAAAATCTTTGATGTACATCAGGAACACTAATGTTTCATAACATTCCATCCTCAGACACTCCTATATTAACGTATTACAGCTTTCACTAAAAGTGGAATGTTTTGTTTTATCTTTGCTCTTTCTACCCTCCCTCCTAGATACTATCATTAACACTCGTTAGTTAAGTCTCTTCATCCTTAAGATAAATCCTTCGTTAATGGAACCGTATGGTCAGCAGTATAAAGCGTTAGAAACATCTAAGAACGTGGCTGTGACACCTAGTTTTGTCAAGATCATAATGTACCACTGCTGTAAATTCCAGTATGGCAGATTTCGTACTTCTAATATTTTGCAACCGGAACAGTGAGACTGAATGTTGTATTTGTTAAAGTAGTTTAGTTATCTGTCTCTCATAACTGATTCTGTTGTTTTTGGAAATAACGACAGCAAAGAAAAGGGCCTGTAGTGTTGTAAGTCTTCTGTATTACCAACAGCAAACAATGCAATGGGTATGAGTCAAGAAATAAGACAAGAGTAACTCAAACGAAGGAATATTTGAACGAGAAATATCTAAATTAGCCGCAGGTTTCTAGGGAAGATATAACAAGATTAACACTGGTTGTGTAAATCAGATGTTACGGAAGAAGTTACTTGGTATGAGAGAAAGTTTAAAAAGGGAAAAGTTCAGTTACGTAGCGGTCAAGCTAGTGGAATCGGTAGTGCAGGCGATGTACTGCAATGCAGTTGTCACGCTTCCTAGCAAGAAGTTGTTCTCATGCTTCCTAGAAAGAATCATGCAATATCGTGAATACTAAATTTAAAGCATACTCAAAGGGGTCTATTTTAGCCCTCTTTCATTTTTCTCCTTTTATTATTCCGTGTTACAACGTTTCTGACGCACTCAGATGTTTCCTGTGCTATTTGACATGGTTCCTCGAAAGAGCACGTGTGTTGAGCGTGCACGTATAACCAGTAACCTCATTCCCAGCGTTTCCTAAATGGGTTATGTAAGTTTCAAAGTATGAGGGGCTGAGTTTCAACTTCGGTGGTTGTGGGGCAGAGTTCCTTTTCTCTCATATAGAGCAGTGCAAAACTTAGAGCCTCTCCAGACACATGCGGTAAAGTAGTTACTTCTCAGTTCCGAGCTTTTTCGTCGTTTTCGACCGACAAATTGGCTAGAAGAGCACCCCAATCTGCTGAAAAATATTGCTACTTGTGGCAACGGCCGTTGACTGGCACTTTATTTGTTCTGGGTCCGACACCTAGCTGTGAGTAACAGTTCCTTCTCCAGAACATACAATAAGTGATCAAAAGTATCCGGACACTTAAAAGTTCGTAGCGCCCTTCATCGGTAATGCTGAAATTCAACATGGTGTTGGCCTACGATTAGCCTTGATGACAGCTGCCTCTTTCACAGGCATACGTTCAATCAGTTGATGGAAGGTGTCTTGGGGAACGGCAGCTCATTCTTCTCAGAGTGCTGCACTGATGAGAGGTATCGATAACGGTCGGTGAGGTATGGCACGAAGTCGGCGTTTCAAAGCATCCCAATGACTGTGCTCGATCGTTCGATCGTGTTGGAAAATGCAATTGTCATCCCCGAATTTATCTTCAACAATGTGAAGCAATAAGGTGCTTAAAACATCAATGTCGGCCTGTGCTGTGATAGTGCCACGCAAAACAATAAGAGGTGCAAGCCCCCTCCACGAAATACACTACCAACCATAACACCACCGCCTCCGAATTTTACTGTCGGAGTTACACACGCTGGCAGATGACTTTCATCATGCATTTGCAATACCCACACGCTGCCATCGGATTGTATTATGAACCGTGATTGCAGTGGATCCAGACGCAGTTTGGAATTCCTGTGTGATGGTCTGGATAGATGTCTGCCTATTACACATTACGAACCTCTTCAGCTGTCGGCGGTCTCTGTCAGTCAACAGATGAGGTCGGCCTGTACGCTTTTGTGCTGTACGTGTCCCTTCACGTTTCCACTTCACTATCACATCGGAATCGTGGACCTGGGGATGTTTAGGACTGTGGAAATTTCGCGCACAGACGTATGAGACAAGTGACACCCAAATCACCTGACACGTTCGATGTCCGTGAGTTTCGCGGAGTGCACCATTCTGCTCTCTCATGAGGTCTAATGACTACTGAGGTCGCCGATATGGAGTACGTTGCAGTAGGCGACAGTAAAATGCACCTAATATAAAAAAACATATGTTTCTGGGGGTGTCCGGATACTTTTGATCACATAGTGTACTTCAGCATGGTGTTATTTGAGTTGCATAGGATTTATGGGTAATTTGTATTAGCGAACCAGACAGCTCCTTCAGTTTTACTGTCGGATATGTTTTTGATTTTATGCGCAGTGTATTCCCTCTCTGTGATGAGCGGACTTATCATTGCACTTTGTTCCGATTGCACTCACTTATGTGCAAGTCAACCAGAATCTTGTCATATCAATTTAAAAATCAATATCTCTCAACTTGAGAGTATTCTACTTCGTTGGATGCAATGTTTTAAATTAAATTTTTTGGATGGGAGCAGTTCATCATCTTACTTGGTGAAGTTCAGTGTAATAATCGTGTAGAATTACGTTTGTGTGCGTTTAGTGGCTTATTCGCCTCCAGCTACCCACCCATGCTCCTTGTGCGTACTTCTGTTAATTTATCGCAGCTTTGGTAATCATTTCTCGTGTGTTGGTGTTTAAATCTTCGTGTTGCGTGATCGCCACGTGAGGTGAAAGCGACGGTTCCGTCGTCTTAGGCACCACCAATCAATAGACCTAAAGACTTAATGCAGAATGAACCCGCGTGTGCGTGGCAGGAACCCAATTTAAACGAATTTATTGTATTTATATAATTTTGTAGGAAAGCTGTGATGTCGAATTCGATCCCACTGTAGTTCACCATCGTCTTTTCGTCTGCATGTCTTCATAGTAACGGGATAAGTTGCTTAAGTTTTTAGAACCTCTATGATGCACTTCACTGTATTTTCACAAGACAGAATTACTCTTCCTTTTATGAGGTTTCCAATATCTCATATCCACACCCTCACATGTCGTGTATGCCATCTCTCCCATTGTAATTATTGAATACGTTAAATGACCAGTTTTCTTCAACATTGATCCAATAACGTTTCACGTATTTTGTGTGGGTACTTCGATTATTGTAATACATTCCTGTGGTGATCATAATCGTTTTTCAAATGTTCAGGCCCAGCACACACTTCCATAACCTACGAAATACACAGAATGACCAATAGCTCAAGCTTTTCAAGGTATAACGTAACAGATTACTACATGTTTCCGAGCATAAGTAAAGCGGAAGACTTGACAAGTATTTGATCTCCAAGTGTTTGTACCGTATCTGTAACGTCCCCAAGTTGTGCAGTCCTAATTCAGGCTTGATACAGAATGCAATCAACGGGGAATGGATGGCATTCCCTAAATGACAGTCGAGAGTGATTTTCATGAAATAAGCAAATACGTAGTTTCCCCTTTTCAGTCAAAGGAACATGACAAAGCTGATCTAGTGGGGCAATGGAAAGTTAGATGGTAATAACTGGTGAAATACATAATCAGAAAAAGGAATACGCAAGATTTGCTTACCAGCAGCTGCCAGATCATAAAAATTAGGAGCATGCTTAAACTTGCCGACCCTGCCAAGACTATGGATTACTATAAAGCAGTTAATTAATGAGTGTACATATATACTGACCAGTCATATTGATGTGACCACCTGTCAAATGCCTGAACTGTCAGCTTTTGCGGTGCTGATCAATGTGAGATGTGCAGAAAAAGAGTCAGTGAGGTTTTGAAATATACCAATAAGGATTTGGAACTATGCCGACTCCACTGCCGTGGCCAGCAGCGCTAGGTTCTCCGGTTGAGGATCCATGGCGCAAACAGCCCGACTCACGTGTTCCCACAGATTCTCGATTGGGTTGCAATCCGGGGAGTGCTTTACAAACCACACACGTTCACTGTGAGGTGTGTGACATGTTGCACCGTCCTGCCGGTCGCTGCCGAGGAAAAACAAGCTCATGTAGGGGTGGACATAGTCCCCAAGAATATATGTATATTTGTGTTGATTCACTGCGTCTTCCAGAATGACGAGATCACCCAGGAAATGCCACAAATCATTCCCGTTTCGACGAAAGCTATAGAGTGTTTGCTTTCAGACGTTCCGCGCCATAATGCCAACAGCTAACTGTCTGATAGAGCATAAACCGTGTTTCATGTGGAAAGGCCACCTACCGCCTCTCAGTGGACGTCTAGTTCCGACCTTCGTCTCTAAAGAGGCCAATACACAGCAACTGTATTTGAACGGTCGTTGAGGGGACAGCATCGGTAGCCCCTTGGTTCATCTGGGTGGTCGGTTGCTCTACAGTTGTACGTCTGGTCGCTTACTAACATCTCCGTAGCCATCGTTAACTCGTGTCGTCTGTGGCTCATGGTGTACCCAGCTGCCTTGGCTCCAGTTATGTATAGTGACACGTTGCCATGCGTGATATACGTTGACAACAGTTGCACGTGAACGGAAAAGCTGCTACCCATTTTGAACGTCAGACAAATCGCTCTGTTTCCTCATTACTACAACTACTACACTACTTTCCACATCCGCCAACACGCTTCATTAACCCACCACTGCTGTATACAGCGTTGCATGAAGGTATAGTGCCTTTGTCTGATAAATGTATCCTTGCCGTTCGGAAATAAAAATATTTTTCTTGTGGATAGCATTTATTCTCTTAATGAATACACATAAAATAGCTATTTTTACTGTATGTGCATGAGTAGCAAAATATTTGGTGAGATAAGTAATACAAGTGTTATTCATTGTTATGTCTTCGTCAGATTCCACTGGAAGCTGAATTTGCAATGCGAATGAAAACTCGCTTAAGTGCGAAACGTTGAGTGTGTCATGCATAACAGGCATACTGAAGCACCAAACTGGCGGCGTCTCCAGAAATGGCCCACAGAGAGGACCTTCACTATATGGACAAAATACGGGGATAATGATTTGCGATCCGAGTAAAGCAACCCCAGTCTCTTTCGAATGTACTGCCTCTCTGGCGCTAGTCTTACAGTTCTAAGCTTAAAAGTCGAGTATTGACAAATAATATGTGGAAGCGAATAACTGGAATCGGATACCTGATGAACAGCGTGCGATATTAGATTCAATCACTGCTGAATTCAGGCTTGCTGCAGAGGAGATTGGACAGGAAGTAGCAAATTTAAGGGCTGATTGGGAAGCCGTATACCTAGAACGTAAAGGCAGTAAGTGAAACCCAATCACACAGCTGCAAAGAGACATATTACTGCGGACTGGTGGTACATCTCGTCACCAGATTCGGATACGTGAAATGTTAGCTGAAGATAACAAAGAGCACACTGAGATCACTCAAGGAGTCTGTCAATGCATATCCTGCAAAGAGATTATCTCACAACAATGTGATGAGGAAGTCAGCAAAGTTACCAATAAATTAAAAGCCTTAACGACGGTAGTAGTACAGCTGTCACTCTAGTGTGAAGCAGTATCTGCAAGCTCACCGAATCGAAGTCAGTGAGAACGAAAAGATATGCAGAGTTAATGTAGAACCAATTGGGTATCAATAATGGCAATCGCGTGGTATTTTTTCATCTCAAACATGTGGCTGCTCATAATTCTGATATGCAAAAATGATGTGCATGATTAGGCTCACAACAGGCAAAAGAAGAGACGTCTGGAAGCCCAGGAGTTGCAAGATCTTGAGGAAAGAAAACGACATATACGAGGTAGAACAAAGCACCTACAATCAGATGAGTGTGAAGTAAAGAAGGAATTGAGTGAAAATGAAACTAGGAGGCGTTTCGTGTCCGTTCAAAGACTGGCTGCCTTACCTATGCTGTTGTCTTCACACATTTCCCAATTTCTATAGCGCCCAACATTCAAAGGTGTGATTTTATTTATTTTATTTTATTTTATTTAAATGTCAAGTTCCGTAGGACCAAATTGAGGAGCAAATCTCCAAGGTCATGGAACGTGTCAGTGCATGAACTTACAACATAAAAAGTGATAACAGATAAAAATAAATGTTCATGAACCTGAAAGAAAATCAGTCCATAAGTTTAAGCAAACGCTATCAGCAATACAATGAGAATCATCTAAATTTTTCAAGGAACTCCTCGACAGAATAGAAGGAGTGACCCATGAGGAAACTCTTCAGTTTCGATTTGAAAGCGCGTGGATTACTGCTAAGATATTTGAATTCGAGTGGCAGCTTCTTGAAAATGGATGAAGCAGTATACTGCACACCTTTTTGCATAAGAGTTAAGGAAGTCCGATCCAAACGGAGGTTTGATTTCTGCCAAGTATTAGCCGAGTGAAAGCTGCTTATTGTTGGAAATAAACTAATATTGGTAACAAGAAACGACAGTAAGGAATATACATATTGAGAGGCCAATGTCAAAATGTCCAGACTCGTGAAAAGAGGTCGACAAGAGGTTCGTGAACTCACACCACTTATTGCCCGAACCGCCCGTTTCTGAAACAAAAATATCCTTCTAGAATGGGAAGAGTTACCCCAAAACATAACACCATACGACATAAGTGAATGAAAATAAGCAAAGTAGACTAATTTACGTGTCGAAATATCACTCACTTTCGATACCGTTCGAATAGTGAAAATGGCAGTATTAAGTCTATCAACAAGATCCTGAACGTGGGTTTTCCATGACAGCTTACTATCTGAACATCTAGGAATTTGAGCTGTTCAGCTTCACTAATCATATGCCCATTCTGTGAGAATAAAACGTCAGGTTTTGTTGAATTGTGTGTTAGGAACTGTAAAAACTGAGGCTTACTGTGATTTAACGTTAGTTTATTTTCTACAAGCCATGAACTGAGGTCGTGTACTGCTCTACTTGAAACCGAGCCAATGTTGCACACAACATCCTTTACTGCCAAGCTAGTGTCATCAGCAAACAGAAATATTTTAGAGTTACCCATAATACTAGAGGGCATATCATTTATATAAATAAGGAACAGGAGCGGCCCCAACACTGATCCCTGGGGCACCCCCGACTTGACAGTACCCCACTCAGATCCTAGATCACAGCCGTTATCAACATTGTGAATAATGACCTTTTGCTGCCTGTTGCTGAAGTAAGAGGTGAACCAATTGTGAACTACTCCCCTTATTCCGTAATGGTCCCACTTCTGGAGCAATATTGTGTGATCAACACAGTCAAATGCCTTTGTTAAATCAAAAAATACGCCAAGCGTTCAAAACTTTTTGTTTAGCCCATCCAGTACGCCGGCCGAAGTGGCCGTGCGGTTAAAGGCGCTGCAGTCTGGAACCGCAAGACAGCTACAGTCGCAGGTTCGAATCCTGCCTCGGGCATGGATGTTTGTGATGTCCTTAGGTTAGTTAGGTTTAACTAGTTCTAAGTTCTAGGGGACTAATGACCTCAGCAGTTGAGTCCCATAGTGCTCAGAGCCATTTGAGCCAGCCATCCAGTACCTCACAGAGAAAAGAGAATATAGCATTTTCAGTTGTCAAACGGCTTCTAAAGCCGAACTGTACATTTGATAGCAAATCGTGTGGTATAAAATGATCAATTAACCTTTTCGGTAACTTTTGCAAACACTGATGGCATAGAAATAGATCTAAAATTATCTACATTATCCCTTTCTCCCTTTTTATAAACCGGCTTTACTACTGAGTACTTTAATCGCTCAGGAAACTGACCATTCCTAAAGGAAAAATTACAAATATGGCTAAATACAGGGCTAACATGTGCAGAACAGTACTTTAATATTCTACTAGACACTCCATCATAACCATGAGAGTCCTTAGTCTTCAGTGATTTGATTATTGTCTCAATCTCCCTCTTGCCTGTATCACAGAGGAGTATGTCAGACGTCAATCTCGGAAAGGCATTTGCTAAGAAATTTATATGATTTCCTGTAGATACTAAATTTCTATTTAATTCACCAGCAATGCTCAGAAAATGGTTGTTAAATACTGTACATATATCCGATTAATCCGTAACAGAAATATCATTACTGCAAACTGACTTTATATCGTCAACCTTGTGCTGCTGACCAGACACTTCCTTCACAACTGACCATATGGCTTTAATTTTATGCTGTGAATTAGCTATTGTATTTGCATACCACATACTTTCTGCCTTGCTAATAACATTTTTAAGCACCTTACAATACTGTTTGTAATGGGCTACTGTAGCTTGATTGTCACTACTTCTAACATTTTGATATAACTCCCGCTTTCTTCTACATGACATTCTTATCCCACTAGTCAGCCAACCGGGCTGTCCATTACTGCTAGTACCCAGTTTAGAATGTTCTAATGGAAAGCAACTCTCAAAGAGCATCAGAAATGTGTTATGGAAAGCATTGTATTTTTCATCTATATTATCGGCACTATAAACAACTTGCCACTCTTGTTCCTTGACAAGATTTGAAAAACTCTCTATTGCTGTTGGATTAACTTTCCTACGTAGTTTGTAATTAAATACGACATTGGTTAGAGTACAAACACCTTTTAGTGTTAAAATTTGTGCATCATGGTCTGAAAGACCATTCACCCTTTCACTAACAGAATGCCCATCTAGTAATGAAGAATGAATAAAAATATTGTCTATGACTGTGCTACTGTTCCCCTGCACCCTAGTTGGAAAAAACACAGTTTGCATCAGATCATATGAATTTAGGAGATCTACCAACATCCTTTTTCTTGCACAATCATGTACAAAATTAATATTGAAGTCAACACATAGAACTACTTTCTGGTACTTCCTACAAAGTGAATCAAGAACCCTCTCTAGCTTAAGCAGAAATGCTCTGAAGTCGGAGTTAGGGGACCTATAAACAACAGCAATTAGAAGTTTAGTTTCACTAAATTCAACTAATGCTGCACAAATTTCAAATATCTGTTCAATGCAGTGTCGTGATACGTCTATGGACTCAAATGAAATACTGTTTTTTTACGTACAGAGCCACTCCCCCACCCCGCAAGGAACTCCTTGAGAAACAGCCAGCTAATCTGTAGCCTGTTAAAGGAAGCCTCTGAATTATCAAATTATTTAAGTGGTGCTCTGATAAACCAATAATTTCAGAGTTAACATCTGTTAGCAGTTCTCTAACTTTATCTCTAATACCTCTTATATTTTGATGAAATATGCTAATTCCTTCTCTACTTGGAAACATTACATCCTCTGGAGGTGAGCCCTTAGTTACAGGCACTTCCTTTAAGCAGGTATACCTATCAGCTGACTTCAGTCTAAAAAAGGTGCAGCTCTAACACCAACTACTATAGGAATTTTTCCGTGAGTGATACCACTACCACCACCGCCACCCACTACACTGTCACCTATAAGCTTAGCCAGCCTCCCTTTCCAATACCTATTGAGGTGCAGGCCATGCCTAGTGAAACCCCATCTACTTATAGACCCAACTGGCACCACTGAGATGTGATCCACGCCCTCCGCCATCAGTGCCCTCCCCAGCCCCACATTAACGCGCCTAACAGCCGCATTAAGGTGAGACCGATCATGGCGCTGAAACAGTTGCACGAAATGCACATTAGTACCACCAGTTTCAGTAGCTATCTTAACCAAGTCACCACTGACATCATATTCCCCGTCCCTATCGAGACTGTTCCCTGCTCCACCCTCTATCACTACCTGATCCTCTTTCGTAAAATTCTTACATAACTCCCCTATGCTTTCAGTCACCTGAGCCAACCCAGCACTAGGCTTCACAATGCTGGTGACCTGGTACTCACTCCCCAACACTTCCTGCAACTGCTGGCCCACACCTCTACCGTGGGAACTACCTAGCAGCAGAACCTTCTTTCTGCTAGACTTTGCAACTAACCTAGGCCTCCTAACAGCTGAGGACTGCTGCAAGCTACCTACATCTACGGCTACACGAGGCTCCTCTCCACTCAACTCTGACAGTTGGTCGTATCTATTGCATGTATGCAAAGTAAAACTGTCTGAGTACCTCCTCTTCCTAGCTACCTTCTTGCCAACTGCCAGTTCCCATTCCCCACCACACTTCACCCTCCTCAACCTATCTAGTTCCTCCTTTGCGCATTGCAACTGCACCTGAAGGGCACAGATCTTACGCTCCTGCTCCTCTATTAACTTGTTTCTACTACAGATTCTACATTCCCCGGAGAGGATCTCCCTAAAATGACCAATGGCATCCCCACTGCATTCCCCTCAATGAAAATACTTGGAACAAATCCCACACCGTAATCCACTACTCACAAACCTACGACAGAGCCCACACTTTTCACTCATGGTAAATTTTACAGTTACTGAAAAATAACTATACGTCTACGTAACCAAAGTTCAGTTACACCGGTAGAACTATTTAAGAACTAACATTAATGGTCTCGAAATTTTCTGCCTACTAAGAAAGCAGCTACTTGTATTAATACTACAACAACACACCCGATACCAATACCAGCAACACTTCACAAAATTATTAGCTACAACCAAAAAATTAAAACTGCCACTGTAACACTAAGCGAAGTTAAAACACTATATGAAAATTGTACTGAAATATTTCACTAGAAAGGATAATAAACGTCAGTTTAAAACTAAAGCACGAAAATTACTAACGACTTCAACACATTGAAAACTCTCTAAAACACAGCGAGCGAAAGATTACAAAAGTTTATTAAGTCGTTATTTCGCCTCAAACGACATGCAACACCGCTGAAATCTATTAAATTTAATAACTGTATTACAGAGCGCAAATAAGTTTGTCAGTACTTAGCTTATAACCGCTACAGCTGCAGTGCACGCCGCAAAATGTAAACAAACTACCATACCAATTTGACGATGTCATGTGGAAAATCCATGATGTTAAATCATTCCAGCACTGGCTTCAGGAGTTAGGACAGGGGTGTAACAGAACGAAGTAAATGGCAACCATGGCGTCCTCCATGGTAGAATAAATACATGGGTCGTCTTTCACAGATGGGCAACTGGTCACCACGAGGTAGAGAAAATGATTTTCAGCGTAGACGAAAGGAAATCAAATCATGAACTCACTAGGACTGTAGGAGTGCAAATCTGTGAAGTATCGAGCGTAATTGTTCGAATATACGGCTCCAAGAAACTGAATAGGTAAGGATAGACTTGGCAACAGTAGACCTGGTTAGAGAGAGCCCATGGCACTTTTATAAATGGAAACAGTTTGATCTGTGAGATCAAGAGAAACGCACCATGTCAAAAAGTCAAGAAATTTAGGGAAAGCCAGTAACAGAATATATAAATGAGTAATAGCTGGTTTCAATTTGTAATGTAGTAGTAATAGTTTACAAAGAATTTTTATTTTCTGCTAATGTGTACTTGTAGATTTCCATTGAGATATGATGAATTTTCAATTGCTTGTAGCCTAAATAATGAAACTGAGTCGTCTTTTAGCTATAATTATTTCGTCTTTTACCTACTGGACAGATGTGCTAACCATTACCCACTATAGCGTAATGTAGTAGTGTAGTCTAGGGTAGTGCACCTGTGCTTTCCATACTGCTTTGGTGGTGTTATGATCAGAAAATCTGCTTGGTAAACGGTGACGCAGGTTCAGGTCCTGGTGTAGGACGAATTTTAATTCATTTCTACATATTCACTTACTACTGAACCTGTTCAGTTTCATTGTGTGTGGCTGTTTTGTAATGTCAAGATACGAAGAGGTAGTTAAGATATTTCATTTCTCTGTATCTGTTGCCCAAGAACTAACATTTTTCACGTTCATGTTGAGAGTGTGGCCATATGTTTAGGGTAGGAACACACACCATGCCCGAGCGGAAAGTGGCGTTTCCTGGGTCGTCGTTTAACAGGCCCACGAGGCCTATATAAACATCGCACCGTGTTCAAGGCCATCATGAGGCTGTCCCTAACCCATCGCTGGTGGATGCTTGCATTGTCCACCTGTCTCTGGCCCAGAACCAGCGACTTGGGTGAGAGGTGGTTGCAAAATTCACACCATCAATTAACAAGATATTGGAAGTTGGAAATTTGTGGTAAGTTCCTCTGGGACCAAAGTGCTGTGGTCATCGATTCCTTGGCTTACACACGACTTAATCTGACTTAAACTTACTTACGATAAGGACAACACAAACACCCATGCCCGAGGGAGGGCTCGAACCTATTATGGGGAGAGACTCGTGAACCGTGGCAAGGCGCCCTTGACCGCATGGCTGCCCAGCGCGGCAACAAAATATGCCGAGCTATCATGCCGTTGTCTAAGGGATTTAACTTAAAAACCTGACGTTTCGTCCCCATATGCAGAGGACATTTTCAAGGGTGATCGTAGCTTTGTTGAATGTCCGATTCACACACTGACTTGCTACTGACTACAGCAAAATTCCACTTGCGCGAGGCACCGCGCAGTAGCGTGACGTCACATGTTTTGAATACGCGAGCGTAACTGGCCGTTGTCGACTGCCGTCGTTCGCTGTTACTATCATCCCATGGTGGAAGTCTGGTACACGCCTTCTTTAGTGCCGGAATCTAAATTTCATTCAATTTGAAGCCCTCCTTCTTCCTATTAAAATTCCTGGGGCGTTTCATAATGTCTATGGTCTCTCTGTATAGCCTTTCGTGGTATCCGTTTGTGGCTGCCTGTACTTGAGTCTGGTGAAAATGAATGTTGTGGGGCCCTGGCTGTGAAGCACGTTTCGCAAAAGATCTGTCAGTCTCCCATCTTCTGCAATTGGCATGTGCTCTTCTAGTCGTTTTTTGACCGTTCTTTTTGTAGTACCCACGCACACCTCCACACAACTACACGGAATCCTGTAATTTACAGCTTTTTCCTGCGGTTGGCGAGCTTCCTTGGCCGATTTTTGATGATCGTGTATCTTCCATGTGGGTGTGTAAATTACTGTTATGTTCCGCTTTCTCAAGATTTTTCCTATGCGGTCAGTCATGTCCTTAATGAATGGCAGGAAAACTTTCGATTTCACTGGCGCTTGAGCATCACTATGATTTCTACGTGATTGTCTTAACTTTCTTATCACCTCAGCGAACGAATAACCGTTCTTGAGCCATGCAGTGGTGAGATGTTTTAATTCCGCGCCAAGCAACTCTGGTTCACAGATTTTCCTTGCTCTATCCACGAACGTTTTTATGATGCCTCACTTTTTTGTGACTGTGGTTCGAATCCGGGTGTAGGTAACGGTCTGTGTGCGTGGGTGTTCTGTAAACCGTATGGCCCAACATGCCATCTTCTTTCTTAAAAACTAGCACATGAAGAAAATTTAATTTTCCGTGTGCTTTCTCCTCCATGGTAAACTGAATCTTCGGATTTATCGAGTCTGGATGTGAATCGGACATTCAAAGACGTCAGGGTCCCGCTTGAGAATACCCTCCGCAGATAGGGACGAAACGTTGGGATTTGAAGTGAAATCCCTTATACCACGGCATAATAACCGTAATAAATGGTTCAAATGGCTCTAAGCACTGTGGGATTTAACAATGAGCCCATCAGTCCCCTAGGCTTAGAAATACTGAAACCTAACTAACCTAAGGACATCACGCACATCCACGCCCGAGGCAGGATTCGAACCTGCGACCGTAGCAGCAGCCCGGTTCCGGACTTGAAGAGCCTAGAACCGCTCGTCCACAGCGGCCGGCTATTTTATTAACTGTGACAATTCCCGGCGTGAAATTTTATTTTTCACATTCACACCATCCCCAGTAGAGGAAGACATAACACAGAGATTGGAATACATCCAACATGTAATTGAGGACGCAGGTTGCAAGTGCTATCTAAGAGGAAGAGGCTGTCACAGGAGAGGAACTCGTGGCGGGCCGCGTCACACGAGTCAGAAGTCTGATGACCCCCGCCCCACCCCAAAAAAATAAATAAATAAAATAATATCAAAGGTCGGCAAGATATTAGTTGCTTAAATGTATGTTTCCTCATTTCTTAATCTTACGTCTTTATCTTTGATTTATTGTCATAGGCAAAGCTGCTGTTGTGACATATTCTTAAATGACTACTGAGTGATGAATGGACTGCCACATTTTTAGAGGGGAATATCTCCCCGGGTAGCTTTCAAAAATAAACTACCACCTGACTGCGTCCGGAAACTAGTGGTCTATATGCTACCAACAAGTGTAGACATGCTGAAATTCTCAGACTTGCCACTGTTCGTATTAGAGAAGGGCAGAATGTACAAAGTGTAGACAGAAGGGACCATTGCAGCTAATAGATTTCACACTGTGGCAATACGTGCTCTTAAGATCACATTGGTTACTGATGACACAGATTCTTATTTATTAAACTTTTGACATTCTTTGTGGCACTTTCCATGTCTGGAGAATTTAGCATCAGAATGCCTATTGAAGTGAGACATTGTGGACTCCAACCCAGATGATATCAGAGTAGTAAGATGCTGTAAATGATCTCTTTGTAAGTGGTTCTTTAACTTCTCTCACTGTCCACCAAAGTAGCATTTAGTGTTTTCCTTTGCTTTCATGCCTTGTTTGTTAGACGGCTTACAATCAAGTTTCGCATTGTATCCATGGTTGTTGTGTCTCATTGTTGTGTGGTATGTCTCCACTTACTTTTATGTAATACTTACGTAACACATTACCAGCGTAGGCCAGTCAAGTATTATACTGTATTATCCGTAATTTTGTGTGTGCTACTTATTTTGTTTTCTTTACAGTCAAGAATTGTAGAGCGATGAAGGCAGCATGGAAATTGAAGGGGAAGAACCATTCAATACTATTTAACATAAATTTCATGATGTTGATAGGTACGCACTTTCAAGATTCTACCAGATCATGAACCGAGAGTGTGTGTCTCAAAAGTAATTACCACTATGTCACTTGTGACAGATTCTGTTGCAGAGCTGGCAGGTCAACGCAGACATCAGAAGCGAAATGTGTGGGCCAACAAATTTTAGAACTGCTTATGATTTACTTTTTGCGGATGAAAATACCAGCCATAATTTAACTACACAAACAATCATATGGGCAGAGACCAGCGTGCACATGAGATCTTGAGTGTGGACGTATATAATGTTAGTGGCTTTTTATGTTAAGCTTCTGCTCGAATCGTTGGGCGGCGGGAACATCCACTGTTTTATTTAAATAACTAAGGGGAATGTATTCAGAAAACATTTTCTTCGAATATGTCACCCGGCGGCATTCCTGTAACTTATTTGAACATTGTATACTTTGAGAGGAACTCTGGTCTCACATTTACTTTTTTGTTGTTGTACCTCATGTATTAACAACTTCTCTTTGCAAAATAGTTGAGTAAAGTATCAAGTTTTGAGTGGAGGAATTCTTAGTAGGATATATGATGATCTGTAGCAATGATGCTGTTTGTAGGGTAGCTGTTTATAAATAAGTTATAAAATGAATAGTTACACTAGGGTATAGAAATCACATTTAAGAGGTAGAAGAAGTATGGTAATTGTTACGCTGAAAGAGGAATGGGATACGGCCTTGTTCTACTGCTATTTAGTCCCTGTCCTTTCTCAATATGAAACGAAACCTTTTTGAATGAAAGTAGGTAATGATTCTTGTCGCTATAATTTAAGATAGCGAACATATAATTATATGGAAATAAACGATGGCTCTTTAGTATTCTATAGACGAGGACGAGTCGGAGCCGTAATGTATTCACTGATCATTCTAGGTGTAATTTTTTGTAATGTACAAAGCTCAGAAGAAAAATATGTGTCGGCAGAACTAAATGCACAACACTACAAGATCAGACATCAGTGGTGATGGGAAGGTGTAACTGTGTTCTCCGGGTATGACGTGAACAGTGACAACGAGGGCTGTTCTGTAATGCAGACCTGTGGTAAGACAAGACCGAGGCAACCACCGCTCACCATTGACGGAGCGACTTTGTTAACTGACAAGTCGGTTTTGGCAGCCGTTACGCTGCTACCCAATCCTCAACCAACCACCTGATGTTTTGCCCCACCTAGAGAGGCTCCCCCATGTTCAGATGGGTCAAGCATGTCCTACCAACTTACACTGTTACTGGAGATAGTATCCTTTCTGGCAGGCCCTGTCAATCGATGTCTCGAGCCTCCGTCTCACAACTCCATCTTGGTCTCCCAACGAACTGATGAGGTCCACTCGGCTAATCGCGCAGTGCACACTATAGGTGCACCTAGCTGTTGTCCAGGGCGGCATACTCAGCGGCACTCAATGGCGGCATGGTGCGTATTTCTGTGATGCGTAACGAGGTTTTGTGACACTTATTCGCCACCATGTACACTATCACGCAGTAACGTGTTCGATGAAAATAGCGAACATCAATCTCCAGATGAAGGAAAATGAACAAATGTGTGTAGCAGAGCAACCAACGATGTGCTATGAAGTATGCATTCAAACAGATCATGAGTTCGCACAGCTTAATGTGACTTGTGAGACTATTAATGTTTCTTAGAGAATAGGAGGCATACAGTTGCATGCAGCCGCTTATGATGGGATATCACCATGAACAATTAATACATTCCTCGTCTTGGGTTTTATAAAGAAGGAGCACAAACTCGTCAATCACTTGTCAGAATCACATGACATGATCATAACCAATAGCTGGATTTGGTGCATGCACGCCGAGGAGTCTGGAAACCAGGTTTGTAGACCCAGATAGCTGAAGGTTAAATACAACGTTCAGTGAATCAGGCACCAGAGACGATGAAGTGTGCAATCTTGTGGAAATTTGGACCACCAGTTGGAGGTGGGCATAGTTAAGGCCACCGTGCATTCATATATAACTGATTCGCTTCGATGGAAGACGAATCCACCTTGTTCAGTGCGAATGCACATTTATGCTTGAACTGCGGGAATCTCAGAGTAGTGCAGCTGGGGGACACAGCCAGTGATAGCGGATAGGTGACACCTGGTGGGATTATGGATAATCCGAAAAGGATACCGAGATAGTCTGCGCATTTGGTGGCAAGTGTTTAACCAAACTACCTAGCATGCATGAGATCCCGAGTTAGAATCCTGATCCGGCAGACATTTTCACTCGCCGCCGTTGATTGTGTGAAGTCCCGATGCCACTGACACCTATAGTCGCTTCTGTTTCCTTTTCCTCCTTGCCCCTCCTCTTTCCATTTACATACCTTTTGACACTGTCGAACGCATTTGTCAGGTCGACAAATCCTATTAACGGGGCTTCATTTGTCTTCGTCTTGCTTCCATTACCAACCGCTTTGTTTGAACTACATCTCTGGTGCCTACCCCTTTCTTAAAGACAAACATATTCGTTTAACAGATCTTCAGTTTTCTGTTCTGTTCCCCTGTACCTTATTCTTGTCAGCAACTTGGATGCACGCACTGTTATGCTGAATGTGCGATAGTTGTCGCACTTTTCGACTCTTTCTATCTCCGGAATTGTGTGGATGATATTTTTAGGAATGTTTCATGGTATATAACCAGTCTCATAGATTCTACACATCAACGTGAATTGTCGTTTTGATGGTTCCTCCCCCAACGATTTTAGAAATAGCGATGGAATGTGATGTATCCGTTCCGGCTTATTTCATCTTGTCTTCCAAAACGTTTTTAAATTCTTGTTCTAAGACTGGATTCCTATCTCATCTGTATCGACCATTTTTTCTTCTTCTGTCACATCAGACTAATCTTGCCCCCTATAGAGGTCTTCAGTCTACTCTTTCCCCCTGTCCGCTCTTTCCTCTGCATTTAACAAATGGTTCAAATGGCTCTGAGCACTATGGGACTTAACATCGATGGGCATCAGTCCCCTAGAACTTAGAACTACTTAAACCTAACTAACCTAAGGACAGCACACAACACCCAGCCATCACGTGCATTTTACAGCGGAGTTACCATTTCCCTATTAGTGTTACCGTTCTAGCTTTTAATTTCATGGAAAGGAGTTTTGACTTTTCTATAAACTCTTCACATTTATCATGAAACCCTTTCACCTTAGCTGTGGGCACTTTCCATTCATTTAATTCCCAAATGACCTATATTTCTGTACTCGTATTCCCGAATTTCGCTCAACATTTTTGTGCTGCTTTCTTTCGTAGGTCAGCTAGAGCATTTTTTGCGATAGTGATGTTTCTTCGTAGTCTCCTTCCTCGTACCTATGACTTTTTCCCCAACTTTTGTGATTGCCCTTTTTAGTTATTTCCATTCCTCTTCAACTAAACTGTCTGAGTGAAGTATCCAAAACCTCAGAGAACTTGAAGCGTTTCTTCATTCCGTAGTACTTCAGTGCGCCATTTCTTTGAGCATTGATTCCTGCTGACTAGTTTCTTAAGCTTCAGCCTACTATTCATCATTGATAAATTGTGAAATGAGTCTATATCTGGTCCTGGTTACGCCTTACAATTTCGCAACCTCTGTCTTACCATGATATAATGCAAATGGGTTCTTCCGTCGTTTCCAATATACCTCCTCTCCATGGAAATGTTGAACAGAGTATTTGATATTACTAGCTAAAATTTATTGCATCACTCAATTAGTATTTCTCCTCTCGCATTTACCAAGCACGTATTATACCGTAACCCATTCATATACTCCTTTCCCTACAGCCGCATTCCAATCCCCCAGATTGTTACATTGTCATCTCCCTTTACGTACTGTTGCCCGTTCGCTATCTGTTAATCTTCTACACTCCTGGAAATTGAAATAAGAACACCGTGAATTCATTGTCCCAGGAAGGGGAAACTTTATTGACACATTCCTGGGGTCAGATACATCACATGATCACACTGACAGAACCACAGGCACATAGACACAGGCAACAGAGCATGCACAATGTCAGCACTAGTACAGTGTATATCCACCTTTCGCAGCAATGCAGGCTGCTATTCTCCCATGGAGACGATCGTAGAGATGCTGGATGTAGTCCTGTGGAACGGGTTGCCATGCCATTTCCACCTGGCGCCTCAGTTGGACCAGCGTTCGTGCTGGACGTGCAGACCGCGTGAGACGACGCTTCATCCAGTCCCAAACATGCTCAATGGGGGACAGATCCGGAGATCTTGCTGGCCAGGGTAGTTGACTTACACCTTCTAGAGCACGTTGGGTGGCACGGGATACATGCGGACGTGCATTGTCCTGTTGGAACAGCAAGTTCCCTTGCCGGTCTAGGAATGGTAGAACGATGGGTTCGATGACGGTTTGGATGTACCATGCACTATTCAGTGTCCCCTCGACGATCACCAGTGGTGTACGGCCAGTGTAGGAGATCGCTCCCCACACCATGATGCCGGGTGTTGGCCCTGTGTGCCTCGGTCGTATGCAGTCCTGATTGTGGCGCTCACCTGCACGGCGCCAAACACGCATACGACCATCATTGGCACCAAGGCAGAAGCGACTCTCATCGCTGAAGACGACACGTCTCCATTCGTCCCTCCATTCACGCCTGTCGCGACACCACTGGAGGTGGGCTGCACGATGTTGGGGCGTGAGCGGAAGACGGCCTAACGGTGTGCGGGACCGTAGCCCAGCTTCATGGAGACGGTTGCGAATGGTCCTCGCCGATACCCCAGGAGCAACAGTGTCCCTAATTTGCTGGGAAGTGGCGGTGCGGTCCCCTACGGCACTGCGTAGGATCCTACGGTCTTGGCGTGCATCCGTGCGTCGCTGCGGTCCAGTCCCAGGTCGACGGGCACGTGCACCTTCCGCCGACCACTGGCGACAACATCGATGTACTGTGGAGACCTCACGCCCCACGTGTTGAGCAATTCGGCGGTACGTCCACCCGGCCTCCCGCATGCCCACTATACGCCCTCGCTCAAAGTCCGTCAACTGCACATACGGTTCACGTCCACGCTGTCGCGGCATGCTACCAGTGTTAAAGACTGCGATGGAGCTCCGTGTGCCACGGCAAACTGGCTGACACTGACGGCGGCGGTGCACAAATGCTGCGCAGCTAGCGCCATTCGACGGCCAACACCGCGGTCCCTGGTGTGTCCGCTGTGCCGTGCTTGTACAGCCCTCTCGCAGTGTCCGGAGCAAGTATGGTGGGTCTGACACACCGGTGTCAATGTGTTCTTTTTTCCATTTCCAGGAGTGTATTTGTGACGTTGGCTTGCATACCTGAACCATTGTTGCCGGTTTTGGTTTGCAGTCGATTGTGATTAGGATAACGCTAACTGCTAACTGTTCACAGTAAGCTACTCACTGTGCTATCTTGCTGCTCATAACAAATCCTATTTCCGTTATACCAATTTTTGATGCTGTTGATATTAAGCTACATTTGTCTGACCACTAAACGTTGTATTATTTTCATTTCACTTCGGTCTCCCACTGTATCTAGACAGAGAATTGGATTTCTCTTTTTACATTTTTTGCTTTCATACGCCGTTAAACTCTAACATTCCATGCTCCGAGTTGTAGAATGTGTATGATCTTCATTGCCTCTTCCATGTTCGTCTCATGGCAACCCCGTTCCGGTGATCGGGATGGGGGACCGGTCTGGGATCTTTTGCCAATGGAGAGATCATCCGAAAACTATACCAGTTACAGGTTATATGTCCTGTGAAAACACATTATGAATCCTTAATTCAGTGGTTTCCATCGTCTTGTGCATCCTCATGCGATTGATCACTGCTGATTCTTCAGCCTGTTATGGGCAGTTACGGACTCTAAGAGCAAGAGAGTGCCTTGAACCTTTGTCTGCTCCTCCAGCCTCTTCGACAAGATGGTTAGCGGAACGGGGGTGACTTCTTATTGCCGAAAATCTAGGCGCCATTGCTGATGGTTTTTCTTCACAACTCAAGCAGTGGCGAGGTTGGAACCCGTGACCAAGGGCGTTTTTACTGTTAGTAAAAGACGCTACTCCCTTTTTTCATTTTTTTCATCATGATTCTCATCATTTGGTCTGGACGGACGTCACCTGAGACCTCTTCAAGTTCATGGTGGAATACCTCACTCAACATTTTCTTCCTTATAGAAAACAGTATCGTGTAATATGTGTAATATCTTTATGATCCACCTTTTTTCATCATGTATACTTCCTTGAATGATTGGGTAGATTAATCAACGTGTCTGAATGTTCCACTGTCAACCAGAGTTTTAACATCTATAGGCATGAGCTATGCCAACCTTACAGTATACTGCTAGTTGAATGGCTAGTAGTAAACGCAGGGTGTGTCAGGGATGTTCCGTTCCATTTCATTCTCGTTGTCATGCAGCCGTCAGCGAGGAAACTTCTAGTTCCTCCGCCTCCCTCTCATGATTTAGCGTGGACAGGTCCACAGAAATCAGCCTCCTGTAAGTATAGCACAGTATCTTCCTCGATATTGGTCATATCGTTTAGGGTTGGGCACTGAGTTGATGTTTCATCATGTGACAGCTTTTGATTGGTCTATTTTAAAACTAAAATTCAGTAATTGCTTTGTGATCAAATTTTCGGTAGTTTTCAATCAGTTTTCAATGTACAATGAGCTTTTGGCCAGGCATCTTTTGTAAGTGAGCAGATCAACCCACTTATGCTTATAGAACAAGGAGCTTACTGTTTCAGGTATTGATTTATTCCTAAATTAAATACGAGCCTGTTAATGCAATTTTTTGTCTTTCTTCCGGAATTCTTACGTTTTTAATGTGTTCATTCAAGGCTTTTTAATCCTCCTTTATTACACTTCAGTCAGTGGAAGCTGGCCCTTGGTTGTTTAAATGAAAATAGCATCCCCTTCAATGAACCAGTTTTTTTACTTCGCACCCCTGACTTTGGAAATATTTCATCTAGGTTAAGGAGCTTCACTGAGTCGTAAACTTACTAGTAATGGGCAGAACCTGCCGCGTGTCCTTATCTTACTCCGTCATTGATTCGCTACATAGAAAAGGAATGCATTTTTACGCAGTTTTAATGCCAAAGTAAAAGAAAGAGGAAGGTTTAAATTAATAATCGGGAATGCTCCTTCATTGCCGACGTTGGCGGTTTACGGTTGCTTAACTTTTTATAGGTCAATATCTCCCCTGCACCTTGGGAAAGCAGAAGATGAGATCTCTCTACGTTTCATGGTCTGGGATTTCCACTCACATGGAGTGGATAAATAATTTAAGTAGAATAACATTTCACTGGAATTTTAGTTGCTCTTCTTACGCCTTTCTACTCATTGCAGTTATTGTTGTTTCACAGCGCAACGGCACTTGCAGTCTACCTCATAGATTACGTGCTACGTTAAATATTATTTATCTTCTCCCATTACACATTATTGTCCTTCAGTAACATGTAAATTCGTATACTCATCAGGTTAATAGTTGAATTTTTTTCCAGAATTTAGGAACTATTTAATTTGTTGAGAAAGCAGATAACATTTTACAGGATGTAAATTCGTACAGTGGACCTCCGGTGTGAGAGCAGAAACGTCCTTTAATTGTCACAATACACGTTTCTAACTCATATTGTGAAAATATTGATTTTCACTTAGTCGCGTGGTGGAATCTGGGGAAAAGTACAGAAAACGTAACTCAGTAAGAACTTCCCAATGAGTATGTATCAGGAAGACTTTCATTTAATCCTGTATATATGTTACCGTGAATGACCGAAATTGGTGAATGTCGATTTTCACCGGTGAGTGTCAACAGATACCAAACAGGTCGGTGAAAGATCGAATATTTCATTACATTGTTGTACATTCGGACCCTCTCCGTGTGTGTCGACAATCACAGATATGCTCTGGTGGAGGTCCAAAACACAAGAGTCAAAAAACTAGTGACTGGCTCTCTCCCGCCAAATCCTTTGTTCTGCTCGGAGTCAATCAGCTTTGTCAGTCTTATGCAAGCCTTGATAACGCGAGAAACGTTTTCTTAATTTTTTTCCGATACCCTAATTTATACTAAATGGATACTGCAGTAATTCGTGATCTTTTCCATGAAAAGTTAAATGATTAATTGCGGGTGAACGACAGGACAATTGTTTTTATTTTTCCCAAGAAAAATATTCTAAAATACTTTCTGAAGTGGTTTCTGCTAAAATTAAATGAAACACACCTTTGAATTACAGACGATTAAAACGTTTTGATGTTTCAAAAATTAATGATGAAGAGAAGTTAATTGTACAATTAAAACCAGGGGAAACGAACATATAGTATTATGTTACCAATGAAGAATTGTACAGTATACTATATGAAACTCACATCAGAATAGGCCACTAAGGAAGAACACGTATGCTTAAAGAGTTGCAAGTTAAATACAAAAATATTACATATGAAGTTGTAACGCTGTATTTAAATTTATGCAAACAGTGTCAAATGAAACACAGTGCACCTAAGAAAGGTATTGTTGTGATTCCAATGGTTAGTTCTGAATTAAACTCAAGATGCCAAGTTGATCTGATAGATCTCCAATCAAACAGAGATGGCGAATATAAGTTCATAATGGTGTATCAAGATCATTTAAGTTTGTCCAGCTATGACCTTTGAAACCAAAAGAGCTGAAGAAGTAGCGCATCACGTTCTTTCAATATTTTTAACATTTGGTCCATCAGAAATATTGCAATCAGATAATGGTAGAGAATTTCGTAATCTAGTCATATTAACCATGCGCTATGTGGAAAGCTGTTAAAATAGTTCTTTGAAAGCCTTGTCACAGTTAAACACAAGGCTCAGTTGAAGGGGCCAATCAGGATACACAGAATGTGCTAACTTCATGGATGAACGATGAAGATACAAATAAATGGTGAAATGGTTTGTCCTTTGTTCAATTTTTCAAGATCACTACATACCACGAAGGAATACGCCAAAGTCCTTATGAAGCCATGTTTGGCGTTAAAGCAAAAAGAGGCATAGCATCGTCTTTTTTGCCTGGCGAACAAATCGCAAATATTAAAACGGAAGAATAACTCGAAGAAATTGCCAGTACTTCTTAAACCGAAGAACAGCTTGAAGAAACTGTTAATGCTTATAAAATAAATTTCAGCGGTGGTCATACCGGAAACCATATTCCAAAGAAAAGTATTGAAGAGGACCTACAACCTACAACGTCTTTGCAACAAATTCTGTCTCAAAAACACGAGTTGATTTCTTCAAAAAGAGCGGGCGCGAAAGAAAAGCTTCCACTGCAAGCAACAAAGATGTTACGAACCTCACAAAAACAATTGCCTCCTGCTCAAATTGGTGATAATGTACGAATACAGGTCCCTGATGTCGATCGTGGTCGTACAGATAGCCGAAATGTGTTAGCGGTTGTTGTTGGAATAGAAGACTCCGACTTCTATAAACTGGCAAATAAAAATGGTACCCTCAAGCAGCTTTACACACGTAATCAGTTCGTAATTTGTAAAGAAAAGTTACGTTCCATAGATGAGATTTGTTTTCAAGATATGTCGCTGAGAGAAGCAGCTGCAGCTAATTCGAGAAGCGGGGGTCAAGGCTATACACTCTGTCATTGCAAATGGAAGTGTTCCACAAATAAATGCATTTCTAAAAGCAAAGAGCTCTTGTTTAATTCAAAGTGTCAATAGTTTAAGCTGTTGCAATAAATGATATTTGAATCACGTAAGTAAGTAATTTTTTTATAGCTATTATTTTCTTTTCTCTTGTGGAATATGCTGTGTATTTTAAATTCTTGGTCATTCCTTTCAGAAAGAGAAGCGAAAATTTACGTCACCCTTGTCACGTTTTACAGCGACTGAATTACCGAGGAGAAAATATACATCTCCAACATACTCAACATTTACCATTAGTGCATGGTGAATGTCAACATTTACCGGTGTAAGAGAGAAATAAGGGTATTAAGCAAATATTTCGGACATATACTAAATGACTATGTGAATGTTGACATTCACAGGTGAAAGTCGACATTCTCCATATTTCGGTGTTTCGCTGTAACATTTACGCATAAACGTCGGTTACAATCCTCTGTTTTTGGTGGAAATAATGTGGGGTACCTCTACTGAACATCTGGCCAGAATATCCTACGGTATAAAACCACCCCTGAGTTACACTATTTACGTGCAAATGACTGTTTGTGGCTCGTAGCACAAATGCTGAAGTTGACATAATGTACGGTATTCCAAAATAATTCTTATCCAGTCTAACATACATGAATAATTGATTAAGGGAATAATATCTTCTGAAATGAGAGATGAGATTTTTAAGTAACCATAAATTTATTATACGAGTGGAGAATGACACTGAAGATTAATTGACATAAGCAACATCAATTCAAACTGTTGTATGATAGAATGAATTGTGTGTACTGAAGTACAGTTGACAAAGGTGGGGGGTTGATGGAAAATTAACTCCTACTCCGATATTAACTATCTGATCTGACTGAAACTAATTCCTTGACATTGTCTGTGAATTTCCAAGCTGCAAGCTATCTCAATATGCAGATTGGAACGCGACTGCTGGCATTCGAAAGCACTTATCACGGATGGTGAGAATTCACCTTAAAAGTTCCTACTGTGTAGTGCGGAACGCTGAACATACACCAGCTGGAGTCAGCAATGCACCGACTAGAGCACATCTGCGTCGACTGCAATTGTGGACCTCTATCTCGTTCTCTCCATCCAAGACCTGAATCCTAGTCCAATATCAGTAATGGTCCTTGGCCGACAACTTGATCCGACATCTTCCACGACCTAGGCCAGAATCTTACTCGTACTGAGACCTCTACCCAAATCACCTCTCTATGTCTTCCCTACGATTTCCCAAAAACACCAAACTTGAAGTACGCTCAAAAAGCTAAAATGAGAAGCAGTAATACGTCAGCACTTTCATATCCCAATTTGAAAAATCTCCCGTCTCCGTACAGCCTCCTTCCGCAAGACGGGAAAATACGTCTCTTCTAATTATGTCACTGTACGTGACAAGAAGTAGATTCTAATGGCAAATCTCTGACAAAACAGTCTATGATCCAATCAAGAAACTGTTTCACTGCGCGTGTGCAAAGCAGGTTGGCGCGGGTGCCTGCATGACTCTAAGAAACGCGAGAGCTGTCACGGCGACATTGTGTCGGGTGTCCTGGCATGCCAGCCCATTCCACCCACCAAGGTAATGTTCTTCACGATCCTAGTAGATATTGATCTTGGCAGGACGGTCCACAGGAAGCATCAGTTGGATAGCTCGAGTTTCAGAAGACTGCTCTCTCCCCAGCCAGGAACAGTTGTCAGGGAGCAGGACCTTCGCGACTCTGCTACAGAAGTAGCAGTGTAGACCCTCTGGGACAAGGTATGTCTCTCTCCCTGAGGCTATGGGACACTCCCTGTTGCTCGGCACGTGTCTGCCATCGTAAGTTCCACTGTGACAATGCGGCATCCAGGTCTTCCCCACCCAATCGACGTACCTGCGTCCGTATCCCTCCTTGTTCCACGAAGTGACGACACTACAGCGGGGTCTTTCGCCATCGCCACGCATAGAGCTTTCCTTCACCCAGCCGCAATCGTAGCTGTCCTCCAAAACACAAAAACAGTCCCATCACTGGTAATCACTCCATGCAATAAGTGACTAATGAAGTTAGTACACAACTATTGTCAATTTTCCTTAATAAACGTGGTATCAAACGCGGTGTCATCTGAACCCGATAAATGCACCCTAACTGCACACGTCTTCATGGACTGAATGATTAGAGTGAAAGAAAGGCGGATCCAAAAGACTTGCCCCATTCAAACCTTCTTCTGGTATACACTCGTTCCGTTTAGTGTATTTCCTTACTCTCAGGTAAGGCGAATCTGCTTAACGTGAGAACTACCATTTAGAATAGGTAAAATTATTCGACACCGGACACACAATGTCTCTCTCCGTTATAATTGATGTAGGTAAAGAAAATACCTTTAGTGTTTCGTAGACAGACAGTAGGTAAACGAAAATAATTCTTATGCTCCATAGACTGACCACAATAACTAATATTTTGCTCGTTGCTGTTCTTGTTCGTTAACTGTGTTGACTGATACGAGCAGTTTGTATTGACTACCTTTATGTAAGTATGCAACGTAGAAGAAATGACGTTCTTCGTTTTCTGTACTTGGAAGGGACCCAAGTTACGGCGATTATTCGCAGAATGCGGATGCATTATATTAGTAACAGTCATTTCTATGGGTCACCAGGCTTCTCACCAGTTCCTCTCTCTGCCACATTCTTCGCTCATTGTCTCAGAATAGCACCTCCGTTTGCAAGAAATATCCTCCCTGTCTGAGCCAAAAAAAAATGTCGTGTGACTAGGGCGTACCGTCAGGTGGACCGTTTGCCGGGTGCAAGTCTTTCGATTTGACGCCACGTCGGCGACTTGCAAGTCGATGGGGATAAAATGATGACGAGTAGGACAACATAACATCCAATCCCTGAGCGGAGGAAATTTCCAACCCAGCCGGGAATCGAACCCGGGCCCTTAGGATTGACAGTCTGTCGCGCTGACGATTCAGCTACCGGGGGCGGACTCTGTTTGAGCTGATCTCCTTCTTACATCCTCCTACACACTTTGCTTCAGAGGAAGCGCAATTCCTACGTTTACTTCTCATTTTGAAGTTCATCGCCAACCTCATTGCTTTCGTCCTTTTTTCTTTTACTGTGTCAATAACTTGTGCTCATTACACAGTACATTTCATGTAAGACCTTCTGCAATTCTCCTTCACTCTCACTGAGGATGACAGTGTCATCATCGAATTTTGTTATTGATATCCTTTCACTCAACTTTACTCCCACGCCTAAACATTCTTTTATATACTGAGGTGACGAAAGTTAGAGAGCGATGTGCAGATATACAGATGGCATTAGTATCACACAAGGTACAAAACGGTAATGCATTGGCGGAGATGTCATTTGTACTCAGATGATTGATATAAGAAGGCTGCCGAGTGATTATGGCTGCACGACCGGGATAAAACGACTTTCAGCGCGGAATGGTAAATGAAGCTGGACGTATGGAGCATTCCATTTCCTAAATCGTTACTGAATTGCAGAAGCGATCAGTGTACTCATCTCACCTATCTGTTCTGTCTGTCATGTTGAACAGTGGAATGACTTTCCTGCAAGGTGACGCTGTTTACCAAACGACCGTATATTTTCGACATCTTCACATTTTTGCTGCTTCCATGCCGACTAGGCTTTCCACTACTTCCTATTTATTTAAATTCCAAGTGACTTACATTGCTGTGTTGCTGTAATTTCCTGAACTTTGTTGTACTTGGTTCTTTCGTGGAGCATTTGTCCCGCTACTGATGGTTTCTTCGTATTTACCTGGGTTGTACCTATAGTCGTCTCTGTAGCTGCTGTGATTTCCCTTTTCGAGATTTCCTCTGAACTGCTTCTATCGCAGTATCTTTAGCTTTAGAGAACTTCAAACACAGGCAGTCTTTTCTCGCTAATTCACTATCCTTCTGCACATTGAATCCTGGGAAGGATATATTTAAACTTCGTTATTCATTAGTTCTCAATTGTGCTGGGTCCGTGTCAGCTCCTGAGTGTCCCTTACAACCCAGTATCTGAGTTTTGAATCTTTGATTACGATGTAATCCAGCTAGAATCTTTATCCGCTTCCTGGAATTTTCTAAGTATACTATCTCTCCTAGTGGTGTTTGAACAGATATACATTACTAGCTGAAATATTTTGCAGAACTCAATTAATATCTCTCTTCTTTCGTTGCTACTACCAAGCCCATTTTCTCCTTTAAGTCTGTCTTCTGTGTATACTGAAGTATCTCGAGACGTATGGGGCCCCAGACGCTCCACGTAGATCAGCAGTGTCATTTGGGTTGCCTACCCAAGAGGCGATACGCGGCAAGACCTCTCACAAAGGAACGTTCCCACGTGTAAATAAACAATCTTGATTAAACTTACAGGTGGGGGGGGGGGGGGGGATAGGGTTCGTAGATGGGACAAAATAATGCTGTATATATTTTTTTCGTTGATGCTCAATTTAATTTTTGATGAATAAAACGTGTCCCAAAAGCTAATTTTGCTTATTGAGTTTAGAAGTAATATTTTCGAGACCCTGATATTCAAAAAATGTGTTTCAGATGTAGGTCTAAATGTCATTAACGCTCTTGAAAACAGCATATCAACTATCTATAATTATTAGAATTTTGCTTAATAACTCAGATTGATTAATTTTGTTAAATGAAACAATACATAACAAAACTGGTTTCTGAAATACAATTTTTGTTAAATAAGTTGTATACAATATGCTGTAGGAGTACATTTAACTTACCTTGTAACGTCCCCATTGCTAATCGGCCTATTGGACTGGAGTATAAATGAGCGTGATCGCGTATGCCTGATTACCGAAGGAAAATAATACCGGCTAGTAGGAGGAAAGTGTACAACTGAACCTTATGAAAGAAGAATCTGTTCTAAACCTAATCAAAATAGTGATAATAATTTGGAAATTGGTGGAATTTAGTGCAGTCCCTCACGAATCACACAAGGGATACAAGGGTGCCATGTAACATTGAACATAAAAAATAGTGATTAGCAAAGGATAAAAGGGAGAGTTAAACGATCGCCAGCTCAGTAGGGTAATGAATATTCGAAATTCTAAGAAAGGTAATCGCAAAGAAATTGAAGCAATCACTGGCGTGGTACCAGGAGATTGTTACGCTTTTCCGCAACACAACAGCTCAAAAGAAAATAAATTAATCAGAAGGCGCTGGGTATACAGTTACTTATTCTGAAATATAAAATTTTGATACCAAAGTTGATTGAAGTAGTTGATGAAATGAATGACCGACAGTAACTGAAACTTAATTGCACAAAAAATGACTTTCAATGACCTCAGCTTAACGTAATGCGAAATCTGGTAAAAGGTAAGCAATTTATTTTTAATTGTTGAAAGATTGCGCTGAATTTAAGCAAATGCGCAACTGATTCACTTTTAACATAAGAATAATGAAGTATGTACGACGTGAAATTGTTGGACGTAAGCTATTTTTAAAATTTGTATAAATAATAAGCTTTGGAAGATATGTGGGAGGGCGGCAGCCCGAACAGCTGCTGTTGCTACGTTCACCTGAAACACTACCAATTCTCATTAATATCTTGTAAACTAACGTCTAGGGAAGTTATCGCTTTACTTCGTTTCTTCTTGATAGCAGTAGCTCTGGAATATTCTTCTATGGTCTTCTTCTTACTAGGTAAATAAATTTCTACTGACTGTGTCGCGTCGATAAGGCATTGTCTTCGTGATAGAAACTTTTTGTAGAAGGAATCGTGATGGATTTAGGTCTTTCATCCTACTAAATTAAAAACCCCATTTCACACTTGTAATAAACACTGTACTGAATACTTTTTCATACAAGTTTGCATTCTCTTCCATCACACAAAAGACGGAGCTTCGCCGTAAAACATCCTTCCACAGAGGCATACGCAGGAAGAGAAGTGAGAAATAATAGAAAACTGTTAACAAATTAACATTAAAACAAACTGAAATTACTGAGATAACATTGATTCTATGCCACATGTAGTATAATCTTGTTAGGTTTGTCTTCCTATAAATCACGAGGAAGAGAGAGACAAACAATTTAAAAATTACAGGTCTTCAGGTATCCTTGTTTAAGTACACTACAACTGCCCCCACATTATATACTGGCGTTAGGGTATCTTAATTCGCTGCTCAGAATAGACGCTACGTTACGTTACAGTTCCTATATTGGCACCTTGACCTGGAGGGGGCCAATACTCTTTATTGTTTGGCACAGTTAATAGGTTTCAATTTTTTTTCTTTAATTCTCCTCCATATGTCAGACTATTTCCTTTTCTACCCGTTATTTAATATACGTTTCACAAAATTCCTTTATAAAATAAAATTATTTACGATATTTCAAAAATGGTTCAAATGGCTCTGAGCACTATGGGACTTAACATCTATGTTCATCAGTCCCCTAGAACTTAGAACTACTTAAACCTAACTAACCTAAGGACATCACACAACACCCAGTCATCACGAGGCTTACGATATTTAATAAACATCTTTTCTTTTCCTCTTCTCTGTACCATCCTTAGTTCAGTTTATATTTTATTACATATCGTCCCTACAGTGAGCTTACTGATTGTTTAAGTCCAATCTCCAAACCGCATTGTTAGTGCGTAACCGTCGCGCAGCAATAAAGCCAGTCAGTATGTCCGTGCAGCATCGTGGCGTCGTGTGCCTCTTTTTCCGCCGGAGTCGCAACAGAGGAGCCATATAAGTTTACGTCTACTAGCTCGTACACTACGACGAACCCCAAATCGCTGCAGAGCTTCGTGCAGTCGACACCATGATGTATAGCTATCGAGGACGAGGTAAATTTGTTACCTTTTTACTTTCATCACTTCACTTCTATAGCCATGTCCTCCGCTGCTGAACCGCAATAGAAGGTTTATCCTTATTTTATGCTTGTCGTAGACTCACTCTTGTTCATGGTAATAAACCATTTTTATCACTCTTTGAACTTCACAAAGTTCAAATATGCACACGTCAAAAATGTTTTGAATCACCTCGGTTCCGAGAGTTCCAGAACCTGTACAGAAAATTGGAACAGAGATCAAGATATACATCATTTCCACCCTCATTCTTGCTCATGAAAACCACACATTGCATGTTGTACCACCATACAGCGAGACCAGACGTGCTGGTCCAGATTGCTGTACACACCGTTACCTCTAATACCCAGTAGCACGTCCTCTTGCAGTCATGCATGCCTGTATTCGTCGTGGCATACTATCCACAAGTTCATCAAGGCATTATTGGTCCAGATTGTCCCACTCCTCAACAGCGATTCGGCGAAGATGCCTCAGAGTGGGCACACGTCGTCCATAAACAGCCGTTTCAATCGATCCCTGATATGTTCGATAGGGTTCATATCTGGAGAACATGCTGGCCATTCTAGTCGAGCGATGTCGTTATCCTGAAGGAAGTCATTCACAATATGTGCACGATGGGGGTGCGAATTGTCACCCATGAAGTCGAATGCTTCGCCAATATGCTGCCTACGTGGTTGCACTGCCGTTCGGAGGTTGGCATTCACGTATCGTACAGCCGTTACGGCAATTGCCTTGACCACCGGCGGCGTACATTGGCCCCACATAATGCCACACCAAAACAGCAGGGAATCCCACCTTGCTGCACTAGCTGGACAGTGTGTCTAAGGCGTTCGTCCTGACCGGGTTGCTTCCAAACACGTCTCCGACGAATGTCTGGTTGAAGGCATTAGAGAAACTCATCGGTAGAGAGAACGTGATGCCAATCCTTAGCGGTCCACTAATCATGTTGGCCGGCCGATGTGGCCGAGCGGTTCTAGGCGCTTCAGTCTGGAACCGTGCGACCGCTACGGTCGCAGGTTCGAATCCTGCCTCGGGCATGGATGTGTGTGATGTCCTTAGGTTAGTTAGGGTTAAGTAGTTCTAAGTTCTAGGGGACTGATGACCTCAGATGTTAAGTCCCATAGTGCTCAGAGCCATTTGAACTAATCATGTTGTTTGGCCCATCTGTACCGTTCTGCACGGTGTCATGGAAGCAAAGATGGACATCGCTATGGACGTTGGGAGAGAAGCTGTGCATCATGCAGCCTATTGCGCACAGTTTTATTCGTAACACGACGTCCTGTGTCTGCACTAAAAGCATTTTTCAACATACTGCCGTTGCTGTCAGCGTTCCTCTGAGCCATAATCCGTAGGTAGCAGTCATGAACTGCAGTAGTAGCCCTTGGACGGCCTGAGCGAGGCATGTCATCCATAGTTTCTGTCTCTCTGTATCTTCTCCATGCTCGAACAACATCGCTTTGGTTCACTCTGAGATGTCTTTACACTTCCCTTGTTGAGAGCTGTTCCTGGCACAAAGTAGCAATACGCACGCGATCGAACCGCGGTATTGACCGTCTAGGCATTGTTGAACTACAGCCAACACGAGCCGTGTACCTCAATCCTGTGGAATGACTGGAACTGATCGGCTGTCGGACCCCCTCCGTCTAATAGACGCTCCTCATGCATGGTTATTTACAGCTTTGGCTGGGTTTAGAGACATCTCTGAACCGTCAAAGGGACTGTGTTTGTAGTAAAATATCCAGTCAACGTATATCTTTGGGAGTTCTGGGAATCGGGGTGACGGAAAACTTTTTTTTTTTTGATATGTGTATCTTGCATCATTATAGTCTAGTTTGCTTCGCATAATACGCGTAAAATAGTACATAGAATTATAAGGTTATGTAAAAGGATCATATGTTTTACATTAGCAGTTAACCACATTTATCTTAACGTTCTTGAACGGACACGTTAAGTTTTCTGCGGTTTTGAAATGGAGGAAAATTAGTCTTATTGTCGTTTACTTGCATATCCTCCCTGAAAAGGAAACAAATAATTTATCACCCTTTCGCCTTCCAATAAGACAGGACACTACAACAGTCAGCAACACAAATACACTCAGCAAAAATTCTACAGGAACCAGATCTACTATCTACAGTTAACTGTGGCATTTGAGCGAAGGAAAGATATGGGATTTTATGTGCAATCTTCGTCTGAAATTCATCAGATCATAGTCAAACAAGCATTTCGCTTTATCTATTGTTATCTACATGTATTTGCGTTAACTGCTTGACAATTCTTCTTTAAGTGTATAGTCTGCTAGCTTAAGAAGCTCCATCGTATATGTTTCCATTCGTCCCCTCGTACCTTGGTGCACACAAAGCTACTCCATTTCCGCCTTGCAACCCCCATGTTACTGCTTTCGCTGGAGTTAGTGTTTTAATTCTTGTGCTTACCAAATATTGGATCAGTAATTATATTCAAATACCATGTAAAGTTTTGATTGTGTTGTATACAATTGTTACTGTCACTTCCTGTACATTTCCAGAGAACAATTTTCCAGGGGTTGGCGTTTTCGCTCGTACAATTAGCCGTTTAAAACGTTGTTTAATACCCACGCCGTACGTCAAGTGCCTCATAGTGAATTAGCTTTTAACGCAATTGTTGTGGTATTAGAAGTTTTTTCTTATCGCATAGATTCATTTACGTACTTTACTCTCTAAAAAACTCACCCATTCCACACACAAAAAGGGTAGTTATACATTTATACACACAACATTTGCAATATGGTGGGGCCCCTCTTCAAAGGTACATACCACCCTAATATTCCTCTATTTAGTTGGGACATGGCATTGCATCATTTCCTAGGACATATTCTGATCAATAATTAAACTTCGAATTATGGAACTGGGCGTGCGTCAGCTCGCATCACATACATGCTTTAATCACTTACTCATATTGGCGCAGTATGTGGGAGTACTCTCATTTTAATTTACTTTCACGTTCGGCAGAGTTCAATTCTCAAAGTAGACTCATCTTCTAAACTTTGTTAATGAGCAACCGTGTTTTGTTTTTAATATGACCATAAATATCTTTATTCTAGTTCCCCTCGACTTACCTGCCGCTTGTTTTACTTATGCCTGAGGCATTGCGTAAACGACTTCGCATGTAACTTTCCGTTATCTAATGCTCACCATGAATAAACTAGTAGTTGTTCTTTTAATACATATTACCAGATTTTCAGTTCTTTTCCATATAGTTTGTAGTTTTGTTAAAATATACTTTAAATAGCTCAAATTTTTAACTCGTAGTACATAGTGTAAATACTAGTGTAAATCCTAGATAGGTTCAGTATTTGTTGAATTTATTTCCCTTCCATTCTTCTACAGATGTTCGTTCATTCGCTTATCCTTTCATGTGGTAGCGTTTACTTTATTTTAGGCGTATACTTTTTTCACATGCCTGTTCCTTGTAAGCACTCCTTCTGAATAACTTTAATCTTATTATATAAAGATATACTTCTTTTAAAACATTTTGTAAATATGTGGGTGCCGCCGCTCCTCTCCTCGGTCTGCGACTGGGAGCTTATTGCGACCGTCTTCTCTTTCCCTGTGGTGATGACGGAGAAAGTTTGTCGCTTTGCGTTACCACTACTGTATGCACAGTATGATCATTGTTTCTCCAATTTGTATTCTGCCCAGATCCCGAATCAGTTTACCATGACCTCTTCCTCTCTCCTCTGCGTATTCCCTGTTTCCTTGTCTGTAACCATCGTTATTTATGTTAGGGTTTCACCTGATGTCGGTATGTCCTGGCCAATTTCCATATTGATTTTTATTGTCTAATGACGGTGGACCTTGAAATCTGGTACGTGGACCTCTTTGTTCCATAGGTACTGGCTTACGGTAGCCTTTCTCTCAGATCCCGCCTTTGGTACCCGTAATTTCCTGTATTACCATAGCTCTTATTTTTGTCACTTTGCTGGTTGTTTCCACTGTTATTGTTATAATGGTTTCCATTACGATGTATGAGGCTGTATATTCCTGTTCTCAGCTGGAGTTGAGTCTCTCCATAATGAGATCGATTGAGTCGAGAATAGAAAAGTATTCGAGATCGTTCTCTGGAATCGTCGTCAAGCTTTTCTTGAAATGTGCCGGCAACCGACTCTAGAGTATGTTTAAGACGTCAGCAGATGAGATTGGATTCGTCCAGTCACGAGTCTTACTAAGATATTTTTCAAAATATCGACGCAGTTTTCCCTGTTCACTGTTAAGGGGCTGAGGATTGAAAACCTCACGACGCAGCCTCTCTTGCGCAGCGACTGATCAGTATACGTCAAGAAACGCTTTCTCATATTATTCGTACGTGTGGCAACGCTCAGTCATGTCGGTAGCCCAAAGCAAAGCGTCACCTTGGGTAGAGTCTACTACGAATCGGATCTCTTGTGCTTCAGTCCAGTTGCGTGGCAGCACATTCCGGATTGCCCTTATGAATACGAAAGGGTTTATTTTCTTCCCCTCCGTGGAAAATAATGGAAATTGCCTCTACTTAATTAGGCCTTCACCTGCTAGAACAGATGACAGACAAGGTGCTGTGCTCACAGGCAGTGGCACCGTCTACAGCTGCACACGATTGTACACAGCATTGACGGAGCGGAGCTGTCATTAGTATTGGTTGTTGCACATTATATACCATTTCTTCACAGTAAAGTACAGTCGCATGTGAATGCTTGTAAGCATTCCGGCTTCCAGAAGTATCCATTCAGCTTTGATTGTTGGTTGCGGTCGGCTCCTTTGAGTTACTGCTACCATTCACGATTCCTCTACGTATTCGCTCTTCTGCTGCTTTAATTTCTCAGTCGATTTTAGCAATTCCTTTGCTTACTTACTGTGTCATTACTTCTTCCACGATATTTAAATGTTTTATGCTTTTGTACGAACTTTTGTGGAAGCTTAATGTCGCTTTCTAATAATCTAACCTTGGCTCATTCAATTAGTTTCCGCATATCCTTGTTCATACTTTCTTAGTATTTTTGACGTATTCGTGACCTAGTTGAAAGTGTTCCAACACTGCTGATAGTGTTTATTCTTCACCCGGTAAACCTTTGTTAAGTGGACTGCAATTCCGTGACTCTCCCATGCGTAACCTCCACGGCTTCTGTAATTTCGGTCTGCGCCGTTTTTAAATTACTCTGAACTTCGCTTATAATGTTAAGGCTGTCCTCCGTTTCCTTTTAATCTTGAATTTTGTGTGAGAAATTCTGATCTAACATATTTAAGTCGGTAGACAAGTCTGCGCGTAAGTTTCTTGCCAAGTCTCTGGGCAGGTCGTCGCGTAACTTTGCGCTGAAATTGTCAAACTTCTCAGTTAAGTCATTGTACAAGTCTGTGCGTAAATAGCACATGTCGTATTTAGCTCACACAGAGCTTTTAATGTTACTTGCTTCCGGATATTGATGTCGCGTTAGCGCCTTGTGTATCTTTCATAACTGGTTCGCTCGTGATCGGGTTTTGTTGATGTAACGTCGAGCAAGTAGATTTTTCGGAATCAACGCTAGCGCGTCTTCCTCTTTTCTCCTGGTAAAAATGCTGCCTGAGATCGGTTGTGAGTTGATTTAATCTACTGTGAATAATGTTACGTCATTCACCAGTACGTTTTCTGCCCCTGTATGACTTGGGTTTAAAGAAGATTCATGACTTTTCCGCTGATATCGGATACCTTATGATTCAATAGCATTTGGCGTCTGGCTATGTGCAGTGACATTTTCTACATCTAAATTTCCTTCATTGTTCTGAACAACAACTTTACTGACTGGTTCCATATTGACAAATTAAAATGGTAATCTTCATTAGAATATATTACGAGGCTTTTCAAAACTGTATGTGCAATTTACACTGTGTCTAATTGGTGGCTAATTGTTGCCTGCGTTATGGTTTACGTAATACTGAGGCAATTTTTGAGATCAATAATAGTACTGATGATAAAAACCACCGTTTCACAATTTCTAGGACAGAGCAGAATCTGGGTTTCGTACAGATAGAGACGCTAACAAGCGTAATCATCTCAGCTTGATAATTGTATGGTTCCTACCTGTGTTGCAAAATTGTTGTCTGCATATTTTTCGTAGAGTACTTCCAGTATATTATTAGGATAATTTTCTTCTGTACTTTTTTCTACATCCTCCCTTTTGCTGCTCGTCTCATTCCACAATATTTGCAAACGTGAAACAGAGAAACAGAGTACATTTACTACGTTTATAATGTAAGCATTATTGCACTTTTATCTACTCACCTATATGTTTGTTCATCACTGTCCGGTCACTAGTATCTAGCTGAAATTGGATGACGTGATTTAGTTATTTTTAAGATTTGTATACATAATGTTAAGTGGATGGGCTAATATCTATTAGGAACATTACGTATGTAGGCTGTGGACAGTTGGGAATATGGGTCTCACGGGAAGCGTGCAAGGGATAAGTCCCTGCAGTCGCGCTATTCATCTGTGTCCTCAATGGCTAAGATGCTGTCTGCTTTCGGCTGCTGTGAGTTGAGGACGTCCGCTGCGTCCCGCCGTGCGTGACTGCGAGCGCTTGTTTGGGTTTACTTTCTCGCGGCGCAAGTTGTTGTTGTTCCAACTGTGGCACAAACATGGTGCCACGATACGATCAGAATTACCTTCCAGCCAGATCACGCCCGTCCTCGAGCCTACGAAATAGAACAGTTCATAAGCGACGATATGCGTTTAGATCCGGCTACTGTCGTCGGAATACATTTTCCTACAACGGCGAGCGTGATTTATGGTAGAATTATCAGTGCAGAAGTCTGCGCGACAGTGGTGTCTAAATACGCGAAGTCACTCATATTTAAACCTTCTGACGGGCATATCGGTGCAGTGACGGTGGACCATGCAGTTATGGGACTGAGGACTGTAAGGGTTTATGAGCTCCCTTCGAGGTCCCAGAGGAAGTTGTCAAGGACGCCTTCCGACCATATGGCAATGTCATCAGCCACGTTGCAGGAAAGTGGCAAACTTTTTCGACGTATAAGGTCTACGATGGTGTGCGCCACATACAACTTCAGCTCAAGAAACATGTGCCGTCCTATTTGAACATGGGTGGCTGTCATGCAATCATAATGTACGACGGTCAACCGCCTACCTGTTCTGGATGTGGGCAGGAAGGCCATGTTCGATCGGGCTGTTTACGACGTAGAATTACGCAAACACCAGTGGGAGACTCCGTTTCGCCAACGGGGACGACAATCCTGCCCCTCACGTACGCTCAGACGACGATGCGCACCATAGATGAGGATGTAACGGGCGGTCGGGCACATCCATCGACGTTAGAATGACCAAGGGAGGAACAGGAAGGAACCCCGATGCCAACCCAGATGTCGCTCACTCCACAGCAACAACAGCAGCAGCAACAGTCCCACGGAATCCAGACGCAACATAACATTTGGGACGCTATGGAGGTGGACGCGAACATTGTCCCGACCGTGGCTTTCCTATCGGAATGTGATACGACGCTGGATTGCCTCCTACATTTGGATACGGATGTCCACGTTCGAAAGCAACGTTCACCTCGACGAGGCAAGCGACGTCGGCGGACCCCTTCTGACGATTGGCCGGTCAAGAAGGTGACATCTCGTTTGACGGCATGGATGCTGCACCTGCTGAGGATCTAAGTGGTGTAGACTATTCGCTTGACCATAGCACGAGTGCCCAGTTACTTCTTGCACCACAGATGCAGTAGGTCGAGTCGATGAATGGCGCTCCGTCCACCTCTTCCAAAAAAGACGTGGGTAAAAGAGATGTAGGTGCCTATCAGCTACACAGCATCGTGTTGCACCCACAGTGGTCGGACGATGTTGAGGAACTACCTGGAGAGGGCACGGGCGACAGGGAAGGGGGTGGCATTGGGGATGCCACTCCTAGCGTGAAAGACTCATAATTTGTAACGTGTTCGGTGGGTCCGGCATCTCTTGCAGTTATCTTCGATTTCCATGGCGTCTACCCTAGGTGACGAGGCTAGGCAGTACACCTTTCGCCTTGCCACAATCAATATCAATGCGATAAGTTCACCACACATAATGACAATGCTACAGCGCATGCTCGATGCTGCCGACATCGATGTGGCCCTTTTACAATAAGTGTGTGTCGTTCGTTTCCCTGACTTCTACGGAAATACCGCCTACATCTCCACGCCTCTTCTACCGATTGTGGTGTAGCTGTCCTGCTACAGGATGGGTTGGTGGCTACGGGCGTACTGTACCTACCGAGTGCAAGAGCCATGGCCGTAACTGTCAACGGTGTACGATTCATCAATGTATATGCCCCTTCAGGATCAAGGAGACGGAGAGATCGGGCCTGCTTTTTTTCGGAAGATATTACGCGTCTGTGTATGGGCCGCATAGACGATATGGTGATCAGAGGAGAATTTAACTGTACTTTATCTCCATCTGATCAGCAGCCACATCACGTGCTGCGTGCGGTATTGGAAACGCTAGTGCGTAATCTCCACCTTCTCATCACGTGGCGCCACATCCATGGCCCAGCTCCTGGTTACACCCATTATACAAGTCATTCATCAAGTCGGTTAGACAGGATTTACGTCACAAGCACCCTTTCGACGGCGACGAGAGGAGCAGAGCTCTGGCCCACTGCGTTCACCGACCACACAGCCTATATTTGCACTGTTTCCCCCCAACCTACACGTGTGTGGCGCAGTAGGCCCCTTCTGAAAACCGAACGTCGCCCATCTGGACCAGCCGGCATGTAAAAGTGCTACCGAAGAGTTGTGGAACGCGTCCTTACAGCTTCGTGGTCGTTACCGATCGACCCTCAGTTGGTGGATTGAATGTGCGAAGCCTGCTGTTAGGTGCACGTCCATGGCTTACGGCCGGGAAGCGGCGGCATGGAGGAGGAGCACGGAAACTTTTATTACATCGTCCTACGGGAATGTCTTGCTATTGATCCCTCACCTGACAGGCAGATCATTGCCAATCGCGCGAAAGCGCAGCTCGTCCCCTTAGCACGGCATTTACAGGGCGCTGTTATACGGTCGCGTGCTCCAGACAAGATACAGTCAGAAAGGCCATCTATGCACCACATGCTCGTAGAGCGCAGGAGGCGCCGTAGAGCGCGGGTAACCCACATGATAATGGACAACGTTCGACACGTAATAGAACAAGCAGATATAGCAGAAGCCTCCTATGGGCATTATGCTCACCTTTATTCAGCAGTGCTCCCTGATATGGCGATAGTAGACACCGTTTCTGCACGTGTCCACGGTACAGTTCCACTAGACATAGTACCGACATTACTGGGAGATGTGACAGAAGAGGGAATTCTTGACACCATTGGTAAAGGTACTCCCCATAAATCACCAGGAATCGAAGAACTACCATTAGAGTTCTATCGAGCTTTTAAACAACTGTTGGTAGCGTGTTGGGTTGAAATTTGTCAGGAATTGATATACCCAGGTATACCGTTGCCTGCACCGTTCTTGGAAGGACTGATTGCACCCATCCATAAGCCGTAGTGACGGAATTATGTCCGCGATTATCGTCCCTTAACGTTATTGAACAGCGACTTCAAGATCTTTTCTAGGCTGTTATCAGAACATATTCGCGGCACAGTATTGCACATCCTGTCGAGCGATGAGACGTCCTTAGGGGGGGGGGGGGACCCAACAACGTCATAACTGCGTTTTGTCGTTACAGAGATCTCATCTCCCTTGCACAGGTGAGACGTTTGCCGGCAGCCCTGGCGTCTATCGACTTCACCCAGGCTTTTGACCGTGTGGGCCACACTTTCCTCACGGCCGTTCTACGGCGCATGGAATACCCCGACCCCTTTATCACAGTGCTGACACGCATCCGCAAGGTGCTACTTCTCGGGTTCTTGTTAATGGAAGAATGACGGCAGCCACGCCGATCCGCAGATCAGTACGACAGGGATGTCCATTGCCTACATTGTTATTTGCATTGGCCTTAGAACCTTGGTTGTGTGGTCTCCGAGACAGGCTAACTGGTTTGGCGGCTCCATCTATCGCTGCACAGCATATCCGGATGATTTCATGATCGTCATACGTGGAGCTGCCGATATGGCGGCGGCTTTGGACTGGATTACAACCTACGGTACAGCTTCTGGTAGTCAAATCAACGTTGACAAATCCGTCGCCTTGAGCATCGGGATTTGACTACCGCAGGAACAAATTGCCCCCATACGCCTCAGTGATACTGCCGGCTGCTTGGGCTTAGATTTCATGAGCGACATGCGATGCCGCTCAATTATCGACGCCTTCTAAACGAAATTCGGTCCCTCAACATCGTTCAGCGGGCGCATTATAATAATGTATACCCTGCGTCCCGCATGCCGTATGTCGCCCAAACGCTCCCCATTCCGACACCCTTGGTGCGTGGGGTGGTTGTGCCGTCTAGGGCGCCTTTTCACGGTTTGCGCGGCTGCCCCCTTCGGAGGTTCGAGTCTTCCCTCGGGCAAGGGTGTGTGTGTGTTGTCCTTAACATAAGATAGTTTACGTTAGATTACGTAATGTAGTGTGTAAGCCTAGGGGCCGATGACTTCAGCAGTTTGATCCCACAAGATCTTACCACAACAAATTTATTCCCCACCTGCTTGCTATTTCCCTCATGGGCTCCATTATTCATCCAACGTTGGAGCAGCCAATGATCAACAAACCTGTACCCTGTGCATGTCCGGATGTGGCAGGATATTCGCTCACTAGGACAACAGACGTGTTTCGAAAACCGGACAGCACCTTGTACCTGTTGCTAAACTGTAAGGAGTCAGCTGTACGAACAGTTTCTAAATTCCCCTTCCCCAAAGAGAGATGCACAGCCACCACAGCTGACTGCTAACCCTCGACTGAGGACAAATAGGTAGAATGTGGCCCATTTGTAGACCGTATCGAGATGGCGAGTGGTTTCTGGTGTCATCAAAGTTATCGTAGTAGCTTTCGCCACTGATGACCCCAAATCAGTGTAGTTTAGCTCAGTTTCCAGTATCAAACGTCCCCTTAGAAAAATTAATGAATTACTGTGCTGATAAACCTCTTACATTATTTGATTTTCAAAGAGCTGAGCAGAACTGAACGTACTCAGACAATTCGCTCTTTACCTATTCTGATCAACACTAAACTGACACACAATATATTTAGCGCAACGCAATCTGACTTTTAATAATCCCTGCAAAAGAATGGCCCTAACTAACATTAGCCTATACCTTTCACAAATCAATTACCTCACACAAAATCTTCGTTACTCGAACTACTGCAATACAGCGAGCGCCGATACTGCCAGCTAAATAAAAGATTCAAACTACTGAAGGCATTAACTACTGATAGGCATAGTTAGCAAATGACAGATTTTGATAAAGAACAAACAATGTATTTACCTTAACAGTGTTCAAAAGTCATAATATATATACAAGTTCATGACATCCAGTCTTACAAATTCAGTGTCTCTGATGGACACACGTCCAGATCATCTGCTCTCAAAACTCTGCCATCTCTCTCCCCACATCCACCACTGCTGGCGGCTCACCTCCAACTGTGCAACGCAACGCGCTGTTCGCATCCAACTGCCCGACACTACAATAGTGAATATTACAACAATGCTAACCAGCCAGAGACTGCACACAGCACAGCCAGTGATTTTCATACAGAGCGCTATGTGGCGTTACCAACATTAAAACCTAAACAGCCTACTTACATAGCCCCCATGCTCGCCACAAAAAATTTTACAAATTGTTTTTGGCCAGTGTCCCATACAGATTTGAAAAAAAAATTCATATTTACAATAACAAAGAAATCAAATGCACACACTTATTGGTACAATGTTGATCAAAAGCTAAAATTTTCTCACAGTCCATAAAGACAGTCCTGATCGTTCATCACAGTAAAATTGCAGTGTTTTTCTCAAAGTCTGAGCAGTAAAGAAAATGCACATGCAAGTAGTGGATTTCCATGCAGTCTTGAAGAAGTAGTGTTGTCCTTCCAACGGAAACACAGTGCTGACTCTTGACATGCAGACAGGTAATAGGCCAAAACAGAGCAAACCCACAGCAGAGTCAGTCGAAGTTGAAGGATATTGGTAGGTAGGTCATCACAGAGCAGACCACTGTAGCCCCGTTATAGATAACGGTATTGGTGGGCCACCAGAGGTGCAGACCCACTGCAGTCCTTGTAGAAATAACGGTATTGGTGGGCCATCAAAGATGCACATCCACTGTAGTCCTTGTAGAGACGGCGAGCAGCCATCTGTCGTGACTGTGCAGATGCACAGTCATCATCGAAGAGCGTTGCGGACAATATAGCAAGTCCATAAACCACCAACTGTGCACTCAAAAAGTTTTTGGAACTGTCCTTAGAACCAACAATGCTGTTAAACAGTTCCTTGCTGAATTATTAACACACGTGCAAACACTAACAGTCCCAACTTGTCACATATTGTGCATATACTATGACCAACACAAATGTGTGCACTGAAATGAATGCTCACAAGTTACTTAATTTGATGAATGGGTGTCAAATACAATTTTAAATTTACGACATGAGAATACAATTACAAAGGTACAAAATACATCAGTAAAGAACATAACAATAAACGTAACATTTGTGGTAATATGAGCTTTACAAAAGAATCGAAGTAACATATATATCAGTGTTACTGGAATTATGACGTAAGTAAATACATAAAAGGTCAGAATAACTTTCAAAACATCAACTTCACACGTGAGCATTAAAACAAAACAGAATAAATTATCTCTAAACATCTTTACTAAGTAAATAACATATTATAAATGCAAATTATATTTGAGGATAATAGTATTCCTCATCATAGTGAATGTAGCTGAGTATTAGAAAAACATAAGTCTTATCAGATAAACACATGAAGACTGGAAGAACACAAATACACAAGGTACACAGACACATAGTGGAATAACACAAAAGGACAGGACAGGGCTTGTTTTCTGTGTGACATTTGGTACTGCAGTCCAACCCAAAACTTAATTTCATAGATGTTTCCTCTTATTTCAACATTTGCTCCCGCAAAAAAAATCCTATCTAACCCTGTTGTCTCTAAACCCTACTGTTTTGTTCGTCTCCTGTTCCAAAATAAATATTTCTCATTGTACAATAGTCATTTTTGCCCAAATCTTTTTCATATAACTTCTCAATGCATTCTTCCCCTATTCATCTCTGTTAGTTTCTTATATTGTCTACCCCCTCTTAAGCTAACTTAAATCTACTGACCTCAGACTTATATACTAAGGGATGAGGCAATGCAGCAACACACAACAAATAAACACAAACAGGAATGACAAAAAAATGCAAATTGGCAAAGCAAGCAGCAGTATATCCAAATTAGCAGAGCAAATGCAACATAACAACTGATATAAGGCAATGTGCAGCAAACAAGAAAAATAAATCAGTAGTAAAACTGGCTTAACAGATTAATACAAAGCGAAATTCAGTAGCACTATGCCTGGCAAAGAGCAACAACAAATGCTATAACTTATACCTAAACATGACAAAGCTCAAGCAGAAAAAATATTACAGTAAAGGTAGGAAATGTCTAATACCTGTGTCAGATCTGAACACTAGAGTGATGCATCACCTTGACTTACTCTACCGAACAAGTACACAGTCATTGACAAAAATTATGTATGCAATTCCTGTGAAGGGAAATGTCTTTTTGTGCTCCTCGTTTTTTTGGAAATAGTTCATAAAATTATTATTTACTGGATCTGTAAGCATAAAATATCTATATTAGTACATCTATTAAATTTTATTTTAACCAATGCTGCAGTTCAGCTAGAAACTAGATATTAAACAAAATGAGCAATCTCTCAACTGGAAAGACAATAGATGTAAAATGTTTCTCATAATTTCATTAGGCATTTTAGTAAATATCATAAATTAAGAGCTCCACAGTGTAATCACGTGTTTTCAAGTTCGAGCGTGTCGTATTTGCGATGTTTTCTACAAAGAAATGTCAATGGCGAGGATAATGGCCTCTTTTTTTCTCCACCTAATGGCTTTTTCTCCAGGCAGATGGTGCAGCTGGGCGCCACAACGCATTACGTGAAAGTCACTTAACTTTCTTACCGAAATATTTACAACAGCAGTGACAGTCTCATATAAAAAATTTCACAGGTTGAGAATTTGCGTTACAAATGTGTAGAAATAAGATCCTATAAATATAACAGTGTCCAAAAAATTTTCGGTGGCATTGTGAATCATTCACGCATGTACACACATTTGATAACTCTTAAAGTACGATTCTTGGTTTCCAACATCTTTTTTCACATATCATAGACCCTAACCACTACTCACTATTCCTTACCTTATTACACATATACATATTCGTCGACAGTTCTTCAATATTTCATCATAATATATATGTAGCATAATCAAATTCCTCATATAGCATCAGCTTATTGATCATAAACATACTTCAACAGCATAATACACATCGTCGTCGTAATAATAACGTCATAACACCTCAGTCAAATCTCAAAAACGTCGTAGCTTTCTGCAATAATTTCAAAACCTAAAAAAAATCTCTGCTCATTTAAATAGTGTCATATACCGCAAACGTACTTTAAAAATCATGATCTCATACCAAATACATCATACAAAGCTCTCATAGTATCACAATGGTTCTGAAAAAATATGAACAGCTCACAAAGAACAGACAAAATACAATTTCATAAATGTGAATTTATCCAACTTCGTAATTCCGTAAACATCTGTCACTGATGTAGTAAAATAAATGTTCGTCTCTCTCAGTTAAATGATCAGATAGCTGTGTAATTTATGTATTAGAGAAATATGGTACCGATGTGTAATACCTTATTAGCTGGGGCTCCTTGTGCTTGCCACACACATGGTACATAAAGTAAGCGTGTACCCCCCTGAGGATTAAAGTAATTATACCCTCAGGAGTTACAGATTACAGCAATGGAATGAAATGTATCACGGAAAACCTTTGTATCATTGTAATTCAAATTTCTTTAAACATAAATGTTTTAAGTACAAAATCAATCACTCAAATACGTTTACTGTAGCGCTAAACTGCGCGTCTTGTTGTAAGACAATCTCTGTCATTGCTTAAGTGCAAAATATGTGCCAAGTGTCGTAATTAACTTCGTCCGTAAGCAAAGTTTTGTAGAAGTCAATGTACTTACCTCGCAATAAACAAAGTGAATTGCTATGCTTATAGATATCGTAGTTGTTACGCTTATTGCCGTGATGAAGTAAGTACTGTACTGTAACATATTGTTGTGCTACAGAAAAGGTTGTCTCATTGTAGCTATACCACAAAAGTTACTACTAAAACATGTTTTCCTTTCCAGGAGAAATCAGAAAAACTGTGCAGATATAAAACAGATACACCGCAAAGCAACAATGTAAATTGTGTCACACATTAGTAGCGTCGTGATATAGTCGTGTAGCTGTCAAATAAACTAACCACTGTGTCATCTAGTATCTCTCAGAAAGCACTTTAAATAATGAATGTCTTTTCAAATAAACCAAAATGTTGCATTAAGATCTCATTAGCAGTATATGTTCTAAGTATGTAAGCCTTATCGTCGTTACGTAATCGTGCAACTAACAAGCAAGAATGTACACACACAATAACACTTTGTCCTCTGCTCACTATAACAATGCATTTGTAATTCCTTGTCTAAATAAGTTCCCTAGGTTCTGGACTGGATAGTTAACTTTAAAACATAGTTGCATGTTAACAGTTTCTAAGTGTGACAAAGAGTACTAGTAACGTGAAGTGAAAAATTTTATAGCAGAGAATAAGTTAAAAAGAAGATTAGCTCGCAATAAACGGTTTTACATGTGAAATGTAGTGCAATCCTTTACTCTTCATAGTACTCAGAGTTTCAACTTGATCGCAATTATCATGCGGTATACGTCGGTAAAGAAAACAGGAATTTTTCTCAAGGTTAGCGTCTATGTTATTTTTTTCTGAGCCAGCCTGCACACGTGGCTGCCTGCGGTGCGAGTCATTGTCTGTCTCTTTGTTGGCGCGCGTCGTTATTAGGATTAGGAGACCTAACTTCTACAAATTCATCTTGCTGAGAGGGCCCTGCCATGTTTGAATCTCTCCAGTTCTGATGAAATTCAGCTCTGTCGTTACGATTATATTGTCTGTCGTCATGTCGGTAGAATCCATTGTTTCTTTCTTGCCGGTCACGTGGTGGAGAATTTCTCCCTGAATCGTAATTGCGCGCTGAACTGTTGCGTCTGAAGTTATTCTGTCTCCCTTGATAATAATTGTTTTGGTTCCCATATTGTTTGTTTCTATGGTTATCTCTGTCGTATTCATTACTACGGAAATGCGATCTTTCTCTGTAACTACTATTCTGGCAACGGTTGTCATACGGGAGGTGTCTGTTTTGGTCACGATTTACGTTGTAAGAATAGCCTTGTCGTGTCCAGTTATTATTTCTGTCATCGCGAAATTATGACGGATGTGACCTGTAATTGTTGTGCTCCTGTTTTCGCGTTCCCCGATTGTCAGTGTCAATTTCCAACTCTTGTAACAGTCCCTGAAAAGCTTCAATGTCGTCTTTGCAACGTCCTGCCAAAATAATATGTCGTAAATGTTCAGGCAATTTGATTAAGCAAATGCGGGTGAGTTCTGAGGGGCTGTATCGGTTTGAAAGATACTTATTCTTATGTAACATGTCTTCGAAATATTTGATAAGACTGGAAAATTCAGATTGTTCGAAATGTTTCATCATTATGATGCTATGTTTTACTCGGTCTTGTGTAGCTTGAGAGCAATATGCTGAGAGGAAGGCATGATAAAATTCTCCTTCACTGTGACAATCGTGAATGACCGATCGCATTCTTACAGCTGGTTCTTTCTCTAAGTAGCCACACATAAATTCTAATCTATGCTCTAATGACCAGTTGGGAGGAAAACAATGAGAGAATTGATGGAGCCATGCTTGTGGAAGAATGACGTTGCCAGAATTCTTAAATGTTTTGAATTTACGTGTAGTAATGAACAGCTTATAGTCAAAATCATCATGTCGGCGAGTCGCATATCGGTCATCGTTAGGTCGTGTCGGCCGTTCCATCTCAAAATTCGGTGCACATTGCCAATTTCTTTCATAACTTCCGAAATGCCCTGTGTTATTATTTTGTGGTTGTTCCGTATTTCTGTGTCCCTCTTCCCGTATTGGGGCGCGAGTATCCTCTGAAATATGTAATTTTGTATTACCTGTGTCCACTGATCTTGTACTTCCCGGATTTGTCTTTATTACTGTGTATTGATTTGAATTTGATTTTGTTTGAATTTTCTAATTTGTTCATACTCTTCTGTGTCAGTGAAGGCCATGGGTCTTGTGTCATTCAGGTCATCATCTACCTTTTTAATTAAGTTAGTGAACTGATCCGAAAGTTCAGCTACTTTCTCCGATAGTGAACTGATTTCTTCAGTGTGTTTTTCTGAACCAAGTTTCAGAGTATACATTTGTGTTGAAATCGTATCTACTGTGGCCTTTAAGTTTTCCTGAGTTTTTGGATGTTGCGTAACCGAATCGGTAGATGCAACTGAGTCAATTTTAGCTTGCAAGGTGTCGTGATTTTCATGAACAATAGTTTGCAGTTCTTATATGGCTGCTTCGTGATTTTGTAATGCATTTTCATGACGCGAAAAAATAGGTTGAAAATGCTCACAAATTTGCGTTTTTACGTCATTACAGACTTTTCGACATTTATATTCGATTTTAAGTAACTCTGCAGTTAAATCTTCACGTGTTTGTTCAAGCGTTTGTTCCATTGAGTCTAACTTTTGAAGCTGTTGCTGTGTTTCTCTGGTGTTGTTCCATTGTATCTAACTTTTGAAGATTATGTTCCATTGTGTCTAACTTTTGCTGTGTTTGTCTCTGATTTTGTTTCATTTGCTGCATTAATTGAAATAATAATGTACTAGTGTCTGGAATCTGTTTCTCTATGCTTTTTGGCAATGCATTTTCACCGGCAACATTCACGTATTGACAAGTAGAGAATGTGTCTTGACTCATTTGAGAAAACGGTGAGGACCCAAAACCTGAATCTGCAGTATTTGCAAGATTGTGTCCTGTCATTTCGGATTCCTGAGGCGAGCTGTTGCCGACCGATCGATCGATAATGCTTCCCTGTTACCTAATTGTTTCACTGTCTACATGATTATTTGCCACCCGCTTCATTTCCCTATGCACAATTACCAAATTACAATGTTGAACATTAGTTAATTCATTACACAGTGCCGCTAACACTCTGCTTTCGTCTTCACTGTCATTTCTCACTATACTTTGGAGCCTATTATTACGTTTTTCACCTGTCATAATTGTCACAATATTTCACACGATGACACGGAAAAGCACATTTTGAAGAGCAAAAATAAGAAAACACACTAACATAGCACTGAAAATAATATCTAGTTAATCGCAAGACGCAGCTGCGAAATACTTGGTGCAAATCTACATGCATGCCACAATTGTTTTACTGTACAACAATGAAAGACTGCAACTACAGAGGAGATTGTCTCTACAATTACGCGCTAGCAGTAAACAATAGCTACACTAATTACACAAACTACAAGAAAAAATCAGTAGATTCCAGTGAGGTATCCTTGGCTAAGAGTCGACATATGAAACATCCCTTTAGAAAAATTATAAATGACTGTGCTTAAACTGACACACAATATTTTTAGCGCAACGCAGTCTGACTTTTAATAATCCCTACAAAAGAATGGCCCTGACTAACAATAACCTATACCTTTCATGAATCACTTACCTCACAAAAATCTTCGTTACTCAAAGTACTGCAATACAGCGAGCGCCAATACTGCCAGCTAAATGTAAGATTCGAACTACTGAAGGCACTAACTACTGATAGGCATAGTTAGCAAATGAAAGATTTTGATAAAGAACAAACAATGTATTTAACTTAATAGTGTTCAAAAGTCATTATATATATATATATATATATATATATATATATATATATATATATATATATATATCAGTTCATGACATCCAGTCTTACAAATTTAGTGTCTCTGATGGACAGACGTCCAGATCATCTGCTCTCAAAACTCCGCCATCTCACTCCCCACATCCATCACTGCTGGCGGCTCACCTCCAACTGCGCAACGCTACGCGCTGTTCACATCCAACTGCCCAACACTACAATAGCGAATATTACAACAATGCTAACCAGCCACAGACTGCACACAACATAGCCAGTGATTTTCATACAGAGCGCTACGTGGCGTTACCAACATAAAAACCTAAAGTGCCTACTTACACCAGAAGCCTATAAAACTCGTTAATGCCACTTCCAGCTATTTCCAGACAGCAGATCAATTTGTAACCGTACACAACACGCAATCCCTCATTATTTCACTTAACGTAAAACTATATAAAATCTTTGGGAAAGAGTATTGGTCAGGAAAATGAAAGATTAACGAGGTAACTACAAACAAGACGCAACAAGATATTAAACAGTCGGCTATGGCGCTGTAGATGGCATAAATGTACTTTACTAAAATTATGAAACAAACATTTAAATAATAGTTTAAATTATACTACTAAAATGTAACTAGAAAGGTTCACACTTCACTGATCGTCTTGAAGTACCCCAAATCTTACAACAAAGTCGATAACAAAGCAATAACATACGAATGAACTGTGTAGTTGAGTTTTTCTCATAAGAACGAAACGAAACTGCTGAACGAAACGATAAAAAGATATGTTTTGCTGCTGTTGCTCCAAGTGGGATCCCGTAGCATCGACACATGTGTTTATTAAATGATATTACACGATTCATGTGTCTGATCTTTGATTATAGATATTGACATAGGGTACTAAGTTGCACTTTATCAGTTACTCAGTACACACTTTTTCGTTATAAAAAAATATGTTTGTTCGTGCCTATTACTGAAAGAGTTGACAGAATTTAATGATTCTCGATGCATCTGATAAAGAGTGCAGGCAGAACAATCACATATCTTCAGGAGCTGATGCTGGGCTAGTGCAGACGTCATACCACTTACTCAATGTCCACGGGTGGAGCTGCAGTACACAGTTGTTTAGCGGGCTGATTATTGCCACAATATAGGAGCACTGATTTGACGGTATAAGTACTATGTTACTAAAATCAGGCTGATCTCAAGGGTATAGAATTTGAGACTACAGTTATAACGTAACAAGGTCCTCGATTGAATAAGGAGTAATTTTCTAACAACCACTGTAGAGTTCGTTCGCTGTATTAAACTGGAAGTGCCTCGTACATTGTAAATTATTAAGACTGTCTGCTACTACAACTCTTTTACCTTGATTCAAGACAATCGGAAGTGGTCCAGCTATTTCAATTAAACTTTTGGTGATTAAAATGTCTTGTCTTTTGCATCAATCTGGGATCAAATTATTCTTAACGTGGCTGTGTTTTCAGCTATGCCTGACACCAGTTCTAGAAGTATGGACTTTACTGCTATTTTAGTCCAAAAGATGGCTCGAAATTTACCTTCGTCAAGATTATTTAGGAGTCGAGAAAATGTTCAACTGAATAGGAAGTTGTTAAACCGTATAGGTTGACTCTTACACAGAAGGTTACGCAACCAGCCACATTTTGCAATGTTATTTATTTATTTAAACATTGCCGTTACCGGTTTGGAACCGATATATTCATCTTCAGACAGCTAGTTCACGTTTTAGAATATATTTCGTGTTTTGTTTCCCCACTTGACGAAACTTTCTTGGGGTGGCGATGCCCTACAGCCAACATAAGATGTGAGGCAACGTCTTTTTAATAGTAATTGTGCCTCACGGAAACAAAACACGAGATGTAATGCAAAACGTGACCTAGCCGTCTGAAGATGAACGTATAGTTCCGAAACCTGTAAAGGCGCTGTTTAAATAAATAAATAGCATGGTAAAAAGTGGCTGGTTACTGTAATCTTCTGTGTAAGAGCCAACGTATATTTTGCACACAGTCACGGCTTCAATATGTCAATTTCTGACAAAATAGCAGTTATGAAACCATTTGAATTCCTTATTTGGTAAATAAAATGTCTTAATCTTGGCTGAATCTACTATAGTCTGTTTGCGTTATAACTTGGCATAACAGCTTTTGCCCAACTTTCGATAAATCAGACTTTTGTGCATATACAGAGCTCAATCCATCTTTATTCCAAAAGCTCTGAGGAGAAAGTTTACTTGCGCCCATCGATGATATGGTACAACGTTAATGACTGATACATTTGATCGTAACAAAGATGCCAAACTATCAGTAAGCAGTATTTCCTCAATCCTGTCGGCGTCTAAAGTTTTCTTGCGTAAGCAACAAGGCACATAGCCTAATACGTTGACTGACGATTTAAAAGTATTTCGGATGTTTCGTTCTCGATAAGTCGACTACTTCAGTTTCGCACCATGGATCATACATGTCCATGGTATTTAGCCGATGCATTTCTCAGTATTTCGCGAGCAGAATTAAGCCTATGAGAAGGCTTCTTGGCGGTTTCATTCCAGAGATGCTATGTATTAAATCCAGTGGGTACTCTTCTTCGTTTCTCGATACTCACGCATTCCACAGTACATTTACTCAGTATATTTACTCACATGCAGAGCTACATTCTGCACAATGTTTCATCGCAAGCCTTTCCCTCAGTTTTTCAAACGTTCAAATGTGTGTGAATTCTTAAGGGACCAAACTGCTGAGATCATCGGTCCTTAGACTTACACACTACTTATAGTAACTTATGCTAAGAACAACAAGCACACCCACGCCCGAGGGAGGATTCGAACCTGCAGTGGGAGGGACCGCGTGGCTTTTTCAAGTCGTATTGCTCGATTCCTTACAAATGCATATTTCCATATGGGCAGCTGCACAGTATCTCTTGTGAGACCACTTGTCACCTTTCATATGTATACTACTGGCCATTGAAATAGCGACGCCACGAAGATGACGTGCTACAGACGCGAAATTTAACCGACAGGAAGAAGATGCTGTGATATGCAAATGATTAGTTCTTCAGAGCATTCACAAAAGGTTGGCGCCGGTGGCGGCACCTAAAACGTTCTGAGATGAGGAAAGTTTCCAACCGAATTCTCATACACAAACAACAGTTGACGGGCGTTGCCTGGTGAAACGTTGTTCTGATGCCTCGTGTAAGGAGGAGAGATGCGTACCATCACGTTTCCAACTTTGACAAAAGTCGGATTGTAGCCTACCGCGACTGCGGTTTATCGTATCGCGACATTGCTGCTCGCGTTGGTCGAGATTCAATGACTGTTAGGAGAATATGGAATCGGTGGGTTCAGGAGGGTAATACGGAACGCCGTGATGGATCCAAATGGCCTCGTATCACTAGCAGTCGCGATGACAGGCATCTTATCCGCATGGCTGTAACGGATCGTGCAGCCAAGTCTCGATCCTTGAGTCAACAGATGGGGACATTTGCAAGACAACAACCATCTGCACGAACAGTTCGACGACGTTTGCAGCAAATGGACTATCAACTCGGAGATCGTGGCTGCGGTTACCCTTGACGCTGCATCATAGACAGGAGCGCCTGCGACGGTGTACTCAACGACGAACCTGGGTGCACGAATTTCGGATGAATCCAGGTTCTGTTTACAGCATCATGATGGTCGCATGCATGTTTGGCGACATCGCGGTGAACGCACATTGGAAGTGTGTATTCGTCATCTTCATACTGGCGTGTCACCCGACGTGATGGTACGGGGTGCGATTGGTTACACGTCTCGGTCACCTCTTGTTAGCATTGACGGCACGTTGAACAATGGACGTTACATTTCAGATGTGTTACGACCCGTGGCTCTACCCTTCATTCCATCCCTGCGAAACCCTACATTTCAGCAGGATAATGCAAGACCGCATGTTGCAGGTCCTGTACGGGCCTTTCTGGATACTGTACAGAAAATGTTCGACTGCTGCCCTGGCCAGCACATTCTCCTGGAGGTGAGGGTATCATCTGGAGTGCCTCAGGGAAGTGTGGTAGGTCCGCTGTTGTTTTCTATCTACATACAAGTGGGACAAGCATGTAATGGCAGTTGTGGGGAAGGCGGATAGCCGTCTTCGGGTCATTGGGAGAATTTTGGGAAGATATGTTTCATCTGTAAAGGAGACCACTTATAAAACTCTACTACGACCTATTGTTGAGTACTGTTCGAGAGTTTGGGATCCCTATCAGGTCGGATTGAGGGAGGACATAGAAGCAATTCAGAGACCGGCTGCTATATTTGTTACTGGTAGGTTTGATCATCACGCGAGTGTTACGGAAATGCTTCAGGAACTCGGGTGGGAGTCTCTAGAGGAAAGGAGGCGTTCTTTTCGTGAGTCGCTACTGAGGAAATTTAGAGAACCAGCACTAGAGGCTGACTGCAGTACAATTTTACTGCCGCCAACTTATATTTCGCCGAAAGACCACAAAGATAAGATAAGAGAGATTAGGGCTCGTACAGAGGCATAGAGGCTGTCATTTTCCCTCGTTCTTCTTGGGAGTAGAACAGGGAGAGAAGATGCTAGTTGTACGAGGTACCTTCCGCCACGCACCGTATGGTGGATTGCGGAGTATGTATGTAGATGTAGATCTCTCACCAATTGAAAACGTCTGGTCAGTGGTGGCCGAGCAACTGGCTCGTCACAATACGCCAGTCACTACTCTTGATGAACTGTGGTATCATATTGAAGCTGCATGGGCAACCGTACCTGTAGACGCCATCCAAGCTCAGTTTGACTCAATGCCGAGGCGTATCAAGGGCGTTATTACGGCCAAAGGTGGTTGTTCCGGGTACTGATTTCTCAGGATCTATGCACCCAAATTGCGTGAAAATGTAATCACATGTCAGTTCTAGTATAATATGTTTGTCCAATGAATTCCCGTTTATCATCTGCATTTCTTCTTGGTGTAGCCATTTTAATGGCCAGTAGTGTATATATGGTGAAAAACCTAACATACTTCTCATAAATGATCGGAAATAAAATGTCACAAAAAGTTCAAAAGCAATAACATGGCTCTAGAAAGGCTACACGTAAACCATTTCATATTAAAAGCCCATACACAGAAAAGTTTGAACGAAACCTGTAGGTTTCAGCGTCAAATTACAACACAAATAAATCATCATAAAATGAGTTAACACACGCAGTATGTGAACACCACAATCAGGTTATGTTTCTACAAGTATAGGTTTCAACCTGTATTTCGATAAGTATATTCAAACAACTCGCTATAAGCTTAATATTTAAAATTCTCATATTGAGATATAAGAGGGAGAGATCTGTTTTACTTTAAAAATAACTTTCTAGAGTAAAGAATTATTATTGTGATACGTTTTGTCAATTAATATATTTTATCCACTAACATGACGGCTTAGCCTGAGGTTACAACTCACAATGAATACGTCTTTCAACCAAAATTTCGAAGACCTGAAGGTAACAACAAAGTCTGTCGAAACCGATTGTTAAAAGAAAAGAAATGTTTATGTGATCTTGTCTTTAGAAACCTTTTTTTTACTGAGCATGATACGCCATAAAATCCTTGTACGAGGGATTTTTGGAAAATAATGGGCGATAGACCACGAAATGGGAACCCTTGCCAAAAAGATCAGAAATGTTTTATTTGCGACAGTTACCTGCAACTTCCAGTTACTTCTTTACGTGGTCACCGCTCCTACTTAGACATTTGCCGTAGCGTTGTACGAACATTCCAGTACCCCCTTCATACAAGGCAGCTGCCTGTGCTTTCCGCCAATTCTCTACACTGGTTTACAGCTCATTGTCTGTGACAAAATGATGTATTCATAGTCAGCGGTTCATGTGAGCAGAGATGAACACTTTAGGGAGCCCAGTCCGGGCTGTATGACGGGTGATCAAACATTTATCATCGAAAACGCTGCAGTTACATCTTCATTGCCCCCCACAGAGTACGGCTGGGAACTGTCATGGAGAAGTAAACGCATGACTTATGTTACATGTGCTGTATGACATCAGACGAAATCTCTCACCAGGCTCTCACACGTGACATGAGTCAGCACGTTCTAGGCATCTTTACATGCTCACTGTGTGCTCAGAACTAAAAAGAGCGACTTGACGCTATCAATGAGCATACAAGAGACACTGTCCAACACATCTTGCAAAGCTTCATAGGAATTTCACTGTGTTTTCCATTTTGCGTCCGATCGGATCTTACTTTCGTAACAGGCCTCGTGCAACTCAATTAATTAACCAACACACGATCCATACAGGGGACGCCCGGCTTCATCTGTGGGAGCTGCTAGGATTACGGTCCCTGGCCGGCAGGTAACAGCACAGTCACACAAGTATCGTGCAAGAGATACAGGAGAGTCGTTTCTCGATAGCTCTACAGTTGCATGAGCTCAACGCTTTTGACAAATTGAAGTACTACAACGCATGAAAGTTAATTGTTCGTAGAATATCGAATAAATATTGGTTTAAGGTGTTACATCAGCCGAGGAATACCGTTTAAGACGTACTGGTGAACTAAGTAAAATCGTGACAATGCGAACTGTAATATTTCGCAAGTATGTTGCAGTATTTTGAAACTCGCGTTACGATATTTCTGTATCCACTGGTGTTCTGTGTGTGTTGTAGGCTAGGAAGCATGGGGACTCTTGAAGAAATCACAACAAACAAGTAAACTCTGGGTGGTGCCGTGTATTGGAAAATATGTTAAGTCAGGAAGGATTCGACATGTATCGTTTTCTCTGTAACTGATATCGTCTCTCTCTGAATCACTTTTCACCGAATTTGTATTGGCACTGATTCCCAAAAGTTCTATATGTAAAAAAGCCAAAACAAAGCAAAAATGATTTCTTTTTCTAGATCAAAATTATTTCATGAGCCTTCGACGGCTCGCCCGAATATGCTTGGCAGATGTTGAAATGAAACATCATGCGTGTTAGGAAACGATGAGTAGAAGCTACATGCAATATTCAGTAGGTTCGCTGAGAAATTGTAAGCTTCGCAACGCTTTTAATTGCTGCTGTTTCTGCTTGTAGACTTTTTTGAAATCCTTATCTAATTTTTTTTAATTGTTCGTGCACCTGGACTCAGTAACGCCTATCACATAAGTTCACATTGTGGCAGTAACATACAGGTCATATGGTATTGTTTGTGAATAAGCGAAATAAGCGTCCATTATTTTACACAACTACATAATCCATATAGTGCTATGCTTACGTATCTTTAAGTTACAGACAGTTCTGCAACAAATACGTCAGTCAAGATCACATTCACTATAGGGATGACCTTAGGGCATATTAGTTAAAAGCTATTTCATATTATGAATGTCAGTAGTTTGTGTACAGTCATGTCTGCTCCTGAGCCGGCTTATTTAGAGTAATTGTGCGATATTGGATGTTTTCAAATGCGCATGATGATGATGAGTCCCATACTTCTTTACAGAGCGTAGGGGAGCGACGCGGGAGACTCGCGCCGCCTTACTAGGCAAGGTCCTAGTGGAGGTGGTTTGCCATTGCCTTCCTCCGACCGTAATGGGGATGAATGATGATGATGAAGACGACACAACAACATCCAGTCATCTCGAGGCAGGAAAAATCCCTGACCCCGCCGGTAATCGAACCCGGGACCCTGTGCTCGGGAAGCGAGAACGCTACCGCGTGACCACGAGCTGCGGACTCAAATACGCATATTGCACTAATCATGATCAGAGATGTTTACAAGTAAAAGTATTTGCTGTACGCTATGCAAATATTGTGTTTATAGTTGCTACACGTTTAGATCATGCGACAGGTATTTGATTTTCTTAATTGCAGCTTTTTCCGCCTTCGAGGAAAAAATTTGTGTTTACACTTTTCAAGGTTTCTATTCCAATTCCTCTCGTAGTGGATAATAAAATTAGTGTTTATGATTGTAGATATGTTTGATTTTAGTAGTTCCTAAGAGAGCACTGAATATACAGAACTGCACGGCAAACAATTTGTTATTATAAGGTAGTAGACATATTCAGAACATTTCGTTACTGTACAGGATATATGTCGATGACCTGCTCTTTCAAAACTGGTGCCTAATAGGCTGCTGGTCTGGTGAGTATGAAATACTTCATTCGCTTACTCCTTAAAAATAATCAAACTGTAGAGAAAGTTCAAAACTGGCATATGATGAGAAGTAACATTCTAAATCATGTAAACTAGATTCGATTGAAGGGGAGGTGAACAGTATTCTGAAGTTCACTGTTACATAACAAGTAATTGAAATGTTCCAAAGCTATCAGACTAAACACTGAGTGTTAGTCGTTGTGTGACCTGAAATAATGTTGTAATTAACAAATAGAAAACGAAATCCATAAAGTAAGTCGCCTAAAAGGCCTATGATCTATTAATTTAACCGTTGGCTGTATCGGGCACCAGCATGGTACCAACTCATAAGCTGGTGTAATCGACACAGTTCTCTCTTGTTGTGGTCTTCAGCTCAAGACTGATTTGATGCATCTCTCTATTCTAGTCTGTTCTATGAAAGTCTCTTCTTCGCTGTGCCTTCCTTTTAACTATACACTAAATTTATCCCCAGTTCTGTAGTAGTTTCGGTATGCCTACCTGATCATCAATAGACTTCTGTAGCACCACATTTCCAAAACTTATATTGTTGTCTCAAGTGCTCCTCACCCACGTTTCATTTCCATACAACGGTATAAATACCGTCAATGCAAAAATGTTTATTTTTTTCCAGAAATGCTTTCCTTGCTATTTTCAGTCTCTATTTTATACCTTTTCTACTTCGACCAGTTTGATACTGAAACAGCAAATCAGCAAATCACGTCTACTGATTTAATTCTACTGCATTTCATTACTCTGGTTTCATTTTTGTCGACAAACGTCGTATAACCTCCTTTTAAGCCACTGTCCATTCCGCTGAACTACTCTTTCAAGTCTTTTGCTGTCTCTGACGGAATTACAATGTTATCAGCCCACCTCAGAGTTTTTATTTCTTATCTCTCAACGAAATCCTTTTCCATGATTCTCCTTCGATTCCTTTACAATTTTTTCATTATACTTATTCAATAGCACCTGGGATCAGCTGAAAACTAGTATCGTTCCCTTCTCAACTATCGCTTCACCTCTATGTACTTTTATAGCTGCAGTCTGATTTGCATGCAAGTGGTAGATAGTCCTTATCCCCCTGCATTGTACCCTTGTTACCTTCAGAATTTCGAAAAATATAATCTTGTCAACATTATGAAAATATTACTCTTCATTTAGGATTGTTATTATGCACATTTTCCTTTCTTTAACTCATCTTCTAACAAAATTCGTAATGGCAATTTCGCCTCGCTTGTTCCTATATTTATCGCATTACAAACTGTTTTCCGTGTTAGATCTACGTCAGTATATCCATTTCCTGTAAATAACTCCTGTCAATGTTTGACAAAAAAAAAAAAAAAATGGTTCAAATGGCTCTGAGCACTATGGGACTCAACTGCTGAGGTCATTAGTCCCCTAGAACTTAGAACTAGTTAAACCTAACTAACCTAAGAACATCACAAACATCCATGCCCGAGGCAGGATTCGAACCTGCGACCGTAGCGGTCTTGCGGTTCCAGACTGCAGCGTCTTTAACCGCACGGCCACTTCGGCCGGAAATGTTTGACCATCCGCTTTTTGTGCAGCTGGAGTTACTGCAATCTTCTTGAAGGCTGGAAGATCTCGCCACTCGCATGTATCTGGCATACCAGGTGAAATACTTTGGAATTGCTGGTTCTCCAAAGGATCTCAATAATTCTGTGGAAATGTCTACTCCAAGGACCTTGCCTGCATTAACACGTTACAGTGATTTGTCAAGTTCTTCTTACTGTATCACATTTCTTACGTTATTATCAACTATGATCTCGTCCTTTCCTATAATATTTCTTCATTTCCATTATGTAGTCCATATAAGTATCTCTGTCACTTTTGAGATTTATATTCTTTCCTGCTAAAGGAAATCCAGTGTTCAGAGTTCGCTGTAATTATTGACCTTGAGTGCACAAACGCTTGACTCAATGGAAGTACATTTATTTGTTATTCTCAAACTACTTCTGAGCTTCCACACTAATTCCGTAAGCACCCGTCCATTTCACGCTTTAGCCCGTACAGCTGTCACCCGACTCCTTTCTGTTTGTCTATTACTCCGACAGAACACGTAAAATCTATTGCGCTGGAGCCGGCTTTCCAATTTATTAAAGAGATTAATGTATTGAAATGTCTTCATGTACAAAATGTAATCTGGTTATTTTAACAGGAAACGAAATACTGGTGATACTAAACAATTTACGTATCTTACAATGCTTCACTTCCGCTACAGTGTAAGCCACGTACCATCACGAATTTTGGATTATATTAATCATAGAGAGCAAGAAAGGAATGATATCAGCATTCGCGTTTGGATGAGGTGGCTGATAAAATAAAGGAAATAAAGAAACTTAAATAAACGACCGTAATCGTATTGAGCATTTCTATTTATTCCTCTGTCATCTCAGTTTGAAATGGATCTTTGCGGCATTCTATGTAAGTTATAAACAGTTACATACCTATGATAATATATGGTACATGTAAGAGGTAATATTACTGACTTCATCATTAGTAGGGGCTATTTCCAGATCGATATCGAAAAAGCGGTAGGATTTTAAATGAATATAGCGATGGGTCTAAAGTGTTTCACTTTAGCTTTGACACTTTTTGTTAATGTACAGATTTTTATGCGCGGTTTCACAGCAGACGTGTGTAATGAAAACTTCTGTTCCGTCTTACTGTTCAGAAAACATTGTTATCAAGATGATCAAAACTATGTACGTACATTTCTTACGGAATACTCCAAATACTATTACGCAGTGATTACATGAAACCAGAAGTTTGAACAATTTCTTGACAATTTGACTGACAAATCATTAAAGTAATGTAATTTAACTGCATTAACCGTATTTCTGTCATCAGAAACGAGTAGATAAAGTACATCCCATCATGGAAACAAACCGCGCGGAGTGGCGGTGGGGTCTGAGGCACCATATCACGGATTGCGCGGCGCCTCCCGCTGGAGGTTCGAGTCCTCCTTAGGGCACGGGAGTGTGTGTTGTTCTTAGTATTATGTTAGTTTAGGTTAGTTTAAGTAGTGAGTAAGTCTGGGGACCGATGACCTCAGCAGTTTGGTCCCTTAGGAATTCACACATACACGCCCGCCCCCCCCCCCCCCCCCACACACACACACATGAAACCAATGGAGACCATGATGTGTTCGTATCAGCAATGAATATACATACGCGTTTTTTTATCATTTCTTTATTTTTGCTTTCAGCAACATCACTTGTCAGCCACTTACAATGAAATGTCTTGTTAGGCATCCACAAAAGACACTAATACTTTTCTTGCGGTTAGGAAATAACGTCTAGATTCAATTTGCGGTAACTGTCAGAGGTAGGCCTGTAGTCATTATACGCTGGCTGCGCGCTAATCGGCGGCTGCAACAAGAGCAGGGGCTGCAGCACGATGTACAGCATCACAGGAATTAATTATCGAAGGGCCTTTGACAAAGCGCTGCGTTCCCCCAAAATATGCGCAGCCACATCGCTTAAACGCAATGAAGCACTGAAATCCAAAACTTTCATTAGTTCAGTATGGCGTCAGCAGGGAATAGTTGATCTTAGACAAACTGTAATCATTTTTAATCTCTGAAGCTATTTTTCCGGAGATAACTGTAGACCGCACGTATGCGATGCAGTAATTAAATAACTCTCTAAAAGGAAGGAAAAAAATTGTTTAAGGTCTCGACATCGAGGAAGACGTTGGTGGAGCACATAAAACTCGGTTCGGGCTAAGGATACGGACTGATCGTGCCCTTCTCAAAGGAATTTTCACAGCGGTCGCCTTAATAGATTTCCTGAAACTGTAGCGTACCAAAATCCAGAAGCCCGTACAGAGAGTTAAACGCCTCTCCCCCTTTCCCATAAGCTACTCCAAACTCGTAGGAGAAATCCAGACTTCATCCGCAATCGGTATTCAAATAATTGTTTTGTTTGGGAACGAAATAATTGTCGGCAGTTAAATCTAATTCATTTTTCTATGGCTTTTACTAACACAAGTTCTCTTTCCCCCTCGGAAAAAGCGCCTGCTGATCGCTCAAGCAGGTTATCTGAAAACAGACTAAAAGCATTACCTGTAATCCTCCTGTGGAAAAAAACTACCTGTTGTAAGGTATATAACAGTAAGGTATGCCTTCTTGTGAATGATTTAAAGTCAGTTCTCGTAAAAGTTTGTACATTAGATCGTAGCGAAATCAGACTCTTTTACAACGAAGTAACATAATAAGGTAACGTAACATAACGTGTATCCACAGGATATGTGGCGCGTAACCGAAAAAGTGTCGTGATGATCTCTCCATTGGCAAAAGATTCCGGAATGGTTCCCTATTAGGATCCCCGGGAGGGACTGCCAAGTATGAGATGACCATCAGAAAATTATTCAATAATCAATGTGAGGATAACGTTCTACGAGTCGGGGCGTGGAATGTCAGAAGCTTGAACGTCGTAGGGAAACTAGAAAATCTGAAAAGGGAAATGCAAAGAATCAATCTAGATATAGTAAGGGGTCAGTGAAGTGAAAAGGAAAGAAGACAAAGATTTCAGGTCAGATCAGTATATGGTAATACCAGCAGCAGCAGAAAACGGTATAACGAGAGTAGGATTCGTTACGAATAGGACGGTAGGGCCAAGAGGGTGTTACTATGAACAGTTGAGAGATAAGTTTGTTCTTATCAGAATCGACTGCAAACCAACACCTACAACGATAGTTCAGGTTTACGTGTCGACGTCATAAGCTAAAGATGAAGAGATAGAGAAGGCATACTTGGATATTGAAAGGGTAATACAGTACGTAACGGGGAGATGAAAATCTAATAGGCATAGGGCTCTGGACTGCAGTTGTAGGAGAAGGATTACAAGAAAGATTCACTGGAGAATATGGGCTTTAAACAAGAAATGAGACAGGAGAAAGACTAACTGAGTTCTACAATAAATTTCAGCTAGTAATAGCGAATACTTTGTTGAAGAATCACAAGAGTAGCATGCATACTTGGAGAAGGGTCCATTAAGAGACGAACGGGAATTTCACTGCTAAATGCAGGGGATAGTGCGGCTAGATGGAAAGAATACACTGAAAACCTCTATGAGGTGGAAGATTTGTCTGATGTGATAGAAGGAGAAACAGTAGTCGATTTAGAAGAGGTAGGGGACCCAGTGTTAGAATAAGAATTTCCAAGAGCTTTGGAGGAAGGGATACATAATATTCCATCACAATTTCTAAAATCGTTGGTGGGAAATGGCAACAAAACGATTATTGACGTTGGTGTGTAGAATGTATGAGTCTGACGATATACCATCTGACTTTTGGAAAAATATCATGTACACAATTCTGAAGAATGCTAGAGCTGACAAGTGATTTTTCGTACAATCAACTAACAGCTGATTCATCCAAGTTGCTGACAAGAATAATACACAGAAGAAGGAAAAATAAAATTGAGGATGTGCTAGAAGACGATCAGTTTGGCTTTAGAAAAGGTAAAGGAACCAGAGACGGAATACTTCCGTTACGCTTGAGAATGGAAACAAGAGTAAATAAAAATGAAGACACGATCATAGGATCTGTCGACAATGTCAAATGGTGCAGGGTAATAGAAATTATGAGAAAATAGAAAATAGTTGTAAGCTACAGGGAGAGACGGGTACAATACAGTATGTACAAGAGCCAAGAGGGAATCATAAGAGTGAACGGCCAAGAACGAAGAGCTCAGATTAAAGGGGATGTAAGACAGGGACGTAATCTTTCGCCCCTATTGTTCACTCTGAAGAAGCAATGATAGAAATAAAAGAAAGGTTCAAAACTGGAATCAAAATTCAAGGAGAAAGGATATCAGTGATACGACATTGCTATCCTGAGTGAAAGTGAAGAAGAATTACATAATCTGCTGAATGGAATGAACAATCTAATGAGTACAGAATGTTGTTGAGATTAAACCGAAGGAAGCCAAAAGTAATATAAGTTAGTGTGACGTTATTATTTTGTATGAGAAACACGACGCAGAATTTCCGAATTTCTAAATAAGACAGAGGGTTGATTAATTTAAACAGATTTTCTGCTTCTGCGTCACATTTTGAATTTTATGAAACAACTGACAAAATAACAAAAAATGATTCCCCTGTGCTTGAGTACACATGCTACTACAATCTAAAATTCTAAGTTTCAATTTTCTGCACAGTCGTAAACTATGAAGAAGTCTGCTCCATTAAGTTTCGGGAATGCAGCCGCATAAATAATAATAAAAAGCAGAATTTATGCGGCTGCATTCCCGAAACTTAATGGAGCAGTCTTTGCGCCGCGAAAACCTGAAGATTCATATGAAAAAGTCGATTTTCTCCGAGGCTTCTGAGTAAACTGATACCAAACTTAGGATTATTACTTTTACATAAAATTAAACGTATTAATATAGAATTTATTTGTGTTAAATACAACGACTTATTGTGTTGTTGGGTAATAGTTACCCGTCAGCACAGGGCTACAGCATACGCTGCAACCAGCAACTGGGAGGGGATATCCGTTTCTCTAGCCGTTCAGTTAATTTACATACGGGTATGGAGTGAGAAGTTTGACTTGCTTCCCGACTACTAGCAAACGACGTAAGACGATTCAGGTCTGGACGTTTCTAGAGAGAGCCTGATGATTAAGACGTCTACAAGCAATGCACAGAAAGCTCGTGTCAGAGCCCCACTCTAAGTTTCATTAGTAGCGACAAATTCCTGGTAAAATTTCACTTTACACTCTGAACAAGTCATTGTTCTTATCAGCAGTTTGAATGTATTGTAGTATACATACACGTGCAATGTTAAGATTACTCACCGTATTCAAATCCCCGAATGTTCGTCTCACAACAACGTGAAAGGCAGTCCTTGATGACGCATTTTTAATCGTGAATAACGACTCATTTACTTGATCCATAATGTGTGGGGTTGGTTGACAGAGACAAAATCTGACATCGAGGTCGAAGGGAACTTCCAGACATGTTACAGAAGCAAACCACCATCACGTCCAACGTACGACAGTGGTACACGAAGTTCGAAGGATTGGGAATTGTCATGAAGAGGACGATTCTGGGCATCGGAGTACGGATGCGCAGATTTGGGCTGGATGCGACAGGTATTTATCATGAATCCAACCACGTCCACGGTACTAGACACGGGACGTAAGCTTCAGGCCTACTACCTACAACCATGTCCCTCAACGTAATGACAGGCCAAAACGCAAAGTATTCGCAGGTGAGATTATAAGTCGCTTCGACGATTACTCAGATTGTTTGAAAAAGATAATGCTCACGGGCGAAGCTTGTTTTATTGTATCTGGGAAAGTAAATCTTCACACTGTGAGGATCTGGGAATTTGAAAACTCCCACTTTAGCATGAAAATTGTTTGCGACAAATAAGAAGTAAAGGCATGGAATAGTCTGCTTCATAACCGTGTGGTGGGAATAATTTTCTTTGCTAAGACATGACTGTTCATCTAATCATTCTGAAATTGTATGAAATTCCACAGGTCGAAGAAGTGAATCCTGATATCACGCTGCATGGGGACCATCCTCACTGCGCGTCGATCGTTAGGAAGGCTTAGGCTGATATGTTGCCAAGTCACTGGATTGGCAATGGAGGACCTATTTCCTAGCCCCCCCAGGTCTCCAGTACATTTTTCTTTGGCGTTTGTGAATGATGTTGTCTACGAGACTCCGGTGTGGGACCTGCAGGAACTAAGACCTCGCATCTGAGCAGCAGCCAGTTAGGCCAGACATGAAAGTATCTGGAATATCGCATGCTTGTATTCTACAAATGTTAAGTTAATGCAGATGAGTATGAAAACCAATCCTGAAATCTAAAAATGTGATATTACTAGGTTGCTGCTTGACGCTGACGAGTGGATTAAATACCTGGACGTAACGTAGCAAAGCGAGGTCAACTGGAACGAGCACCTAAGGTCCGTTGTAAAAAGTCGAATAGTCGATTTCGGTTTATTGGAAGAATTCTAGGAAAGGGTAGCTCACCTGTACAACAACCTCCATACAGAAAACTTACATGAGCAATGTAGAGTGATGCTCGAGTTTTTGGGAAACCCACCAGGTCGATTAAAGGAAGGTAAGGTAACAATACAGAGACGTGTGGCTGTATTTATTACCGGAGGCTTTGAGCAGCACGCAAGGATTACGAAAACTTTCCGAGAATTCAAATGAAAATCTCTGGAGGGGAGAAGTCCTTTTTGCGAAACACTTTTGAGAAAATTTGTAGAACTACTATTTGCGACGGACGGCATGACGATTCTACTGCCAACAACATATATCTTGCCTAAGTACCACCGAGATAAGTGAAATCAGGAGTCGTATGGAAGCACATAGACAACCATTTTTCCGTCGCTCCATTTGCGATTGGAGCAGGTACAAGATACCTTCCGACATGCACTTTATGATAACTGGCAGACTATGTGTTTAGATGTAGATATATCGCAGATTTGCAGCGGTTGCCACCACCCGCGAGTCGCTACGTTGATGCTCCGTCTTACTTGTACCGTTACTCTGAACCGGGTTAATGTTCTATGTTTTAATTTCGGATAGTGCTTCTGATAGACGTAGAGTTAAATAGCGAAGCCGCTGTCTAGAAATTGTAGAGGTAGATCAAGGAGAAACATGGCAGATTATATGAACAAGGATATTGGGAACAACATGGTACAATATATTTCGAAACTCTACTATGGGCGCAAGACCGTAACTGTTCTTCAAAATTAGACAGGAATCTATCTAGAAGACGAGGGAAACCACATAGAGAAGGAAGCATTTGGTAAAACTCTATTACAGCTTAAGAGAAAGAGTTTTGTATTTCTGAAATAGCAAGAGAGATACTCAAGACGACTGAACAAGAACTGCGTATAATACTATACACTGCGAAAGCTATTAAATAAGGCATATGAAATTGATAGAATTTCAAATTACTTTCGGAAGTGCTTTTCCGAAGAAAACGTCAGTCGGCAGATGTGAATACTATGGGTCATCGTGCTTTATCTCCTGTGCAACTAAAATATAATCTAACATATTATGAAGTGCAATAGAGTAAAATATTGATGTTCTAGTCACCGAAGTTTACTTTGGTTTTGTAACAGACAGAGGAATAAGAGAAGCAATAGAGCTGTCTCTATAATAATAATAGAAAATACTTTAATAAAAAATAGGGTCACACTTTTTGTTAACACTGATAAAAATAGTAATAGTATCGATTGGAATCACATTATCATTGCATTCTTAGATACTTGAATAAGTTATAAAGACAGAAGAATCACTTGGAGTCCTTACAGAGAAAAAAGTGAAGTGCCGATATGCGGGCAACAGGAAAAGGACGCTACAGTACGAAGAGGAATGAGAGAATGTTTGTCGTCATTCGTGTTATGTAATATGTACATAAAAGAAACATTAGCTAAAGTAAGAGATAATTTATTGAAGCAAATGTTAAAGTTCATGCTCACATGATAGATAAAACAGTGGCGCCAGACAGTGAGAACAGCAAATGCCCACTCACAGGTAATAAATATTTTAGAAGTGTAACATGAAACTAAATATAACCAAAACTAAGGAACTCACAGCATGTGAAACAAGAGCATCAATACAGTTAACTCTGAGTAATATTTGTTTGAGATATTTGATACTGAACGCAGCAGTCATTAGTCTTTTACCTGTGACTGTTGAACGATTTCGGTCTTACAAGGGGAGGCCGCCAATTGTGAAATTCAGATTCGGTTCATACTGCGCATAATAAAAGGTCATGGCCAGAGGTGTAATGTGGCAAAGCACCAAGATGCACTTCTCAGCCGTGTCGAGAAAATCGACAGTTAAAAGAAACCGCTGCGGTGAAATGCTCTCTACGATTAATAAGTTACTACAGCGTCGTGGCGTCGTGGCGCAGTGGCTCGGGATCGTAATCCGAAGATCGCCGGATCGAATCTCGCACCATGCAATTTTTTTTATTATTAGTTTTTTGTAATTTATATATATATATATATATATATATATATATATATATATATATATATATATATATAACTATTAATGAATTGCTTGTGCATGTTGGTGAAGGCGGATCGCTCTCCAATTGTACCGCCTCCATTTTTCCGTTTGTTTACAGGGTGTACCAAAGCTCTCACGTCCGCACCGATTTTCGACGATGTTAAAAGTTGCGCTATGGACCGCATCTACCTTCTTTCGAAGTTAGCAGGCAACTACGCTGTTATGCGGCGGCTCGTTTCGGCCCATTCAACATCTGTCCTTCAAGCGTAACGAGCAAGTAACGGAGTTTATATTTCATACCTGCCACAGCAAATTTGCGTTCGTGGGGTCTCTAGTCTAATTCGAACGTTTGACTTATGCTATACGTATTCGTTTCGGAATATCGTTTTTACGTCTTCCGTTAACTATACGTGGTTAACATTATGAGGACAATTAACAACATTTATGAAATACAACTTTGTTTGCGGAAAACATAATGATGTTCGAAGTCGCCAATCTTTCCACGACAAACGACTTTCAACAACTTATTATATGCATAATTGTTGCAACAGATTGCCGGGAATTATATATATATATATATATATATATATATATATATATATATATATATATATGTGTGTGTGTGTGTGTGTGTGTGTGTGTGTGTGTCTGTGTGTCTGTGTGTGCGCACATTTGAATTACAAAAAACAAATACTAAAAAAAAAAGGTTGCATGGCGCGAGATTTGATCCGGCGACCTACGGTTTACGAACCCGAGCGCTTACCGCTGCGCTACGACGCTGTGGAAAACTATTAATCGTAGAGAGTATTTCATCGCAGAGGTTTCTTTTAACTGTCGATTTTCTCGACAACGGCTGAGAAGTGCATCTGGGTGCTTTGCCACATTACACCTCTGGCCATGAGCTTTTATTATGCGCAGTATGAATCGAATTTGAATTTCACAATTGGCGGCCTCCCCTTGTTAGATCATTTTCAAGTCACCTGACAAACGGAAGTAACAGGATTCACTGCATTAAGAATGTGTTAAAAGTTACAGACAGTAACAAATCAGATGATAAAATGTGGTAGAGTTAGTAAAAACGTACCATACAAACATTCAGTAATGGCACATTATGCCACAGTACTGTGCTGTATTTTTCAGTGAAAATGTCGTCGTTATCGTAACATCGATATGAGTAGCACAGTTCAGGACGCACACCATAAATTTGAAATTAAATATATTTGCACGCACCATCACACTTTATTTACATGTAATGACGGGACAATAAGTAATGTGAAGAGGGTATTGATGCAATGCGCACATGCTGAACTACACCATAGATGTTAATGTCTATGATCTTTTATCATGCAGCTATATAATGACATAGATTCACCATAACTTAGGTTTTCATAGATATATGGTATTAAATCATTCTAATAATTCCAAAACTACGGAAGCAAGGTCATGAAGATCATTTTGGCAAGATGCTCGTGATTCAGAATTCACCGAACTGACTACGAGATAGCATCTAATGATAGCAGTAAACGGGAAATTATGAGCAGAGTGCAGGACAATCCACTAGTTTTCAACAGGAAAATAAATTTCTTCGGTTCAGAAAATATGAGAACTGAAATACAAATAAATCTGGTAAAGACGCTGTAAGGAGCAAAACGCTGTACAGAAGTAGGACGTGTACAATAGGAGCAGCAGAAAAGAAGAGAATGCTAAAAGTGTGGGGGTTAGACAGAATCCGCAATGAGGAAGTCATTGTGCGATTGTGTGTAAAGAAATAACTCTCGCAACACCTAGTTCGGTGGGAAGGGTGGGGGATGTACTTTAGACTTTACGCTCACCTTTTGAAAACATTGAAATCTATATAGTTACCTTACATTTTAAAATTTTGTAAGAAATATTTGTTATTTTTAATGAATTCGTCCACCAGATTGCATGCATTTTTTAAAATTTTCGGTTAAAGTTAACCCAAAAATGTAAGTCGCCATAGTGGACGTAACTTTTCCAAAGAATGTAACATTCAATATTTCACGGTTCAGGGTCTTACTTAGACATCAGTATCCCTTTAATAGTATTTTGAGAGATGAAGTCAACAAAAATGAAAGAATTTTGCATTTTGTAAAATTTTTTTCTGGTGGTCATAATGTCGGTGCTTTGGGAAAATGTATTGGTATTTCTTGGGATGACTATGAGGAGGAATACGTTGACTGCTATGAAGGACAGTTAAATTATATTCTGGAAGGGACACTATAAGAAAAGACTACCAGAGAGCGACTCAGGATTAAGTATGCTAACCAGCTAATAACGGAGGAGACTAGCGGAAGACTGCACACTTTGTAAATGGGTACTGAAAAGTAACCAATGGGTTAATCACATCAGTAGAAGATGAAGAAGGAAGGAAGAAAGATTAGTCTGTCCGTCAACAGGGCGATCATTAGAGACGAAGCACTAGCTTGGATTACGAAAGGATGAGGATGGAAATCGGGTGTGTCATCTTCAAAGGAACCATCCCGCTATTAGCTTGGAGCGATTTAGGGAAATTACGGAAAACCTAATCTAGTTGGCTGGACGAGGGTTTCAACCGTCGTCCTCCGGAATTCGAGTTCAATGTGCGCGACCTGTCAGGGTGAGAGGAAGAAGATGACGATGAAGAAGAAGAAGAAGAAGAAGAAGATAGAGTGGGCAAACAGTCTCCAGCTACAGGACACACAGCTACCCTAATGAATAATATAGATATTAACCACCACAGCTCGTGTATTATTTTATTTATTTGACAACACTATTTGTTGTCGATGGTGCCGCCCTGTGCTTTAAACCTGTCATCAGGGCAATGAATGACTGAGTACATTCGCCTCAGATAAGCAAAGCTAATCGAATATATCGAACAGTAAGGAAATGTGGCGATTTATCGGTACATTATGACTGATTGTGTGTGGAATACTACCACAGTCAGCGTTGGCTGCAAACGTAAGATACGCTCCGTGCATCATAGGTATATCGAGGAAAAATTTATACCTATCCAGATAAAACTTGCAACTTTATTAACTGTTGCAGTTTACCTTAATGACTCACCGAAGTGTGTACTTCTGGCTATCAAAAAACAAAATAAACCTACTTGGTATTTTATACAACATAATTCAATTTACGACGTTTACTGCCGCAATAGTGTTTTCCTTGAGTTTTGCTTTAAGGTAAATAAAAGAAGGAGACGTAAGATAAAACTTTGCAAAAGAACAACTCTCTGGGCTAAGAAAAGTATTCCTAGCAATTTTATTTTTCGATTTCTTTTTCCATGAGTCAAAGTTTGTAAATCAGTGTACTAAGTTTGTATGAAGAAATGAAATATTTCCTCACTGGAAAGTTGAATAAATGTTAGTTCTAAGCTAGTGTAAGTAGACACAGTGACTTAGTCGGGGAGATAAGTGTCTGAGAGTATACTGAACTGGCAGTTGCCTTGTGGTGGGCGCGCAAGCGTACCAGCATTTCACTATAGCGCAGAGGAGAATGTAGGAGAGTGTAGAGGGACAATAGAATAATTCATGAAGCGACTCTTTTGTTGAGAAATGGTCGTAACGCAGTGGCGCTAAAGTATGTAATGGCTCGGCTAATAATTTGATCTGGAGAGGCGAAATATATGGCATTATAGGGGCTCAGCATAATCACCCGCAAGAGGGTGATTACGGTGAGAGAGTACGGTGGGCCCAATTTCATCTGTTATGGAGCTACAAGAAGAAGAGCTTGTGCCACAGACTGTCAACGAAAAATGCTTTACATTTCACTGACTACATCTTAACCTGAAGTAAGATCCATCTAGACCTAATTACTTGGTGAGACTTGTATACGACTAGTCAGCGTCGTAGTTCATTTTGTATTTGAATAATACCGAGTTATATTAAAGTGTTGGCCTTCAATTTTACCTTAGACAAAATACTAAAGTGGAATTCATTGTACCCAATACTGATGATCCGAGAAAGTTCTGATTATTGAGAAACTACTGAGAAATAACTGTCTTTAAAAGTTTAGTAATTTGTAAGACTACTATCAACAGAAGTGCTCAAGTCTAGTAAATAGTAATCTGAAAGACAGTACCTAAAAGAGAAAGAACCAGTAAAAGATATTTTTGTATATTTTTCATGGACAAATAAATTTTCCGTTCTGCGCAACTGCAGTCAGTCAGAAATGTTAGTTAACGTTTTTAGCAAATAATGTTAGTAACTGCACAAAGTAATTAGCAGTCATAGTCCATGAGTAGAAATAAAAATTTATGTTGCATGAAACCAATAAGTCAGTAATATTATATCAGTAACTTCACCATTCTTTTACATTCGAAATATTGACTTTCATTATTACGTAACTGTAATTCACAGGAATGTGATTATTGAATCACGCTATATCATTACGATAATTCTCAAGCCGATTGACACCATTCGGAAAGGAATAAACATAAATGACTTTTTGAGTAGAATTAAATACACTAGGCATTACCGAGAGTGACGTCAACATAATTTTGAATTTACGGAACTGTGTATTACTTTAGTTGTTCTTTGATTATTACTAACTGATTTCGAACAGTTGCTACTTAACTGAAAGATATTTGCTCACTGTAACCTATCCATTTGAAATTACGCCAGTGCAACATTTATTAGTTTTTTTTTTTTGCCTTACAACAAAACCAATCATTCTTATGTATGCTCCCCAGTATTAACACACATTAATTACAGAGACAATAAGTTTGCCCACTTAGTGAGGTGGCGACGTAATTTTCAGTGATTAACGAATGTAACATATAAAATTTTCGAAAGTTAACCAACCACTGCAATTCTATCGAGCCCAGTTCCACACCGAAGCGAAAAAGAAACTCGTATAGGTATGCGTATTTAAATACAGAGATATGTAAACAGGCAGGATACGATGATGCTGTTGGCAACGCCTGTATATCACAAGTGTCGGGCGCTGTTGTTAAATCGGTTACTATTGCCACAATGGCAGTTTATCAAGATGTGAGATTAGACGTGGTGTTATAATCGGCGCACGAGAGTTGGGCACAGCATCTCCAAGGTAGCGATGAAGTGGGAATTCTCCCGTACGACCATTTCACGAGTGTACCGTGAATATCAGGAATCCGGTAAAACAGCAAATCTCCGACTCGCTGAGGCCGGAAAATGATCCTGCAAGAACGGAACCAATGCCGATTGAAGAGAATCGTCCAACGCGACAGAAGTGCAACCTATCGGCAAATTGCTGCAGATTTCAATGCTGGCCATCAACAAGTGACAGCGTGCGAACCGTTCAACGAAACATCATCGGTATGAGCTTTCGGAACCGAAGGCCCACTCGCATGTACTTGATGGCTACACGACAGAAAGCTTTACCCCTCGCCTGTGCCCGTCAACACCGACATTCGACTGCTGATGACTGGAAACATGTTACGTGGACTGACGAGTCTCGTTTAATCGAGCGGATGGACGTGCACGGGTATAGAGACAACCTCATGAATCCATGGACCCTGCATGCCAGCAGGGGACTGTTCAAGCTGGTGCAGGCTCTGTAACGGTGTGGGGCTTGTGCAGATGGAGTGATATGCGACCTCTGATACGTCTAGGTACGACCATGACAGATGACACGTACGAAAGCATCCTGTCTAACCAGCTGCATCCATTCATGTCCATTGTGCATTCCGATGGACTTCGGCAATTCCAGCAGGACAATGCAACACTTCACACGTAGAGAGTTGCTACAGAGCGGCTCCAGGATCACTGTTTTGTGAGTTTAAATAGTTCCACTCGCCAGCAAACTGCCCAGAAATGAACATAACTGAGCATATCTGGGATGCATTGCAATGCGCTGTTCGGAAGAGATCATCACCACCTCGCAATCTTGCTGATTTACAGACAGCACTGCAGGGTTAATGGTGTCAGTTGCCCCCTCCCCCGCCCCCCCCAGTAATACTACAGGCATTAGTGGAGTCCATGGCACGTCGTGTTGCGACACTTGTTCACGCTCGCGGGGCCCTGTACGATGTTGGGCAGATGTCGCAGTTTCTTTGTCTCTTCAATGTAATTTAAAAAAATTGTAAATACGAATATACACACAGTAGCAGGCTTTCTAATCAGAACAGATGACAAGTATATTTTGTTACTTCATTGTAAACGGGCTTATTTCGGTAGAGAGTTAAGAGTATATAATACAGAAAATTTTTCGAGAACTGTCTTTAAATCAATTATAGGAATGCATACCTTACTGTTAAACGGCGAGTCAGAGCCCTGTGCATGAGAAATACTGAAGTAACGTTTTGTAGCCCGTTGAACGTGCGACATTTCTGTATTACTTTTAAATGTACGCCTTCTTCCACAGTAGCGCCGTGTTCCCGCACACTGTATCGGGAATAGCATTCTCTGAAAACATCCTACTTACGCTCTTTTCACATTTTGAAATGGTTATCTTGAAATTGGTACAGCGTTGTCAAGAAATGTTTAATTTTCACAGACGACAGTATAGTACATTACATTTATACAAATGTAGTCACTCTTCCACAGCTTAATACCCATCATTCCCCACGTATCATACATAGATAGTAAAGACTATTTCAACCACACTTCCATAAAAGGTCAGATAGAGTATTGATTAAATCGATGTCTGAGTACTTAAGGTGATAATGGAAAAGTGTAACACATTTTTACTGTTTTTGAACAACGCACCTTCATTGTGACATCCGATAGATGGCATGAAAACATGTTAATGTAAATAGCGGAATGTTTTGGAAAAGCAACAAATAATTTAATGTAGCACGTTTATACTCGATTTTAATTGTACATAAAGAGAGAGAATGCTGAAAATTCATGGTGTCAGCAGTCATTTGCCTGACATTAAATATGATTTCCAGTTGCTGAACGTTTTCCAAGATGGTAGTGATGCGTACTACTCCACGGTACATCGAGAAAATTGCCACTTCGCTAACGCTTCCTCCCTCTACATACTGTCACTTGCCGACAACAGTCTTTTGCCATCTTGAGCCTTGACTGAGATACCGGGACTAAGACGCCCATGCTTCTTTGCAAGCGTCTCGTTATCAGAGACTGACGCTGTATCTGTAACGTACCTCTATCCTCAGTGCTATCTTTCGGTGAGAGTGTGGATCGGTCATGAGGCGTGCCGAGGTAGTCGATGCAGTTGCGATAAGGCTGTGTCCCGGATGGCGCAGTGTTTGCCGCACCTGCATAATAAACAAGAGTTCCCGCGTTCCAATCCCTGTCTGGTACACATTTTTGCTCGTAGTCGCTGATTCCGCTTGAGGCCCCGCTGCAGTGATCCCCCTTCAATTTACATATATTGTTTCACAGCTGCGGCTTGTACGTGGTGTCTGTTCTTTCGGACATATCCGAAAAAAACCATGCCCTCATATAACTAAATAAGGCAATTTTTTGTGAACTGCAAGAACACCCCGTCTCGTACGGCCTCTCATCTGTCCTTCTGGCATATGTTTCACAACTCTCTCAGTGTCTCAGAGCTTTCCACTTCGGGTTTCAGCCAGCTCTTGGTCCCAAGAATAATTTTAGTGAGAGAACTTTCTCAGAGGGCGTTAAATTCGGGAGCTTCATTACGAACATGTCGACAATTTACTGATAAAATTTTGGCTATCGAAGGGTCTTTACTCTGAAAGTGTTCTGACTTACCTTGCTGCGTATCGACTGGTGAGTGTTCATCATAGCACCTCTAACAACAGTCTAGCCTAAAAGGCTCTCATGTGCACTCCACAAGTACTGTGTTTCCCGAATAGCTGCTTCCTTTGTGTATTGCACCCCTGACCTATCAAGGGGAGATCTACAAATCCCCAGACAAGAACGCAGGTCTAGGAATCTGCAGCCAAGACCGTCACAGAGTCGATGAAGGTTTTGGTTGAGACCATACTCTTGGATCCAAACCAAAATATTCTGATAAACTCTAAGAACAGAGCTGCAGATTGGGAGCTCCGCTTCCATCCTGCGCGCGAGGCTAGCAGTCCACCACCTCCGCCAGCCGCCTGCATGAACTGAGATGGCCTCAGAACACGTACGACAAGCGTCATTAATGATTGCGTGAGCCACAACTTGCAGACGGCTGCATGGTGCACGCTCGAAAGCCACAGGCAAGGCCACCTCCACATGTCGGATAAGGCCCCCAGCAGACATACCGAATGCACTCCAACCCTGAACGCTATCTGCCTTGGGACTCCAAAACGCGCCTAACTTTCGAGCTCCCGACAACTAGTAAACCCCTCTCCCCGCGTGCCTGCTCGGACTCTGCTGAAGGTGCGGACACCTGTCCACTCAAAGTGTGAATGGAATAGGTGAGACGGCCAGTTCCGCATTCGCCCTCTGCCTTGAGATACGCGGGCGCCTTAATACCCGCCACTCACCCTGCCTTGAGGACGGACCACCACGTTGTGTACACTAGGAGGTGCCTCGGGCGCAGAAGCAGGTAGCAAAACAAGTGACACCTGAGGTGTCCTACGCGACGGGCCAAACCCTCCGCCACCGCTACACCCGGAGGCAGCAGCCCGCAGATGACAGATCGTAGCGAAAATCGCATTCAGCTGTTTTCAAACTGCGGCCAGCTCTTTCTGCGTCCGCACACAGCATGCACACATCGTAACCATCCTAGCAGGACTAACTGAAGAAGTTAACTTTAACAGCTGACAGAATGATATACAACTTACTACCCTCCTGATGTGGCAGCAATGGACGCTGATGCATTAAACACGTATGTAGCTGGCTATTCAGCGAGCAGCTATTGCGGTACACATTGAATGAATTTATCCGTAGACAAACGCGAGATTAAACATCTTAAACAGAAAAACACATACGATATTTATTAAATATACTGCGAGGAAAACAGAAAAACACTTCTCTTGCCGCTCTGTAGATATATATCAGCCGAGAGCTGCGGCGTGACTCACTCGGACGTCACGTAAATATCAGCATAGTGTAATGTTCCATCGTTAGATAAGCAGCTCTCTCTGGAAGACTAACATGCACTATTTCCTGACCGTAGTCATCGTTGTCACATTGAAACTACCACTGTTTATGTCTGGAATGAGCCGAAGCATCACCGACAAACTTGAAAAGGGTAAAGAAGGTGTAAGAGTACGCCGTAGAGAATTTCTGGTGATATGTAGAGTAATACAAAAGATATAACGTTTTATAATTTTACAATGATATAATTGTGTATCAATACATTATCATAAAATAATTTGAATTTTTTAGGCTAGCAAATAAATAAAATGAAAAAAGAGAGAACTGCGTACTCTTGGCCTAGTGGAACGGTAGATGTATGTAGTTGAAATGTATGACGTATACTAAGGACTACAGTCGCTAGGCGCTGTAAAATCCTGAAGCTTCTAAGTTAGTGTCATAAGACCATACGGCCATTTACGTCACATATTATGATACTTGCAAACTCAGTCATCGAAGCATATAGAGTGCTTCCCGTTGAACTGGAATCATGACATTAGGTGAGAAGCAAGATTTCACAGTGCAGATAAAGAAAAACAATCCGAAAATCGTTACGTTGTAACTATCTAAAGCGAAAATTCATTTACTATTCGACTGTCAGAATGTCATTCCGACTATTAACACCCGTTTGTCTCACGAGCGGATGTATGTATCAAGTTGAAATTTATGTCACATAGTAAGGTTATTGTCCGTTGGCAGTGTAACAAATATAAGTTATTAAGGCAATCCAGTGAAAACATACGGCCATTTATGCCATATGTTTTTGTGGAAATTCACTCCTGAAAATTAATAGGCTACTTGACCTAAAATCATCAAATTTGGCAAAAAGCAGTGTTACACAGTAAAAGTAAAAGAAAAAAATCTGGATCTGTAATTATATCACACAAACATATATTTCTTTTATCATTTGTTTTCCGACTTCACAACTAGAATTAAATTATTCTCAAAAGTCTTGGAAGTCCTTGGACCGATATCTTCAAGATTCTGACCTGTCTACACACACTGGCGATACTCCTACTCTCGCACCTGGCCTGTTTTTTTTTCATCTCGCTACTACTTTTAGCAGATGTCAGATGTTTTCACCTTTGAATTCAGAATCTTCCTTCCTTTTCAAGTTTACGTCTTGCGGTTTTGTGTATGTCCTCTGTCGGATCTTCCCTTCCTTCTCCTTGATTTGGGGAGGTGGAAAAACTGCGAGAGTAGACTGAGTGGTATTCCGGTTCCTAAATTGTGGGTGGGTACTAAGCAAATTATATCATAGTGATCCATTGTTAAGGTGAAAAATGAAAAACTATTAAAACCTAATTTTGGACCAGAATGAAAAACCGAGAAGTCTACCTTGGCCAAATCCATCAAGTAAATAGCTATTGACGGAAAAGCAGAACGTGAAAACCGCACTTACCGCTTCTCCGGTCATACGCAATCGCGAACAGGGGATGCTGCCGCGTGCCAGAAAGTGAGCAGCTTGCCTGTGAACGGCTCGCGCATGCGCTGGAGCGGTTTATTAATACTCAAGATGACCACAGAATTCTGTTCTGTGGCCAACGCTTTTGTTGATATATATCAATGTTATGCCACTGACGATGACAGAGCCCGCATCTCGTGGTCGTGCGGTACCGTTCTCGCTTCCCACGCCCGGGTTCCCGGGTTCGATTCCCGGCGGGGTCAGGGATTTTCTCTGCCTCGTGATGGCTGGGTGTTGTGTGCTGTCCTTAGGTTAGTTAGGTTTAAGTAGTTCTAAGTTCTAGGGGACTTATGACCACAGCAGTTGAGTCCCATAGTGCTCAGAGCCATTTGAACCATTTTTTTTGACGATGACAGACAACTCAAAAACTGTTCTCAATGCATGTTTCACAATCGTTATTGTGGATTACTGTGAAATAACGCCTCCCGTCACTCGGTAGAAATAATTAATTATTTATGTCGAAGGAGTGATATATTTTGTGTTAACTGCAGCGACCATGTAACGCTGATTGTATGAGTATTAATGCCAAGCTTACTGTGATCTGCGCGGCATTAACATCTCTCTTACTAATATGAATTACGATGCGTGACCGATTTGGCACTCTCTATTGTTCTAGCGCTTTCCTGTTAGCCTCTCGAACTATCAAATTCTATCTTGTCAGACATTTTAGTTCTAGTGAGCTCTAATTCTTAATATTGTAGTTATTATTTTTGTCTTATGACGTATTATTCATCGCAATTACTGCAATATTATTATTTCCCACAAAAATTTGCTCTGCTGATGAGAATTCTAATTTCTAAACAGAAAATATTAAACTTTATTAAAGATAACTAATTTTCGCTGTAAGTTGGCAAATTCCATTGTTCTTTATTTATTTATTTATTTTGCAGACGTCTGCCATGAATCTTGTAAATGTAAGAAATAATTTTTGTAAATAATAACCTTAATTGTTGTAAAAAAAGGGTTTTCACAAATTTATTTAGTAGTTAGATTTCCAGAGTCTCAGATATTCTATATTTTCATTAGTCACCCCACTTCTGGACACTAATAAGACAAAATACTTTTCTTTGCAATGTTTCACTTTTCTCTTTAAAAGCTAGCCATCATACAAACCACAGACTAACTTCCTCCAGAACTTCGCTACAGGATCTACAAAATGTAAATCTCATGTTGCTAACTTATAAAAGTTACTATTTACTGTCAATAGAAGTCATCTTAATTATAAAATATTCGCTCTATTTAACAAAATTTAACATTCTTTCAAGTAATATAAATAGAAAGTTATGTTTTAATGGCGCAGAAGCGTGGGCACATGATTTACAGTATATCTTATAATTTTGTGAAAACACAATTTCTCTATACCTAACACGATTTTTTTTTCATACCAGAATCTGATGCACTCCATTACAAGCTGTTGTAATCATCAGTTCCATGTATTCGAAGCCAAAAAGCATCGAAAAAGTTTAAAGCACACAAATGAATTTTTATTTTTGCTCTTTCAAGTTTGTAGTTTTTTCTTCAGAAAAAATTTCCTTTGATGGTCACTAGAAGTCAAATCGTTGTTGGAAGTAGTATTGACCAGTGAATTTTGGAAGGGAGTGCTACGGAAAATCAAATTTTTCAAAAGTGACTCAAGAGATTTTTTCGTTTGGAAAAGGGAACACAAAATCGCCGACTTGGCCGAGCACTGATAAATGAACGTCGCATGGAGGCAAATTAGTTTATTCACTCTTGTGAATGATTATTGCTGTGATTATTTTGTGTTAATTTTAAGAGCGAATATCGGAGTGAAGATTTTTCTGCCTTTGAATAATTTTTGGTAATGGTAAAACTTCAAGAGAAAGATAATATTCCCACTGAAGTAATGTCTTCACCATTTAATACTGATAGCGAATGAGAAAATAATAATGATTCTCTAATGGATCTGAACTTCGACCCATTATAAAACCCATTATTTGATCGGACCATGGCAGCGAATTTAGAAGACGCACAGCCAAATGCCGACGCTAATATAGGCGCCGAGCAGAGCGAACGAGTGACAGAAAAAGACGTAATCTCAGCGGTAACGGCTGCAAGCATTTCGCTCGACCTGCTTACCGCTTTCTTACAAAAACTTCAAATGCATGATCGGGAGCGCGATTGCAGTCAGAAAAAACGCGATCGCGAAATTAAAGATGAAATAGGCACAATTAAATCCTAGCAAATTACAATGAAGGCGGCTTACGCTCCAGTTTTAAATCAAGTGACGAAACATGAAATTGATGTGAGCAAGTTGAAAACCTCTCACGATGAAGTAAAGATGAATATGGAAACTTTAACTTCTACAGTCGTCAATATTAAGCTCAACAACCAGAAAATGCTGGACGAGCCATTAAAAAGTCACAGAAAACAATTAAATAAAGGCATCTACAATTGGACAGCGGACAAAGAATCTGACATTGATTCAAAAACAAATGTAGCAGTCAATAATGTTGGACAGCGCATACGCGCAGAGATATGTTCCGGCGCGGAAGCAAATTACGACGAAGTACGTAATGTACATTCCCATAAAAAAAGACTCCGACAAAGAAAGTCCTATGTGGAAGCAACATAAGGAACCTGGAAAGGGTTATGTTAAGTGATACCAGATCAGAAAATAATTTTCCACCACATTGTGAAAATCCTTAACTGTCATTAAACCCACTTTCTCTTTAAAAGCTAGCCATCATACAAACCAAAAACGATATATTTACCGCTGAATGACTTCTTCCAGAACTTCGCTACAGAAACTACAGAAGGTAAATCTCGTGTTGCTAACTTAACTTACAAAAGTTGGTATTTACTGTCAATAGAACTCATCTCAATTACAAAATAATCTCTCTGAAAAGATTTAACATTCTTTCAAGTAACATAAATACAAAGTTATATTTTAATACGTGGAACGTAATATCAATTACATATGTAGCTTATACGGTAACCAGTAACATCAGCGCTTGGCTCTCAGACAACAAATAAACTGCTACAAAAGGCGAGGCATACAGTTCGTCACACAGTCTTGTTCAACCGAAATTTTGTTCTACTACCGTGGTCAAAGAGTCCGTAAACCAAACATTATAAATTTTTGGAATTGAAAGTGCAATTTTGAAGATCTTGTGAGAAAAACTGGATGCTGTTACGTCCACTTTAAAAATGAGCTCCGTTGGCTGACATCGAAAGATGAAGCCCTGTCAACTGTACCCATTTTCAGTCAGTTATATCGTAAGATATTATATTTTGGGACATTTACGTGCACTCGTCAAGAATATTCTTAGGACAGGAAAGGGTGCTCAAACTTAGCTGCGGTGTCAGTTCACAGACTTCAAGTACGCATCGTCCACAACCGGATAACTTTGGCTCTCATTGTTCCACGCAATCTGATAAACAAATAAATAAAATAAATAAATTGTGTGTCAGTGGGGACTAAAGAGAGAGTGGAATGTTGAGGATCGTGTGTTTTAATTCCCAGCATTTGAAAAGCTGTTTTTAACTGTTATGTGCTGTTGCCTTCCGCGTTCCGATTTTAGAGGAGTGTCGATAGTCGTCATCACCGCTCAAAGTGTTCCGACACTTGTTTTCTGGTGAATATTAACTGTGCTTTACAGTGACATGAAGCAAAAATCTTATTTTCACACAGCTAATTCATGAAAGATAAGGTTTTCAGTAACAGAACGTACATACAATCGATCATAAAACATATTTTACACAGTTATTCTCCAACTTAGTTAGGCAGGCAAATGGCAATATGAATATTCCGAATTGGAAGAATCTAGTCACTTGTTCCCAGTCACTAGAATTTGCCGTTGTCGTAATCAAAATGACAATGTGTAGTACGGGACAGCAGATTCAGGATTATCAGTTTCGAAAAAGTCATACGAAAGTGATGAATGCTTGTGTTAGATACGTATGCAACATACGGTTGTATGATCCTATCAGTCCTTCATACTCCCAGCTAGGTTGGATACGCCCACATAAGGCACGCGATCTCCACACGATGTGCTTACTTCATCGATTTCTTAGCCTCTGGTGCCCCCAATACTTATCTTCTCACATTAAACACCTATCATCATTCCACAACCGCAATACCAGATCGGATACGTCTAGCATCTTGGCTGTACCTTTACATAACACAAAATCTTTCTCCGTGTCATTCTCCATCTCAGCCATATGACTATGGAACGCGCTCCCCTGTGATCTGCGTCTTATCCAAAACCACTCAACATTCAAGAGGGAACTTAAGACTTACATATTAGGGACGGTATAGCCACCATAGTTGTTCCCCCCCTCATCTTTTTCTTTCTCCTCTCCATCATAGCTTCGAATATTACCATTCTATTTCTCTTTCTCTAACCTATCTACCTCTTCTATATCTCTTTCACCCCATTCCATCGTCTTATGTCTCTGCTTGATGAGAATAACTCACAAGCTGCAAGAATATAACGAGAAAATTCCCAACTAGCAATAGGACTGACACTCATAAAAGAAAAATATGTTTACTTTCATATACATAGTCAGTATTATTATTATTATTATTATCATTATTATTATTTTTATTATTCTTGATTGTTATAATTATTTTTTGATTGTTATAATTATCATTGTACTACTTTTATAACCTCTATTTTTTTTCTTTAACATTAATACTGTATAACATGTTATATGTCCTAATTTTCTGTAGACACTGAAATTTGTTGAATCTGAGTATGCCTGGTTAGGTGTAAGAGAGGGCCTGAAGGCCCTAATCTTGCCAGGTAAAATAAATGCATAAATAAATAAATAAATAATTTTCACGGACGCTTCCTAGAGGGTGTTCTAGCTGGCGCGCACGGCCCATCTCATTGCCGTGGATACCTGTTGCAACACCCTGTAGTAGGCGTTACTACGGATGATGTAGTGTGTCTGTATATATAACCTATTAATGTGTGTGTTTTTTATTAATTTAATGTAATTTATATTTTATTTTTATTTTTAATTTGATTTTTGGTTCCACTGCAAAGATATGCGAAGGCACTGATCGCTCTTAGATTGTACTGACACAAAAGTGTAGCGTGGAGTCCTGTGTAATTATTGAAATTACTTAGACGAATCCATGCTGAAAAACAGTTAATCATTATAGGCTATATACACATACGAAAAAAGTATTTCACCATTTCAATTCGTAACGACCTACGTGTGATTTAATTACGTCTTAGTGCAGTCCAAATCAGTGTCCCATTACACTTAACATAAATCGTCTGAACATATCGTTAAGTACTTTGGAAATGTCAGTTTACTATATATCATGAATGAAAGAAATAAAATCGCCGATCTCCAGCGTCGCCCGTGGAAAGACCGGGATAATAATTACGATAATTTGAAATTTCCGCTTAATGGCGGCCAATTGTCGCCGTCCAGCGATGTTCAGCTTGCTGCCGGCGCGGCGTCTGAAATTCTTCTAAAATGATGGAACACGCAAACGGGACATTTGGTGCAGGTTACAAAAATGGTTCAAATGGCTCTGAGCACTATGGGACTCAACTGCTGTGGTCATAAGTCCCCTAGAACTTAGAACTACTTAAACCTAACTAACCTAAGGACAGCACACAACACCCAGCCATCACGAGGCAAAGAAAATCCCTGACCCCGCCGGGAATCGAACCCGGGAACCCGGGCGTGGGAAGCGAGAACGCTACCGCACGACCACGAGATGCGGGCGGTGCAGGTTACAGCTAAAATTAACAACAGCAAAACTTTAGACATCTATTGGAGCTCACTGCTCAAATAATAAAATATGTACACTCCTTTCTATCTAATGGCGCACAATGGCGTCCTATCCGAACAAGAACAAGCAAGAGAGTGTCTGGCGCATTTTTGTTTCACGCTGATACCAAAAAGAACAAAGATAGTAATAATGTTACAGATAACAGTTTTTCTTTGCAGTCTCAATATTCCTTGACTTTCAATAGAGTTCCTTTTACATATGACAAATGCAATTGCTCGATATATCTATAGGTTGCCGAATCTGGGCCATGGGACGTCATAATGACTTTTTCGAAACTGATGATCCTGAATACGCTAATACGCTATCCTGAAGTATTTGTGATGCGGATTGCGAAAATATCAAACTTACTGTCACTGGGGTTGCTTTACTATTTTTTCCCCTTTTTGGAGCCAGAAGATTAATTTAAAAATTCAACCATTGGTCTTACAGAGCATAAATTAAACTTTCGTGACAATTTCATCGGCGGTATTTAACTTTAGTCATATAACCTGAATGACGGTTAATTACGATAACACATTTTGTTAGATATGTTACTTTGTACTGTATTATGATATTTAGTTCGGTTACATCGCGAATCTGTAAAGGTAAGCAATGTAACTGTTGGACACATAAATTGCACACTTATCTTATCAAAAGACGGGAATATTTCTTTTTTTTTCTATTGCAAGCCTGCACCTCACTTCATTACACTCTGCTCTGGGTTCTCAACAGATCATGCAAGTTAATGTAATGTGGAGTTGCGGCCAGTTGACCTTGGCTGCTGATATGCACTTGACTCCGCCCGCGCAGAGATTAAAACATCACACCCAAAACTTCAGTTGTTTTGCTAAATTTACGAATGTACGATACGTACATTTAGCCATCTGCGACTCTCACTCTCCCTTACCCTATCCTCGGCAAGCTACCAGTCTCGCCTGCCAGCAGCGATGGAGACTGCTAGCTCCATCCGCCACTGCTATCGACCTCCGGGCGTGCACGCGATGAATGGCGACTTCTGCGGCGTTCTGCACAGGCTGTCCATTGTGCGCATTGTGCCTCTCGCATGCTCATCTGTATTAATGAGCCGGCCAGTTCAGGATAAGCAGGCTGTGCACAGACATTATTGTGTACCACAGCCTCTGTTTGCCACGGCAGAGAGCGCTTATTGTATCTTCTCGACTACCCGTACAGGGGAAGCACTCGTCGCTGTGTTTGTCTGCCTGCCAGTGTGTCAGACACGAGGGGACAGACCGTCGCTGGGTGCCTTATACCTGTTTCTCGTCTGCCGCCTGCCGCTCTGGTCCAGTGCCACTCCTCCCTTGCGGAAAGTCAGCCACGGCGGCGCCTATGTCCGCGTCAGCGAGTGCCGAACTAATGATGTTACGCGGGCCAAGGATTTCTAGACGGACCCCGAGAACAGAGCAAACACGGGGCCTCAGAGTTCCTCTTGCCATTCGGAGAGTAACGCTGAGACTTTTGAGCTCCAGAACCGCAGAGTGGTCTGCGATATAGGCGGTTAAACACAATCATAGGTTTTGAAAATATTGAAATTTTTCTGCATGAATCGTCAGCCTAAAGGCTGTTGCAGAGTAAAGTAACGAGTGAGTATGTATTCCGCTAATTAAAACCATGCTTATAATCCGCAGACTACTTATGGTGTCTGGTAGATCATATACTGTCGTCCCTCAATAAAGAGGAAGTGTGAAAATACTGTGTGACTTAGAGTAGAAGCATTCAAGTTCATACGGTCAACGGCCTTGTCAGGAATGACGTAGGCACTAATGTACTGAAATAGTCTCAATGAAAGAAAGAATCAGGTGTGTGAAATGGTGTGAAGATGCGAATGTCTATGGAAAAACAACGTATTAATCTCTCCAAAATTGTTTATAGCATACCTACAATCCTGAAAAGTATTCTCACTGTGAGGAATTCTTTCACAAAAGAACTGTGTAGGTGAAATAGTTCTTCGTTAGAGTTTCAGAATGTGAATTGCTTAAGAGAAGTTGTCAGAAGATGGACATAAAACAACAGAAAAATGGAAGTGAATTTCATGACTCGTATTGTGTGTGGCTGAGTCATTTCTACATTTCTCAAAACTCTGGTAATACATTTCTGTTACCAGTCACGAGGGGAGTGGGAGAACTGAGCTGATAACTTGCAGTAATTTTCAGTAACTCAATTACATACAAGTTGTTTCTTTTAACTTGAGACAACTAAATAATTTTAGAGCGACGCGTCGTGCGAAGAAGACGTTGTAAGTGAAAAGTTAATAGTTGTAAAGGGGACATCTGTCTGTGCTACAACTGTCCACGTCCTAACCACCACCGAGCGCGGTCGCCCAGTGGTAGGGAGGACGATGGTTTAATCTCGCGCCCGGCCACCCTGATTTAGGTTTTCCTTGATTTCCCTAAATCGCTCCAGGCAAATGGTGGGGTGGTTCCTTTGAAAGGTCACGGCCGACTTCCTTCCCTAATCCGATGAGACCGATGACCTCGCTGTTTGGTCTCTTCCCCCAAACAATGAAAAATCCTAACCACTTACCCTGCGTAGGAGGGGTTAACTTTGTACTTCCTAATGAGCATCCCCTATTTTTATTGTATGTTCAGATTCTGCTCCAAGAAATACGGTTAACTCAAACCACTGTTTTCCATTCGTGGTAGATGGCACTGTAATCGATGAACATCATGTGTGTCTGTTTTTGCAATTTAGAGCAGACGCATCCGATTCTACGTTCCATTTAAAACAAAATGTGATCTGTTGTATTCTAACATTGATACTGTGGTGTCACCGCCAGATACCACACTTGCTAGGTGGTAGCATTTAAATCGGCCGCGGTCTGGTAGTATACGTCGGATCCGCGTGTCGCCACTGTCAGTAATTGCAGACCGAGCGCCGCCACACGGCAGGTCTAGAGAGACGTCCTGGCACTCGCCCCAGTTGTACAGCCGACGTTGCTAGGAAAGGTTCACTGAGAATTACGCTCTCATTTGCCGAGACGATAGTTAGTATAGCCTTTAGCTAAGTCAATTGCTACGACCTAGCAAGGCGCCATCACCAAGTTATATTGAGATGATAATACTGTATCAATAAGACCAATGTTCACCAATTGTGGATTAAAGTTAAGTATCCCAGCAGCTACGTACTTTTCTTTATAGCATTCATTACGTATCCTGTTTCAGACCTCACGCCAGCCTGCGTGAGCTTATAGCGTGCATTTCGGCTTCCTCAAACAACACGGTGTTGGCACTTCTGCCGACAAAGGATATATATATTTTTTGGTAACAGAGGACAGTGTATTGAACAACATTACATGAGTATTTACTTAATTTGAAGATTAATAATCATAGCTATTAGTAGTTTTATATTAGTAGGTTGGCTAGTACCAACAAGCTCATGTGCGAAGAGGAGGCCGTTAATGCAGAAGGTGTAGAAGTGCCAGCGGTTACCCTACACTGACAGGAGCAGTCTGCTCAGTGGTGCTGTTACGACTGCACAAAAACCTCGAAGCATGGCAGTCCTTAGAGATCCCAACAACATTCTGCGCCGCTTCGCTGACCAACTGAAGTCCACATCGCTAAATCAAATACCAACACTGCCCTACGCAGCGTGGGTACCACTGCCGTGTGGTGCTGTCCAGTCAAACTCCGGCCAAAAACTCTTCACGGGTCACGCTTGCCTGTCCCCCACGACGAAATTCCTGGCGAGAGCAACATCTATATCGTATAGAGACTTCGTTCGGCTGCGCCACCGAGAAGCTGAATTCAATGGTGCCGTGTCCACTACCGTATTTCTTTTAAATAAAACTGCTTACTTAGTGCTTTACTAGGTGCACAAACCATCAAAGAGATAAACCAAGAAAGATATGAAAAAGCTTTCAATGAGTCGTTTCAAATTCATTATTCTGTCACCAACACAGCGACAAACTGAACAAACATTGCGTTTGTACTGGGTAATTCATAAGTACCTCTTCGGTTTCAGAAGAGGAGAACTCAAAACTACGAAACATAATGCAAAAAATAGACATGTATCAGTTGATAGAACGTTTCTCTAAATCTTTGACTCGCATTACAGGACATCGATATGAACACGTTTGTGACGAAGTAAACGTTAATGCGACACACATCCTAACACGTCATGGTCGATATCGGAGACCAAATGAATTGTTTTTCCTGGGAACTCTTCTAAATTAAGTAGCAGTCGAAGACGAACACATAATACTTGACATGGATCCATCAGAATAAATCACATGGAGTTAAGTCAGGTGACCACTCGGACCACTGAGAAATACCAGAGTCGTGACGGGAGACGAGTCCAGTCCAACGCTGAGGCGTTTTGGCGTTGAGGTAATCAGGAACTTCTGAATCACAGTGTTGCAAAACAAAGTTTCCACTGCCTTGCTGTAGCTATGCCACAAACCAATGTTACAATATGTCCAGGTGCACAAAGTCAGTCACAGTTTTCCTCACAAAGAAAAATGCCCTCTAACATTTAAAGAGGACATGAACTGAAGACGTTAAATTTAGGTGTGTGAAGAATGTATTGGCTCAAATGGGTCTGAGCACTATGGGACTCAACTTCTGAGGTCATTAGTCCCCTAGAGCTTAGAACTAGTTAAACCTAACTAACCTAAGGACATCACACACATCCATGCCCGAGGCAGGATTCGAACCTGCGACCGTAGCGGTCTCGCGGTTCCAGACTGCAGCGCCTAGAACCGCACGGCCACTTCGGCCGGCTGAAGAATGTATTCCTCAATGTCGTTTGGATGTTAGTGCCCCAAAAAAGTACGTTACGACGATTCAACTTTCCAGACAAGTGAAACAAGGCTTCGTCACTGAAAACCAACTTCTGTAAAATATCGTCTTCCTACGGTGCTTCTACATATCATTGGAAGTCAGAGGTAAGCTCATTGTCTCGAGTCCCAGCGAAACTAACAACTGCAGCGGGTATGGTTTTACACGGAGGCGTTTACGCAGAATGCGCAAGAGATCTGTCTTAAGTATCTGTAGTTCTCAGCTCTCAAATGTCGTAGGCTTCTCCGATATCCTAATTTTTGCAGCCAACTCTCCAACTTCTCTGCAGATTGTCCCCAAACTATGAGAGATAATCTGCTCACTGACTTTATTTTCATTGTGGTTTGCAGTTTTTTTGTCTTCTTTGCACTGCGTAAGCAGCCAGTCTCGCGGAATGTATGCTACCATTTATGGATTGTTTGTCTGCTGGAGATTTTACCCGATGTTCGGTACGAAATCGTAGCTGAACTTCCACAGTAGACTCACATTTAGGAAAATCAAGGAAACATAACGCACGTTCACTGCTTTATACGCCATGTTCTGACACGATTTCCCAAAATGTGGTGTACTGTGCAACTACGCCACAATGTGTATTACGAATCGAAAGTTAGAGGGGTACTCTGTCCACTGTTATGTGTAATTTTTGTCTATTTCTTTGAATTTTCGAAAAGTCATCTTCCAGAAACCACAGCATTTAAGTTAACGTAGGAAACAGCATGTATACTGATGAGCCAAAACATTGTAACTACCGACCTACTATCGATCGTCTAGGCGATAGCTTCGTCATCTGGTATGGAGTAACTACTAGTCAGACACACGCACGACGCATTTAGTAGAAGTGAGCGTGCTGTCAGTGTGTAGAATGTGGAAGGTGGCTGATCTATCTGCGTCTGACCGAGGGTAGACTGTGATATCACGGATGCTCGGCACGAGCATTTCGGAAACTGCGCGACTTGTCGGGTGTTCGAGTAATGCTGTGGTGAGTGTCTTCAACATAAGGCGAAACCAGGTGAAACGACATGCAGACGTCGCGGCGTTGGGCGGCCACTCCACATTACAGATGTCGGACGTCGTAGGATGGGCAGACTGGTATAACAGGACAGGCTGAGAACTGTGGCGGAACTAAGATCAGACTTTAACGCTGGGCAGAGTGTCTGCACACAGTGCACCAAACACTGCTCACGCTGGGCCTCCGCAGTCGACCACCCACGCATATGCCAATGTTAACACCACGACATCGGCAACTGCTACTGAAACTAGCACTTGACCGTCGGCACTGGAGAGCGTTGCGTGGTCTGATAAATCCCGACACCTTCGTCATCATACCGATGGGAGGAATTAAGTGACTTGTGTGTGTGCAGATGTGGTGCCAACTCCCTCCAGCGACCTACCAAGGCCTCACTGCTTCCCTCCACGACGCATCGCACATATTATCCGTGCTAAAGGTAAACATACCGGCCATATATATATATATATATATATATATATATATATATATATATATATAAGTGTTTCGTCGTAAACATAATATTATCTTTACATATTTACTTCCATCTACACTTTTATTTATTATAATTGTAGGTTTCTATACTACAAACCAACGTCTTCAGAAAATACTTCCTAGCATATTCATGTCATTATATATATATATATATATATATATATATATATATATATATATTGCTCTGACTGATCAGTCTATAAGAAGCTACAAACTATAACAGATAAATAAATACCACAGAATTGTATTTTTCAGACTCTACATTTATTTCCTCTAGAATAAAAGGAAATATTTGTGCATATAATGAGTATTTACTACAGCATGTACACTAATAACTTAATGTCATTTACTGAAAGCCATGTAGGTATATGCCTGTGCAGTGTTGAACTGTAAATTCGGGATCAGTTATTTATGTAAGTCACCATGATGCAAAGAAATTAATTTATTTGCCTTACAATACGAGTATGCAGTCGTCACTAAAACGTACACCTTCATTCGGGTTTCCACTAATGTGGGATTGAATTGTGGAACCACTATTGGGTGGTCCACAAGCTGGTGCATCGTGGCATATTTAGGAGTAAACGTGGGCGTTTGACTGAACAAGTATTGATGAATTGCATTAAATTTGAAAGTATTATCAGGGGATTATTGTAACAAACGTTATGAACAAGACAGAAGGATCAAATTGTTCAAAATCAGACATAGTAGGCTTTCATATTAATTTCATTTCGTTTCTATGTAATTTTGTTCACACAGTTTATTACTGTTTTTGTGCATTTATTTCAAATTGAAGTATTCTGCCGCCAAAAATTCCTTGGTTTTGTCGATATATCACCAACGGAACTTGATTCGAAGTTGCTGAATTCTAAACATGGTCCTCATTTGCAATATATGAGATGTGTGTGTTCTTCTCTCCTTTCAAACCGATCGGAATAATAGTTATAACGGAAAGACGAAAACGCAATAATTCATAATACAGCACTCCACGATCGACAGTGAAAGGTGGATGACGCACCCATGCTAGTACTTATAAAGAACTATTCGCTGATCTTCTCAGTGACACCAGTTTCCGGTAGAGCACTTATCATCTTCCAAAAGTGTTTCGTCGTAAAAAGAAGATTTTCTTTACATATTTACTTCCATCTACACTTTTATTTATTAAAATTGTAGCTTTACATGTTAAGTTTCTATACTACAAACCAACATCTTCAGAAAATACTTCCTAGCATATTCATGTCATATGTTATACTGCCTAGTCTAAATTTATATTGTCTTTACTCCTGCAGTCGTCAGTTAATTGGTTGCCAAATAGCAAACTTTCAATATCTCATTTCCTAATCTAATTACTTCGGTATCTCTTGTTTTAATTCAACATCATTTTATTATTCAGGTTTTACGTTCGTAAATTTTCGTGTTATTAATTGTTTTCAAGAGACTGTCCATTCCGTTTAACAGATCTTCTTCGCCCAGTGCTGTTTCTGACTGAATTACAATGTCATCATCAGATCTTAAAGCTTAGCACTGTTCTCCAAGAACTTTACTTTCCTTGTTAATTTCTCTTTGATATGTTTTACTCATTGCACAATATAGTGCGTGAATAACATGAGGAAGAGGCTAACACGGTCGTTTCTGTACAAGTCTTGCTAGATGCCATTCTGTCATTGGGCTCAGACGCAGTGCTCATACTGCTCTCAATCCCTGACTGTCTGCCAGTGATACTGGCGCCTCCCATGAACTGAAAGGCCACAAAACTGCTATGTCCAGGGAAATAAATACATACATAAATCTCTCTCTCTCTCTCTCTCTCTCTCTCTGTGTGTGTGTGTGTGTGTGTGTGTGTGTGTGTGTAACGGACATAGTAAGGATACCCACAAGCGTGACAAATTCTAGAAAGAGAATCTATCTCAATTATGAAAACGAAAACACAAGCAACACGTGAAAATAATAGGAATTGACATTAACTCATAACTAGTGGAGGAATGGCTGGGGTTGGATTAAAGAAATAAACCACAGCAGGTACTTGTCTTCTAACACCACAACACATGTTCCCGCAAATTTAGTTCTGCAAATGAGTGATCACTTAGATCTAACCGAATAAAAAGGAAAGATAGAAAATTTATTAAAATTTTCCTAAGTTCTCATCCCAAATTTACCCATAGCACTGTTTATTTTCCCCCTGTTACCTACCTTAAATCCAAGCTTCGTTCCGTCTGACACGAACTCTGACCTTAAGACAGGACGGTCCCTATCATGGATGGCTCTTAGGTTATGGCAACAAACAACGCAGGGCGGCCGCAATTCTCTCCCTCATCTTCTACGCCAGGAGCGGATGTAGATATAATGCTACTGCAATCTGTTGACGTCGTCCATCGGTAGTATGGTGCGAAGCCTGTGATATCACTCTACACGATCGATAATGTTTGGTTTTCCAAGAACAGTCAATGGACAGAAGTGAGACGCAGCTACCAATTAAAATAACCGATAATATTGTTAAATATCACTCAAAAGTATCTACCACTGAAGACCCAATCAGATTTGCCCCCACTTCAGGCAGAAAGTGCGACAAAAACGCACCCTTCCATTTCGACATGCTAATGTCGAATTTCCTCTCCCTCAAAAATATAACCGAATAGCGAGTATGTAATTTTGAGTGCTTACCTGATCTGACGAGTCCGGGGAAGACAGTACCAGGCCTGACAGCTCTGCCACCTTCGTTTCTCTCACTCAGGCTTGACACAGAAACAGCTTTATTTGAGGCTGCTCTTCCAAACTCCACAATTGAACGCTAAAGTTAATGTCCTAGCGTTACCCTTCTGCAGTGTCTGTGCACTACACCGATGGCAAAGATGTCACGGTTGACAGAAGCCCAAAGTGACACCGCATGCTGTTTACAGATCCCCAATCACCCACACAGATTCTTAAGCTCCCAGCACAATTCCCTGGTGCATTCTTGCGTGAAATCACGCTGCTCACCAGCTGCCAGACTGGGACTCACTCACTAGTTTGTCTCACATACCAAACTTGGCTAAAAGTCCACTCCCCAAAATATCGCACGCACTAATGGAATCGTAACTACAGGTTAAAAACATGAAAATTAACTCAAGAACCATTATACCTGCACCTCAAGGCTAAATATTCACTGACAGAGAAAAATTTTTATTAAAAAGGAAACACAGTAACCTAAATTCTAATTTACCTTATAAAAATCTGTAACTATAGTGCGAGGAAGAGACCCACATCAGGCTGATGCCTCACATCACCTCCACCGTCGCGAATGAGCCATATGTCAAGAAAAAAATTAAGAGAAGTTGCTGGATATGGAATTGGTATTTTGATCTCACCTCCACACAGTCATTCTTCTCATAGTTATTCACTTGAGAGATAGTCGCACTCACAGTCAGCGCTGATAGACTCCCTGCAGAGTTTGACAAACAACAAACAGCAAAGTCATGCTACTGAGCCTCATTCACTCCAGTTCGGTACAAAAATCTGGGCATTCACATCAAACTCACTCATACTACTTTTTGGTACAAAGGTAAGGCTTTAGTCTTTGATTTCAAACATTCACTTTCTCTAATGCTGTGACCGCTCCGAATTACTCGTGTTTAAAACATTCTTATAATATCTGCATACTCAGCTATTCCGTTGTCAAACAATGCTACACTCTCCCATCCACCTATCACCGACTCGTATAAGATCACACCCTTATCAGTAGTTTAGAGTTGCAGAATAAAACAAAAATCAAACAAAATATTTATACCATATAACAAAAAATTACCCATAATGAACTATGATTAGATTTATCTTCCCAAAATATAGGCTATTGTTCAATTATAATTATTAAATGCAGGATGTTTCAGAATGAATATAGGGAGTTTTAAGGCTTTGTAGCATATATTACACTTAACTTACAATTATTATTAATACATCAAAGCAACTATATGTTTTTCTTAAGGGGGTTCAATGTGAGCACCATCGTCACACATAGAGTCGACAGGCGAGTTTTTCCAAACCCTTGATCACTGTCTATAGTAATTGTTGCAACAGTGCTGTTTCTGAAGTCGGATGGATCGCATGAGAGCGGAGACATATATACATAATTTTTTAAGAATCTCCAAAGCCAAGAATCTCATGGGGTCAGATAGTATGTGAACATGAAGATCGTATGATACTAGCTCTGTCATCCAGCGCTTTGCGGCCAATCCAGCAGTCGGGTGCAACTTCAGTTAACCAGTCGCGTGCTGAGTTATGCCAGTGAGATGCCGCACCATTTTCTTTCTGAGAAACACCTGTTACAGTTGCTTCACCGAAAAAGTCGAGAGCACTCTCGTTTCAACTGTACCGTCTCGTGGGGATTTGCTTACCCCCAGATACACACATAACGTGTGTTGACATTTCGATTTAGGTGAAATGTCGATTCACCACTGAAGACGATACGATCCAGAAAATCTTTATCTCATGCAGCAAAATTTTTTTGCGAATCTGGCACGTAAGCTGTAGTATGTAGGCTTTAGACATTGTAACACCTGCAAACGACAAGGACGAACTGGTTCTTTTGGGACTACGCTTGATAGACTCTCACTCGTTTAAGATGTTTCTCTTCATTCTTGGTCGTTCCATACTCTTCCCTTTGCGCACGGGTACACAAACAAATCGGTTTGAGTCGCTCTTTCATTTAAGAAGATGGACGGAAAGAGAAGAAGCGCCAGATGGATAGAGAGATGGGGAGGAAGAGGTAGACAGAGGAAGGAAAGAGGAGGAGATGGACTGAGTGACAGGGAGCAAAAGAGAGACGTAGAGAGAAAGGGTTGGAGATGATCAGACTGAAGGAACGAGGCAATGGGCAGAGTAAGAGAAGAGAACATGGACCAAGGAAAGAAAGTGGAGGAAATGTACAGAGAGGGCAGGAGGAGGTGACGGATTGGGAGAGAGAGAGAGGTGTGAGGAGCAGATGATCAGAAGTGGAGTAGGAAATGTACAGAGAAATAAAAGTGGATATGGACAGGAAGGCTGGAGGAGGAGGTGGACAGAGAGAGGAGAAGGTGGAGATTGACAGAGGGATGGGAAGGAGGAGATGGACAGAGAGGCAGGAGGAGGAAAAAGTGGGAGTGAGGAGGAGATGGAGCAGGAGGAGATGGCTTCAGAGAGGGAGGAGGAGATAAGCATAGGGTGGAGAAGCTGATGGGCGGAGGGGGGAGAAGCAGATGGACAGAGAGTGGGTAGGAGAGAGCAGATCGAGAGAGAGACAGAGGGGAGAGCAGCAATAGACAGAGAGAGGGGCAGGAGGAGATGTACAGAGAGACTGGGGTTTGAGGAGGTGAAGAAAGGGAGACTGCACAAGGAGATGAATAGGGAGGATGGAGGCAGAGATGGACAGAAAGAGGATGAGGGAAGAGACGGGCTAACAGAATTGGAATAAATATACATCCAGGTGCGCATAAAAAATATGGCTGTATATATTCTCCACATAGTACATTTATAATATTTAAATTATACCATGCATTATGCATAGTGTACTAAGCACAGAAAGTGTGCGAGTGAACCTGGGATTTGACCATTTAATGTAGAATCACTGGATGATTTCCGTAATTGGATGTATGAGGAGACCTCCTGCAGAGAGTCATGACTGACGGGATCTGGATTTCTAGACGTTATTTGGCCTCTCAGTGCACTGTCAGTCGGTACGAAGTATGTTACGAATTTCGCATCTTGGACCGAAGGTTAGAAGAAAATGCTGACCACGTCGGATCACTTTGACTGTCCTCCTCATTCCTATTGGTATTGTTCGTCTGTGAATGTGATCGTGTGGAACGTGATTGGTAGAATCCACTGGTATAGTGCTGATATCACCTGAATGAAACGATTCCTTAAAATCCTCTAAACAGCAGCAGGTTAGCTATGTTCGTATGTCGGACAACGCTTAAGATGCTTGTAACATGAGACGACTGAGAAGAAAACTGACTGGTTGGGTTACACGGTGCTAATTTCCCGTGATTCATGAATATTTAAGACAAAATTTTTTGAGTAGACCTACAGTGATGAGCCCAAACTCCCTACTTACCTATTTAACACTCTTCTGGTTCAGAGCAGAGGTTGTGTGGTATGAGTTCGACAAACCCTTGATAGGTTTGCGGAAGGGTGTGCCATCAGATGTCTATGCACAGGTCCAGCACCAGCTGTGTTAAATCTGGATCAGATGAGATGAGTCTGGTGGCTAAGAGATCAAGTTAAGTTCACTATTATGCTCCGTAAATTAACGTAGCACCATTCTGGCTTTGTGACACAGTTAGGTATCCTGCTGGAGGATGCCATCGTTATTGGGGAAGATATAAAGCATGAAGGGATGCAGATGGTTCTCCATAATGTTCACGTATTCCATAGCTCTAATGACGCCTTCAGTCACTAACACAGGTCTCATTGAAGCGCATGTTTCGGGCAACTTCTCCTCTGGTTAATACGAACGTCGAGCTAGTGTAACAAGAAACGTGATTCATCGAACCATGCGACGTATTTCATTGATCTACGGTCAAGTCACGATGATCCCATGCAACTATGACGGTGGCATAACTAACATGCGTGGACATCCTACGGCAGTCGCCATTATTATGGCTTCACCATCCTTTAATAATTTTGCATAGATGTTCGCGACAGAAGGAAGCAAAATACCGGCCAATTTGGCATTTCCCGTGACGCTCATTCCCATCGCTTGGCGATAACAATTTACTCCTTTTCAAAGTCGCTTATCTTAGTGAATTTCTTATTTGCACCCGGAATAATTGCTAGGATGATTCCCCACTCTTCTCTTTTCCGTTTACATACATTCTTGATCGCGTCACTTGCGTCAACGTCATCGAGCGGCATTAAAAGTTGAGCTAAACAAAGTTTAAAAATGTATATATTGCGAGTAATAGCAATGTGCTTCACTTTCGAAGTTAGTATACGATGTACTTTAGCTTGGATTTTTTTATGAGAATGAACGGATGAGCCTGTTGCGTTGCCGAAATTCGAAACAACGCAGCACCCGAACGATGAATTTTCCCACACTGCCATTGGCGAGACACGTGATTACTATGCATTCTTCCAAATAACTCTGAAGTTTGTTTTGAAGCATCTTGTAAAATAGTGACAATCCTTTTGGACTAAGGAGAATATACCTATCAAACACTTGTGTTCATCCTGTGTGGAGATACTGCAGTTCATCTTTCACACTGTTGACAATGGATACCCCAATTCTTTTGCAACACACGACTGGCTATTAGCCACGCGTCATATCTTGCACCGATTATCATACCACGCCCAAAGTCAGTAAAATCGCGAATGACTACCATGTCCGCCACATATCTCTGTAACATACTATGCAGACGTCATATCTATACTCGTACCACACGCCCATACCACTTTGCTACGATATTAGGGCGGCATACGCGGTAATTCTTCAGATGTGGAAACTCTTTCCCTGACATTTACGTTTATTTTATCTTCTGTTGAATATGAGTAAACGACCCGACTGGATAGCAGTGCGGAATGGCACGCTATTTTCAGTATTGTGGGAGGCGCGCCGGCCGAAGTGGCCGTGCGGTTAAAGGCGCTGCAGTCTGGAACCGCAAGACCGCTACGGTCGCAGGTTCGAATCCTGCCTCGGGCATGGATGTTTGTGATGTCCTTAGGTTAGTTAGGTTTAAGTAGTTCTAAGTTCTCGGGGACTAATGACCTCAGCAGTTGAGTCCCATAGTGCTCAGAGCCATTTTTTGGGAGGCGCGTTGGTCCCGGATCGAATACGCCCTTCGACTTAACGGCGAGGGTCGACGAGCTGGTCGACCTGTATTTAGTTTTTCGTATGTTTCCCACATCTGAATAGGCGAATACGGCACTGATACTAAGTCACCGCCTCAGTTATACGATTTGCAAACGTTTATAAGACGTTGTCAGTTTTCATGTGGGATAACACTATACACATACAAGTGGAGCAGGAAAATTCCGTACTGTTGTAGGAGAGGGGTAACATACCAAACACAGAATGACTTGCCGATTTCTTGAAGCCACATGCTAAGGCAAGGAAGGACAAGAAACAACAATATGTATAAACACAGTTTTCTTTACTATAATTTCATTCATTCAATGTGACGGACAGGTGTGGGATGGCAACAGTAAAATTTCCACTTAAAAAACCGATGTAAATACAATAGGGTAATTTGTAAAATAGGGTAAGGTGAAAATGAAGTTCTCATCATCCTGGAGACTGATTTGAATACCACGATGCCTTATTAGGCTTGGTCACATTCACGTTGTTATGCCATAGCCTTTCTCGGATCTTTGAACCGATTTACTCAGTCAACGTGGAGTCTGGATCATGTCAGCTTGTCAGTTTTCACCTTTGTCAGATGTCACTAAAGCGATAAGTGACACAAAAGGAACTGGGCTAGATTAACGTTTAATGGTGGACTGTTCTAAACGAACTCTGACACCACAGCCATATTTACAGTATAAAAAGCTATACATTTTATTTCATTATTGAGAAACTCTACGATAATTTGGTGATAAACAAGGTTGCTGGTTTCAAAAATCATATGCTGATGGCGGTCCTTATGATGAGAATGTAGAGCAGTACTAAATTCTAGCACCTGTTATGAGAGATTATAAGTCGGTGATGGGCAATTTTAATTAATGCTGTGAGTACTGGAGTGGCAACGGAAATTAAGAAGGAAGATTCGGGTTAATACAAGCTCTGCTTATAGACGAATCACTGACTCAGATCGGGGAGGGAAACAGACAGTGGCCTTTCGAGCTACCCCCGGGTTGTTTCCCTTAAACTACCTACCATAAGCACGGAATGCATAAACATGAATTGCCAGAGAGGAATTTGAATCGCCGTCCCCCTCAATACGAGTCAAGTATCGGACCACGGCAGCATGTCGGTTGTCGGATGGAAACTGGGTGAAGATTTTAGGCTATTAGTAAAGATGACATGCTAAACATTGTGGTTAATATTTGGACTAGGGTATATTAGGATGGAGGTCACGTCATCCTTATAATCTGAATTCAAGGTTAGAAAGCCGAAGGCGACGAATCCATGTGATGCGGGCTAGGGAGCGTGGATTACATTCGGTAGCGCGGATAAATGATAGCACATGTTTCATTGTCTGCGTGGGCGCTGTTAAAATGTAACATGGAGTAAAACACCTCACTGACTAATTAAAAAACGCTAACAATACTGCCTGCTAGGCGTCAGTACTACTGGGGCAACATTCAGTACCATTCTTCCACCAATACAAATGTGAATGAACACCTGCAGGACTGTGAACTGTGAGCGTCGATAGCCAACATTCGAAATGCTGCCTGCAAGCCAGCCACTGTTCTTCCTCACTAAATCAGTACGTAGTTAAATCTAACTCATGCTCTTAAACTAATTCCACAAACGTAGACACCAGTTCCATTTACATAAAACAGCTACAAATGTAAAATCATAACAACATGTACAAAAGTACTTCGATGGATTAGCTACTTCTCAAATCTGAGTGAATGGCTGTGCATAAACGAAGCCAGAGAGCGTTTTCTTTTGTAACATTAAGAATATCTAAACTGTTTTGAACTATTGAATCTATTGAGCAGTCTATACGTAAAAGTGAAAATCAGGAAGAAAGTCTACAATGAAATGATTATCTTAAATTACCACTGCAGTGTGTGCAATCCTACACAGTACGTAGGGCCTAAAGTTCAATTTTATTTCATATCTTTTGACGTCAACACCATTGTTAAGCAGACCTAACAAAAACCAACTCTAAATTAAAAACTCCGATAGTTTATTAGATACAATTATATTTCTTCCGCAACACAGTTATTTCCTTTATTGGACTTAAACGATACTGGAAGGTATTTGATGACGAGTGAGAGTCTTTGTAAGAAAGCAAAATAGATTATATTTACTTTTATTATCTGTAATATCAATAATTGTATTCAATCTGAGTGTCTTTTACTGTACTGTATTTCCAGTTAAATTCCGCAGTCCAACACCAAGTTCCGAAGTAAGCATTTATTGATTTGTAGAAATTAATAGATGCTACCACATAAATATTGCTGTGATTTCCTTGTGCCTCACTTGTGGCTGAAGGGAATGGCTAATCACTAGCGCTTCCAGACCGGCAGACGTTTCCTGTGCAATAGGTAGATGCGAATACGATGTCAAGTTGTTTCGAAAGAATACAAAATTAGCTAAAAAATGGGCAAAACTGCTGCTTCGGCACTCCGCCCTGCTGGTGAAATCTCTTAAACGTTTGGGATGTGGTGTGAAGCTTGGATGTACTGGTCTGATTAACATATCCACATAATTTTTGAAGCACAACAATGGACGGCCATGTAAAGATTTGTTTGAGTATCTTGGTGTCTATTTACCGAAATTTTCACTCGCAAATAATTTGCGATTCTGTCCATGTTTTGGTCCTCACATCAAATGATTTGACCATAGCTATTTTATCCACAGTCCCTTTCTCAAAGGCAAACCATCGATGAACAGGTAATTTCATAATAGGATCCACACCTCAGCTGTAGTTCACAGTCTCTCATTTTTCTTGATCAAAATACCACTTTCATTTGTTACGTGCATAGTCTGTGTTTCCGCTGCTTATATCGAGCATTCGAGTCCTTGTGATGAAAATCACCCATGTCCCTACCTGTCTATAACGGACTTCTTGTAAGTCATGACCTCCTGTTGCCTTCTGTGTCGATCCCCTTGCTAAATTTATTTAGTTATTTATTTTTATTTACACGTCAAGTTCCGTAGGACCAAATTGAGGAGCAAATCTCCAAGGTCATGGAATGCGTCAGTACATGAAATTACAACATAAAAGTAATAACAGATAAAAATAAATGTTTATGAACCCGAGAAAAGTCAACCCGTAAGTTTAAGTAAACACAGTCAACAATACAACAAGAATCAGCTTAATATTTCAAGGAATTCCCCGACAGAATAGAAGGAGTAACCCATGAGCAAACTCTTCAGTTTCGATTTGAAAGCGTATGGATTATTGCTAAGATCTTTGAATTAGAGTGGTAGGTTATTGAAAAGGGATGCAGCAGTATACTGCACAACTTTTGGCACAAGAGTTGCGGAAGTCCGATCCAAATGCAGGTTTGTTTCCTGCCTAGTATTCTTGGGAATAAGCTAATATTATTAACATGAAATAACAGTAAGGAATATATATATTGAGAGGCCAATGTCAAAATACCCAGAAAAATGAACAGTGGTCGACAAGAGGTTCGTGAACTTACACCACTTATTGCCCGAACCGCCCGTTCCTGAGCCAAAAATTTCCTTTTAGAATGGGAAGAGTTACCCCCAAAATATAATACCATACGACATAAGCTAATGAAAATAAGCAAAATAGACTAATTTTTCGTGTCGAGCGCTCACTCACTTCTGATAACGTTAGAATAGTAAAATATGACAGTATTAAGTCTCTGAACAAGATTCTGAACGTGAACTTTCCACTTACTATCTGAACACCTAGAAATTTGAACAGTTCAGTTTCACTGATCATATACCCATTCTGTGAAATTAAAACGTCAGGTTTTGTTGAATCCATGGGGCACCCCCAACTTGACAGTACCCCACTCAGACCCACTCAGCCGTTTTGTAAATAATGACCTTTTGCTGCCTGTTGCTAAAGTAAGAGGTGAAACAATTGTGATCTACTCCCTGTATTCCGTAATAATCCAACTTCTGGAACAATATTTTGTGATCAACACAATCAAGTGCCTTAGTTGAATCAAAAAATACTCCAAGCATTCGAGATCTTTTGTTTAGCCCATCCAGAACATCACAGAGAAAAGAGGATATAGCATTTTCAATTGTTAAACGACTTCTAAAGCCAAACTATACATCTGATAGTCAATCGAGTGAGATGAAATGATCAATTATCCTTACATACACAGCCTTTTCAGTAACTTTTGCAAAGACTGATGGCATAGAAATAGGTCTAAAATTATCTACATTATCTCTCTCTCTCCCTTTTTATAAAGTGGCTTCACTGGATAGTGCTTTAATCGCTCAGGAAACTGACCATTCCTCCCCCTAAGGAAAAGTTACAAATATTGGTAAATACAGGGCTAACATGTACAGCACAGTACTTTAATATTCTGCTAGACACTCCATCATAATCATGAAAATCCTTAGTCTTCAGTGATTTAATTACTGACTCAATCTCCATATTGTCTGTATCACAGAGGAGTATTTCAGACATCTATCTCGGAAATGCATTTTCCAAGAGAGTTATATAATTCCGTGTAGAAACTAAATTTTTATTTCATTCACCAGCAATACTCAGAAAATGATTGTTAAATACTGTACATATATCGTATTTATCAGTAACAGACATATTTTTACTACTAACTGACACTATATCGTCGACCTTGTGCTGCTGACCAGACACTTCCTTCGCAACTGACTATATGGTTTTAATTTTATCCTGTTAATTAGCTGTTCTATTTGCATACCACATGCTATTTGCCTTCCTAATAAAATTTTTAAGTACCTTACAGTACTGTCAGTAATGGGCTACTGTAGCTTGATTGTGACTACTTCTAACATTTTGACATAATTCAGCCTGCAGTCTTGACAATTGGAACATCCCTTTTGTCATCACTTCATTGTTGAGAAATTAGAAATCGGTGTGTCTTATAAAGATTCGGTCATGCCTTGCAGCAGTGCAGTTGGGAGTAATCTGCATTCGACTCTTCTCTGCACATTGAAACTGCTTCCAAAGTCTCATTTTAAGAATAAATAAATGAATAAAAAATAGCAATAAAAATAAAAAATAATTATTTAGTAAAAAGTCTCTCCCTCACACACACACACACAGACACACACACACACACACACACACACACACACACACACAGACACACACACACACACAGACACAGACACACACATACACATACACATTCACAAAACAGTTGAATGCAGAAAACTGGAAATGTTGGTAACACTTAGAAAAACAAATGAAACTCTCTAGGAAAAAGATGGCAGTTACAGTGATGTGTAACGTAAACGGAGAACTGAAAGTGAACTGTAAGATGTCCACCTGGTTGCCTGATGAGAAAAAGTAGTTTGCTTAGATGCAATGAATTAGAGGTTATCTGTCAGTACCTTTCCATTTCATAAGAAAGCATTAAGGAATTGTTTTTAAATGCATAACCTAGAAGTGAAACCATAACCTATGTGTAAAAATGGACAAATCATGTAATGTTTCAAGACACCCACTGAAGATTCCTTGTAAAAAAGGCGAAACGTGTCTGGTTGCATAATAAAAATTTCGATGTGCAGCATGAAAAAAAAGGCATTTTCTTTGAAACAGCTGCAATTTGTATACAGATGCCGTGAAAATGGCCACTACAAGAAGCGTGTACTATAACTTTTCTTCTACTTTACCCTTTACGGCTATTGCCACAAAGAACCAGTGTCTACTTTCTTCAATAACACCACTCTTTTCTACCTGCAATCTGAAACGATCTTTACGGCCATCTTTAAACCTTAGGATCCCACCGTCAACAAGAACTTTTCCTTTTCAATTGTTGTTTACATATTGATAAAATAATTTACAAGAATTACATTTCTCTCTTTCCATATACAGGGTGTTACAAAAAGGTACGGCCAAACATTCAGGAAACATTCCTCACACACAAAGAAAGAAAATATGTTATGTAGACATGTGTCTGGAAACGCTTACTTTCCATGTTAGAGCTAATTTTATTACTTCTCTTCAAATCACATTAGTCATGGAATGGAAACACACAGCAACAGAATGTACCAGCTTGACTTCAAACACTTTGTTACAGGAAATGTTCAAAATGTCCTCCGTTAGCGAGGATACATGCATCCACCTTCCGTCGCATGGAATCCCTGATGCGCTGATGCAGTCCTGGACAATGGTGTATTGTATCACAGCCGTCCACAACACGAGCACGAAGAGTCTCTACATTTGGTACCGGGGTTGCGTAGACAAGAGCTTTCAAACGCCCCCATAAGTGAAAGTCAAGAGGGTTGAGGTCAGGAGAGCGTGGAGGCCATGGAATTGGTCCTCCTCTACCAATCCATCGGTCACCGAATCTGTTGTTGAGAAGCGTACGAACACTTCGACTGAAATGTGCAGGAGCTCCACCGTGAGTGAACCACATGTTGTGTCGTACTTGTAAAGTCACATGTTCTAGCAGCACAGGTAGAGTATCCCGTATGAAATCGTGATAACGTGCTCCATTGAGCGTAGGTGGAAGAACATGGGGCCCAATCAAGACATCACCAAAAATGTCTGCCCAAACGTTCACAGAAAATCTGTGTTGATGACGTGATTGCACAATTGCGTGCGGATTCTCGTCAGCCCACGCATGTTAATTGTGAAAATTTACAATTTGATCACGTTGGAATGAAGCCTCATCTGTAAAGAGAACATTTGCACTGAAATGAGGATTGACACTTTGTTGGATGAACCATTCGCAGAAGTGTACCTGTGGAGGCCAATCAGCTGCTGATAGTGCCTGCACACGCTGTACATGGTACGTAAACAACTTGTTCTCCCGTAGCACTCTCTATACAGTGACGTGGTCAACGTTACCTTGTACAGCAGCAACTTCTCTGAGGCTGACATCAGGATTATCGTCAACTGCACGAAGAATTGCCTCCTCCATTGCAGGTGCCCTCGTCGTTCTAGGTCTTCCCCAGTCGCGAGTCATAGGCTGGAATGTTCCGTGCTCCCTAAGACGCCGATCAATTGCTTCGAACGTCTTCCTGTCGGGATACCTTCGTTCTGGAAATCTGTCTCGATACAAACGTACCGCGCCACGCCTATTGCCCCGTGCTAATCCATACATCAAATGGGCATCTGCCAACTCCGCATTTGTAAACATTGCACTGACTGCAAATCCACGTTCGTGATGAATACTAACCTGTTGATGCTACGTACTGATGTGCTTGATGCTAGTACTGTAGAGCAATGAGTCGCATGTCAACACAAGCACGGAAGTCAACATTATCTTCCATCAATTGCGCCAACTGGCGGTGAATCGAGGAAGTACAGTACATACTGATGAACTAAAATGAGCTCTGACATGGAAATTAAGCGTTTCCGGACACATGTCCACATAACATCTTTTCTTTATTTGTGTGTGAGGAACGTTTCCTGAAAATTTGGCCGTACCTTTTTGTAACACCCTGTATATTTTACAGAAATCACATAAAACAAGATACCCTTACATTTATGTTACACTTTCCTTATGTTTGTGTCAATACATACATTAACATGTAAAACAATAAAGGCACTAATATGACACAGATTTCATTACCATACATAGTGTTGATTACCAGCAGCAAGAACTTCCGTCACATTGCGTAATCTACTTTTTGAGAGGATATGCAGAGGTTGCGGTGTAGAGTGATAGGACGTGTTGATGTTACCTAGCTAAAGCGAATACATTATGCTATTTGGAGTCTACATCGTCCATCAGAAAAGATATGACTTTGATTTTATTCTTGATACTCAAGCTACGGCAGCTCAGTACTTACAGTGTCACCTTGAACTAATAACAGTAAGCAACAGATGTGCGTTCGACCAGTCAGTTGCGAGTAGCATTGTTAAATAATAGACCTCCGGCCATATTGTTCCGGTGTTGCTAAGACAGAAATCGCAATGGAACAACAAACTGAACATCTCTAGAGTAGGTGTTCAAAGTAGTTTCCAGGATGTTTTAAGAAGAGAAAACTGTGTGGAAATTTTTTCCCTGTTACCCTGACTACTAATAAAAACAGTGACACTTAGGCGCATGCCACGGCCTGACTAAATGAAAAATCCATAAATTTCTGTTCTGGGAAACATCACCGGTGACAACACTTCTTGTTAACAATACGAACGTATCACAAAACGAAAATGTGGAGAAGACGTCTCTGACGGTGCGCCAGAACCGATAAAGGTGTGAATGAGGCATTGGAGCTGAGCTACATTCGAAGGAAGGATTTTTCTGGAGTTCCAGATGTTTGTATGAAAGGTCTGCCCATTTAGCTGAAGCGGCGGTAGGCTCTGTAGTACGTCTGAACCATTAAAAGCACCATACTAACCATTCTTTTTTATAATCAGTCCAGTCTCTGAACGTTTCGACTGATCAGGGTGGCGGAAACTGTGTAAACAGATTCGAATGTTCTCGATACATGTTTCTCTATGTAAATGGTTTCGGGAACTGACAGTGGGCTAATACATTTGTTATATGACGTACAATTAAATCGGCTGCTCATGGTAGGCATCAAGCATGTAACCAGTGGCAAATATCAGGTCACAATCGCCTGTAAGTATGCCCGCTTTTCACTTTGGTTACAGACAGCGAACGCTTCGAACGAGCTACTAAAACAATGTAACGAGAAGATCTCATGTAAGATGTCAAGTGGATAAAACACAGCACATTACAAACGTTTGTCATTGCTAAAGCATCTGAGCAATATGTATATGGACATGGCCTTTTGATAATGATGGTGATGTTTGGTTTGTGGGGCGCTCAAATGTGCGGTTATCAGCGCCCGTACAAATTCCCAGCCTTTGCTCAGTCCAGTCTCGCCACTTTCATGAATGATGATCAAATGATGAGGAGAACACAAACACCCAATCATCTCGAGGCAGGTGAAAATCCCTGATCCCACCGGGAATCGAACCGTGGACATGACCTTTTGGACAATATGCTTTGACAACTAAGACTGTTGAATCCAGTTGTCTTGAATAAAAATTTTTTTATGCAGTCTTGGCTTTTGTAATATTTTGTAACCTATCGAGCGTATAAAGAGTTTGGCTCTAGATGGATGCAGGCATGCCAAAATTGACCACTGATTCTAGTGAGCTTTTTTTCCATTTTCATGGCATCAAAAATATATGGGGTCTCCTTAGTTACGTAAGTTCCTGAGATATATGAGATATTGATATTGGGAAGTGGATAATGACTTGTGTCATATGACATCTAGGTTAATGAACTAGATTATTTCACACTTTCTTTTTATTGGCAAATGTCACAATTACCTTCTGATGTCTTAGGTATTAATAGTGAAATGAACTACAAAATTTAGGTGGCTAAACGCATCTACTCACTCTATAGCTGACGGCTGTTACCAAAACTATATACCTGATGCGTGTTTCCTTTCATTGTATTATTTATGACTCGCATGAAAATCGCTGTCAGCATATTCATTCAGAAAGTACCTGTGGTGACTAGACTTAAAATAAGAGAAGAAGAGCAAATGAAAGCTTTTTGCTTAACATTTAAGAAACCCTTAGCAACAGGAGTGGGATCAGCGCTAAGTTGAAGGCTTGCACGACGGCTCCGAAACAGGCGTTGTTGACCGGTAGGTTGCCTGACTACGGGGTACTTCGCACGGTGTCGGGTGACAGCTAACATGCTGTTTTCCTCGTGGTAATCTGCACCCAGGTTGGCCGGACGCAGTGGCGGAGTGGTTCTAGGCGCTACAGTCTGGAACCGCGCGGCTGCTACGGTCGCAGGTTCGAATCCTGCCTCGGGCATGGATGTGTGTGATGCCCTTAGGTTAGTTAGGTTTAAGTAGTTCTAGGGGACTGATGACCTCAGAAGTTAAGTCCCATAGTGCTCAGACCCATTATTTTTGCACCCAGGTTGTCAGGTGCATTGCTCAACGCCAAAGTAGTTAGCAACGCTTATGTCTTTCGAACGTCGGCACTTGAAGCAAACTTTTTGACCACCAAACTACTTGCAGCAGACCTCACACCGCGTGACAGTTCAGGTAGACGAGCTGCTCGTTCTCGCCGCTTGGTAGCCAACAGTCACGAGCGCCTTAGAGAAAACTCACGGCGAAAATTGCTCCATGTAACAGGGGACCGATGAGCCACATGACAACAGTTAACATGCGCAGACCCGCCTCTGAGATACGTCATGCCACCGTTTGTCAATTGATTACAAACCACGGAAAACTCAAAGAAGCTTTAACAAACTATCTGCAGCCACACACCTACTCCGCAAGCAACATTATGGTGTGTGGCGGAGGGCTTTCGTTGTACTCCTAATCATCTCCGCACCCCTTCCCCACTCCTCCTTTCTTGTTCCATTCATGAGTGGGACATGGAAATCACCCCCGTCGTTAAAGATAATGTCTCTTAGATTCTTGTCTTTCTCGAGCCTTTTGAGGGAGAAAATAACATGGTGACAGATTATTTTGGGAACCTTCACTCGCTGAGTTTCAACAGTAAACTTGTAAGCAATGGACAACTTCTCTTTTACAGCGTCTACCACAGGAATTTGTTTAGTCTTTCTGTAACACTCTCTCTCATATCAGTGGTCCCATGATGAAACGCTACGCCCTTCGATCGGTCTACTTTTTCTCTTCTAGCAATTAAAACTGGTAATCGTCCAAGAATGATGAGCAGTACTACATAATTAGTCGAACGAGTGTTTTGTAAGCCATTTCTTTCATGAATGTGTTAACGTTCTCTTCAGTTTGTTCGAAAAAATCTCAGCTTGACGTCCGTGTTTCCTGCCACCAGTCTTATGTGATAATTCCACTTTAGGTTGCTTCGGATGGTGATTCTCAGGTATTATCCGGTTGTTACGATATCCAGTGATATATCACCGATGCTGTGGTAGAAACTAAGCAAGTGCCGCAAGTTACATTGAATATGTTCTAATGTGTGTGAAATCCTTAGGGATAAAACTGCTGAGGTCATCGGTCCCTAGGCATATACACAACGTAAACTAACTTAAAATAACTTATGCTAAGAACACCACATACACCCATTCCCGAGGGAGGACTCGAACCTCCTGCGGGAGAGGTAACGCAATCCGCGACATGGCGGCTCAAACTGCGTCATCACTCCGCCGGCCGTTACATTTAAACTACGTTCGTGGTCCACTAGAACAGTCGGCAATCCATTATATGTCTTTGTGAATTTAGATACAGATTTCTACAGTTCCAACCATCCTATACACAACAACATCGCCTGTGAACAGCCTCGATGAGTTTTCCACGTTATCCACTCGATCGTTTTTATATATCGTAAACATTAACTGTCCTGTACAATTCCATTGAGGTATTCCCAAAATTACCTCTGCATGTGCTAAATTTGTCTTCTACACGTGCCCGCATCTCGTGGTCGTGCGGTAGCGTTCTCGCTTCCCACGTCCGGGTTCCCGGGTTCGATTCCCAGCGGGGTCAGGGATTTTCTCTGCCTCGTGATGGCTGGGTGTTGTATGCTGTCCTTAGGTTAGTTAGGTTTAAGTAGTTCTAAGTTCTAGGGGACTGATGACCATAGATGTTAAGTCCCATAGTGCTTACAGCCATTTGAACCATTTTTTTCCTCTACACGTTTTGAGCTCCATCAGATAGCAAGTCCGGAAACGAGCCATCTGGAGCACTGCTACGCAAACTCGTATTTAGACCACTAAACGACAGTGCGGTACTGCATTGCAGTCAAGGAACATTGCATAAACTTGAGTGCTCTGGATCGTATCAATGATCATAGTGAGGTGAGTGGCGCTAGATCTCTGCTAGCGAAATCCATATTGGTTCTTATAGATGAGGTTCCCGAGTTCCAAGAAGGTAATGGGTCTCATAAAACACGTATCGTGTTCCTACAACAGAATAACGCCAGTAATATATAGGTCTATAAAACATGTGTGAGAAAGTTAATGAGGCAGATCTTTTATATGTCAAAGTTTTTATTTTTTTCATACAAAATTTCAAACTAGTCACTCCGGCAACTATACACTGGCGGAGTCGTTGTTCGCAATCGTGGTAGCAGCGCTGAAAGCTTTAACTGGTAGGGGCTTTGAAATGTCAGTCACTTCTTTCAAACGTTCTACAGAGTCTTTTCAAGCATTTTTCAATATCAGGAGAAGGCGAATGTCACAAGGACACAGATCACATGAACAGAGAGGCCGTGGATTAACCTTTTGATTTCAAATATTCACTGATGGAAGTGGCAGTGTGACAGGAGCGTTGTCATGATATAGCATCCATTTGTCTTCGATTCCCGGACTCACTCGATTCACCCATTCCTGCCCCTTTCAACAAGCACATCTTTGTACAACGCTTGGTGAACTGTTTGTTCTGGGGGAACAAATACTTTTTGGACGCCAGCTCTACTCTCAAAAAAGAAAATCAGCTATGTTTTGATCCTTGATTTGTTTGTTAGAGGTTTTTTCGGACAAGGAGATATCTGTGGACCACTTCTCACTTTGCTGCTTACTGTCAGGACTGTACTAAGAATTCCAGGATTTCGCATGTGCAATTTTTCCGTCAAAATTTGATGTACAATGAAAGTTATTGTTAAACATCGGTTTGATCTCACAAGATCATGCTCAATTTCGATGTTTTCGTCGGTTTTGAAAGTTGAAGGTCTCCCTGAGTGAGGTTCATCTTCATCGTGCTCTCGGTCTCTAAAAATGATTTGTGCCAGAGAAAAACAACAGCTCTTGATGAGGAATGTTCCCCATAGGCCTGTTTCAACTTTCCAAAGGTCGCACTCGTGGATTCCCCAAGTTTAACAAAAAATCTGATTGCATAATGTTGATCTAAAACCCGCTGTTCCTTTTTCGCAACACTCAATAAAAGCACAAATTCACTGATAACGGTCTCAGAAATCATGAGATGGCTGTACGGAGTTGAAACACGCAGTGAGCTTCTGCTAGGGATGAACAAACCGGTCTGCACAAGCAGACTGACACATCATTGGCAGGTCATTCGCGCAGTTGTCAGTGTCGTTAGTTTTCCTACACTCCTCGTAATTAAGTGAATTTCTTGAAAACAAGATTGACTTGCACTTCTTCGAATCGCTTACTACGTTTCGTTGCTCCAGCTATTTGCGATTAGCTGGTGCTAGAAAAACAGCTATTGTCCATACATTACTTGCCGCCTGAATGTATTTCTGTAGGTGAGTTCTGTTCCCGAAGTACTAGAAATTTACATACAGTAAAGATATATCATGGCTCTCATATTACTTCCCATCGCTGTACGCGAGTGGAAGGATTTGCTACGATGAGGAGGCTTATATTGAAATTCAACTTTGGTGTTATACCAGAAAAGTTAATTTGGATTACCTCGGCGAGACATACCTTTCTGATCAGATGACTCCCGACTCTTAAAACAATTAAAAGCAAGGATATGCACGCAAAGATTAATTCGCAGGCGACACTGGAGCGTTCTCATGTGAGAAATTCAGACAGCTGCAACCAGGCGCTCATTTTTGATTAGTGAAATAAAGCTTAGGTTAGTTGTTTCTTTACTTCAGTAAAGGTTTTCGAGAAATCATTCGGAAATTATCTATATAAAAGTAATACCAAGACGAAGGAAAGGGGCAGAGAACGCAAAAGTTTAGGAAGCTGACAAAAAGTTTACGAAGCTATAGCTTCCCGTCTTAGATTGTTTCGTAGTATATATGCCAGGGACAATCGTTGTAAGTCACGTTTACCTTCTATCGTGTTCGACGTTAGAGAAGCTGGATGAGCTCTGTAGATGGCTGCTTATGTGATTTGTGTGTAAAAAGAGGTGTTTAACAGTAAGTAACATATTCATTTAAATTGCATATCCGATCATTTACGAAAAGTGAAATCCGCCTCTCAGATGGGAATTTCATTTCCCGAAAGATAGTATTTACCTAAAAACTGAGATTAATTAAAAACTATCAAGAACTGTTTCCAACACTGGGCAGAGAAACATAGAACCAATTATAATTAAAAGAAAACAACATAGTGTGAAGTTAAAGTCACTATTTTCAGATTTACTTATAAAACTTTCAAACAGTGAGCGCTACGCTATCTGGTAGTCAATTGTTTGTGAATGCAACGTATAGTTTAAATCCCTGGTTTCGCGTAATTGTTTGTTAGCTAGGGAATATAATATTTCGTTCTCGTATTTTGACGTCAATATCGCTAAACACAGAAAGGGAAAATAACTACGTTCATAAATCTCTTAATTGGATCTGAAATAAGTGAAATGATCTAATTTGGCATATTGGGAGAGTATATAACAGATACAACCCGTTGTGTAGTTTGTGCAACGTACCGTTCAAGACTCGCACGCAATTAACTATTAATAAAAGCTAAACCTAAGCTCAAAGGGACAAAGAAACGTGCTGTGGTTTCTTAGGGTGAGGTTCTCCGAGCAAAACCCTGAAACCAGAGTGAAAAATTTTGTCACATCCCGTAATTCGTAGTGTTACTAAGACAAGCAGAAAAACGCATCCATTGTAATGCTTCTAGGAACTACTACAGGCTACATACATCAGAACCGGAGGACCTGCTTCACAACCCTGAGTCGAATCGGGAAACAATCATTTATGAACATTTCGACGAGCAATACAAATGTTCAGAGAACTTTTTCGAATTAATAATTATAATCAGAAGATTAAGCTATTTGCCTTTCCGTATTCGCCACATATTATGTGGACCAGGGCAATGGCTTCAATTCAGATATCTTACAGTACTTTCAAGTGCTTTGGTAATTCTAATAACAAATTATGGCCCCAATAACAGTCCCACAGAATAAAAACTTCAGTTTCAGCCTTCTTCAGTTTTTATTTTTGTATTGTTAGCTTTAGCCTTCAGTAATTATAAATCAACGGTTCACAGACTTAAAGTACTTGTACATTTCCAGAAGATGGGATGCTTACGTTTGTTCATTAGTTGAACTAATGGGACGTTCAATACATTTTAAAATTATTGTATTTGTGTACTGTATGTTGTCACCATCTAACAGTTCTGATTTTTGATGTATTAAACCAGTTCTGTTACAATTCTCCCGATAGGTTAGTTTGTATCTCGGTAATATCAGCAAACACAGGGATTGGAAAAGTTTTAGTACCTGTAGCCCCGAATATCTTGTGCGCTGCACATGTTTCTACTGGTTCAAATGGCTCTGAGCACTATGGGACTTAACATCTGAGGTCATCAGTCCCCTAGAACTTAGAACTACTTAAACCTAACTAACCTAAGGACATCACACACATCCATGCCCGAGGCAGGATTCGAACCTGCAACCGTAGCGGTCACATGGTTCCGGACTGAAGCACCTAGAACCGCTCCGCCACACCGGCCGGCTGCGCATGTTTCGAGTAGGGCCTATTACAAATTAATAATATCGAATGAAAAATAAGTTAAAATTTAAGAACTTATTGGTTATGTTGGTAAAATTTTTAGAGAATACATTCAAGCGGTACCTGTACATGCCAATCTACTGTAGGAAGCGTATTAAATGTTTTTCAAGCACAAGATAAATAGATTTAAGAGCGATGTGTCTTAGTCTTTATAACCATGCAGAAGATATAATTCACATGTAGCCTCCTACTCGATAAGTCATAGATCAATTTAAGATGAAAAAAAGGAAGCTGTATACCGTACGGAGCAGGAGAAAATGTTTAGTCGTATTTGCAGTAAATGTTTTTGCTATCGCATAATTGTGGAAAAATGATATTCCACTCTGTCACATCCTACGTACAGCATAACCAAGAAAATTTTCGAAGTTATTTACAGAACAGTGAAGAATATAGTTCACGCTACGATTAAAGTAACATGTTGGACCATTTCGACCGCTTCTTAAGAGAACGGATAACTTGTTCCAGCTTGTATTTTTCATTATTGGTAAAATGTTAACTACTGTACTGAATTACCCAATAATTTTACGTAATACCACCTAATTCTGGTGTTCTGTGTTGTGGGTCGGCAGTTATTAGCCTCCATTTAGATTTTTTGAGTAGTTCTTCTGCTGTTAGCACCTACTACGAACACAATTATTCTTTATCATGTAAATAAGAGAATATTCCATGTTTTGCAGCTGAATTTTTTAATTGTGTGTAACAAACAAGTTTCTCCTAGACTTACTAGGGGGCATGCTCTTTTATATGTTTTATTTTTTTAATGTTTTTAGCATCTTCAGTGATCTACAATGTGAAATATATTGTTAATTGGTATTTATCTATATGCTAAAGCTTAACTGAAGCAGCAACTGAGGAGCACTGTCTGAAAATGGTAACAATGCTACCTTGACCTCAGTTTTGGTTTTAAGTCACAAATCCGGATATCGTCATATTTACTATGAAACAAACCTTCACTGTATCACATATACTCATTTTTGGTTGCGTTATTATTTCACGTAAAGTCCTTAGGTAGATACAGAGTTAGTAACTGTCACTATTTCTTAACGAAATACGTTAAAATACCCGAGATATTCCTAATCTCTTTCATTACTTCATTTTTGGGACAGAATTACTGTGTTAATATTTTCAGGTTGTAGTTACTTGCAGATGGTGACGAAATCTTAACCTCAAGATGATCCAGATGCATATGCTACGCTGTCTGACTCATATCATAGCCCCCATCAATCTTCCAAATGACTCTTTCATTACTTATTAAGAGTAAAGTAAACAGTGTTTTACGACAGAATCGTCCTTTCTGAACTGAAGTTATTGTATGGTACTGCTGGTCGGGAGGCCCCATGCGGGAAAGCTCGGCCGCCGAGTACAAGACTTCATTCAGTCGTGGCCACATCGGGCGACTTGCGTGCCGATGATGAGGATGAAATGACGATCACACAACACCCAGTCCACGAGTGGAGAAAAATTTCCAACCCGACCGGGAATCGAATACGGACAAGCTTGCATGGGAGGCAATATTACTGTGGTGCTCAAAGTGAAATTTAATTTTTAGATATAATAGTGGAAAGCGTGCACCATAAGGGTCATCAGCAATATAACTAGTAGTGATCATGCAGTTCCATCGTTTACTTGTTTGGGGTTACATAGGTATGCTAATTAGTCGTTATTCGGACAATGGAATTCAATGAAATACATCATCAGTTTGATTACACTATGAGTGCTTTAATTTATGTTTCCTTCCAACAAAGACAGTCTTCACACTTCTATTACGACCAGCTGCGGAGTGTGTTAACATACCTACCATTTCACACCCATATAATTCTCTACGTACACTAAACTCTCGCTAATCCCGCTCTCAGTAGTCCGGCCTCTTAGTAAACCGGCGCACATCCAAAAACACGTGCACAACAAATTATCGTACGCAACATTACTTAGTTAAACAATGTTTTATATACAGTATATGAAATTTTAGCTTTCTTTAGAGTTCGGAATCATGTCTTCTAAGAGGGAACTCGTTACGCTAGATCTCAAGCAAAATCTCCAAATTTTAAATAAGCTAAATCGAGGTTCTTCGCAGAAAGCCATAGCTGCTGAGTTCAGTATTGGACGAGCAACTATTTATGACATCAAAAAGAAAGATGATGTTACTCGACAGTACTCAACACAAATGGATAGTGAGTTGGGAAAACGGAAGGTTATGCGAAAGAGTGAGAATGAAGAACTTGACGTAGCTGTTTATAGATGGTTCATACAACAACGCAGTAAAGAAATTCCAGTCAGTGGCCTGATTATAAAGGAAAAAGCAGCTGCAGTTAAGAAACTTGACGGCAGTAACTTGTTAGCATTGAGCGAATGTTTGCTATCAAACTGGAAAAACAGACATGGCATTCGGTGGCTGACAATCACCGGGAAATGCAGTTCAGTTAACGATAAGGATGCTGATGAGTTCGAAAGAAAGATACGGAAGATAATAGAAGAAGAAGATTCAAATGCTGATGTCTTGTATAATTCTGATGAAACAGGACTCTCTACAAGATGCTTACTTCAAAAACATTAGTTGCCAAGAACGAGAAGGAAGCTCGTGGTTACACGCAACATAAACAGCGCTTAACATTAATGGAGTGTTGTACTGCAAATGGGAGTAATAAACTACCGCTAATGGTGATTGGAAAATCCCGACATCCACGTTGTTTTCAACACACTGACATAAATACTCTACCAGTGCAGTATTCCGCTCAGAAGAAAGCGTGGATAGACTGACCAATATTCTCTCGTTGGTTCCATGAAACATTTGTAAAAGCAGCGAGAAAAGAGCTAAAGAAGAGAAAGCCTCCGCTCAAGGGTACCCTTATAATTGACAATGCTATCAGTCATCCTTCAGATGTTTCTCTAAAGTCCGATGGTATACAAGCACACTTTCTCCCACCCAGTGTGACAGCCCTAATTCAGCCCATGGGCAAGGATATTTTCGAGTAAATTAACCGTCATTATCGACATTCACTTCTCGTCTTCTTGCTGAGCGAAAGTGAAAACGACTCTATCGAGGTTATGCTGAAGGCGTGGAAAGCAGTAAACTTACGTGATGAGGTTCTCCAGGCAGCCGAAGAATGGGTATCATAATGAAGAACTGGAGGAAATTGTGGCCATCCATTGATGCCGTGTTGGATCCAGTAGTGAGTGATAGCGATGAGCCAGGAATTATCAACTACTTTGTACGCTGACATGTTCCACAACGTTCCAGGAGGAGAAGAAATTGATGATGAAGGTGTTACTATGCGGCTGAATGAGGAAAACTTTGATACGGAGCAAACTTGAACAGAATAAATAATCAAAAGCGTGCAAGAAAGTAATGACCAAAGTGATGGAAAATAGGACACAGGAAGAGAGAGCAAGAAGATTTCTCACACTGCTGGTGCTGAAGCTGCCGAAGTCTTCCTGGGTTTCGTTATGCAACAACGAGATACATGCAGTACCGACGTAATGATTGTAAAGCGGTTGGGTGATAAAACATGCCACGGGCGCGTATCGTCTTGCCACAGTTAAAAATTAGGGACATGTTTCCTAGTGAGTAATACGACTGTATAATTATGTACAGTATACACTCAAGGACTAAGATTTCTTTGAAAGTTAATGTATATTGGGATTTAATAAAGTATATCCTCTGTGTTTTAAAATTGTATCCCTCAGTTCAATAACGTACAGTACACTATATCGTCACCCTGAACCACGGAACTTGCCGTGGTGGGAGGCTTGCGTGCCTCAACGATAACAGATAGCCGTACCGTAGGTGCATCCACAACGGAGGGGTATCTGTTGAAAGGCCAGACGAACGCGTGGTTCCTGAAAAGGCCAGCAGCCTTTTCAGTAGTTGCAGGGGCAACAGTCTGGATGATTACTGATCTGGCATTGTAACACTAACCAAAACAGCCTTGCTGTGCTGGTACTGCGAACGGTTGAAAGCAAGGGGAAACTACAGTCGTAATTTTTCCCGAGGGCATGCAGCTTTACTGTATGGTTAATGATGATGTCGTCCTCTTGGGTAAAATATTCCGGAGGTAAAATAGTTCCCCATTCGGATCTCCGGGCGGGGCCTACTAAAGAGGACGTCGTTATCAGGAGAAAGAAAAGTGGCGTTTTACGCGTCGGAGCGTGAAATGTCAGATCCCTTAATCGGGCAGGTACGTTAAAAAATTTAAAAAGGGAAATGGATCGGCTAAAGTTAGATATAGTGGGAATTAGTGAAGTTCGGTGGCAGGAGGAACAAGACTTCTGGTCAGGTGAATACAGGGTTATAAATACAAAATCAAATAGGGGTAATGCAGGAGTAGGTTTAATAACGTATAAAAAACTGGGAAAGCGGGTAATCTACTACAAACAGCATAGTGAACGAATTATTGTGGCAAAGGTAGATACGAAGCCCACGCCTACCACGGTAGTACAAGTTTATATGCCGACTAGCTCCGCAGATGACGAAGAGATTGATGAAATGTATGATGAGATAAATGAAATGATTCAGATTGTGAAGGGAGACGAAAATTTAATAGTCATGGGTGACTGGAATTCGATAGTAGGAAAAGGAAGAGAAGGAAACGTAGTAGGTGAATATGGAATGGGGGTAAGGAATGAAAGAGGAAGCCGCCTGGTAGAACTTTGCACAGAGCATAACTTAGTCATAGCTATTACTTGGTTCAAGAATCATAAAAGAAGGTTGTACACATGGACGAGGCCTGGAGATACTGACAGGTTTCGGATAGATTATATAATGCTAAGACAGAGATATGGAACCTGGTTTGAAATTGTAAGCTATTGGTTATGAACTGTAGATTAAAACTGAAGAAACTGCAAAAAGGTGGGAATTTAAGGAGATGGGACCTGAATAAACTGACAGAACCAGAGGTTGTAGAGAATTTCAGGGAAAGCATTAGGGAACGATTGACATGAATGGGGGAAAGAAATCCAGTAGAAGAAGAATGGGTAACTTTGAGAGATGAAATACTTAAGGCAGCAGTGGATCTAGTAGGTAAAAAGACGAGGGCTAATACAAATCCTTAGGTAACAGAAGAGATACTGAATTTAATTGATGAAAGGAGAAAATACAAAAATGCAGTAACTGAAGCAGGCAAAAACGAATACAAACGTCTCAACAATGAGATCGACAGGATGTGAAAAATGGCTAATGAGGGATGGCTAGAAGACAAATGTAAGGATGTAGAGGCGTGTATCACTAGGGGTAAGATAGATACTGCCTACAGAAAAATTAAAGAGAAAAGAGAACCACTTGTATGAATTTCAAGAGCTCAGACGGAAACCTAGTTCTAAGCAAAGAAGGGAAAGCAGAAAGGTGGAAGGAGTATATAGAGGGTCTATACAGGGGTGATGTTCCTGAGGACAATATTATGGAAATGGAGGAGGATGTAGATGAAGATGAAATGGGAGATATGATATTGCGTGAAGAGTTTGACAGAGCACTGAAAGACGTAAGTCGAAACAAGGCCCCGGGAGTAGATAACATTCCATTACAACTACTGATAGCCTTGGGAGAGCCAGCCCTGACAAAAATCTATCATCTGGTGAGCAAAATGTATGAGACATGGGAAATAACACCAGACTTCAAGAAGAATATAATAATTCCAATCACAAAGAAAGCAGGTGTTGACAGATGTGAAAAGTAGCGAACTATCAGTTTAATATGCCACGGCTGCAAAGTACTAACGGGAATTCTTTACAGACGAATGGAAAAACTGATGGAAGCCAACCTCGGGGAAGATCAGTTTGAGTTCCGTAGAAATGTTGGAACACGTGAGGCAATACTGACCCTACGACTTATCTTAGAAGAAAGATTATGGAAAGGCAAACCCACGTTTCTAGCATTTGTAGACTTAGAGAAGGCGTTTGACATTGTTGACTGGAATGCTCTCTTTCAAATTCTGAAGGTGGCAGGGGTAAAATACAGGGAGCGAAAGGCTATTTTCAATTTGTACAGAAACCAGATGGCAGTTATAAGAGTCAATGGCCATGAAAGGGAAGCAGTGGTTGGGAAGGGAGTGAGACAGGGTTGTAGCCTCTCCTTGATGTTATTCATCCTGTATACTAAGCTAGCAGTAAAGGAAACAATAGAAATATTTGGAGTAGGAATTAAAATCCATGGAGAAGAAATAAAAACTTTGAGGTTCGCCGATGACATTGTGATTCTGTCAGAGACGGCAAAAGACCTGGAAGAGCAGCTGAACGGAAAGGACAGTGTCTTGAAAGGAGGATGTAAGATGAACATCAACAAAAGCAAAACGAGGCTAATGGAATGTAGTCGAATTAAATCGGGTGATGCTGAGGGTATTAGATTAGGAAATAAGACGCTTACAGTACTTAATGAGTTTTGCTATCTGGGGAACAAAATAACTAATGATGGTCGAAGTAGAGAGGATATAAAATGTAGACTGGCAATGACAAGGAAAGCGTTTCTGAAGAAGAGAAACCTGTTAACATCGAGTATAGATTTAAGTGTCAGGAAGTCTTTTCTGAAAGTATTTGTATGGAGTGTAGCCATGTATAGGAGTGAAACGTGGACGATAAATACACTCCTGGAAATGGAAAAAAGAACACATTGACACCGGTGTGTCAGACCCACCATACTTGCTCCGGACACTGCGAGAGGGCTGTACAAGCAATGATCACACGCACGGCACAGCGGACGCACCAGGAACCGCGGTGTTGGCCGTCGAATGGCGCTAGCTGCGCAGCATTTGTGCACCGCCGCCGTCAGTGTCAGCCAGTTTGCCGTGGCATACGGAGCTCCATCGCAGTCTTTAACACTGGTAGCATGCCGCGACAGCGTGGACGTGAACCGTATGTGCAGTTGACGGACTTTGAGCGAGGGCGTATAGTGGGCATGCGGGAGGCCGGGTGGACGTACCGCCGAATTGCTCAACACGTGCGGCGTGAGGTCTCCACAGTACATCGATGTTGTCGCCAGTGGTCGGCGGAAGGTGCACGTGCCCGTCGACCTGGGACCGGACCCCAGCGACGCACGGATGCACGCCAAGACCGTAGGATCCTACGCAGTGCCGTAGGGGACCGCACCGCCACTTCCCAGCAAATTAGGGACACTGTTGCTCCTGGGGTATAGGCGAGGACCATTCGCAACCGTCTCCATGAAGCTGGGCTGCGGTCCCGCACACCGTTAGGCCGTCTTCCGCACACGCCCCAACATCGTGCAGCCCGCCTCCAGTGGTGTCGCGACAGGCGTGAATGGAGGGACGAATGGAGACGTGTCGTCTTCAGCGATGAGAGTCGCTTCTGCCTTGGTGCCAATGATGGTCGTATGCGTGTTTGGCGCCGTGCAGGTGAGCGCCACAATCAGGACTGCATACGACCGAGGCACACAGGGCCAACACCCGGCATCATGGTGTGGGGAGCGATCTCCTACACTGGCCGTACACCACTGGTGATCGTCGAGGGGACACTGAATAGTGCACGGTACATCCAAACCGTCATCGAACCCATCGTTCTACCATTCCTAGACCGGCAAGGGAACTTGCTGTTCCAACAGGACAATGCACGTCCGCATGTATCCCGTGCCACCCAACGTGCTAAATGGTTCAAATGGCTCTGAGCACTATGGGACTCAACTGCTGTGGTCATAAGTCCCCTAGAACTTAGAACTACTTAAACCTAACTAACCTAAGGACAGCATACAACACCCAGCCATCACGAGGTAGAGAAAATCCCTGACCCCGCCTGGAATCGAACCCGGGAACCCGGCCCAACGTGCTCTAGAAGGTGTGAGTCAACTACCCGGGCCAGCAAGATCTCCGGATCTGTCCCCCATTGAGCATGTTTGGGACTGGATGAAGCATCGTCTCACGCGGTCTGCACGTCCAGCACGAACGCTGGTCCAACTGAGGCGCCAGGTGGAAATGGCATGGCAAGCCGTTCCACAGGACTGCATCCATCATCTCTACGATCGTCTCCATGGGAGAATAGCAGCCTGCATTGCTGCGAAAGGTGGATATACACTGTACTAGTGCCGACATTGTGCATGCTCTGTAGCCTGGGTCTATGTGCCTGTGGTTCTGTCAGTGTGATCATGTGATGTATCTGACCCCAGGAATGTGTCAATAAAGTTTCCCCTTCCTGGGACAATGAATTCACGGTGTTCTTATTTCAATTTCCAGGAGTGTAGATTAGACAAAAAGAGAATAGATTCTTTCCAAATGTTGTGCTACAGAAGGATGCTGAAGATTAGATGGGTAGATCACGTAACCAATGAGGAGGTACTGAACAGAATTGTGGAGAAGAGAAATTTGTGGCACAACTCGACTAGAAGAAGGTATCGATTGGTAGGACATATTCTGAAGCATCAAGGGATCACCAGTTTAGTATTGGACGCCCATTTGATGTCGAAGTTCCCAGTGGGACGCGGTGGCTCAGAAGTGCAGTGCGGTATGAATTGCGGAACCTCTTGTGCGAGACCTCATGTGTGACTCGCAGCAAATTTAAATTACAAAATTTAAAAAATCACTATATTGTGGTGGGTCCATGAGAGTAAAGAAAGCGTGAAATTTCCGTACGACCGCTCTCTAATATATGGTCGACTGTCAAATAAACGCAAACCAGTTATTAGTCTTCAGCTACTCTAAGAAGGATCACACACTTCGTATTAATGTTCCATTGAAAGTATGATGTAATGATATCTTATAAGTTGGTCTGAGTCGCAGATACTGATTCAGCGAAGAGGTGTTCCTTTCGTCCCTACACTTCAGTCCAAGGATACTGATTATCGTAAATATGAATTTAAAGTTGACAATTACCAGCAGTGAGTATTTTGGTATCCAAATAACATCACAGGCCAATCAGTGTCTCTCTAACTAATAATACTTACAAGCAACTAATATTCCATGATTAATCAAATTTTCTCATTGTTATTGGTTAATGGTAAACTTCTGGGCGTCATGCCGAATTGTAGTTTCCATATTATGCACAGTACTTCGAGGAGACCTAGCATCTTCTTCAGGTGGAGCGACCTCTGCTGACAATTGGAGTTCACGCAGCGGGTGCACGAAACAGAACTCGCAGCACCTGCCAAAGATGGCTGGGACTTAATCGAAGTATTGTAAATGAAATGGAAACAATAAATGCGCCAGACAACCAGATGTAGAGGATTAACGAGTATCACGTTCTGGAATAACAGTGTGATAAAGAAACAAGTACCGTGATACACACAGAAACCAAACACTACTGTTCGCTATACTGATTGAATGAAGACTCATCATACCAGCACTACTTTCCTCCTCTCGCGCCAGCCTTTTTTCCAGTGACTCCTCAAGAAACGCGTTGACAGCGAACTGACGCTCCTGTTGGAGAAGAACTTACTAGTTTTACGATATCCGATAGCTGGAGTAATCAGGATATTGCGCTAGTCCTAACAACCACAAATGTTGCGAAGTGGTATATACATCATGTATTTAGCAGGCAACAGTTAGGGATGCTATGTGTACAATAATTGATTTAGTATCCAAGTGACATTATTGGTCACTCCATGTCTCAGGTGCTAGCTATACTAATAAATAACTAACATTCTGTGATTTTTACGTGATAGGTTGATGGCGAGCTTCCGGCAATGATGCCAAGCTTTTGTTTCTATTATGCAAAATATGTCTGCTAACCGTTGGAGCCATCTTCTTCACGTGGTGCGATATTGGTTGACTGGATGAAGTCCAGGCAGCGAGAGTGCGTAACAGAAAATGTCACCGCTCATGAAGAAGACGACTAGGATCGTAGTCGAAGTATTGTGCAGAGAATGGAAGCAACAACTCAGAGAAAGGACCAGAAGCGGGCCATTAGCTACGAAAACTTTCTGAAGCGAGTGATGATGTTATCTCCACACGAGAAATACAATTTGAAACCAAATTCTTCTGTTCTCTACACTGGTCGTAATTACGCTCAGCGTAGCAATTTGGTTCCTTAGGAATTCACACACAACTTGTTAGTTGTATGATACCCAACACGTGAATCAATTAATAATTAGTGCTAGTCGTAACATCGACAGGTGTTACGGAGTGTTACATTTATCACGAATTTTGGTGGCTGGAGCATGACAGTAAGCATACATTGAAAGTATATGTTGACTGATTGTAGTATCAAAGTTACACCACAGTTCTGGCTATGTTTAGAAGTTCGGGATGGAGTTTTGTAACACTCTTCGTATCTCAATAGCTCTATGTACGCCATTTTCGAAAACGATTTTCGACTCACAATCGGCAACTGACGTTGCAGCTCTCGGTAATTTACCGACATCATCGGCCGAGCGAAGCGTTCACCTGGAAGGACAGAGGTTTACGGTGGAAATACGTGAGGTACAACATCGCTAAAACGTTTTGATTTCGTTTTCTGACTTGTCCTTACAGTGCAAATGGATGGATCTGAAACTGTAACAGGTTTTACTAACGGTTCCTGTTTCTTGATTCTCTATCTCCACAACTGACACAATGTATGCTTTTCCGAAACACAACAATAGTCTTGGAACTCCTGAATCCAAGTATTCACACCTTTGGTTATCAGATATTCACCCCGAGCAGCCGACAACTGGTAGAATAGCCAGATGGTCTGCAATGTTGGAGGCATATTAAGTGAAGCTCTGCTCTTGCAAAACTTTTCAGCAATATTGTCTTTAACTTAAAGATATTTAGATTCTCAAGCCTCCTCCGTATTATCATTACACTTCTGCCACTCTTAACTAATATCAAACTCGACTTCTCGGCGTAGTAATTCGTTTGGTTACTCTAAACTCTCAGTGTCTTTGGTCAGTGTTAAAATTAATCTCCCTCAAAAGATTTGATAGAACTATTTAATCGGCCTTCGGGATAGAGTAACATCATTATCTCACATAACGCGGGAATTACCGAATTAATGTGTTAATAGCATGGAGGTAGGGACGAGTTCCTGTGGGATCTGCTGAGAAGATAAGCAGATCATGAAGCCCAAGAGGCTGATACCTGTGCCGTTATCCTGCAGGTCAGAGAGACAAACGACTGTGGGAGAATGTGCGACTGGCCAGTCATCTTGTCAAGTCTCAACTCATGCAGATGCCTCCGATACGATGAAATCACTCTGAACCACGCCGAATAGGACACAGTTCTAACTGTGCGGCTGGTCCCTGCGGAGGTTCGAGTCCTCCCTCGGGCATGGGTGTGTGTGTTTGTCCTTAGGATAATTTAGGTTAAGTAGTGTGTAAGCTTAGGGACTGGTGACCTTAGCAGTTAAGTCCCATAAGATTTCACACACATTTCAACATTTTTGAACATAGTTCTAACTACTGGATTCGTACTATGCTGAGATGACCATGTGACGCGTAAGGCATACAAATTCTTAAATGCCATTTTTATGTTCACGTTATCTTTTTATCAAAAGCAGAAGTAAATTTAAGAGGGGCTCGTCCATATATTTTAGTGGAAGTCGAAGAAGGTGTCAAAACTACCAACATTTTGTGTTGGGTTTGGATGTTAGCACAAGTTTTGTGTGCTGCTGAGTGGTCGCCATATCCTTTGTTGTCTAGTGAGCGATAAATCCATCCATCCACTAGTGTCATCCATGTGTAGAGGTGTTTCAGATAAGTTCATAGAAACAGTTGATGGCTATCAATTTTATCATCAGTTTTGAAAATGGTTTTAAATAAGATTTCGGTAATTCTGTGGGTGCTTGTGTGCATGTGTGTGTGAATTATTGCACGGTATTTTAGATTTTTGTTCAATCTATACAGTTTTTCAATTTTAACAACACTCGTCTCATAAAAACACTACCTTTCTTGCACTGAAACCAACATATGATGGTCATAATCATCGCTCGAGAACGGACGGTTGTCTATGTAGTTTTATTTACAATGTCTTGTCATATAAGATGTTTATAGCGAATCACAGGTGTATGTACAGTAAACTGTGACAGTCTATAACATCTATTGGCCATCCCTTTCACGACCAGGAAGCTCTCAAGTCTTACTGCTTTTGCGTATTGTGTCGTCAGTAATATATGACCTGCCTCACTTGTAAAGCCCGCCGAACGGCTAAAAGGATCTCCAGTCGCTGATCTTCGTCTTTCTACTGTCCTACACACCGAGTGAATAACTCTCTTATGTGCCGGAACATTACTTCTACGGTAAAGGCAGGACATTAGATATAGATAAACTGTCTCCTTGAGTAAATTTTGTAACTATATCCCACAAGTATATCGCAAGAAAAACCTTCGATCGTGACGGTATGTCTGTACACTTAACTTTTGGAATAAATATTGGTGTCAGCGTTACAAACGACCTATAGAATTCTGATCGACGAAATAACTTTCTTTTATTTGAATCAGATTATCTATTGGTCACTAGTGAAGTATTCATTATTTTTATTCCCAGCTCGTAATTCCTAATCGATGAATCAAAGTAATATCTGTTCTTCGAAATCAGGCGAAGTCGTCACCTATATGTGGTACATTTATTCAGCAGAGAAAAAATTTCTTTTGATAGCAATTATTTAAAACCTTCACTAAGGCTGAACATTAATAAGCAAGACAGTATTGCACTGTACTAGTTTCAGATTAATACCAAGCTTAGTTATAACAATATACTCTTCGGTGAGACATTACAGCGTGATTTGCTGACTACCTTACGATCGCTTAGCATGGGGCTGTGAGGCAAGAACGGTAATGTGATTTATCGTGTTGATGGCGCCATTAAGTATAAACTACGCAACACTGCGGTGGCTTAAATCGCGAATCTCTCCTCAGTGTCTGACGAGATTACGATTTTGCGGTTCCCATCTTTTTGAGTCAGCGTATTCTCGGTTGGCTGCAGTATCCATTCTTTGTGTCATAGTAATCAACAAAAAATGTGATAGTAATCAACAATAAAGTAAACCCTAAACCTGAAAGCACTCTTCACCACTCTGTGAGCTAAAAAGTTAATAGTACGACGTAATAACCATTTTTTGCGACTGATATATACCCATTAATATCAAAATGTACGAAACACCCAAATAGCTTATAAACACCCAGTTGGTTTAACAGAAAACAAAGCTCCAAGTGATTAATTCAATTTACTTAAGCAACAGGAGAACACTTTTGCTATGGTGTCACGTCGGCTCAGTGCGACTTTGTGCAATTGGAACGAATTTCCAATTCGTCTCCTTCTTCAGAGACCACAGAAAATTTCAGCGGCAGACCTTGCGGCGACACATCCCGTATGCATGTGTAGTCGAAGACGAGAGAGATACGTGACACCGTTGTCATTGTGAAATTAGGCAATAAATTTTGCAATGTTCGATACCAGCAGATGAAGATTGCCAATACAGCAGGCCTGTATCTACAAGTCAAACAATTAATCTTAAATGCTTCGTGACAAACTGGATCAATGCGCTAGAATGTGAATCGACTTCTGCGTTGTCCTTTTCACAAGTATTCCTACTTCTAATTGCACATTACGAAATCACATCGCCCTCCATGTGACTCTTGAGTTTTCCAGTATTTCATCATTCCATACGCAATCATTCTAAAGCTTATGCGACACATTAGATACAGGTGACTCTACTTGTTGAATAATAGGCGACATAAGTCAGTGGTTCATACCTCCTGCGGAAACGGTGCACCACGCCTATGAAGCTGGGTGTTCACTTCATTCAAAGCGTTGGAAGCTACCCGAGAATTTTTAAACGTTCCGTTAATTGTATTAGAAACACAAAACCCAGCACTATAATCCCTGGGTCAAACTAAGGCTTCTTTTAAGTAATAACACAGAGAACACACTCGTATTGCTGCTTCAAGTACTCGAGAGAATACAGAAGTAGTTTCTAGGCAACGGAGCACGAGGTTTTAGGCAAAATAACATTGTTGTTATCGTAGCTTGTGATTGACTAAGCAACGACGACAGAAAATACACGGTCCTTGACTGTTTTGGACCGTCAATAGCTATGGTTAAACGAGAACTATAACAAAAGTTTTAAAAGAATGAAATATATACACAACGAAATAACCAAGTTTAACGACTGGCAGGTATCCAATAGTACGTAAATGACGATATCATCCGAATAGCCAATAAACTCATCAATGCATGTAAACCTTCTGGATCACGGGGTTTCGGATTCGATTCGCGGCAGGGTTGGGATTTTCTCTTCCCGGGGCTGGGTGTTTGTGTTGTCTTCATCATTTAATCATCATCATCATCATCATTCGTGACAGTGGCTGGATTGGAGTGCGTAAAAAATTGGACTGTGTAAAAATTGGGACTTTGCACGGGCGCTGACGACCGCGCAGTTGAGGGCCCCACAAACCAAACATCATCATCAATGGCTGTTATAGCTAACGATTCAGTTTCCGTGAGCAACGGGAGAAGAAGAGTGTTTTGTTACGGTGCCAGCTTGAATCAACATGACTCTGTGCATTTGGCACCAATTTCAAAAGTGCCTTTTTCTTCACAGAGAAGTCAATTCCAGTAGCAAGAACGTACAATAGTTACTATCAATACGATGTGTAATTTACAAACGAGACAGGTCATTAACTTTGTTGACATTTGGAAATTAAGCAGTGAATTTGAGAATACACGAATAAATCACACGTAGATCACCACAATCTAAGTAAAGAGATTTCATTTTAGAAGTCGAGCACGTAACCTTTGAAACTGGATAAAAAATGAAAGCAATGCTGTTACTAACTGCAAGCTTGAGTCATCATGATTCCGAACCAGTTTCCAAAGCGTCTTCTTTTCCACAAACAGTAGAAAATTCCAGCAGCACAACCCTTGAATGGTTACAGACAATAAATTTGTGCAGTCGACAAGAGAGTTAGATCGTTGACATTGTTGCAGCGGCACCACCCTAGAATGGCTGAATAGAATATGTACGTGTAACTGACAAGAGAGATAAGTCGTAGACACTCTTGTTATTGTGGAACTAAGCAATGAATTTTCAGAATACATTATGAAGGCACACAAACATCGTCACAAACTAAGAGCTGCCTGTACAGGTCAGTTACCTAACGTTTAGAACAGCATGAAGATTAAAACAATGCACTTATTCACGTCGTATGCTGTTTCTATGAACAGTTCCCAAAATCACATAACACTCCACGAATCCATAGATTTGACAATACTTCTCCACTAAATATACAGACCTTTAACATCTTAATCGATATCGTAAATGCAGGTGGTTCTGTGTGGCGAATAAATAGGTGACAGATAAGGCAATGGCTCATACCTTTTGCGGGAGCGGTGTACCTCGCCTTTGAATCTGGGAGTTTGCTTCGTTCAAAGCTTTTCTAGCTTCGCAAAATTTTTAAAATATTTCGTTACTTGTGCTCGAAGCACAATGTCCAACAGTACAATACTTGAATCAGAACTGAAGCTTCTTTTACGCAATAACACAGAGAACGCACTCGAATTGATACTTCATGTAGTCGAGAGAATACTGGAGTAATTGCCAGGCAACGGAGTACGAGCTTTTTTCACGAGATAATATTGTTGTTAGCATGGCCTGTGATCGATGTTAAACAGCAACACCAGTAAACACAGATAGATTCCCTCAGTATTTAGGACCATCGATAGCTGTGATTAAACGAACCCCGCAATAAAATTTATAAAAATGTATTGTATGTACGACGAAATAACCATGTTTTGCAACTGAAAAGTGTCCAGTAGTATCTGAATGACGAAAAGACCCGTATACCTACCGAACGCCAGTTTCATTTCACACATAATGAGAATCTCCTCAAACAACAAGAAGGAAAATTAGATTATTACGGTAAATGGCTGTGTCTTTGGAGTTTTTCACGGCGGCATGTCTGCATATAATCTTCTCGGATTTCAAGCCGCGTCAATCACAATAAAACTCTCTAGCTTTCTATTCCTATCTCTGGCATTGTCTTCAAAAGTGAAACTAGTGACTGTGGGGGCTGGCACGATTTTGCGCTTACACGCCCACGGTTACGGCAGCTGGCACCAATCAGAGAGGGCCGAGACGGACTTTAAACGCAGAATCGTAGTCGAAGCTGGATGCATGAGACATTCCATTTCGGAAATCGCTAGTAAATTCAATATTCCGAGATCCACTGTGTCACGAATGTGCCGAGAGTACCAGACTTCAGGCATTACCTCTTACCACGGACAATGCAGTGGCAAACGGCCATCGCTTTTCGTCCGAAAGCAGCGGCGTTTACTTAGAGATGTCAGTGGTAACAAACAAGCAACACTGCGTAAAATAACCGCAGAAATCAGAGTGGGACGAACGGCGAAAGTATCCGTTAGGACAGTGTGGCGAAACTGAGCGTTAAATGTCTGTGGTTGCAGACGTCCGACGAGAGTGCCTTCGCTACCACCACGACACCACGCAGCGGCTCTCCTGGACTCGTGACCACATCGGTTAGACCTAGGCTACTGGAAAACCGTTATCTGTTAAGATGAGCCCCGATTTAGTTTGGTAAGATATATAAGTGTAGACCAGATGTGGCCCGAAGTCGAAGAAATAGTGTCGGCAGCAACTGAGAGATTTATACCAAAGAAATGAAAAAACGACAGAGCTGATCTTCCTTGGTACACACAACGGGCAGAATACTATTGCAGAAAGAACGGAACAAACATGCCAAATTTTAAAAGACACAAAATGCTCAAGATTGGCGATATTTTACAGAAGCTCGAAATTTAGCGCGGACTTCAATGCGAGATGCTTATAATAGTGTCCACAACGAAACTTTGTCTCGAAACCTCGCAGAAAATCCAAAGAAAAAAAATGGTTCAAATGGCTCTGAGCACTATGGGACTCAACTGCTGTGGTCATAAGTCCCCTAGAACTTAGAACTACTTAAACCTAACTAACCTAAGGACATCACACACATCCATGCCCGAGGCAGGATTCGAACCTGCGACCGTAGCGGTCGTGCGGTTCCAGACTGTAGCGCCTTTAACCGCTCGGCCACTCTGGCCGGCAAAATCCAAAGAGATTCTGGTCGTATGTGAAGTATGTTAGCGGAAAGAAGCAATCAATGCCTTCTCTGAGCTATAGCAATGGAGATACTGACGAAGACAGTGCTGCCAAAGCAGAGTTACTAAACACAGCCTTCCGAAATGCTATCTCAAAAGAAGACGAAGTAAATATTGGAGAATTCTGATCGAGAAGAGCTGCCAACATGGGTAACGTAGAAGTAAATATCCTCAGAGTAGTGAAGCAACTCAAATCACTTAATAAAAGCAAGTCTTCTGGTCCAGACTGTATACCAATTACGTTCCTTTCTGAGTATGCTGATGCGTTAGCTCCATGCTTAACATTCATATACAACCGTTCGCTCGACGAGAGATCCGTACCCAAGGACTTGAAAGTCCTACAGGTCACACAATATATTCAAGAGAGGCAGTAGGAGTAATCCACTAAATTACAGTCCCACATCATTAACGTCGATATGCAGCAGGATTTTGGAACATATACTGTGTTCGAACATATGAATCACGCCAAGAAAACGTCTATTGACACACAGTTAACATGGGTTGAGAAAACATCGTTCTTGTGAAACACAACTAGCTCTTTATGCGCATGAAGTGCTGAGTGCTATTGACAAGGGATTTCAGATTGATTCCGTATTTCTGGATTTCCGGAAGGCCATTGACTCTGTAGCACACAAACGGCTTGTAGTGAAATTGCGTGTTTATGGAATATCGCCTCAGTTGAGTGAGGCTGATAGTGGACAGTGTCCAGGTCACGCAAGTCAAGCCTCCAGCAGACCTGCAAGGTGGTGGTGGCGTTCGCGCCCTCTCAGCGTTGCCTCGGATGTTGGCATTGCATCTGGCACTAGCAGCGTCCTTCCAGACAAACTCCTGGTTTCACAGAGGATCGAAGGCAGCTAGACATGCCAAGTATCGACCTCTATAGTCTCCCTTCTCACCGGATAGCGGAAACTAATGCAAGGGTTGACACTAGGCACTGGGCAGTCAGCAATTAGCACTCAGCAATAAGGCATTTTTTAAGAAAGGTGAGTTATTAACGTCATGGCTTCCTGTGTTCTCTGCGGTTGTGACTATTGCTATGACACAACGTCTCCTAATTTTCCTTTCAGAGGTTCTTTCCTAATACCACATATTACTACATTGTTTCTAGCCTTCCTTACGACACACTCATTTATCAACATCATGACGGAATTTCTCGGCTTCCATGATATTATGCTTCGCTTGCAGACTTCGGAGGTCGGTGGTTACCCCGTGCTGCGTTAGGTTCCGTGTTTGCCGCAACTAGCTCAGCGTTTTCCCCTGGGTGACAGTCTACTGGACACAGGCTGTTAGGCTTCCAGGAGCTGCGAAGGAAGAAGGTGCACAAGTTTTTAGTGTCATTGGTGATACTATCCTGGAGCGTAACAGAAGTAAACCGCTAATGTTACACAGTTCATTCATTTCTCAACACCAAAACATTGTACACAGCACTAGCTAACATTAGTACCAATGAAAGGCGTCATTCAATCCACGTTTCATAAAATTTCATGGTTTTATCAAGCTATGCGGAGTGTCGTTTCTGTGATGTCAGGAACCGTGCGACTGCTACGGTCGCAGGTTCGAATCCTGCCTCGGGCATGGATGTGTGTGATGTCCTTAGGTTAGTTAGGTTTAAGTAGTTCTAAGTTCTAGGGGACTGATGACCACAGCTGTTGAGTCCCATAGTGCTCAGCGCCATTTGCTATTTTTTCTTCCAACATTTTTCAATGCCAGGGAGGAAAATCACACTGGCAACCGAAAAGGTGTGTGTTTTGATTATCATTTCATTTTGTATTCAGCATCCACATAGCTGTAACAGCAGTGCTACACACATGGATGGTTGCTCGATTGAATTAATGTGGATGTAATTGTAAATGCATGGAACTCTGGGGACTCAAGTGGACTTTCTTATTTTAACTTTGCAAAAGAGATCTGAGAACGGCAATTGAGCTTTACTTTCTATGCTGGCTTGAGGCGCCACTTAGGTGGAGCGTCTGAGCGTTATATGCATGGGTTTCTGTAAAGGGCACCCGTGAAATTAGCTATTTCAGACGCACGAACGAGGGTCGCATGTGTTCAAATTTTAGACGTCGAACAGGAGCAAACTTTTGAGGACAAGTGAACAGTCGTCGTCTCTCCTGTCTACTGAGTGAAGAAGATCGTGTAGCACCACTCAAAAGTTCGTCTCGTTGATTGGTCAGTATGCTGCCCATCTGTAAGTATTTTCTGTCGCCGGGCAGGGAGGCGAGACAAGTCCGAGTTTTATAGAGTTAGTAAATCGCACAAGGGTTTTCCTGCTGGTGTAGCCTCTCAAAATATGGAAGGCAGAGAGCTTGCACCACAAGAGGTTTGTTTCACAATATCGAAAATGATTAAGCGGTGACAGCTCTTGAGGCATGCAGTTTAGAGCCCAGGTTATACAGGTTAAATAGGATCTTTTGTGACTCTAATGAAAACAGCATTAATGGTTCGCAGGAGAGCTTCTGTCAAGTTTGGAAGGTAGGAGACTAGATACTGGCAGATGTACAGCTGTGAGTAGCGGGCGTGAGTCGTGCTTCGGTAGCGCAGATGGTAGAGCACTTGCCCGCGAAAGGCGAAGGTCCCGAGTTCGAGTCTCGGTCGGGCCCACAGTTTTAATCTGCCAGGAAGTTTCAGCATTAACTAGACTTCACTAAATTATAAACGACAGCTTATAAGCTATATAACTTTCAATAATGCATGTACACTGGGCTTTGGAAACGTCTTTGTTTGCTTCCTGTCCTGTGTTATACTCAAGTAGTACTTAAACGTGGGCAGTTCGTAAATAAAACTGTGTACTTACAAAAACAATAATTATGTCGGCAGAAGCGGAAGGAAGCATTACCAATTGTGCTGTATAATAAGTTTTTCGTTCTTACAATATGAGGTGCTGAAAGTAGCGAGAGGACTGTTGACAAAGAATGGTTAAATACCTGGCCTCCAGCGACACTGGAACCGTCAGCCAAAGCAGCCTACATTTTACTGCCGACCACGTTACCTCACATCTTATGAGAAACTACGGTTTTGGTGTATCCCTTATTTTCCCAAATGCGGTTGGGATAAATTAACTGCAATGGAAAAGACGAGATTACTTGCTGTTTACGCGTGGAACGACTTTTCTCGACTCACATCCATAAGTTGTTAAGCTTATGTCACACACCAAGTAGAAATGACACGAATTATTAAACAAAATTTCACTAAAAATCTGTTGAATTTAGCAGGCTAATGTCTAATAACCAAGAAGTATCGCGTCAGCCACATAGAAGACCTATTCAGCATTGTTGCCAACATTTAGTTATACTAATAGCAGGAAGAACACTAGATGACGAATTCCTTGAACGGGCTGTGAAGTGACCACAGTTTGAGTCTCAAAAACGCGGCTGTCGAGGAGCGGGATACTCTAAGTATTTGTCGATGAGTCTTATTCGAATTTCCTTAACTAGGTTATGGGACTGGAACGTAGTTACTAATAACACTCTGAAGCGCAAACTGCAAACTAACTTCGTAAAACAATAAATGTCACTATTACCTATGTGTTTTTGTTTGACAACTAAATGCTCATTCACCAGACTGGATTCAAATTTTTAGAGCGGTCGTATGATTGTTCTGCAAACATTATGAGTAGACCAAGAGTCTCTCGATTACTATAGACTGTGAAAACATGTTTCCTAAGAGCACTGTATTTGACACTAGCCCGATAACATACGAACACAAATAAGTTGATAATAACGCAGCAATAACTGCAAAACGTATCAATCCACAGAGAAATTCCGTGTGCAACGAATAACGCAAAGTCCCAAATCAAGACAATTAACTGTGCGTGGAAACCATACAACAGGACTAAAAGTGCGGGCCCAAAAGGAAGTGGAGAAAGTCAATCCAGGTTACATGAAAGGAGAAGCAATTGTCAACAGAACTTGGAACAGGAGACACAGAACGCTAACATCATTGTCTAGAATAAACCATTCTTAAACAAAACTTACTCATGCTGAGGATAACATGCTGAAAAACCTTTACCCATTAAAGTCTCTTTTAATCCCTATAAACTCTCCACCTCTTCTCGACCCACACTCGACAAGCATGAAAATATATGGCCCAAATATTTCCGGAACAGAGATGATGAACTTTAAAGCAAGCACACACCAGACAAGTAAGCCAGAGGATCACAGTCTTGCACAGAAATGTCATCTTGCATAATGGATTCTGTCGGAGTGGAGGGTATGGGGGTCGATGGAGAAATTGGCACATTAAACAAAAAATAAACACAAACCAAGTACATCTCCGCTGTCTGGACCATGAACTACTGTAGATAAAATGGACCATACACCGATTCAGTGAGATGAGGCTAAGAAAACTTGAGTTTCATTTCAAATAGATACCCAACTCATACAAATATAGTCGGTGGTGACTTGAAATCTACTCACGATATACTGGATAGGCTGGAACAATTACACGTTTAAAGCCGGCGGCAAGCGTAAAAGTCATCCGAAATTATACTGAATGCTTTCTCAGAAAATTATTTTGAACAATTAGTTCATCAACCCACTCGAAGCATAAATGGTTGCGAAAGTATACTTGACCTCTTAGCAACAAATAATCCTGGACAAATAGTGAGTATCATGACGAATACAGGGATTAGAGACCATAAGGCAGTTGCTGCTAGGCTGATAACCTTAACACCTACAACCACAAAAAGAAACTCAAAGTATATCTATTTAAAAAGCTCATAAAAATGTTCTTAATGCCTTTTTAAGAGACAGTCTCCACTCCTTCCAATCTGATTACGTATTCGCGGAAGAGATGTGGAGTAATTTCAGAGAGATAGTATCCAAGGCAATTCAGAGTATCATACAACATAAATTAATAAGTGATGGTAATGATTCCCCATGGTACACAAAACTGGTCAGATCGCTGTTGCAGAAGCAACGAAAAAGCATGCCAAATTTAAAAGAACACAAAATCCCCAAGATTGGCAAAGTTTTGCAGAAGTTCGAAATATAGCGCGTAATTCAATGTGAGATACCTTTAATAATGTTCACAACCAAACTCTGTTTTAGAATCTGGCACAAAAACAAGAGGGATTGTGGTCGTACATAAAGCACACCAGTGGCAAGACGCAATCAATACCTTCACTGCTTGATAACAACGGTGACGTCACTGATGACAGTGCCACTAAAGCACTTTACCGAAACTCCTTCAACAAAGAAGACGAATTAAATACTCCTGAATTCCAATCAAGAACAACTGCCAGGATGAAAAACATAGAAGCAGATTCCTCGTTGTAGCAAAGCAGCTTAAATCACTTAATAAAGGCAAGGCCTTCAGTCCAGATTTTATACCAATAGGGCTCCTTTCAGAGTATGCTGATACAATAGCTTCATATTTAGGAATTATATACAATCGCTCACTCACAGAAAGTTCCGTACGTAAAGACTGGAAAATAGCTCAAGTCACACCAACTCTCAGAAAGTGAAGTAGGAGTAGTACGCTGAAGTACAGGCCCATATCACTAATGTAGATTTGCAGTAGGGTTTCGGAACACATACTGTGTTCTAACATTATGAATTACCTCGAAGGAAACGATTTATTGACACATTCAGCACGGATTCAGAAAACATCGTTCTTGTGAAACACAAGTGCTATCGATAGGGGATGTCAAATCGATTTCACATTTATAGATTTCCAGAAGGCTTTCGACACCGTTCCTCATAAGCGTCTTCCTACCAAACTGCGTGCCTACGAAATACCGTTTGAGTTGTGCCACTGGATTCGTGATTTCCTGTCAGAGAGGTCACGGTTCGTAGTAATAGACGGAAAGTCATAGAGTAAAACAGAAGTAATATACGACGTTCCCCAAGAGAGTGTTATAGATAATATATTGTTCCTGATCTACATTAACGACATAAGAGACAATCTGAGTAGCCCTCTTGGATTGTTTGCAGATGATGGTGTCATTTACCGTCTTGTAAAGTCATCAGATGACCAAAACGAATTGCAAAATTACCTGTATGGTGCGAAAAGTGGCAATTGACCCTGAATAAAGAAAAATGTGAAGTTGTTATCATGAGTACTAAAAGAAATCCGCTAAATTTAGATTACGATATAAGTCACGCAAATCTTAAGGCTAAATATTTAGGGACTTCAATTACAAATAACCTAAACTGTAACAATCACGTAGATAATCCTGTGGGTAAAGCAAACCAAAGACTGCGATTGATTGACAGAACACGTAGAAGGTTCATCAGGTCTAATGAAGAGAGTGCTTACAAAACGCTTGTCCGCCCTATTCAGGAGTACTGCTGTGCGTTGTGGAGACCGCATCTGGTGCGACTGACGAATGATATCGAAAAAGTTCAAAGAAGGGTGGCTCGTTTTGTACTATCGCGAAATAGGCGAGGTAGTGCCACAGACATGTACGTGAATTGGAATGGCAATCATTAAAATATAGACGTTTTTCGTTGCGACGGGATGTTCTCATGAAATTTCATTCACCAGTTTTCTCCTCCGATTGTGAAAACATTCTGTTGGCACCCAGCTACCTAGGGGAAATGATCATAAAAAATAAGAGAAATCAGGACTCGCACAGAAAAATTTAAGTGTTCGTTTTTCCCTCACGCCGTTAGAGGGACAGCTTGAAGGTAGTTGTTGAATCATCCGCCAGGCACTTTATTGTGAATAGCAGAGCAATCACGTAGATGTAGACGTAGATGTAGAGGTGAAGCGACAGCTCTCCTCAAGTTTGAGCTCTCCTTTTTACCGAAATATTCGGGCATAAATTCTTGTATTGACGCCGTAGCTCTGCTAATTTACAAAAGGATGGAATACCTTGTTACCAAGACCATGTCCATTTCAGACAGGCTGTTCTACATGATCGTCGAATTCAGTGTTAAGATTAGCATTCGAATCATTTGTGCCTATGCTTCTACTTCTACCTCAAACAATGAAGAACTAGAAAACTTCTATGAATATCTAACAGCAAATATTTCAAAAACTAGAACATTTTCCTTAATATTTGGTGATTTTAGTACAAAGATGTTATGAAGTCCACAGCAGACCATCTCCACAATTGATGTCGCACCATGGATAAACGAACTCTTTCGCATGTTCTTTCTCTCCGAACAGCGTTGCAGGTGCCGTGAACACGCTGTTGAAGGGTCGACGCATCAGAAACTCGTTCAGCATACGCAACGCTTTTCAGATGCCCTCAGAGGTAAAAAAATCCAGGGAGTTAAATTCCAGTGATCTGGTAGGCCATGCCACAGGGCATCCCCATCCTATCTAACGTCTCTGGAGTTGCTGAGGTGTGGGCGAATGTTAGTGCGGAAATGGGTTGGTGGTCAGTCATGCAGAAATCACATAACTGGTCGCATTGTCAAAGGCACGTTCTCAAGCAGCCCAGGCAGTCCAGGAAGTCCAGACACGTTCCTCCTTCGAGACGTTGCGGAATAGTAACGGGTCCAAGTACGTGGTCGCCATTAATCCGCGCCCACACATTGTTGCTGAACGATGCTGATGAGACACCGCCCACACATTGTTGCTGAACGACGCTGATGAGACACCTCAACCATTCCTCGAGGATTTTCTGTAGCCTATAGACGATTATGCGGATTGATGATGCCAGTTCTAGTACAAAATGCTTCGCCGGTAAAGAGGACGAACGCTAGAAATTTTATAATTGTGATGTTCTGTTGCAAAAACCATTGACAAAATCCTTCGTATAGAAGAGAATCTACTCCTAAAAATCCTTGCAGTCGTTGTAGGTGACAGGGATGGTAGCGATTGTTGTGCTGCACACACATAATTTTATACACAACCATACTTTGGCTTAAACCATGTTCGCGGGCCACTTGCCTGTTGCTCGTACTCGAGTTCGTCTCAAACTGTAGAGACCGCTCCTCCAGATCTGGTGCACGCACAATCCGCCGCTTCCATGCACGTTCGTCTGTCTGAAAGGATCCAGAAGCCCAAAGAGAGCTTGAAGTGTTGTGCGATGAGATTGGTGTCCATGAGGGTATTTGTTTTGGTATAACCGTGCTGCCTGTCGACCGTTTCCTTCTGCCTGTTCGTACAGAAACACCATCTCGGCTTGTTCGCGACATGATTATCTGACATTTTGCTGGTTAAAACCTATAATACACAATGAAAACAGGGAACGGGGTCAGAGTAACTTTCATTCGTCAGCCCCACCTTCCGTAGCAACGATACATTTCCGGACGAAAGATCACAGAACCTTTTTGCTCCATTTCAAAAATGGCTCTGAGCACTATGGGACTTAACATCTGTGATCATCAGTCCCCTAGAACTTAGAACTACTTAATCCTAACGACATCACACACATCCATGCCCGAGGCAGGATTCGAACCTGCGACCGTAGCGGTCACGCGGTTCCAGACTGTAGCGCCCAGAACCGCACGGCCACACAGGCCGGCGCTCCATTTCCAGTCAGGAATCCTTCCCTGCAGTTTTTCGGTTTTGTTAATGTTCACCCTCCTTAATAATGTTCAAGCCTCCGCCGGCGTGCATATTATTGAAGAGTCAACTGGATTCGCCTGCACCTCAGACAGAAAGCTCGCCCTGCCAAATGGCACACGTAATTCTGAGCCTTCATCTGATTTGACTAGTTCAGAGAAGAAGCTAACACGCTTGAAAGTTCTGCCACCATCAACTCTCTATCTAGGGATTGACTCAGAAACAGCTTTATCTGGTGACCCCGTCTTCTGGCCTCGGCAACTGGAAGCCTGAGTTTAATGTCCTATCACCATCGCTCTGCACTGTGCATGGATTGCATCTAAAGGGAAGGCGGCATGGTCACTCCGGCCGGCACAGGCGAGTAACACTCGTTTCATAACACTTCCTGCAAAAGTGACTCCATTTTGACATCACGCGCTACATCGACAACCGCATGATTGGCTATCGACTTTGTGAGAAGAAAGACTATGAATATTATTACTCCTCGATTCACTTGCAGCAATTTAAATTGCATAACGACACACTTGTAAATCACCACATATTCGGAAATAAAGAGCCAAATATTTGCGAGAAGGAAGAATATGATTTTCATTGCTGCTCATTTCAGTTGCAGCAATTTAAGCTGTCGTCTTAGGTTTTCAGCCTAACCACGTACTCGGAAATCACTAAATATTTATCCATCGACCTCAAGTTGGACGGAACGTACATAACATCGTATATTGCAGAACACACTATTACATTCAACATATTTTGCGCGGAGGGGAACTACGAAGCTGCTACAAGGATGGTGTTATCTACATTCATTAAGGCAGCGAAGCAGCTGTAAAACCTCTATAATTCCCTGCAACAAGAACTCTTGTAAGGCTAGGGGAAGGAGCAGTAGAGCAAACCTGCTGTGGGACACTGGTCACTCAGGACTTAGTGATGATTAACAAGCTGATAGACTGGCCAGGACAGGAGTGACGAATACACTTCTTAGACCGTAACAAGCCCTAACCATCACTAAGGCGATGGTAGAATAAAAACTACATACAAGTTTCAATAGGCATCCCGTAGAATGGTGGATTAAGATAGAGAAAAAAAGCGTGGCTTGTGACGACGTAGTCATGTTTTAAGAGAAATACTGCAGTTCTGGGTTTGAACAGGGGACCGATAAGATGCATGGTAGGACTGATGAATGGCCATGAGAGGATCAGGAAACAGCTGCACCTGATGTGTACGGAGAAAGAAGCTCCTGAGGGGTGTAGACTGTGTGGTGAGAGGGATGAAGCCGCACTATAATTAATTTTTCAATGGGAAGTATTGGAGACCAAAAGACACTGAATATTTGCATCAACAATTCCTGCAGTAGCTGTGTCTAGTAAAACCTAGTGAAGAGTCTCCTACTATTCTTTAAAGAAACTGAAACCTACCATTATGGATAAAAATATGCAAGACGAAAGGCTAGGGCCCATTTACTTGTTACTGTCTTATTGACATAAATACCTCTGAAACGGGTAGGCATTTGGCAATCACGATTTCCGTTAATTACAACACAGATTGAATGAGGTACCAGATCTCAATATTAGGGCAATAAAACAGGTACCTTTCTAATACGAAAATAGAGAACAGGCAGGCATTCTTCAACAACAGCTTCAGTTAAGTGAAATTACCAAACAGAAAACAGGCAAGCCACCTTTAATAACAGCTCTGTTAAATGATCCCAAAATATAAAATAGGCGAGCCTTCTTTAATAACACCAGCAGTTAAGTAAAATTACCAAGTAAAAAACAAGCAGGCATTCTTTAATAACAGCTTGAGTTAAGTAAAATTACAAAATAGAGAACAGACAGGCCATCAATGACGCAGTTTCAGCTAAGCAAAACTACCAAATGCATATCTGGCAGTCCTTGAATAATAAAAGTTAAGACCTCAAAATCCTAAACTGAATTGAATTCCACAAATCGAAGCTGAAGCTTGCCGGTTTTAAAGGGAGCCCAGAAATCAGTTCAGCGAAACTGGCTTCAACTAGGTCATCGGTGTGCTAAGTTCAAGAGCTGGCTCGCCAGGCTAAGCACGAAGGCGGCACTCGAGGTCAGTATGAGATGCAAAGCGGACCATAATATGCCCAGTAACCATTCGTCGGACCTCGCGCCCAAGACGCTTGCGCCAGTGATCACCTTATTCCGCCAGGCGGACCTCTCACATTGTCCTCCTCGCTCCCTTACTACTACCCGACTCACCACGTCATAACACGCGCCGTCCCCCATCATCAACCTCGACCAAAGATCCTGAAACCAGAGGGACATTACACTACAGATCGAGTTAGTGGCGCCGGGCTGGAGCACTGTTCGGCTTTGTTAGAATGACAGGGAGAGAAACCGTACTATAAACTTAGTGTTGCTACGGGAAACAGCGGATTAAGATTTTTTTTTTTTTTTGTGTGTAAAACAGTTCAGTTCAGATCAAATCAAATTAATATCTTTAAACGTTGTCAATCCAGAGCACTTACTAAAGCTTTAGGTGTGATGAACGAAAATGATAATCCATAGTAAGAAATATGGGACAAGGTTCTCCCAAATAGGTTTATTGCTCTATGTAGACTGCGTCGTCAGTTACCATCCGCTCTTCGCGAGATTAGGGAAAAAGGAAATCGACTTACATCAATATTAAAAACACATATGGTACAAACCTCAAACATGGCGAATGAAAAGTAACTGAGGGCTTGAACCGTGAATCGACTCGTGCTACACCTTGTGTTTAGATTGCATTGACGTTCCTTTTCTTCCCCTGACATGTTTGGTTGATATGTTGGCTGTCGTTAAGTGGCTGCTTGGTTGTCTTTTCCCTCTGCTATCGATATCTGCGTTTTTGCTTCCAGGAAACTGCTATGGAGGAAGTGAGATCCTTGACCGGTTGTAACCTCGTGTGGTGGCGCGGAAGTAGGGGCGTTGCTCGCAGAGAGTGTGGTGGACACGGGAGGGCAGTGTGGCTCTCCAGCGCGAAGCAGGCGTGGTCGGTTGTACCGAGTAGCCACGTGATATATGTCGGTTGTGTGTAACGAGCGGGTCGAGTTCACGGAAGAGCTCCCCACGTGTTGGTTGTATACAGAATCGCCCCACGAGTAGTAGGTGTTCATTTCGCCTTGGTGGGACGTTAACAAGCTTCTTTAAATCCTCCGTTTCAACACTAGAGTTTAAAAGGAGACACCCAACATGAAGGTGCGGTCACTACCCGTCAATGTTGCAGAGAAGACGTAAACTGCGGCAACACAGCGTGTCGTCGCGTGAACGTCGCGTGTTGGGTATGCTGGCGACGCATATGCGGTCGGATGTGTGGATTCTTGCCATTGGAGGTCGTGTACTGGCTGTTCGAGCATAATTGGAAGGTTAAATCATTACGTAACAATTTTGTGTAACCAGCGTCTCTTCTGCCTTGTGGCCTCCGGCGACCGGGTTTCCAGTCCCTGGCACCGGTGTAATTGAAGACAGGGATCTTTTGTCCTCCTCTCGTTACTATCCGATGGGAGGTGTAGTTTTGGGCAGTTTAATTGTTTCGCTATTCTGTCGTGGGTTATGAGTAAATTCATGCCTCTTGTTGGTTGATCATGTGGTCGCTCATTCAGGACTGTGTGGTGCTTTGTTTCCTTGCACGAGGTTAGCTCTGATTCTGTCAGCAAGTTAAACCATCTTATAACAAGTTTTAGCTGGCTAAAAGTCGGTGCAGTGACCAGCCTGAGAGTGGCAATTGTGTTTACGGGCGTATTTAAATTGGTCAGTATACTATCTAGCCTGAGCATCCCTGAGTGTGTGATTTGTGGCCGCCTTACACGGGTCCGTCATATCTGTTATGTTCTAATGATATTCCAGGACACTTTTGTTTAAAATTTTTTAGATTCCTTTGAGTTTGTAAATTCCTTTTATTGCCATTAATCGTGTGTTTGCTGAAACCCGTTTAATTTTTTTTAATGGCAGTTTTGGTAGCCTCACTACCTCACCATACCTTATTAACAAAGTTCTGTATTTACTTTAGTAGCCTGTTTACTAATGTTCTTTAAATTTTTTTAAATATTCTAAATTACTTTTATTGGCGTTAGCAGCGTGTTTTAAAAGGTAGTTTATTGCCGTACTGCTAGCTTCTGTGTTTAAAAAAAATTTTAAACTGTTGTATTGCTATAAATTACTTGTTTGCCGTTAGCGGCGTGTTTTGAAAGGTTGTTTATTGCCGTACTGCTAGCTTCTGTGGTGTTTCAAAAAAAATTTTAAATTGTTGTATTGCTATAAATTACTTGATTGCCGTTATCGGCGTGTTTAAAAGGCTGTTTATTGCCGTACTGGTAGTTTCTGTAAGATACGAATAAAACATTTGTGAAAATCTCAACTCGACAGTAAACTACTAGAAATTTGGCCCCGTTTCCCAACTTGTGGTGTGGCATGTAATAACCGTAACCACTGTGTCAGAGCTCTTACCCAGATTTCAGATAAATCAATGAACTGAAGCCTAGTCAGTTGTGGAATACTTTATAAATCCTTCCGCTATGTATAAGATAAAACGAATGTTAAGTGAAAAATCAGCAAAAGAAATACCTAAGATCCCACTTTCGAATGTCATACTAGCTCATGGAATCAGAGGTTTAGTAATTAATATATAGGACGAAATTTACTTCCCTTTCAAACCACGTTAAATATCATTACAAATGGGTGAACCTAACAATGGAGCTGAACTAACGGTATTAATAGTATTAGTCGTGCATCAGCTTGAAAACGCATCATTGGAGGATCTTTATGCAAATATTTCCCAACACGTGCTGTTGGATTGCAAATAGTTGGTCTCTTAAATTACTTTCTGGGAAGAATAAAATACGATCGACAAACGGGTTCGCATGCTTTCCAACAATGAAAGCCATTTTGGAAGAGTAAGGTGTTGAAATAGCAGTCTTTTATGGACGAAATTATTCAGCAGTTGATTGATTTAAATAAAGCTTTTAAAACGCCATTTTTCAAACGAACAGCTGATTAAATATCACATGGAATTGTGGATTAAGAAGCCATTTATCGTCAATGTACTAACTACGACGGTGCCAGGAGAGGAATGTGAATGATTTCTGTCTGATAGATTGTAGGAAGAAATATTTAAATAAACACCATAAACGGCTTCCTGGAGCAGCTTAAGATATAAATATCTTCAATTATTCCAATGGGCTTTTTTAGTAGTTTTACTATTTGAAACAACATATACGTTCGAAATTAGATTCTTACCTTACGTCTCGACGTAAAAATAAATACTGCAACATTCGTGATGTTGAACCTGTCATGCAAATTCAACTTTCATCTCTAAGGTCTAAAATTCAGCATAACTACTATAATAAGAACCTACACTACTCATCAAATTATTTTTTTTAGTTTAAAAATTCTGTTTAAGTGTGTAAATTTAAATTTAAGTTACTTAAGAAATTTTAACTAGACTTTAAAAGTACTTACCGGAGCAAAGAAATCTTACTTGAAACGAGTGTCACTTTATTCCAGATAAATTATTTATAGAATGTTGCATTAAAATATGGTGTAGAAAACATACCAGGTCCACAAGTCCAAAATGGGCATTAATGAGGGTTAAACTTCCAAGAGTCTTACTGCAGAACCACATTTCGCAGAAAACATACCAGGTCCACAAGTCCTAAATGGGCATTAATGAGGGTTAAACTTCCAAGAGTCTTACTGCAGAACCACATTTCGCAATTTCATTATTATCTACATCTTCTTCAAGTTCTATAGTATGATCTTAAAGTTTTTTCGCTTTGTGTGGCCTTTCTCTACACTCTTTCCACCTTTCAGTCTTCCCTTCATTGTTTTGTGCTGCCTTCTCACTTAAGTTCTAGATGATCATAAAGCGGCCTCTCTATTTTCCAAATGTTTCTTTTATTTCTGTCTGTGAGGCTTATATCTTTCTAATAGTCGTAAAAGCTTCTGCAGATTTGCATTTCTCCTCGAGCCATTTCCTACCTTTGTATTTCTTACTTTCTGCCCATCTCATTTTTTAGGTGAGGGTGTTTCATTTTGATTGGTTCATTTGCGGAATATTTTTATATTCTCATTTCGTCAATTGAACTCAATTTATCGCATGTTTTCCTAGCATTTCTGCTGGACCTTGCCTTTCATGTATTTGATTCACTGATGTATTCGTTATTTCATTTCCCTATGCTGGACATTGATCTTCTGTTCTGTTCCTTTTATATTTTTCAGTCAATATTTGCTTAATGCTCCTGTAGAAGGTCTAAAATCTCCTGGTTCTTTCAATTCATTCAGGTTCAAGTTTGTACCTGTTTTATCCTACAATTATTTCGTCAGTTTTAAATCCATTTAGATTTAGTTTTTCTTAAGATAACAGAAATATCAATTTTAGTTACTTACTACTATATACTAAGGTGTTTATGAATATTGTCAGTGGTATAAATGATGCGAATCATACAGAAACCTTCAAACCTGAAATAACTATGGATTTCTATGCGACAGTATGTAAATCTGTTTGGATTTGTCCCCTTAAGCTGTAATGATAAATTTGTGTTCTCATACAACGTACTGACTATTGTTGGAGTTTGTGAACTGGTACTCCATATGATAGCAGAACTAAGCGTGGAAGTCTCCCATCCGCTTGCCCCATATCGGTGAAGTGCCTCCGCCTCTGCACGGCACCACTTCGTACATCGACCACCTGTCACCAGACGACGCCTTCCATTCGTGCCACTGCCACTTTGTGTCGCTATTTGTCTTTGTCGCCATTTTATAGTGACATCACATATAATGAGGCAACGCCATTCGCCAATTTCGTCGCTTCTCAGCCAACAGTTCAGTCAACCCATATTCGTTTGTAAGCTCATAGCTTCACCAGAACCGTTGTTATAGTCTCAAATTCCACGTGATACAATAAGTGTCGCCATACATTAAGTCATAGTGGTCTCTAACATCACAGAGCTTCATAAACTGTAACTTCGCTTAGATACTGGTTATCAGTATTGCGTTTCTCAATTTTTTACCGTATCAGAATGGTTCAGTCGTGCATAAAAATTTTTAATTTTCCCATAACACTTATTTCCGATGGTTTTCTCAGAAAGATTATAGCTTTTCTCTCCTTTGTTGACGGTTTAGTTCCCCCATACTCGGCAAACCCTATGCTGTAATATAGATGCTTATTCACCGGCATGATTTTTTTTAATACTTTTTCACAATTAACACCAATAAAAACTTTCAAAATTAACATCTTAAAAATATAAATGTATGTGGGCTGATGCTCACAGTGAACGTAGCTCTACGTTTCTGTTGAATCATTAGCTACCCCTTAAATAGGTGAGGAAGTGCATGGTTACGTCAGAATGGACTTTAAGTAGGCTTAAGACTTGCATGCTCTTGTAAAGAGCGTTGAATCACCCTATGATGTGAAGGCGGATACTGAGTAATAAGCTTTCTAGAATAGACATGGCAGCTCCTAGGCTTCATTAAGGGGAACTGGAACGCCTTATCCCGACAACGTTAAATTTAGTCAATGGCTTCCCTGTATTTCAGGATCCACTGTAGCCATTGACATGAAACTTTTACAGGACTTTAAGCTGCATGTCCTGAGTCTGCCGAAAGACAATAATTGTATTTCAGCCACTGCGTTCAGAAATGCAATTTTTTAGTTACACAGTTAAAATTTGGTGTACTTTTTTGTACGTTATCCTAAATAATTTTAATTATACATGAAATTATGTTCCTCTTTTTGTTTAGTAGACTCAGGATATGTATTTTATTACTCCCAGATAATGTGAGTACTCTACTCGAAGTGGGTTCTGATATTTACGGAAAAATGCAACAGAAATTGTAAATTTCCAGTAACGGCTTTTAAAGTTGCAAAAGTCTATAACTCAATATATGATGACCCGGTGTACTCTGTTCCGCCTTAAAGCCAATAAATAATCAGATTTTGGATGTTAAGGTCAATTTTTTATTAGGAAATACAAATAAAAAAATTAAGTATTTTAATGATTCTTTCATCAGACCAGTCTCAGGACTGAAGACAACAACAACAACAACAATGATTATTTATTCTTTGTGTTTTTTGGTACATAGCTTCCACCTTGTGATACACGAAATTTTTTGTTTTATTATCAGGCGCAAGAAGAAACAACGCAGACGGTCTTCCGACCGGTGAATATGCCACATATAATTTACCATGTGAAAAACATGGATATTCCAGATTTAAACCACAAACTTCCAAGGATCGGAAACTGAAGACTTTTAAACTCAAACGCCATATCAGTTGGGATCCTCGGGATCCTCGGAATGAGAACTTCCTTATCTTCGTATTTTCCTTTGAGTATCGTCGCGTAAATAACATTGTTCATCAATTTACTTGCCACCAAACGCGTACCGTTGCACAGTTTTGGTTGGTTTCTGTTTCGAAGTATGATTACTACTGAGCCAACTTTTAGGCGTAAATTGTGCGGTGGTAAGCCAGGCACATCCAAGGCGTTAAAATTCGTTTGAATAGTTGGTGGCTTCATCTTCATTTGTTACACAGTCAATAGATTGTAATGAATCCATTTTATCAATGCTCTCATTCTGAATTATGTAGTTTAGGTCGTCTACATCTTTATTCGTAGCCGCTAAAATTGCTCGCTTACTCAACCATTCATTACTTTTGTAGGTTGTAATGATGTTTGGTAATACTTTGATCATAACTTCATCTTCCCATGAGACAAAGTCACAGAAATTATGAGGAAATGAAATCAATCCGCTCGGTTCTTCGACAGGTACTCGACCATTACCGATAGTCAGCAATTGCTCAGAGGAATCTTCAGCAGATGTATCATTAAGCAATGAATCTCTCACGTTAGTTGTCAGATGAAGTTTCTTCACATAGCGCCATAGATTCGATGATTTGAGACAAGCATTTATTTCGTCTGCAGCCGTTGATCATGGAAGTACTAGCAGTGTTTGGCGGAAATCGCCAGACAGTAAAATCATTGCTCCTCCAAAACATCTCGAGTCATTGCGTAGATCTTTCAATGTTCGGTTAAGTGCCTGTAATGCACGTTTATGCGCCATTGTGCAAATCCAATGTTTTGTATTCTTCTTGCATTACGGCTTTGTCGAGAAATATTCGATCGTCTTGGTCGCGGCATTGTTAATGATGATTCAAAGAAAATACAAATTATTTATTTAAATTTTCAATTAATGATATATACTGATACTTAACCATAGACGTTTATCTGTCATTTGCGTTTTGTTAATCCCTGTCAGATGCGTTTTTGTTATACCACGTTTTATATTGACGTTTAGCTGACATCTGCGTTTTGTTATTCCATGCCAGATGCGTTTTTGTTATACCGCTTTTTATAGCGGTCTAACGGGATGAAAAGTATCCTATGTCCGTTTCCTGGTTCTAAGCTACCTCTCCACTAATTTTCAGCAGAATCGGTCCTGCCGTTCTTGAGTTATAAATAGTGTAACTAACACGACTCTCTTTTGTATACATAGATTTTTTATTTTTGTCACTCAGAAGCACCCTGTACCATACTGTGTATCATCCTCTTGATCTTATTCCAAATTTTTTCCTCTTTTTTTCTTTCTGGACTCCTCAGTGGCCAATTGTGCTGCATACTCTACTTTATCAATGAGAACCTTCTCCATCTGTTCAAGTTCCCTGATGCAGTTTGCTCCAGGATTAATTTATATGTGCTGTAGCACTTTCACCCTACCAATGTTACCATCATTAAAGGCAATAGGCATCGCTGATTCCCCACTTTAGTTGTTTTAATTACAATAAAACATTTTTTGGCAAGCGAGTCCATATAAGATTATTGAACATTCATTGGGATTTTGATTCTGAACATGCAGACAATTCTTCAGTAATTCAGGATTTGCAAGGCCTCTGTAAATGGGTTTTATGATATCCTAGACTGCTACTGTGATGTTTATGGCTGTATGAACTGTTTGAGTACTGGGCATTGCGGTAAATGCACCATGAATCAAGTCCAGGAGGGCAAAGGTGGCGTACTGGTTTTTCATCAGTTGACTGCCTGTGGAAGAAGGAAGCTCATACTGCCTGCTTCATTTTCCACAAATCCTAAGTATTATTTCTAATGCCAATCCCATAATAATGCTGTAGTTTTTCAATCATTTTGTCTGTGAGCCTGCCTTTTATGGTTTAACCGCCAGAAAGTTTCTTGTCTCTCAAACTTTATTTCAGCTTTCTCAACCTGGTGCCCATCCTCTTCTGGACATGACCAACACATTCCAGTTTTGTGATAATCTTCTCACCATAAGTCTGAGCAGCTACTACACTGTTATATGCTTTTGAGTCTCCATCACTTAGCGTAACACACTCCCCTTTCGTTCACACTTCGACTAAAAATTTTAATAGCTGCAGAGGCCTCCATACCACCACTTGTTCCTTCATAATTCCTATCACAGATATGCCCTTCTTCATTCCCTGATTTGCACTTATAACAATGTTTGGTTAAAATCTGGAAATCTATTATCTTTCCAGTATCCACACTGGTCATCATTGAAACAGAATTCTTAGAACTGTAGCCAGGGTTCTGCCAAGTGGCATCAAAAGCTACTGGTACGTTAGTCATACCGTCATTTATATCAACAGCTTCGTTTGTAGCACCCTTCATTGACTCACATGCAACAGATTCCACAGCAGCTCCTATAAATCCTGGATACTTGTCGATTATATATGGTGGGCGTCGCATATTCATCATGGCACACATTGTTTCTGCTGCCATGTATCGTTTGCCAAAAGCTCTCAATCCATAAAACCACCTGACATTTACTTCAAAATAATTATATTTACACTTATCAGAGTCCAAAATGAATGAGTATAGTTACAACTGGCACTATTGATAAGTTTCCTGGCTACTCCATTTGATACCTCGCTGTCTCCATGCAAACTAACTGGCCCTCAACATATTTTACGACACACACATTCACCTAACACCCTTATTAGGATGTGTAAATCTATCAGAATATAACCTAACCTACCATTTACGTCACTTTTCTTTTGAGAAAATTGTATATCACAACCTTTTATCTTAATCTTCGATACACTAATGGGTGTTTCTCTAGATACTGACGAGTCTGCCCGAATTTCATTGTCTGTAACTTCACATGCCACATGTTTCCCTTTATTCGAAAACCTATTACCATGAAACCCACGTTCCTTAAAAACACTTCTTTTTGGTGTCATACTTTACATTTTGAGAGATTTACCAATCTATTCGTCACTTTTCCTCAGAAAAACATACATCGGGTGTTTACACTATGAAACGATACGCTATTGTTTTAGATAGTGCTACCAATACAAACTCGGAATTTATCCTTTGTAACAAAGCAATCAACAGCCCTCTATATAAAGAAAATTACCGATTTCATTAGATCTTGAAGTAATACACGTAAAAATTTTAACATTTTTAGCCAGTATAGATTATACTTAAAAAATAAAATAAAATACTTCCCATGTGAGTATATATATATATATCATTTTATTCGGAAAATTGCAAATTTTATAATGAGATAAAATTCCGAAAATGTGGAAAAAATTTTCCCATTCTATCTCCCCTTAAACAGTGGTAACACAAGAAAGTTCGTTGCTCTGCTGACCTAGAAATAAACTGATAAATGGAACACGGTGAATTGGGTATATACACTCCTGGAAATTGAAATAAGAACACCGTGAATTCATTGTCCCAGGAAGGGGAAACTTTATTGACACATTCCTGGGGTCAGATACATCACATGATCACACTGACAGAACCACAGGCACATAGACACAGGCAACAGAGCATGCACAATCTCGGCACTAGTACAGTGTATATCCACCTTTCGCAGCAATGCAGGCTGCTATTCTCCCATGGAGACGATCGTAGAGATGCTGGATGTAGTCCTGTAGAACGGCTTGCCGTGCCATTTCCACCTGGTGCCTCAGTTGGACCAGCGTTCGTGCTGGACGTGCAGACCGCGTGAGACGACGCTTCATCCAGTCCCAAACATGCTCAATGGGGGACAGATCCGGAGATCTTGCTGGCCAGGGTAGTTGACTTACACCTTCTAGAGCACGTTGGGTGGCACGGGATACATGCGGACGTGCATTGTCCTGTTGGAACAGCAAGTTCCCTTGCCGGTCTAGGAATGGTAGAACGATGGGTTCGATGACGGTTTGGATGTACCGTGCACTATTCAGTGTCCCCTCGACGATCACCAGTGGTGTACGGCCAGTGTAGGAGATCGCTCCCCACACCATGATGCCGGGTGTTGGCCCTGTGTGCCTCGGTCGTATGCAGTCCTGATTGTGGCGCTCACCTGCACGGCGCCAAACACGCATACGACCATCATTGGCACCAAGGCAGAAGCGACTCTCATCGCTGAAGACGACACGTCTCCATTCGTCCCTCCATTCACGCCTGTCGCGACACCACTGGAGGCGGGCTGCACGATGTTGGGGCGTGAGCGGAAGACGGCCTAACGGTGTGCGGGACCGTAGCCCAGCTTCATGGAGACGGTTGCGAATGGTCCTAGCCGATACCCCAGGAGCAACAGTGTCCCTAATTTGCTGGGAAGTGGCGGTGCGGTCCCCTACGGCACTGCGTAGGATCCTACGGTCTTGGCGTGCATCCGTGCGTCGCTGCGGTCCGGTCCCAGGTCGACGGGCACGTGCACCTTCCGCCGACCACTGGCGACAACATCGATGTACTGTGGAGACCACACGCCCCACGTGTTGAGCAATTCGGCGGTACGTCCACCAGGCCTCCCGCATGCCCACTATACGCCCTCGCTCAAAGTCCGTCAACTGCACATACGGTTCACGTCCACGCTGTCGCGGCATGCTACCAGTGTTAAAGACTGTGATGGAGCTCCGTATGCCACGGCAAACTGGCTGACACTGACGGCGGCGGTGCACAAATGCTGCGCAGCTAGCGCCATTCGACGGCCAACACCGTGGTTCCTGGTGTGTCCGCTGTGCCGTGCGTGTGATCATTGCTTGTACAGCCCTCTCGCAGTGTCCGGAGCGAGTATGGTGGGTCTGACACACCGGTGTCAATGTGTTCTTTTTTCCATTTCCAGGAGTGTATGTGCCATAACTTACAGAGAATTCCTGGAATTTGGGGGTGCTTTAATCAAAAGATGATTAAGATGAAATTTCACAGGCAACGCTTTTGTGGAGTGAATGAAGATGTAAGGAAGCTAACATCCTCTGCGTATTACTAGTTTTCTGCTGATATTGAAACCAGTTTTCACTCTGCAGCTGAGAGTGCGTTCATTTGAAACTTCTAGCCATATTAAATCTACATACTGGGCCGGACTGGAAACTGGGACCTCTGTATTTCCTTGGCAAATGCTATATCGACTAAGCTATCCAAACACGACTCACGACCGGCCGTCAGAGCTATACTTTCTCCAAGTTCGAACACCTGTCTGGCACACAGTTACACTGTCTTAATCTGCAAGGAAGTTTCAGATTTAGATTATTTTTAGTTAGCTGCCAAGTTTCTGTTGGAAAGTCAGTTATTTTTCAAGGTTACCTCACGCAGAAAAGATTATTTTATTTTATTTTGGTGTATTAGCTAGTTCAGTGATATACAGTGCTCTGCACAATTGTAGAACTTCTTTTTCGAAACTCCTTAACTGTCTCCTACATAAGTCTTACACTTAGCTAAATGGCACCTATAGCCTTCCTCTGTAGTGGTGCAAAAGCGATACACCCTCGGTCTTGGCGACACTTCAGATAGCAAGGTATCGATACATGCGAAAGAAATGGCAGAGCTCAGAAGTTCATGCTAAGTATAAAGAGGGTTAATGATGTCACACTGGCACCAAATTTCCCTACAGTCCGCCCAAGGGCACAGTGGACCTGCCACATGATGGGAAGGTCATTGAAACCCCACTTATCTATATTTCATCCCTTGCTTTGACTCCTCTACGATGCAGGTCAAAACCGCGACGCCCAGACTCGAAACGATGCGGTTTTGCTATGGGCTACAGAAGAAAATATTTCAAACACATCGCCGCTCAGAATCGACACGCGAAGGCCTTAGCGGGTTGCGTCAATGGACGCCACTTCACTTGGTACGTTGATCTCACACATTTCGTAGTCGAAAACGATGAGCAACAGGAGAACGTTCTTGAGAATTTTGACACTGCTAACACCTCCCAGCCACTTCAACAGTTTTCTACGGAAATCATGGGCCAGCAACTACATTGAACACGATACATTACTTCGGACTGCAGTCCGACCACCATTTTTAGTCCGGTGTAGAGGACTGAACAAATAAGGACCTATCAAAACCTTCGACGAAATCTGAAAGTGATCCGAAGCCGCAAATGGTGCGTATGCGTCTTGGGCCCTCCTCTTTCGCATCCTCCTGTCCTGTGGCGTGATCACGTCGATTACGTCACCGAGCTCCAAGGTGATGTAATTATATTGCGCAATGTAACTGGAGGTTGAGAAGCGAGCGTGAAATTTAAAGGTAGTTTGTCCTCCGATGACTTCCTCGATTTTCACGTCATTCATTATTATGTACTAAAGCCTACACGGGAATATGATATTCTGAAGATAGACTGGAAAGGAATTTTGAGAACGCTGATTGAATGGAACTTGGAGCACAAAGCCAATGTCGTCGGTGCACCAGTGTCGACTGACGTGACGTAAGTCTTGACACAGACTCCGAGTAAAGACGATATAATATTCTGAATAAGTACGATCTATTGTAGACTGCAGTCCGCCGCTCGTGGTCGTGCGGTAGCGTTCTCGCTTCTCACGCCCGGGTTCCCGGGTTCGCTTCCCGGCGGGGTCAGTGATTTTGTCTGCCTCGTGATGACCGGGTGTGGTGTGATGTCCTTAGGTTAGTTACGTTTAAGTAGTTCTAAGTTCTAGAGGACTGATGACCATAGATGTTAAGTCCCATAGTGCTCAGAGAATTTTTTTGAGCAGACTGTAACAGGTGGATGGAAGTTACGGAATTGTGTACGATTGACGCTATTGTAAGAAAGTTGTTAGACAGAAATGAAGCAATGACATAGACATAATTGATTGGACGTTTACTGCGTTTAGATCTTAAACACAAAACTGCACCAATATCACGTTAACCCTGTTGACTAGTCTCTCCTGCGCTTCTTAAAGCTGAGCTTGTACTTCCTGTAATGACACTGTGCGATGAGTCTTTAAGGTATGATATACAAGTAACTCTTTCGAGATACGAAATTATAACGTCAGTATGTTAACAGGTAATGAATTAATACTCTGAACAGGTCAAGCATAGGATATCAGTTTAACAAGAGCCGGCTGCAAAATACTAACGCGAATTCTTTACAGACGAATGGAAAAACTGGTAGAAGCCGACCTCGGGGAAGATCAGTTTGGATTCCGTAGAAATGTTGCAGCACGTGAGGCAATAGTGACCCTACGACTTGTCTTAGAAGATACATTAAGGAAAGGAAACCTACGTTTCTAGCATTTGTAGACTTAAAGAAATCTTTTGACAATATTTACTGGAATACTCTTTCAAATTTTGAAGGTGGCAGGGGTAAAATACAGGGAGCGAAAGACTATTTACAATTTGTACAGAAACAAGATGGCAGTTATAAGAGTCGAGGGGCATGAACGGGAGCAGTGGTTTGGAAGGGAGTGAGACAGGGTTGTAGCCTATCCGCGATGTTACTCAATCTGTATACTGAGCAAGCAGTGAAGGAAACATAAGAAAAATTCGGAGTAGGTATTAAAATCCGTGGAGCAGACCAAAAATTTTTTTACAAGAAAGAGTCTGCTACGTTGACTCTGTGTGATCCAGATAAAACTATGTAAATAATAAGTTACTGCTATCAGAGGCGCAAGTTGCCTTCACTCCTTTTATTCAAAGGGAAGACTTGCTATTGTTAACTTTATTGGTTCATAAATTCTTTCATGTAGCCGAAATAATGTACCCCTATTCAACACAACCACTGCAGTGGCTAACAAGAGTATCGAAATAGTTGTCTACTCAAGTGCTTTCAGCAAAATCGAAGCTGTGTAACGTCCAGCAGTGATTGATGGCTTTCAATTCACAGTTTGATAACTTGCTGCACTTAACAGCCGCTTCTTTCAGCAAACCTCACGGAGGGTGTGAGTTCATCTACATCTACATGATTACTCTGCAATTCACATTTAAGTGCTTGGCACAGGGTTCATCGAACCACAATCATACTATCTCTCTACCATTCCACTCCCGAACAGCGCGCGGGAAAAACGAACACCTATACCTTTCTGATCGAGCTCTGATTTCTCTTATTTTATTTTGATGATCATTCCTACCTATGTTGGTTGGGCTCAACAAAATATTATCGCATTCGGAAGGGAAAGTTGGTGACTGAAATTTCGTAAATAGATCTCGCCGCGAAGAAAAAGTCTTTGCTTTAATGACTTCCATTCCAAATCGCGTATCATATCTGCCACACTCTCTCCCCTATTACGTGATAATACAAAACGAGCTTCCATTTTTTGCACCCTTTCGATGTCCTCCGTCAATCTCACCTGGTAAGGATCCCACACCACGCAGCAATACTCTAACAGAGGACGAACGAGTGTAGTGTTAAGCTGTCTCTTTAGTGGACTTGTTGCACTTCCAAGTGTCCTGCCAATGAAACACAACCTTTCGCTCGCCTCCCCCACAATATTATCTATGTGGTTTTTCCAACTGAAGTTGTTCGTAATTTTAACTCCCAGGTACTTCGTTTGACTTGACAGGCTTGAGAATTATACTATTTATCGAGTAATCGAATTCCAACGGATTTCTTTTGGAACTCATGTGGATCACCTCTCACTTTTCGTTATTTAGCGTTAACTGCCACCTGCCACAACATACAGCAATCTTTTCTAAATCGCTTTGCAACTGATACTGGTCTTGGGATGACCTTACTAGACGGTAAATTACAGCATCATCTGCGAACAACCTAAGAGAACTGCTCAGATTGTCACCCACGTCATTTCTATAGATCAGGAACAGCAGAGGTCCCAGGACGCTTCCCTGGGGAACACCTGATATCACTTCAGTTTTACGCGATGATTTGCCGTCTATTACTACGAACTGTGACCTTCCTGACAGGAAATCACGAATCCAGTCGCACAACTGAGACGATGCCCCATAGGCCCGCAGCTTGATTAGAAGTTACTTGTGCGGAACGGTGTCAAAAGCTTTCCGGAAATCCAGAAATACGGAAAGAACTTGAGATCCCCTGTCGAAAGCGGCCATTACTTCATGCGAATAAAGAGCTAGCTGCGTTGCACAAGAACGAAGTTTTCTGAAGCCATGCTGATTATGTATCAATAGATCGTTCCCGTCGAGGTGATTCACAATGTTTGAATACAGTATATTCTCCAAAACCTTACTGCAAACCGACGTCAATGATATAGGTCTGTAGTTCGATGGATTACTCCTACTACCCTTCTTAAACACTGGTGCGACCTGCGCAATTTTCCAATCTGTAGGTACAGATCTATCGGTGTGCGAGAGGTTGTATATGATTGCTAAGTAGGGAGCTATTGTATCAGCGTAATCTGAAAGGAACCTAATCGGGTGTTTGCGTTTCTATTTTCACCATTTACACTGATCAACCTAATAGCCAGTATGTTCACCCTTAGCGCGGATAAAAATGGTGACACGTTGTGGCATGGAGGCAATGAGGCCTTGGTAGGTTGTCACCATATCTGCAGACACAAATCACCTAATTCCCATAAATTCCATGGAAGGGGCAATGAGCTCTAACGCAACGTTCAGCCACATCTCACATGGGCTCCATCGGATTCAAATGTGGATAGTGGGGGTCCAACACATCAACTGGAACACGCCAATGTGTTCCTCGAACCACTTCATCGCACTCCTGGTCTTGAGACATGGCTCATTATCTTGTTGAAACATGCCACTGCCGACGGGAAACATGATCGTGATGAAGGGGTGAACGTGGTTTGAAACCAGTCATGGTCCTTTGCGTGAGTTTCACTGGATCCATGGATGCCCACATAAATGTTCCCCAGAGCATAATGGAGCCGCCGCCAGTTGGTCTCAGTCCCACAGTACAGGTGTCAAGCAGCTGTTCCCTTGATGACGACAGATTCGTGCCCTCCTGTCAGCATGATGAAGAAGGTATCGGGATTCACCAGACCGTGAAACATCCTGCCGCTGTGCCAGCGTCCAGCACCGATGGTCATGTGTCCATTTCAGACGTCGTTGCCGATGTCGTGGTGTTAACATTGGCACATGCATTGGTTGTCGGGTGAGGGGTCCCGTCGTCAGGAGTCTTCGGAGCACTGTGTGTTCACACTTGTACTCTGCCCAGCCAAGTCTGATGTTGGTTCCCCCACAGTTCGCCGCCTGTCCTGTTTTACCAATCTGCCCAGCCAACGACGTCCGACATCTGCAATGACGGGTGGCTGCCTAACAAAATGACGTCTGGACGTGGTTTCACCTCGGTTTCATTGCGTGTTAAGACCCTGACCACACCACTCCACAACCACCAGGCAATTCATGCAGATTCCTATACGCTCGGGCCGAGCCTCCAGCCCATCACAATCTGCCCTCGGTCGCATGCAGCGTGCCTTTGTCTGACTAGCAGTCATTCCTCTACGGCTGACACTTCTATCGCCTGGACTGGTTCATATTGCTGCTACGTCGGTGGTCATAACGTTCTGGCTGATAAGCGTATGTTACTGACCACTTATGTAACTCCTTCACATAGTTCCTTTCATGTTAATAGCCCATTTAGCTCTAAATGCATCTTACCATTGTGAAACACAACAGTTCCTCTATGTTCTGCACAAATAACTGCTAATGGTGCTACAGAATTCATTGAGTGGATAAATGCTTCTTTCCCTAAATCTGCAGTCTATCTTGGTAGCAAAAATGATTTCCCTTTTTTCAGATCTGAATTTTTTGTAAGTCAGTTATTTAGAATACCTTCAAAGTATTGCCGAACATGCATTGTCAGGAAGAATGTGAAACTAACCGTATTCTTTCCTTTTCCGGAATCTGGATGGTTTAAATTGAGGAGACTGCGACCTTGGGCACCGTAGATGCCCCTTTGATTTTTATTACAGCACTAATGATTAATATTAGTTACATTAAATGAATATTTATACTCAGCGCTGTACACAGTATCCCTTTGATATACCGTAATTGTCCAGCATGGGTGCTTGCTTTTTCGCTGTCAGCCCATGCGTGCTATTCAATTTATTGTTGTGTTCGACGAAGCAGACGCTCGTGGATGAAGGAAGTCCATGTGAGTCGCAAAGTGGCAGAGAAGGGAGTGCTGATGGAACGTGTGACTGCGTGCAAAGTATTCATAAAATTAACAGTTGGGATTGAAACCAAAATTTGAGATTAGGGTGTAAGAAAGATGTATTACGAACAAAATAATAAAACAAGTACAGAAATCCAGAATGAGATTTTCACTCTGCAGCGGAGTGTGCGCTGATATGAAACTTCCTGGCAGATTAAAACTGTGTGCCGGGCCGGCAAAGGTCCCGAGTTCGTGTCTCGGCCCGGCACACAGTTTTAATCTGCCAGGAAGTTTCAAGTACAGAAATGGTGTCAAGGTTCGACAAAATCAACATGATAAATCAGGGTTTTGCAGTTGGTACAAGTTTTGTGCATTAATCCATGATGCTAAAAAATCAAAGTGAATAATAACAATTTACAACAAAGAATTTCTAATTGATGGTTTTTCTTTAATGTAATCATCTTCCCACAAGATCTCACCATGAATGGCTTTTAAGCCAAACCCTACGCATTTATGTGGATACCAGTGATAACGTGCCCTGACCTCTAGGGTTATACACACTCCCAGATTCGGGGCACATCGTCAGACCATATCGTCAGACTGGAAAAGTGGATCATTAGTATTTCAAGGGCTGCAACTGATGATAATTTGTGATAGTTCTGACGTAATAAGAGTGCTCATCATGAAAGGGAAGGACGGCACTTCAGGAAGTGAGGTTTGGAACTGCTGGTTACAGGCTCTGGTTAATAGTTTGCTAGTATGCTCAGACAAAATCTCTCTACTATTAAGAAGTAACGTGGGGCAACTGTGTCAGTACTAGAATATAAAACCCTCAGAGTTTCGGAACAAGAGTACGAGGTCTCCCTTCGTTCATAAGTGCCACATAATTAAGCCACCACTTCCCGTAGTTAAATCATCCGACGAAGCTAGAGAATAAAGTATAACATAAGCTTCAGTATCCTGAGCACCTTCCAGTCTTCCTGGCAAATGCATCACAAAGTCAGCCTCATGGCTGTGCAGGAGTTTGAACGAACTGGGGTAGCTTTTGAACAGTTTTATACAGATCCCTGTTTTCTAAAAATTCTTTATCAGCGATTTCACCTCTTCCTTCATGCTATCAACCAGCTCTGGGGAGACCTTGCAACCTTTAATAATCAAAACTAATTCCTCGTAGCAGTGTAATGCAAGACCCATATGATGAAAGCAGCAGGAGAGAGCGAGAAAGTGATATACTTTCAAATAAACAAAACAGGAACTCACTTCTGAAGTCCATAAAGACAGAATGTAGCCAATACAGAAGGAAATAAAAACGGCTTCAAGAGCCCACACTACCATTACACCAATAATATGGTGGAAAATCGTGGATGAGGTCTGTTTGCTGTGCTGTTAAGTACTTCAATAACAATAGAAGAAACACATGTGTAGTACAGTACCTATAAAACTGGTAACACCTAGAGAATGGCAGAACTGTTTATGATGAATATATGCAAACGGAAGGGACGAGGGAAAATCTGTAGCAAGGGCAGTATTAGAACTTGGACCTACCGCTAACTAGGCAGATGCGCTTAACCACAACGCTACCCTGGCACAGTGGACATGTCCGAAAGAACAGACAGCAGATATATAACCACTTGGTATTCCCCCTAATCTCGAATAGCATTGCAGTGGCTCGCAAACTGTATTGGAATAGCAGTTCAGCATCGAACGAAACAGATCATCTTATCAGAAACCCAAGCATACGTGCTTTAATCAATTGAAAGTATATAGTCCCGAACAGCGTTTCAAGTCTCAGAAATGTGTCATGTATATTTACATTTTTCTGGCAATGAAGATACTTAACGATAAATTAAAGCAAAATGTGTATGTTAAAATTGAGGCAAGTCTATTCATTTTTTTCCATTACGGACCAAAGAGAGAAAGGACAGTAGTTCCTCTGTCTCACACAAGCTATTTTTTGTTGTTAGAGGTCTGTCTAGAGGGTTCTTTGTTTCTGTTTTTTTTGGGGGGGGGGGAATAGCCCAAACAGCTAGGTCATCGGTCTCATTGGATTAGGGAAGGGAGTCGGCCGTGCTCTTTCAAAGGAACCATCCCGGCATTTGCCTGGAGTGATTTAGGGAAATCACGGAAAACCTAAATCAGGATGATCAGACGCCGGATTGAACCGTCATCCTCCCGAATGAGAGTCCAGTGTGCTAACTACTGCCCCACCTCGCTCGGTGTGGTCTAGAGGGCAATAAAACAAATTGACCCTTCGTCCTTCCTCGCCCTCGGCGCCTAACTCCAAAACTGTAACGCAGTATCAGTGTCTAAACGCCTCAAGGACGCGACCAGCAGAAACTGAAAACCCACGCTCCGCGATGCTTGGGACTGCAGTTAACAGAACGAAAAACTGAAGTTGCCCTCTATAATTGTGCTCCTCCTGTGTCACTGTGCATCCTTTCGCCTTCATTGCAAACAGTAGCTTGGAGTCCGGCCACTGCCCTGGCCTCACGTTCCTCTGCGTTAAAATGCGGCGCGCGCAGCAATTGTTCCTAGCCGGCTGCGCCCGCTGTCGCTTGGCGGTGGTTGCTGGATGGGGAGGGGTGAGGGGGATGGGGGTGGGCTCTTTCCGGGCCGTTGGCCGCACATTCAGTGGGCGGCGCTGCCCTGCCCTTACTGCAGACAGTCAACCCCACAATGGCAACAGGAAAGGGGAAATTGCTGCGCTGGGGTAAAAGTGTCCCGCGAGGAAAAATAACTCAACGGCGTAAATATAAAGGTTTTTCTTCGAAGTTTTTGTGGAAACGAGGAACAGTAACTAGTATCGTTTTCCAGTGTACATTCAGCACTGTGACTACAAATTAAAACTGGCCAGTCTAACAGACTACTTTTCTTACTGAGGTGGAAAATGCTAAACGCAAGATTAATGACTTTCCTAATTCTAGTTACAGCTTTTAGAAAAGGCAGCAAGAACATAATATGCAGGATGTCTCAAAGTATCTGTTACAAACGTCTAGGAATGGTAGATTACATCATGGGGAACAACTTCTGCTAGAGAAAATTATCCCCTGATGCTTCCCAACGACTCTATGCATCACTTAAGACTACTTACGTACCCGAGAGGGGTCCATGATAACTTCTCATAACTAGCCTCGCTTATAACTAGTAATAAACTCACACAATGCAAGAGACAGCAAGCCGAATGAAAAAATATATCAAGAGCAATTAAATTGCAATATGTAAACGCATTAGTACAGACACCGAACGGCGGAATAATTTCAGTGAAGATAAGTGTTACACGTATTAAACATGGTAATCGGATGCATTTTTAGACTCTCTGTGTCTGGAACAATAGAGGCGGAACGTTTCCGGAAACACTTGGAGAGGACGTCCCTTAAATTTGCTGATTTTTTTTCGTGCTGTTAATGGGAGAATTCGAACTACCGGCTACATACAAGGAGAATAAAGTGATCAAGGCCAGTGCTAGGAACAGTGCATGGAATGAAATTTTTCAAATGCCTGATCCTAAAATTACCTTCATCAGTTGACCAGCGAACCTTCTGGTGACGATTTTAGTTCCGATCTCCTGGTTACAAGGAGAAACGAACTTTACGACTCAGTTATCGTGGAGGAGAAAACCGGTGAAGGTTGTTATACCATCACCGAATACGGGTTTCAATAGGAATGTAAAGATACGTGGGAAGATGTGTCTGCTAAATAAATGCAACTACATCTGTCATCTCTCGGGCTCGGAATGTTGGATATACATTTTAAGATTGAACAGTATTGCACAACTATCTACAGACCAAGCAAAGTTGTAAGGGACGGGAAAGACACGCAGTAGTTTAACAGCCGCCTTGGGAAACTGCTCCGAAACAACAGAGCTTCACTTCAGTTTTAGAAGTAGACAAACAAACTGAAAGAAGTCAAATTTAGAATAAGGAGGGATGTCCGTGAAGCGTTCAATGAATTCCAAAGTAATTATCTTACGTTGTTTCCAATTCCCACTGACAATAATGGCATCGAAATGCAGGATGAGAAAGAGGGAAACAAAATACTCTATTGTTTTAGATTTGTTTTGGAATTATGGAACACGTTTTATGCTACCATATTATCATAATTCTAGAGGCAAAAAATCTCCTTTGTAAGAGTCAACATGGCACCTGGAACAACTACTGTGTGAAACCCAGCTTGGTCCGTACATCCACGAGACGCAGGAAGCAGCAGACACTGGCACCCAGGTTGATGCCATATTCCTTGAGCTCTAGAATATGGTCCATACAGTTTCTTACTGTAGCCTGGTGAACAAAATAACGGGCGTACTGAAATCACACCACCTCTTTGATGTGTCTGAGCTTTTTAGTAAACAAAACATACAGTATGTAGCTCGAAACGGGTAGAATATTTAGACACAAAATTATATATAGTAAGTCTTGAGAAACTTTCTTAGTATTATATAATTATGTTTGGCCTGCTGAAGAAATAATTTTATCTGGTACAGACTGTTGGCCTACAGATGGATTTAGACAGTTTCACTGACTTTTACACTCAGGTTGCCACATAATCGTGATTTACTTAGTTTCATAATAGAAAAAAGCCTTTCACATATTAAGTTGATCAAAATAGTTTATTACAATCGCAACCTCATTATGGGGATGAGGAAAGACTTCCTGACCAAAACGATGTAGACCTCTTAGACATTTTTTAATTAAAGGAATGTAACTTTTAAGCAGGAATTACAGTGCCGATCAACCAGTTCCATATCAGCGCACACAGGGTTACTTTCAGCTACAGTGGCGAACTGTCTCGAAAACAGCCAGAAAAAAATACCAGATTTTCAGTATCTACAAAACGTTTAGAAAACTATGCAGGCAATTGTTTCATGGTCACAACAAATTTTTCAAGCCTTATGTTTCCTTTCACGCCAGTGACCTTAGGGTAATGAATAGTGTTTTTGTCAGAATTTGCACCTTCCACAACCCTAATATCTTTTTAAAACTAAAATGAGCTGTTTTTCACCTCACAATGTGTTAATGTGGGCAGTATGAACTGAAGTTCACTTCAATTTCGAGGTCTGCAATTCGTTTGGATGTTCTAATTGTCACTACTACTCTTCTTTTTCCTTCATAAATTCAATAATAACAGGTTTTAAGTCGAAAACCCGTTACAGCAGTGCCCCTTGTCTTAAACAATGGACTTTGCAGTATATATAAAGTATCCATACACTTCGTTGAGTTCCATCAATATCTGTTGCAGATGACAGTGGAATGATGTGGCCGTAGTTGTAACTGTGGTTGTGTCCATGCATTGCACTCTACATGGATAGCAGTGTTTTTTTTTAAATTAGTTTAGCATGTTGGTGGATGGGCGATATTCACGCCATTGCAGTGAAAAGATGAGATAAGTTGTATATTGCGTGCAGGACCATTGTTGTATTAATCGTTAGCAGATGTTAGAAAATATGAAGGTTGGAACTTTAATAGTGGCACCTATTTATTTACAGCTCGAACAAAACGTGTTTGTATTTTGCTGACCTTCAAAGTAGGCAACATAATTGTGTATAACCCGTTGCCAGCGATGTGTAAGTCGTAGGATACTCTTAGCAGTGCCAGTTGTGTTGACAGTTAGAGCGGCGCGGTCTATTGCCCGACGAATTTGTAGCACTTCTGAAGCGAATGCCGTGAAGTGTTTCCTTCAGTTTAGAAATCGAGTTGAACTTACGAGGGCTTAAGTCAGGGGAGTACAGTATGTGGTATAGCACTTAGCAGCCCCATCAGTTAAACAAATCAGTAACAGCTTGCACTGTACGTACTTCAGCATTGTCCTGCAAAATAGTCAGTACCTGAAGAAAGTGTCATCATTTCTCTCTCTATGCTGGTGGTAGGTTGTGTTCCAAAAATGAACAGAATAGAGACAGAAATGATGACTCTTTCTGCAGGACCTGACCATCATTTTGCAGGACAACGCTCAATCATGTACAGTGCAAGCTGTTACTGAATTGTTTCACTGATGGGGCTGCTAAGTGCTACACTACCTACTGCACTCCATTGATTTAGGCCCTCGTCAGTTCAACTCGATTTATAAACGGAAGGAAACGCTTCACAGAATTCGCTTCAGAAATGCTATAAATTCGTCGGTCAATAGACCGCGCCGCTCGAACTGTCAACACAACTGCACTGCTGAGAGTATCCCACGACTTCCACATCGCTGGCAACGGGTTATACATCATGCTGGTGACTACTTTGAAGGTCAAAAAACTTCGAAACACGTGTCTATTTTGTACGAGTTGTAAATAAATAGTTGCCACAATTAAAGTTCCGACCTTAGTACTTCTTTAATCGCAGTCGGATATACGAGAATTTAATTTTTCATGATTTATAGGACGAGCAATAAGTTTCCGTTTTTTTTATTTTCAATCAGAATACAAATATTGTCCGAGCTGGAGTTTTTCACATTTCTTACTTTTTTTCACCAGAATAATGATTACAAATACTGAATAGATAAACATTTGTGACCCTTTGACTTGTCTGTCAGGATTTTGTTTCGTTGGATGATTTCCCAGTTAGAGACGCTTCGTCTTGCTACTGCATTTGCCAAATTTTATGCAATAGTAGTTGGTCAGAAGTTTCTACGTAGCATCTTTATCGGTTGCGCGCTGCATAACATTAATTCCAATTTTCTTATTTTAGCAATGTTTTGCTTCAGAATTTGTTTATTTATTTTGTAACAGTAAGGTTAACAGTCTTGTGTTAAGATATTTGTTTTGCGTTTTTGTGTCATTTTATTTCTCGCTGCAACAACAGTCAGGGGCGATAATAGAAGTCGGTCAGTGGGAGGGGGGAAAGGGGTTCGGGGGAATGGAAAATCGCTTAATAAAAGGAGAGTTGGGGTCCTCCACCGACAAACTGGTAAAATTTGGTGTTGCTTAAAGTAGTTTTTGGTAACTGTCTTGTAGTTCAGGGTAAAAACACGTCTGCAGAATGTGTGTGCCCGGGAAAATAATAAGATTTGAGCCAGATATCCGGTGATATAGAAGTTTTTCTCTGAGGTCAGCAATTTAAGTGTTGGTAGGCATACCCGGCATATTTAGCTTTCTTGATTATTGTAAGTGGTACTCGTTCATGAATATACACTCCTGGAAATTGAAATAAGAACACCGTGAATTCATTGTCCCAGGAAGGGGAAACTTTATTGACACATTCCTGGGGTCAGATACATCACATGATCACACTGACAGAACCACAGGCACATAGACACAGGCAACAGAGCACGCACAATGTCGGCACTAGTACAGTGTATATCCACCTTTCGCAGCAATGCAGGCTGCTATTCTCCCATGGAGACGATCGTAGAGATGCTGGATGTAGTCCTGTGGAACGGCTTGCCATGCCATTTCCACCTGGCGCCTCAGTTGGACCAGCGTTCGTCCTGGACGTGCAGACCGCGTGAGACTACGCTTCATCCAGTCCCAAACATGCTCAATGGGGGACAGATCCGGAGATCTTGCTGACCAGGGTAGTTGACTTACACCTTCTGGAGCACGTTGGGTGGCACGGGATGCATGCGGACGTGCATTGTCCTGTTGGAACAGCAAGTTCCCTTGCCGGTCTAGGAATGGTAGAACGATGGGTTCGATGACGGTTTGGATGTACCGTGCACTATTCAGTGTCCCCTCGACGATCACCAGTGGTGTACGGCCAGTGTAGGAGATCGCTCCCCACACCATGATGCCGGGTGTTGGCCCTGTGTGCCTCGGTCGTATGCAGTCCTGATTGTGGCGCTCACCTGCACGGCGCCAAACACGCATACGACCATCATTGGCACCAAGGCAGAAGCGACTCTCATCGCTGAAGACGACACGTCTCCCTTCGTCCCTCCATTCACGCCTGTCGCGACACCACTGGAGGCGGGCTCTACGATGTTGGGGCGTGAGCGGAACACGGCCTAACGGTGTGCGGGACCGTAGCCCAGCTTCATTGAGACGGTTGCGAATGGTCCTCGCCGATACCCCAGGAGCAACAGTGTCCCTAATTTGCTGGGAAGTGGCGGTGCGGTCCCCTACGGCACTGCGTAGGATCCTACGGTCTTGGCGTGCATCCGTGCGTCGCTGCGGTCCGGTCCCAGGTCGACGGGCACGTGCACCTTCCGCCGACCACTGGCGACAACATCGATGTACTGTGGAGACCTCACGCCCCACGTGTTGAGCAATTCGGCGGTACGTACACCCGGCCTCCCGCATGCCCACTATACGCCCTCGCTCAAAGTCCGTCAACTGCACATACGGTTCACGTCCACGCTGTCGCGGCATGCTACCAGTGTTAAAGACTGTGATGGAGCTCCGTATGCCACGGCAAACTGGCTGACACTGACGGCGGCGGTGCACAAATGCTGCGCAGCTAGCGCCATTCGACGGCCAACACCGCGGTTCCTGGTGTGTCCGCTGTGCCGTGCGTGTGATCATTGCTTGTACAGCCCTCTGGCAGTGTCTGGAGCAAGTATCGTGGGCCTGACACACCGGTGTCAATGTGTTCTTTTTTCCATTTCCAGGAGTGTATATCCAGTGTATATTAATAAATAATAAGACGCTCATTTTAAGTTGAATGTTATTTATTGGTTTACATCGTAAGCTATTTGCCGCTCTTATTCTTTTGTTAAAATGTGTGCAACCTATATTGCTGCATAATTATAAAAAAAAAGATTGAATCTGTTGTAATATATTCGCTGATCTCTGAAGCCGTTTTATCCAGGATAATATCATACTCCATTGCGGGGGGAAAGGGGGGGGGGTGGCGGCTGGGAATAGCCTCCATAGTCCCCTGCCCCTTGCCACCGCCCCCCGACGACAATGAAAACTAGAATGGATAAGGCTGTAGAAGCAGCACCTAACGAAGTTTCGGAAAGTTTGAGACATTGTAAAGAAAAATCTTCTCAGCATGATAAATTCAGGGAACTTTTGACCAATACTGTGAATAGAGTGTAGGCTATTATTTGCCAACAATGCGTGATGAATTGCAGAGAACTACACGCTATTCAGGAGATCAGTATACTGTGACACAATCCGATTTTGTCATGAGGGATTCAGATATGGCTTCGCCTTCTACAGAGCAAAATAATTTTGTCTTCTCAATTTTCAGTAATAATGGTACACAATATATTAGTACTAGCTAAACTTGATGAGATTAGAGAATTCAACAATGAAATTAAAAAATTCAATGATGAACCTCGTGAAGAGCTCAAAGAAGATAGGGACGAGATTAATGACAATTAAAATAGTAAAATCGAGGAAATGTGATAATGGTTGAAAACTCATTTACACGGAGAACTGAAGTCTGAGAGTAATAACCTTCAGTCCAGACTTGATCATGTACAATTTGTTGATGATGTTGAGTTCAGATGCCAGATGTCAGAATAAGGATTGCAAAAAAATGGTTCAAATGGCTCTGAGCACTATGGGACTCAACTGCTGAGGTCATTAGTCCCCGAGAACTTAGAACTAGTTAAACCTAACTAACCTAAGAACATCACAAACATCCATGCCCGAGGCAGGATTCGAACCTGCGACCGTAGCGGTCTTGCGGTTCCAGACTGCAGCGCCTTTAACCGCACGGCCACGTCGGCCGGCTAAGGATTGAAAACAGAGGAATTAGCACAAAAGTTCGAATCATTACAGTTACAGATTAACCTACATATACGTCTACATGATTACTTTGCAATTCACATTTAAGTGCTTGGCACAGGGTTCATCGAACCACAATTATACTATCTCTCTACCATTCCACTCCCGAACAGCGCGCGGGAAAAACGGACACCTAAACCTTTCAGTTCGAGCTCTGATTACTCTTATTTTATTTTGATGATCATTCATACCTATGTAGGTTGGGCTCAACAAAATATTTTCTCATTCGAAAGAGAAAGTTGGTGACTGAAATTTCGTAAATAGATATCTCCGTGACGAAAAACGTCTTTGCTTTAATGACTTGCATCCCAACTCACGTATCTTATCTGCCACACTCTCTCCCCTATTACGTGATAATACATAACGAGCTGCCCTTTCTTGCACCCTTTCGATGTTCTCCGTCAATCCCACCGGCTAAGGATCCCACACCGCGCAGCAATATTCTAACAGAGGACGAACGAGTTTGGTGCAAGCTGTCTCTTTAGTGGACTTGTTGCATCTTCTAAGTGTCCTGCCAATGAAACGCAACCCTTGGCTCGCCTTCCACACAATACTATCTATGTGGTTTTTCCAACTGAAGTTGTTCGTAATTTTAACTCCCAGGTACTTAGTTGACTTGACAGCCTTGAGAATTATACTATTTATCGAGTAATCGAATTCCAACGGATTTCTTTTGGAACTCATGTGGATCACCTCACAGTTTTCGTTATTTAGCGTCAACTGCCACCTGCCACACCAGGCAGCAATCTTTTCTAAATCGCTTTGCAACTGATACTGGTCTTCGGATGACCTTACTAGACGGTAAATTACAGCATAATCTGCGAACAACCTAAGAGAACTGCTCAGATTGTCACCCACGTCATTTCTATAGATCAGGAACAGCAGAGGTCACAGGACGCTTCCCTGGGGAACACCTGATATCACTTCAGTTTTACTCGATGATTTGCCGTGTATTACTACGACAGGAAATCACGAATCCAGTCGCACAACTGAGACGATACCCCATAGGCCCGCAGCTTGATTAGAAGTCGCATGTGAGGAACGGTGTCAAAAGCTTTCCGGAATCTAGAAATACGGAAACAACTTGAGATCCCCTGTTGATAGCGGCCATTACTTCGTGCGAATAAAGAGCTAGCTGCGTTGCACAAGAACGATGTTTTCTGAAACCATGCTGATTACGTATCAATAGATCGTTCCCTTCAAGGTGATTCATAATGTTTGCATACAATATATGCTCCAAAACGCTACTGCAAACTGACGTCAATGATATAGGTCTGTAGTTCGATGGATTACTCCTATTACCGTTATTAAACACTGGTGCGACCTGCGTAATTTTCCAATCTGTAGGTACAGATCTATCGGTGAGCGAGCGGTTGTATTTGATTGATAAGTAGGGAGCTATAGTATCAGCGTAATCTGAAAGGAACCTAATCGGTATACAATCTGGACCTGAAGACTTGCCCGTATCAAGCGATTTGAGTTGCTTCTCAACCCCTAAGGTATCTACTTCTAAGAAACTCATGCTACCCGCTGTTCGTGTTTCAAATTCTGGAATATTCCATTCGTCTTCCCTGGTGAAGGAATTTCGGAAAACTGAGTTCAATAACTCCGCTTTAACGGCACAGTCGTCGGCAACAGTACCCTCGGCACTGCGCAGCGAAGGTATTGACTGCGTCTTGCCGCTTGTGTACTTTACATACGACCAGAATTTCTTCGGATTTTCTACCAAATTTCGAGACTAATACTGAAATTTCCCTCCGCCCCCGGTAGTTGAATGGTCAGCGTGACGGATTGTCAATCCTCTGGGACCGGGTTCGATTCCCGGCTGGGTTGGGGAATTTTCTCCGCCCAGGGACTGGGTGTTGTGCTGTCCTCATCATCCTTTCATCCTCCACTGACTGCAGGTCGCCGAAGTGGCGTCAGATTGAAAGACCGGCACCCTGTGAACGGTCTGCCCGTAGGGGGGGCCTTAGCCATACGATTAAATTAAATAAATAACTGAAATTTCAAATATGCAAAATCAGCTGACGACTATTGCAAAACGAGTCGAAGTATTATACGAGAGAGTGACGCAAACGATGATTCCGATAAAAGGTCAGACGATACTCAGCTGGTTCCATTCGCTGATACCGAAGAATTTCCATCTCTGCAATATTTCAATGAAGGGCAGATGACGATTAATCAGCGAAATAAATGTGACGTCAGAAAGGTACAGGAACAGCTTGCCAAAATCAAAAAATCAAAACCAGCAGGTTTAACAAATATATTGTTGGACACTACAATTATTGCACTTATTCTGGAAATACTCGTCATTTCTTTCGTGTACGTGATATACATGGGGACACATTGACTTGAATGTGAGTTGCGGTATGAGATAAAACTGATCCGTTCAGGAAAAGGATGGTTTTGATGACAAACATTTTCCCACAGTAAAGAAATTTAAAATTTTTCGCAAAGCCAAGGAAATTCCCCCAAGGGAGTGCTTACAACAAGTTGAATATTATTTACCTCAACATGGTCGATTGGGCACAAAGATGAATTCATTTGCAGTTATCTCGGAGGAGAAACTGCGACAAGAATGAGATCGATAGCACGTGACTGTCACACGTACGGGGATTTTTATCACGCCTTCTTTTCCGCTTACTGCTCTGAATCAGTTGCGGAGCGTGTGAAACAACATTATTATGATGCAAAATTATGAACAATCGAATTTCTCGACTTCTCTGCAGCACTTTTAAACATAATGCACATGGACAGATATTTAACTAATCCGTACAGACCGTCGGAAATAATCGGCATTTGCTTGACTAAATTAATAATCAGATTACACCAAATAATGGAGGACGTTGTAACCATATTTTGGAAGCTTTTCATGAACGTTTGCAGGAACATGATTTTGACTATAATAATCACACACAAAAACACGATAACCGGTATTGGGAAAATTACCGTCAGCGTCGTAACCGAAAACATAGAAAGAATTCAGTTCCGGTGAACAATGAGCTGAGAGACACGACGAAAACAGCCGTAATATGAGACATCAGGCCTGAAGCGCAGATTACAGGCGCTCAAAAATGACTTCCACACACAGGTCAACCAACTCACGTCGTACACACGCTTCAGTTACGCACATTTTGGTGCTAAGAAATGTTTGCAGAAATTAGAGGACACATTTTACTTCAATAATACGGAAAATTCATGCTGTCTTGGGAAACCTCATAATGCGCCAAGCGGCAAAACCAATCAGTTACGCAGAGAACACCTATATTTGCTCTCAATTCTGTTAAATTAACAGAATTAGCTGGTGTTGACATTATCAGTCCAGTTACGGGACCTACACATGGTCAATCATTTCTTTTTGTAGCTGTTGACCTTACCTCTACATTTGAGTCATTCTCACGTTTACGGAAAGCAACTACAAAATCTGTTACTCTAGAATTCGTAAAGAATTTTCGGAAGGAAGTAAGGTATGTTGGTCAAGCAATTTCTGATAGTGGCTCACAATTTCGTTCTAATGCGTGGCTAAAAGCTTTGAGAGGTAGAAATTATTATATCACGTTTGATGCTACCTTGCTCCCTTTGGAACGCATTATGAAAGAACTAAATTTGGCAGATTGTATTACTATCGAAAATTCAGAACAGGGATTTACTCGTGTTGGAGTTTAAAAATTTCGTTAAAGTATTGCTGAACGATTCTACAGCCTTGATTCCCCTCCTTGTATTAAAGAATACACCACCAGCAGGTCGCACAAAACAGTTAATATCTTTCCCTACACAACGACGTTTATGGCACGTTGAAGTAATTAACTTAGCCTTGGAAACCATCAAGAGAGCCAGCGGTTAGATAGTGTTTCTTAAATCGAATCCTTTATCGCATAAAGGAATGTCTTTAAGTAGCATCTTTTTTATGTATGAAGGTCCTTTTCGCAAATGGCGATTCGAACACACAAAACTGTAGTACTTGAAACCACAAGCACACATAAATCGTGAGGCCTTCATCATGTATCGAACATCAAAGTATACAAAGAACAGTACTCTAGGGGTTTACTGTACTTCGGTAAACTTATGCAGTGGCGAGCATACGTCCCCCAGCTGTTGCAGTGCATTTTCATACTTTATCTATCAGCAATGTTTCATACTCTGGAGCTAATCTTTAAATCTGTTAATGAGTCTCTCTTACTGTCAATCTACCTAATAGGTCTGAAGAAAAGTATTTCAATTTGCTAGCAAAGTCTCACAAGGTGATTATACAGTTGAAGTAGATCAACTTTTTTGAATCTGTATTTGCACTGTGACAAGACGGGATTTGAAGACGTGTGTGAAGAATTTGTCTTGAGCTGGTATTATTCTGAATTTACTGATGAAATATATGATTGAAATGTAACATGGTTATCTCATTCCACGTGACTGGGACTTTTCTTTTGAGATCTTCGTGTAGTAGAATAGACTTTGTTTTGAGGTTATAAGATAATCATTTTTACCCTTCAAGAAGTGGATTTGCACATAATGATGTTCCTTCTGACTTTTGGTAGCTTTTACATATTTTAATTAAGCTCGCCTGGACAGAATATTGTTAATTTTGAGGAAAGTGGATGAGGTTAGTTTTTTGTAGGTGCATATCTTGTGAAGTAGATCATGAAGTTTAGTAGTGTATATAACTGCAGACTTTATTCTAGTAGCCCAGTTAGTGTGATTAATTTCTATTTAGTTCTTAATACTGGCCAAGTTGGACAAACAGATTACTGAGTACATTTACTAAACACTGCCTCCACCACCAGGACAAGCATTGGTACCGAAAGGGCGTACACACCCTTGTTTCGCGCTGGACAAAGGCCAGAGAATGGGATGTACATTACGTGGAGAAATAGGGTGTGTAGATAAAATACTATTTTTGTGTGCGTAATTCTCATTATCTTCAATAAAGAATTGCTGAAGAAAACAGTATGATGCATTATTTTCTAACCAACCCTCATATATAAAAATGTCACAAATTTTGACAACTTTTTCTTTTCAGCTTATAGTACTTTTATGCCTGGGTGTAAATCGGTCTGCTACATTTCTTGCATACTGCAAGTATTTGTTTAATATAAGTAACTTCCATACTTTTATTATTTTTCTACTTAAACAATTTAATGTCAGAATTTCTCTTATGATGATGAATGTGGATCTAGGTTCTGCTTTGGCAGCGATGCAATGCCGATTCTAGCAAGTTAAGATAACGACTCTAATATGATGATCTTTTTCTGTTGTGTTGTCATTAAGCAATACTGAAGCTTAAGAGAAGTTATTTGCTTCATTTTCGGCTAAGAAACCATTTCTTACAGCTACTTCTGAACAGTTCGAGGATAAATATTTTTGTGTTGCATATTAGAATAAGTTCTGGTTTATGAGATACGCTTTTGAATGTTGTATTTATTTTACTGTTGTGATTAACTAGTATGGCCATAAGTATGACTCAACACACAGACAAGTTGACTGTCAGGAAATGAATCACTATAGAACGAATTTGCCAGAAGTTGGTTGGCCCAGACTTAATTTTTACAGCTATACTTCAAGAAACTTCCACACTTATGTAATTATCTGCGGCCATATTTTGAGTAATTATGTGAATGCTGAGCTTATGAGCCTATTAACATGATGTAGATTTTATATTCAAGTGTATATCATCTACTATTAGTGTGTGTGTGTGTGTGTGTGTGTGTGTGGTTTGAGGATTTCGATTTATTTTATTAATCGTTTCTGTTATTATGTCATATATGGGACTTTTGATATCCTGTGTCAATTACGAGAACCTGTTTTCGCAAAGGGATACAGCTTTAATGCTTTCTTTATCTATGACGAACTTTTTGGTAATACATAATTTATACTTGTACAGTCAGTATGGATTCTATACAGACTCTTTATCTGAATATGAAAAGGAATGACACACTAAAACATTTCAGTGTGGTTGTCAGTGGACATAGTTTATATCATTAGCTCCTGAATGTGCTTACACCTCAAATTTGTTTGAATATATTAACACTTCGGTGTGGACGTCAGTGGACATAGTGTGAGTTGTCCATCAGTCTGCTGCACCTAAAACATGTTTCTTTACCTTGATTTCTACTGCCAGATGATTTTTACTCTCTTGAAGAGCGGTAAATAACACTTTCTTATCTTGTCAAATGAACAACTACCTATGTCATGCAGGTATGAGTGTTTACCTGCACAATGATATTTGTATATTTATTTTCTCCCTCTTTGCACTGTTTGCAATTCTATGTAACATTTGTATTCACACAACTGAAAAACATTTTTACTATCGTGAAGAACTGTAAATAACGTTTTGTTATGTTTCCAAATCACCTGTCGCCAATGTCATGCAGATAAGTATACTTATTTGCACAAAGGTACTGGTATATGTACTTTCTCTCTCTTTGCATCATTTGCAGTTCTATGTAATACTTGTATCTACACAACTGAAAGACAGTTTTGCATTCTTGGAGAACTATAAATCACATTTTGTTATCCTGTCAAATTATGTACTATCAGTGCCATGCTCATATGATTGCTTACATGAAAAGAAGACACTTGTTTATTAATTTCCTTTACTACATTGTAAAACTTAAAAATTTCCTATTCTGTGGATACCTTATGTAACCTTATGCTTATGTTTATTTACTTCATCACTTTTGTAAATCTTCTGACGCTATGTTTCTCATTTGTGTTATGTAATAATTTTGCGTTTGCTCCTTACCAACATGTTAGGCAAGAATCGCCCCACAAAAGGTTTCGAAAGTTGGACATTAATATTTATTTGGTAAGTTGGCCATTGATTCTGCTGTAATGCTCATACAAAAACTCTGAGTCTGAGATATTATTATCGGTAGTGGGAGTGAGCGAACAGTTGTTGGGTGTAGTTGGATGCAGGATCTGGTGGGGAGATTCCGTGCGACAGATGAGGTCGCAGCCTACCCTGTCCGTGCTAATAGCGCTGGAGGAGGCTTTGGTAGTAACTGAGTATTTTTGGTAATTTGCGTGTTTTGTTGCACGTAATTGTTACTTTCTTAAGCTCTGGAGGGATTTTGTCAGATCTGTAGTGCGTACATTGAGAGTATTATCCGTATCTTGGTTGTAATGAGATACATGACTACTGATTGAAGACGTTACGGAATAAACAAAATTATTGCTAATTAAACTGTGGAAGGAAAGGAAACGTCTGAGTAAAGTCCAACAGCGTTTAAATCATCAATTTTTCAGAGTAGACTAAACTAATAGTTTTTACTGGTGCCTTCGTTTTTTACACCGTTGAAGTCTTGTGACCAAACTCCTGGTCATTCAAATTCTATATATAAAAAAATGGCAGTAATTATATCTGCAGTTGTGTCCATGCACTGCACTCTGCATGGATCGCAGGATTTCTTTTGAATTGATTTAGCATTTTGCTGGATGCAGAATATACACACAGCAGCAGTGGCAAGACGAGGTAAGTCGTCTGTTGCGTGCCGGACCATTATTGTATTAATTGTTAGGAGATGCTATAAAGTATTTTTATAATCACACACATAAAAGTGAATTTGATTTTTCATGATTTGTAGGAAGAGTAATAAATTTCTGTTCTCTTGCTGTCAGTCCGACTACTAATATTGTCGGAGGTGAAGCTTTACAATTTCCGTGCATCTTTCACGAGAACAATAATAATTACAAATATTGAACAGACAGACACTTTTCAGTTTCGCTTCCAAGAAGGGTCAGATAAAACCGAGGCAGGCCGAACCTCAACCCACACGCTGTCTGTACTTTGGTACAGTTTGGTACGCCGTGGAAACCCTGCCCTAGAACTACCATGGACTACGCACCCAGAATCAGCTAGTGATAGATCCAGATTTTCCTGAATAGGAGATAGTATCCACCGGAAAGAATAGTACTTGAGGTAACTCAGATATCTCCTGTACGTGAGGCGCGGTAGTTGGCCAGCACACCCACTCTTTGGAGCTTCCGAAAGCTTGACATCAGTCGGAATGAATTCAAACAGATACTCTTCCCACTCATGCCCGAGAACAGTATGGCGGCTTTCCGGCTGGTATAGTGGTTTCCTCAACAGTGACAAACTGAGGACTAACTTCAGATTAATACCACAGACTTTTTTTTAACATAATTTTAACGTTTGTTGCGCTACGGCTTACGCTAAAAGTATAGCGTATGTTTGGGAGGGTAATGCTTGTCGTATGGTCTCCGAGGACCTGTTGGATCGTTCCAGTAACAGGCAAAGAGACCAGTCATACTCTTAGAATTACGACAAAGCCAACAGTCCCCAGAATTATGAACAAAACTGATGGTGGGACCCTGGTTCTGACTTTAATGAAGACTTGCAAGGGTTTGTGACAAGCTGGCTGTGAGTTTCTTTATTTTCGACAAACAGTTTAGAGCTTTAGGATTACCCTAATTTGTTATGGGTGCAATACATATCGGAGGATGCTATGTGTGGAGTGCACAAAAGATTTCCAGGCAGCTCTTCATCCATTCCAGGTAATGACAGGCCTACGAGTCTCCATAGTACTAATGTGAGACCAAATGAAACGCTCTTCAAGGGTGGAATTATTACAACTCTAGGACTCAACTGCTGAAACATTCATAACCAAGTTGATGGGAATGAAGCGTTGTTAAAAGCAATGGAGATTCGTAAATTGTCACCTGCCTAAATACGACACTGTGCTTGTCATTATCTAGAAAAGACATATTATGGAAGGTGTGCTTAAATTTGTAAATGGGGTGTTCTGTCAGCCATCACAATTAGCCTCACATGTAAATATGTAAATATGAAGTCCCCCGAGAAAATTCTGGTCCAACGGTAATTAGTACAAATGAACTGACAGGCAAGGTGAGCTGCAGTCTGCGGCTGTCCGCTGAAGATGCTGTTGTGATCGGGAAGGTATCGTCGTTCAGCGACTGCAGGAGGATACAAGACGACTCAAACAAAATTACTACTTGGTGTGATAAATGGCAGTTCTAAATTTGGATAAGTTAACACAGATGATTCAGAAAAACAATCACGTCACGTTCGAATACAGCATTAGTAGTATGTTGCTTGAGACAGTCACTTAAGTTATATATCCAAGCTTAACGTTGCAAAGCCATATGAAATGGTGAAATGGAGCAAGCATGTAAAAACTGCACCAGGTAGCGTGAAAGGATGCCTTCGGTACGTTGAGAGAATTTTAGGCAAGTTTGGTTACCTGTGAAGGTGACTGTGTCTGGAACACTAGTGTGACCCGTTCTTGCATTCCGATCAAATGTTGGCGATGCCAACCGGGTCGCATTGAAGGAAGACATCGAAGCAAATCACAGGCGGGCTGCTAGATTTATTACCAATAGGTTCCATCAGTACGCAAGTATTCCGGAGATTTTCCTGCAACTGAAATTGGAATCTCTGGAGTCAAGGCGACAATCTTTCGAGGAACATTACTGAGCATTTAAAGAACCAGTATTAGAAGCTGATTGCAGAAAGATTCAACTGCTGCCAGTACACATTTCGTGTAAGGGCCGCACAGACAGGATAGGAGAAATTAGGGCTCTTAAGGAGGCCTATGCGTAATTATTTTACCCTCTGTCTATTTGCTAGCTGAACAGGGAAGGAAATGAGTAGTAAAGGTAGAAAATTCCTGCTCCAACCCAAAAAAAAAAAAAATGGCTTGAGGAGTAAGTACATAAACGTAGCTGTAGATTCCGCGCAACCGGTATCTTTAAAATGTAATTGGTAGTCGGAACTAAACATCCAGCGAAGTAATACTAAATGCCTTCGCTGAAAATTTTCCATAATAGGTAATTCGGAAGACCACTCGAGATGGAAATGTATTAGAGATAGTGGCAATAAACAGACTTCAGCTCTTTGAGCGAGTCCACTTTAATAGTTCAATCAGCTACCTTGAGAGGTTGTAACAACGATATACAAAATTACAAAGGCAAACAGAGATTTGCATATTCAGTAAACATAAAGTTGCTGTATTGAAAACTGTCAAGGAAGAATACAAAACTTTTACCTACAGGCGTTGTGAGTAGAGAACATATGGATCAAGTTTAGAATAATAGTTGGCAATGCGTTGACAAATACACTGTCACAAAAGAATTCGGACAGCAATTAACGGCGCATAATTTTGCAGTTTGCCGCATGAACATATACAGAAATTGCACTTTGTAATGTATCTGGGACTCTGGGTACGATGTCGCAACGTGAAACACGCGTCAAATACGAAAATTGTTGTTGGACATGTGTCTGTTACGTAATATTTCCTGAAAACGGCATGGGAAGGTGGAACAAAAGTATTCGGACAATGGCGGACAACGTGGGAGAATAGTTCACTCCGAGACGCACAGAGGGAGAAGCGACTGCAGTGTGTCCGACATTTCCGCGAGACGATAGCGATGATTAGTAAACACGTATTGCGAGCCTGTGCAGGTAGACGATGGGTTCAAATGGCTCTGAGCACTATGGGACTCAACTTCTGAGGTCATTAGTCCCCTAGAACTTAGAACTAGTTAAACCTAACTAACCTAAGGACATCACAAACATCCATGCCCGAGGCAGGATTCGAACCTGCGGCCGTAGCGGTCTTGCGGTTCCAGACTGCAGCGCCTTTAACCTCACGGTAGAGGATGGGACGCAGAGGGAAGTGTTCTACGTTCTAGCAAAGGCAACTTGTCGTTTATCATCACGCGAAGGGGAAAACCTGCAGGGAAATTGCCGCAATAGTGAACATGAAGAAAAGTACAGTTCACGACATTATTAAACGGTTCGAGAAAGAAGACCTATTGGAATTCCGTAGCGGTACAGGACAGCCACGGACATTTTCACAGAGAGATGAACGTGTGATTGTGCGAAAGGTACAACAGAATCCGAAAATATCTGCCACACGAATTGCAAGTGAGGCGGAGGGAGACCTCGGTATAAAAGTTCATCCCGAAACCGTGAGGAGAGTAGTTCGACGATCGCAGTACCATGGTAGAGTGGCACGGCGAAAACCATTCATAAATGCAGTGAACCAGAAGAAACGCATGCAGTTTGCGAGGGAATACGCCGAATACGACCAGGCTTGGTGGAATCGGGTGATATTTTGCGACGAATGTAAATTTACATTGTGGCAAAGCGACGGAAAGGCAAACATGTGGCGAAAGACCAATGAAGAGCTGAATCCCAGGAACCTCAAACTAACAGTAAAGTTTGGAGGTGGGAGCATCCTGGTGTGGGGATGCATGTCCGGCAGTGGTGTTGGTGATTTAGTGTTCATTGATGATACGACGAACAAGGAAGCGTATTTGAATATAGTGCGAGGACATTTGAAGCAGAGTGCACGACATCTAGGTATTGCGAACAACTTTCATTTTTATCAGGATAATGATCCCAAGCATACCGCGCATATTGTACAAATGTGGTTGCTCTTCAATTCCCCGAAAGTATTGCTCCCCCCTCCCCAATCACCAGACCTTAACCCAATCGAACATTTGTGGGGATAAATTGAAACGGACCCTCCGCGCGGACAACATCTATACGAAGGAGACCTTGAAAGAGAAACTGCGCCAAGAATGGGCAAATATAGGCCCAGATTTCACGAAAAAACTCGTGGAAAATATGCCTAGTAGATTGGAGGAGGTATTGAAAATGAAAGGTGGACCCACAAGGTATTGACATTTTCGTCGTGCAACTTATGAACATTTATTGGACAGTGTCCGAATATTTTTGTAGCAGCAGAGTGTGCAGGATGTTTCATTTTTGTTGTTAATTTTTCTGTTATTTATGCTTTGGAAACGAAATAATATAATAATTCTTTTGTAATTAATGTTGTTACGCATATATATTGCTAATAAATATGTTTGGGCTTCATAGTCGGTGTTTCTCGAGTACTCATTGTGAAACTTCCCACTGTCCGAATACTTTGGCGACTGAGTGTATGTACCTCGAAAAAATAAATGGGAACCACCACCGATGGTACAGACTGTATTGTTTCAGAAGTCACTATAGAAACAATGAATGTAGGACAATTAGTGTAAAACAGAGCAAAGTTCCATAGATAGAGATGCTAAATGAAACCCATTTTGCTGTTGATATTGCTAAACGTGGAGCTTTTAGTAGCTGCGTAGCAGAATCCTATGGAACGATCGCATACAAAAACCAAATAAATTCTCGTCTTAAGTAAATCTCTTTGTCGCATCAAAAATTAGTCTTCAGAAACTCACGGGTGAGACAGGAATTGAGAGTGGGTTTAACAAAACTAAAACTGAAATATTCCATTAAAGATAAAGATAGAGGAGTAGTGTTCTAGTTGATTTCTTGCAACACTGCAAAGATGAATGACACAAATGTTAGTTCAGAAATGTTGATAGAGAACTAGAATCGTTAAAGTTGAGTAAGGTCCAATGACTTGACGGAATATAGAGATGGTGCATGCGGCCATTGCCGAAAATTTGTCTCTGTACAAGAAGTAACCCATAACTATCAGTCTGAACATCTACACACGAGGATTGTACCAACCTTCATGGAACATAGTTCATAAAGTATAGCCCAATGATACCTGAATTCTAGACATTTTACATTTCTGTAGTTGTACGAGCATACTTCAGTGTTGCTGGGCCCGTGGCTACAACAACCGGTTGAGGAAAACTTCACGTATGGAATCTTTCGAATATTAATTTTCAGTGCATCAATGGCTATTTGCTAGGGTATATACCGAAAATGACAGCCAGGCAACAATAATTAAAGTGTGTATTGTATTATGAAATTTTGTTTCTCTGAAAGGCAGTGATGTTTCTAGAAAAAATATTAAGATTATACTTCGTGTAGAAGAAACAAAGAGACATGGCCGTCATTTTCGAAATATATCCTAGCAAATAGCCATTGATACACTGAAAATCAAAATTCGAAACATTCCATACTTGAAGTTTCAATCTTATATACAATAGAGTGGGCAACAGCAGAATCTAAGGAGAAACAATTTTCGATAACCGTCTGTGCCATATTGTTCTACAGGTAGCACCAGAAAAAAGGTTTTGAATAGCTGTCTATGAACACGTTAACTTAGGACAAACATAAAAGCTGTTGTTTATAACCAGCACTTAATACGGTTTGTAATTTGTATTCGAGAGGATAGTTAATCTACAGATTTAACTGGGCACGAGGACAGAGTTGCAGATTAATATATGGCTTACATTGAAATAATTAATACGGCTAAAATAATAATGAAGTGACGAGGATTCAAAACTGGAAACTTTTAACTCAAGAATGAGCATGTAGATGTGGTCCAGGTTTGGAGAAATACACTCCTGGAAATGGAAAAAAGAACACATTGACACCGGTGTGTCAGACCCACCATACTTGCTCCGGACACTGCGAGAGGGCTGTACAAGCAATGATCACACGCACGGCACAGCGGACACACCAGGAACCGCGGTGTTGGCTGTCGAATGGCGCTAGCTGCGCAGCATTTGTGCACCGCCACCGTCAGTGTCAGCCAGTTTGCCGTGGCATACGGAGCTCCATCGCAGTCTTTAACACTGGTAGCATGCCGCGACAGCGTGGACGTGAACCGTATGTGCAGTTGACGGACTTTGAGGGAGGGCGTATAGTGGGCATGCGGGAGGCCGGGTGTACGTACCGCCGAATTGCTCAACACGTGGGGCGTGAGGTCTCCACAGTACATCGATGTTGTCGCCAGTGGTCGGCGGAAGGTGCACGTGCCCGTCGACCTGGGACCGGACCGCAGCGACGGACGGATGCACGCCAAGACCGTAGGATCCTACGCAGTGCCGTTGGGGACCGCACCGCCACTTCCCAGCAAATTAGGGACACTGTTGCTCCTGGGGTATCGGCGAGGACCATTCGCAACCGTCTCCATGAAGCTGGGCTACGGTCCCGCACACCGTTAGGCCGTCTTCCGCTCACGCCCCAACATCGTGCAGCCCGCCTCCAGTGGTGTCGCGACAGGCGTGAATGGAGGGACGAATGGAGACGTGTCGTCTTCAGCGATGAGAGTCACTTCTGCCTTGGTGCCAATGATGGTCGTATGCGTGTTTGGCGCCGTGCAGGTGAGCGCCACAATCAGGACTGCATACGACCGAGGCACACAGGGCCAACACCCGGCATCATGGTGTGGGGAGCGATCACCTACACTGGCCGTACACCACTGGTGATCGTCGAGGGGACACTGAATAGTGCACGGTACATCCAAATTGTCATCGAACCCATCGTTCTACCATTCCTAGACCGGCAAGGGAACTTGCTGTTCCAACAGGACAATGCACGTCCGCATGTATCCCGTGCCACCCAACGTGCTCTAGAAGTTGTAAGTCAACTACCCTGGCCAGCAAGATCTCCGGATCTGTCCCCCATTGAGCATGTTTGGGACTGGATGAAGCGTCGTCTCACGCGGTCTGCACGTCCAGCACGAACGCTGGTCCAACTGAGGCGCCAGGTGGAAATGGCATGGCAAGCCGTTCCACAGGACTACATCCAGCATCTCTACGATCGTCTCCATGGGAGAATAGCAGCCTGCATTGCTGCGAAAGGTGGATATACACTGTACTAGTGCCGACAGTGTGCATGCTCTGTTGCCTGTGTCTATGTGCCTGTGGTTCTGTCAGTGTGATCATGTGATGTATCTGACCCCAGGAATGTGTCAATAAAGTTTCCCCTTCCTGGGACAATGAATTCACGGTGTTCTTATTTCAATTTCCAGGAGTGTAGTTGACTAAGCACTGGATACATATTCAGCTAGTTAATTCATTTATTAAAGAAAGAAAAAAATTAATCACCAGGAAATATGAAGACGCTGAGAAATGATTACCCAATACCGCACCTGATGAAAGTGAGATAGCAAATCAATGGCTGATAGTTGATACCTGGCGAACTTCTCGTCCCTCAACGTCAGTTATTCGGTTTATCATAGCCGCATACGATTAAGTAGTGCCTGATAAATGCAGTTAAATTTAAAAATATGTTCTTAAGGCAGCTAAGAAAACGGTCAGCATTGGAAAGAATAAAACTAATATAATGTGTACAATCGACTCGAACAAAAAAAAAGAAACTAAAAACGGAACAGAGTAAGTGTAAATTGCCTTGAAAGTCACGGGATGTATCTGCTGTCGGCTGCTGAAGCCTATGCAGTACATTTTTCTCCGTTAAGTCCTTATAGAAATGGGTTTATGCCGCGCCACATTCGAATCGGTGCGGCCTGAATCACAGTAGAATGACGATCGCACCGTGCGAATCTGGGGATATTACGTGATGTCCAATCGTTGACTACAGGCGTTCGCGGCCAGTATTTACGATACTGCTGATTTTGGTATTGTGTGCATCAGACCGTGGTCCAGGGGAATGATTCCCTGCGTAACGTTTCGTCTTCCAACTTTGATCACATTATCAAAGGATTTAACCACTCAGAAAACATTTACAAACTCAAACTCAAGAAGCCGAACCGTTTATGTGTATCCATGCAACGGTCGTTCGTTTCGTCACCAGATTGCTGCCAGTGCCTGAGAGTTATACGGGCCTTCCAATGAACTTGTGACGCCACACTACTCGACTCATCCGCCACACATCATGCGCAATCGGCTCAGCGCAGGGTCAAGGGAAATTAATATGTAATTGAAAAGTTACCCACATAGCGTCTTAATTTTTCCGTGTGATATAGAGAACTTACGTGCGAGTCGGCGATCGTAGGCAGCAGTCTGATGACATGTAGAAACGATAGTTGCGATGATACATACATGGTCCAATCACATTAATGTGACTATCCCTTGTGCTCGAAATGAAAGTGCAAGAACCATTCACAGGCAGCAGATGGCAGCGCTAGCGATTGAGCACATATGGAACGTGACGGGATTGGCACACATCACAGTGTAGTCGTTGTTGCAATGCGGAAACAGAGTAATTCATATGACGTTCAAAACGGGACTAATTTTGCCTTACCGCCCAAAAGTGGAAGCATTTTAGAAACAGCTAACTTTTTAAACTGTTCGCGTGCCGCCGAATTAAAGTATACTGTGGATGGTAATTAACACTACCCAAAACCGAGGCCGAGGCATCTATGGTGCACCACTGGGAATAGATGACAAAGGACCAATGGCTGCTGAGCAGCGTAGGCTACGGGTGAATATACGAGCAATTGTTGAGCAACTGACCACCGAGATGAACCAAGGAGCCGCTAACTGTGTCTCCTCAACAACTGTTGAGCGCACGATGCTGCATATGGGGGTCCGTAGCAATTGCCTCGTTCATGCATTCATGCTGACTGCTGTTCATCAGTGATGAAGGCTGGAATTTGCACGTCAGTACCGCCAGTGGACGTCCACTGAGTGGCGGCCGTTGGCCCTGTTAGATCAATCACGCTTTTTGCTTCATCGGAGAAATGGACGTTGGCGCGTACAGCGTGAAACGTTTAAACAAAATTCCTGCAACAATCGTTTGAAAGGACTAGGTCTGAGGAGAGAGCATAATGATCTGGGTGATCTCCTCATTTTCGAAGGCACGATGGTTCAACACAAGTATACATCTATTCTAGCGGACCAAGACCACCCTCACACGTAGTTTGTTTTCTTTCTGTACGATGACATCTATCAGCAGGACAATGCAATGTATCACACGGCTCGCTGCGAACGTGTATGATCGAAGATCACCAGGATCAGTCTGTCATACTCCCCGGATTTAAAACCAATCCAGAATCTGTGCGACCACCTCCATCAGGCTGTACGCATCGAGGATCTTCAGCCAAGAAACCTAGGGCCGCTGGCCTTGGCAATGGGACCGGCATGGCACCACGTTCCTGTCGGTACCTTCCAGAAACTCACTATCTCTCTTCCTGCATGTCTTACAGCGGTCCTCGTTGTAAAATGTGGCTATTCATGCATTCGAAAAGTATTCGCATTAATGTGTCTGGAGTCTGTATAAACAGTTCGGCTTGCTGGAATTGAGTCTGTAACTGCTTTCTGAGTCATTGAAGCGTGTGACGATGTCTACAGCAGTGGAAGTCAAACCTTAGGCAGAGAATAATGCCGTAGACCACGCCTAATGCCCATAATACAAATATCAGCAATATTTCTGTGAGACATTTCAGGTCGTCCTGAGTCAGGTTTTAAACGTGTTGAAATACAGCGGTATTAATAGTCCACAATAGGCACTGCCATGTTGACCTCGGAAATCCTGTTTTCCATGTAATCTACGGCGTACTGCAACCCATACGTCTCGCACAGATCAACACCCCGCTTGGGAAGTCGGCCAACTCACTGCGTGCTGCTATGTTCGCTGCACACCTATCTCAGACATTCTGTCTGCTCTCGCGTCATTCACGCAACAGTTTCACATGGAGCAAACCTTCGTGTGATTTTTGTCCACTCAGTTTACATGGTACAACTCAATTTTGAAATAATATCAACAATCTTAAGGTATGTTAGTGTATTTACAACATAGACCCTGTGTTGTAGAAATCTCATTAAGCTGTATGTGTAAAATGGGTTCACTGCGGAAGTCCCACTGAAAGCAAAACATAAACTGCACAACTGTAAAACAGCTACTCGTGGTCAACTATAGGTTGTGGTTATAGTTAAACTTTAGTTACTTGAGCCAATGTAGATGGAAAACTGTTTTCCTTATCGATACCTAACATTAAGGGAATGATATGCAGACTGTGCGCTGCAGGATTTACGTTCTTAGTAGTGTTAAGGTGTCATGCTTTGCCATTAGGGCTTAGGGTTGAAACACAACCACCAGTGTGCATTACAGCAGTAAACAGTCGCTATGGGTGTGGGCAAGTTGAACACAGCTTTACTAGTGAAGCTCTTTTATCAAAACAACGGAAAGGTTGCTCCTGCTCTTTGCGAGTATCGACGAATTAAACGAATGCGGAGAGGTCCTCTTTTCAAACCGAGGATGAAGAATTAACTGGTAATTTTGGAACTGGCTCAAATGGCTCTGAGCACTATGCGACTTAACTTCTAAGGTTATCAGTCGCCTAGAACTTAGAACTAATTAAACCTAACTAACCTAAGGACATCACACACATCCATGCCCAAGGCAAGACTCGAACCTGTGACCGCAGCGGTCGCGCGATTCCAGACTGTAGCGCCTTTAACCGCTTGGCCACCACGGCCGGCAATTTTGGAACTGCTCCTGAGGCTGGACAACGGTGAATTGCGCCACAAACTGCTGTAGATATTACTGTTGCCACGGCTGAGAAACCTGGATGCCATATGCGATCGTCAAGCTGTGGATGAGGGGAGTCACTAAAGGTGAACGCTCCATGGACTGCCATTGCTTCGAGCAGCAACGTTTAGTGCCACACCAAGTTGACGTGGAAACAGTTACTCGTCACACTGAGGGACATTTGTAACTTGGTACGTTGAAAGCGTACAGTACCGCCCGACATTTTGCAGTTTCTTCAGTTTTAATCTAGCTTTCATAACCAATACATTGTGATCAGAGTCCACATCTGCCCCTGGAAATGTTTTACAATTTAAAACCTGATTCCTAAATCTCTGTCTTACCATTATATAATCTATTTGATACCTTTTAGTATCTCCAGGGCTCTTCCACGTATACAACCTACTTTTATGATTCTTGAACCAAGTGTTAGCTATGATTAAGTTGTGCTCTGTGCAAAACTCTACCAGGCGGCTTCCTCTTTCATTTCTTAGCCCCAATCAATACTCACCTACTACGTTTCCTTCTCTCCCTTTTCCTACTACCGAATTCCAGTCACTATCTGAATAATTTCTTTTATCTCATCACACATTTCTTCAATTTCTTCGTCATCTGCAGAGATAGTTGGCATATATACTTGTAGTACTGTGGTAGGCGTGGGCTTCGTGTCTATCTTGGCCACAATAATGCGTTCACTATGCTGTTTGTAGTAGCTTACCCGTACTCCTATTTTTTTATTCATTATTAAACCTACTCCTGCATTACCCCTATTTGATTTTGTATTTATAACCCTGTATTCGCCCGACCAAAAGTCTTGCTCCTCCTGCCACCGAACTTCGCTAATACCCACTATATCCAACTTTAACCTATCCATTTCCCTCTTTACATTTTCTAACCTACCTGCCCTATTAAGGGATCTGACATTCCACGCTCCGATCCGTAGAATGTAAGTTTTCTTTCTCCTGATAACTACGTCCTCCTGAATAGTCCCCGCCCGGAGATCCGAATGGGGGACTATTTTACCTCCGGAATATTTTACCCAAGAGGACGCCATCATCATTTAACCATACAGTAAAGCTGCATGCCCTCGGGAAAAATTACGGCCGCAGTTTCCCCTTGCTTACAGCGCTTACTCTATACGCGGTATAAATTATCGATGCAGTTGCTCCTGAAATTCCAAATACTTCGGCTCCCATATTTACGGAGACACCCCCCTACGAGCACCACCAATTGGTCCACGTTCCAATTCAGTTACTTCCGACATAATGAACTCACAACTGCGGCGGACACTGGTCTGACCTCGACTGACATCTGTAACATATTGGGGACATTAAATCACATTCGTGGTGAAAGACACTAGCGCAACCTTCAGGCCTGGCTACCACCTGTGTTCATGAATAAGCGTGCATTTCTTGCACTGTTTCCATATTATTGCCCAACGTCTGCACGTATGCAGCATTTGTCAGCAAATATCAAGTGAATAGACTTTTTGGCAGGAAATTAAAAGCGAAAATGTACCAATAGACAATGCCGTCTAGACGTTATGATCTTTTGCGATGAGGATACGTCCGTAAGTACTTTATTCGGCGGATATGAGAATCCTGCAGCGCTGTTGGCAAGCCACCCAGATGTATACAGTTGGTTAGTGACAAGTATGTTTCCTTTTAAAAAAGAATAACAGCGTTTACTGGATACCAACTAGAATGATTGTTAGCCCTGAGTGTTGATGACTATTTCGTAAAGAAGAGCCTTTCCACCAGTGAAAGTGAATGAGATAGATGTCCAGTCTCTGTTTTCTTTGGTCACAACTAACCAGAAGAACCAATCACGAACGAATGAGGTAGATCATACAGGCATCGTGTGTATTCCTTAAAAAGTGGATCAGTCTTCCTCAAAAATTGAATCAGTCAAGGTCAAAATAAGGGATAATTGAGGAGGCTGAGAAGGCGACGTGTAACTACTGCCAAAAACAGCGACAATTATTGCTGATACATACTTTTTGGTGTGACTGGCTGACAGGTGATAGTTACCAAGTGTCAAATTTACATGAGTCGAATACAATGCGTCCTTTCAAAATATGCTGTTATCGAAGGGTTTTTGTCTATGTATGTACTCTTGAGTATATCATCTCCCACATAAAGAACCTATCATCATTCGTTAAATGCAGCAAAAATTCTACCAGTATACAAATTTGTCAGCACCCACGCATAATTATAAATCTTCCTTCATTTAAGTCTTCCTTCTGTGAAACTTACTACGCTTTCAACGGCTTATCGTCAAAAAATGTGCTGCATTCAAATTAGATTGTAAACAATGTTTTACCTTCCCGTTTTAGCACATCTACTTTCTTCAGCTTCAAAAGCGAGGTAGGGCTCTGTACCACTATCAGCACACACCCTGATTTTTTCGACCCAGTCTCTATCCTCACTTTCTACTCACTATACATTCCCCTGTTTGTTGGCCGCATTCCGTGTATGTACTGGACCAACTGTTGTGCCGCCTCTTGGGTGGTCGTTCGAGCAGTTGTATTCCTTGCGGGTGTCCATGTCTACAAATTTTAATTAGTCTTCTGGGGCCCACCCTTTCCACGTGTTCCTTCCAATTTTTTTCTTCTTTTCTATCCATTTATGTAATTTTGTATTTCACGCCGATCTCTCACCGATACATTTGTCGTCTTCTCCCTTATGGCTACTCCTTGGATCTCTCATAGGATCTTCATTTCCATTTCCGTTAACCTTCGTTCTGTTTTTTCGTTTCCACTCCACCTTCTGCAACTTAGGTCATGTTTGATTTATTTATATTTTGCCATTAGCTGTAAACATTTGTTTCTCCATACAGTATCTGGCTGGTATCCAGATACCATTACTGCCTTTGTGACTTGGTTTTTCACTTCCAGGGTTAAGTTTTTATAATTGGTGATAACAGTCCCCGGCTAACTGAAGCTCATCTCTTGTTCAATAGACACGCATTCTATATTTAATTAACATCGTAAATCTGGCTTCGAAACTACCATACACTTTGCTTTTTAGATGAGATTTCCAGGCTACATTCCTCAGATGTTTTATTGAACTAGTGAAATAACCTTTGTGAATTATCCTCATTATCTCATATCAGTGGAGCAACATCAGCATAACATATAATATTTTCCCTTTATTTTCCACTTTACGTTCTGGCTTCTTTCTTAGACGATCAATGATAAGGTCCATTTTTAAGTTTAACAGTATTAGCTTAATGAATCCTGCTAGTGTTTCATTTCTCGCTTTATTACCTGTACATAGATATTGTATGATTTTGTATGACGTTACTGTATCCGTTGGCACTGTATTGTCGATCAAGGTTTGAATTATATCCTTGTTACTGACCCTATCAAAGCCGTTTGACAAGCCAGTAAAATACAGATAGGCTGGGTTATTAAACTCAATGGATTTCTCCACAGTTTGTATTAAAGCGAAAACAGCATGTTTTGTGATGCTGATTTTCCGGGGTCCTTGCTGTTCTACTATCCTCTGCACTCTGTCTCTAATTGCTGATGTTAACACATTCAAGGTGATATGAAGCAGGGCAATTCCTCTTCTAATACTTTGCGACCTCCTTTAGCATATGCTAAACTGAAATAATTTCTTTCCATTCTATTAGTATACTATCTTCCTTCGTAATACCGTTAAATAAAGTACTAAACTGTTCATACAATACTTTAGTTCGTGGAAACGGTCATTACGGAACGGCTGGCCGGAGTGGCCGAGCGGTTCTAGGCCCTACAGTCTGGAACCGCGCGACCACTACGGTTCGAATCCTGCCTCTGGCATGGATGTGTGTGATGTCCGTAGCTTAGTTAGGTTTAAGTAGTTCTAAGTTCTAGGGGACTGATGACCTCAGAAGTTAACTCCAATAGTGCTCAGACCCATTCATTACGGAACTCATGTTGTTACTACGATGTTATGTCTTAGATTTTCTGTACCAGAATGATGTTACCCGCATTCCTGTCTCTTTTAAATTGGACAACCGGCCTCTTGACGGTTAAACATTTTTATCGAAACTTGGTGGAGTAAGTTGAGTCAACTATTGGTTGTTGTAGGAAGAGAATTATAAAGAAATATGTATCCCTGGAGATGTGGCTCTAGCGCCGCGAAACCAGCAGGATCATAAATGAAGATTTGTCACACAGCTGAAGCGCTATTATTCATTTTGGTCAATACTACAACTGTGAATGCCAACAATACAAAATTTGCTGTTGATAAAATATTTGCCCCATATTCTATTAACGCATTATATAGTCCTTCTGGCCTTGCAGATTTACAGTTTTTAGGCCGTTTTATTTGCAGTGATTATTTCCTCCATTGAGAAGTCTGTTTGGTTGTAATTTCCTATTCTTTGGTGTTTAATTTCAGTTTTCATAAATGTTACGCCCTTGTACTTTAATTCAAATAATTTCTTCCTCTTTTTCAGGCTCATTAGTATTTCTTTCATTCTCTCTTTTTCTATATTCCCCTTCCTTATTTGGATCGGTCAATTAACCTCTCCTTGGTGTTAGATTATTTTGGTAATCAGGCCATAAATTTTTGTTAGCACATTATCACTTCAATTTATAAAGATTAAGTGTTAAGGACAGAAGAATTTATCACTACGCAAATAGAACTGACAATGCTACAATTAATATGATCATAGCTATATAGCTACACAATTGTAACAACGATTAATCTGAACCCAGAAAAAAGACTCACCTGGTGTGTTGGAACTACTATTTAATCTGATTTTCAGACTCTTAGGCCCAAAATGCCAAAATTTAATTTTAGAGACAGTAAATAATAGTTTTAGAAATTCATTAAATAGTAATTATTGTTATTATTATTATTATTATATTGTATCAGACGGCGAGTGTTCATCAAAGACAAGCGTATCGACAGGAGGGCCCCAGGGGAGTGTGATAGGACCGCTGTTGTACTCTATACACATAAATGATTTGGCGGACAGGGCGGGCGGGAGTCTGTGGTTGTTTGCTGATGATGCCTTGGTGTACGGAAAGGTGTCGAAGTTGTGTGACTGTAGAAAGATACAGCACGACTTAGATAATATTTCCGCTTGGTGTGATGAATGGCAGCCAACTCTAAATGCGGAAAAATGCAATTTAATGCAGATGAGTTGGAACAACAAACTACTAACGTTCGGATACAGTATTACGAGTACTAGTGTCCTGCTTGACATAGTCAAATCGTTTAAACATCTGGAAGTAACGTTGCAAAGAGATGTGAGACAGAACGAGCGTGTGAGAACTGTTGTAGAGAAGGCAAATTTTCGACTTCGGTTTCTTGGGAAAATTTTATGAAGGAGCAGACCTGTAAACGAGACCGCACAGAGGACACTGGTGCGACCTATTCTTGGGTACTGCTCGAATGTTTGAGATATGTATATAGTCGGATTGAAGGAAGAAATCTAAGCAATTCAGAGATGCGCTGCTATATTTGTAACCGGTGGGCTCGAACAACACGTAAGTGTTACCGAGATGTTTCAAGGTCTCAAACACGAATCGCTGTGGGGTAGGTGACGGTCTTTTCGAGAAACTCTATTGAGAAAGTTTAATACTGACTGCTGAAAGATTCTACTGCCGCCAACATACATTGCGCGTAAGGGCCACGAAGATACGAGAAATTATGGCAGATACGGGGGCAGATACACAGTCCCTTTTCCGTCACTCTATTTGGGTGTGGAACAGGAAACGAAAAAACTACTAGTTGTACAGGGTATCCTCTACCAAGCACCGTACAGTGGATTACGGAGAGTCTATGTAGCTGTAGATTATCATTACTATTATTTTTTCCATTATGTTACGATGTTGTTGTTGTTTAGGTCTTCATTCCTGAGACTGGTTTGATGCAGCTCTCCATGCTACTCTATCCTGTGCAAGCTTCTTCATCTCCCAGTACCTACGGCAACCTACATCCTTCTGAATCTGTTAGTGTATTCGTCTCTTGGTCTCCCTCTAGGATTTTTACCCTCCACGCTGCCCTCCAATACTAAATTGGTGATCCCTTGATGCCTCAGAACATGTCCTACCAATCGATCCCTTCTTCTAGTCAAGTTGTGCCACAAGCTCCTGTTCTCCCAAATTCTGTTCAATACCTCCTCATTAGTTATGTGATCTACCCATCTAATTTTCACCATTCTTGTGTAGAACCACATTTCGGAAGCTTCTATTCTCTTCTTGACCATACTACACTCCTGGAAATGGAAAAAAGAACACATTGACACCGGTGTGTCAGACCCACCATACTTGATCCGGACACTGCGAGAGGGCTGTTCAAGCAATGATCACACGCACGGCACAGCGGACACACCAGGAACCGCGGTGTTGGCCGTCGAATGGCGCTAGCTGCGTAGCATTTGTGCACCGCCGCCGTCAGTGTCAGCCAGTTTGCCGTGGCATACGGAGCTCCATCGCAGTCTTTAACACTGGTAGCATGCCGCGACAGCGTGGACGTGAACCGTATGTGCAGTTGACGGACTTTGAGCGAGGGCGTAGAGTGGGCATGCGGGAGGCCGGGTGGACGTACCGCCGAATTGCTCAACGCGTGGGGCGTGAGGTCTCCACAGTACATCGATGTTGTCGCCAGTGGTCGGCGGAAGGTGCACGTGCCCGTCGACCTGGGACCGGACCGCAGCGACGCACGGATGCACGCGAAGACCGTAGGATCCTACGCAGTGCCTTAGGGGACCGCACCGCCACTTCCCAGCAAATTAGGGACACTGTTGCTCCTGGGGTATCGGCGAGGACCATTCGCAACCGTCTCCATGAAGCTGGGCTACGGTCCCGCACACCGTTAGGCCGTCTTCCGCTCACGCCCCAACATCGTGCAGCCCGCCTCCAGTGGTGTCGCGACAGGCGTGAATGGAGGGACGAATGGAGACGTGTCGTCTTCAGCGATGAGAGTCGCTTCTGCCTTGGTGCCAATGATGGTCGTATGGGTGTTTGGCACCGTGCAGGTGAGCGCCACAATCAGGACTGCATACGACCGAGGCACACAGAGCCAACACCCGGCATCATGGTGTGAGGAGCGATCTCCTACACTGGCCGTACACCACTGGTGATCGTCGAGGGGACACTGAATAGTGCACGGTACACCCAAACCGTCATCGAACCCATCGTTCTACCATTCCTAGACCGGCAAGGGAACTTGCTGTTCCAACAGGACAATGCACGTCCGCATGTATCCCGTGCCACCCTACGTGCTCTAGAAGGTGTAAGTCAACTACCCTGGCCAGCAAGATCTCCGGATCTGTCCCCCATTGAGCATGTTTGGGACTGGATGAAGCGTCGTCTCACGCGGTCTGCACGTCCAGCACGAACGCTGGTCCAACTGAGGCGCCAGGTGGAAATGGCATGGCAAGCCGTTCCACAGGACTACATCCAGCATCTCTACGATCGTCTCCATGGGAGAATAGCAGCCTGCATTGCTGCGAAAGGTGGATATACACTGTACTAGTGCCGACATTGTGCATGCTCTGTTGGCTGTGTCTATGTGCCTGTGGTTCTGTCAGTGTGATCATGTGATGTATCTGACCCCAGGAATGTGTCAATAAAGTTTCCCCTTCCTGGGACAATGAATTCACGGTGTTCTTATTTCAATTTCCAGGAGTGTATTTACCGTCCATGTTTCACTTCCATACATGGCCACACTCCACACAAATACTTTCAGAAACGGCTTCCTGACACTTAAATCTATACTCGATGACAACAAATTTCTCTTCTTCAGAAACGCTTTCCTTGCCATTGCCAGTCTACATTTTATATCCTCTCAACTTCGACCATCATCAGTTATTTTGCTCCCCAAATAACAAAGTTCCTTTTCTACTCGAAGTGTCTCATTTCCTAATCTAATTCCCTCAACATCACCCGACTTAATTCGACTACATTCCATTATCGTCGTTTTGCTTTTGTTGATGTTCATCTTATATCCTCCTTTCAAGATATTGTCCATTCCGTTCAACTGCTCTTCCAAGTCCTTTGCTGTCTCTGACAGAAACACAATGTCATCGGCGAACCTCAAAGTTTTTATTTCTTCTCCATGAATTTTAATAACTAGTCCGAATTTTTATTTTGTTTCCTTTACTGCTTGCCCAGTATACAGATTGAATAACATTGGGGAGAGGCTACAACCCTGTCTCACTCCCTTCCCAACCACTGGTTCCCTTTCATGCCCCTCGACTCTTACAACTGCCATCTGGTTTCTGTACAAATTGTAAATAGCCTTTTTCTCCCTGAATTTTACCCCTGCCACCATCATAATTTGAAAGAGAGTATTCCAGTCAACATGGTCAAAAACTTTCTCTATGTTTACAAATGCTAGAAACGTAGGTTTGCCTTTCCTTAAAATATTTTCTAAGATAAGTCGTAAGGTCAGTATTGCCTCACGTGTTCCAATATTTCTTCGGAATCCCAATAGATCTTTCCCGAGGTCGGTTTCTACCAGTTTTTCCATTCGTCTGTAAAGAATTCGCATAAGTATTTCGCAGCCGTGACTTATTAAACTGATAGTTCGGTAATTTTCACATCTGTCAACACCTACTTTCTTTGGGATTGGAATTATTATATTCTTCTTGAAGTCTGAGGGTATTTTGCCTGTCTAATACATTTTGCCCACCAGATGGTAGAGTTTTGTTAGGACTGGCTCCCCCAAGGTTATTACTAGTTCTAATGGAATGTTGTCTATTCCCTGGGCCTTGTTCCGACTTAGGTCCTTCAGTGCTCTGTTAAATTCTTCACGCAGTATCATGTCTCCCATTTCATCTTCGTCTACATCTACATCTCTACATGTTGCGATAGGACCATTAAAATTTATCATAAATGATACCGACCACTGCGTCTCCCTCACCTAACAGTTTCGGGTCTTACAAAATATTATGTTGTGGCATGTACCGTCGGAGCATTAAGTTAATACCATCGCCAGTAAACGTATGCCACATAATGTGAGCATGGAATCCCACTTGAAGAGATTTTCTAAGGATGTCTCGTTAGATATAAGAGCGATTGCTAAAGCCGTAACGTTGCCATATAAAATAGTAATGTAAATAAAAGTGCGTAAATGAACCGTTTGTTACACATTGTCCCTGGAGAACTAGAACCACGAATGACATTACGTTCCCAAAAATGCCATTTCAGAAAGAAATTGTTAATTCCAGGCATTATGAATCCCTTATTAATCGCATAAATGTAATGAAACTTACCGCAGATTAGATTTTACGAAGTGTGAATGTTCCGCTCTATGGAGTTAACGATTCAGTTATCATTTTTCTGTTGTTCTCGGTTTCAACACGTTATTTCATTATCTACAATTCGCAGATTCATTTTCCAGTTTGCGGTTTATCCCTATTAACACGGATAATTAAACCTTTATCGGGAAAATTTGCAGCAAATTATATCCACGTGCGAGCGGCTCTTACCAAAATACGACTCGTAGTCTAAGTAAAATAGATCACTGTTAAAAAGTATACTACCAGACGCGTAGCTCTCACAGTTGCTTTATACAGATACCAACCTACCGAAAGTATACAAATAATTTACAGAACAATATTTTGTTAGCTTTATGTCTTTACATCTTACCACACTCCAAGGACACTTGTTATCACAGGTCTCGAGATGTATTCATCAACGTGGATACAAGACAGTCCATTCTAGCAAGAGTGTGAGTTAGAAGTGTTTTATAAAACAATAAATTTTAACACTGCGTACTAATTTAAAGGTTTTGTGGCCCATAACAATCATTTCCTGGATTTTTTTGTGAGGCAAGAATAGAGCGTCGGTCTAGCAACTGCAGCCTTCCAGATTATGGTAAAGGCTTAATGTTTCATCTACGAAGGGGTTAGTACTTAGCTTCAGCGTGAATAAACGAATGATCAGGTCTTTTTGGCTTCCAGAGGGAAACTGTAGAATAGAAAATAAGCGAGGTAGTGATATGTAATAATCAGTCTAAATCAGAGCCCTAAGCGTAAATTATATTCACAAAGCATCTTCAAGCTAGGCTTGTAGTGGTGGGATAAGATAAAAACCGTTCCAGGAAAACGTATTTAGCGAATCACAGTTTCAGTAACACGAATTTTAGACGTGCTTCAGAAGTTAGAAATCGTACACTTTCAATGTTTAAAGCTATACCTGGTTAACTCGACCTTCATCACCTAATTTTGAGGTTATTTAGGGGTATTCTCTGAGTATTCCGGTGTAGGAGACTCTTGGTCACCTGTGACTAGCAACAGAGTAGGCATAACAGTGTAATTATGTTTTATTCCAAAATATATTTGTTTCAGCGAAAATAGTTTCACAATAGTGTGAAAGCAAATAATATGCTTCACAAAGGTGCAACACAAGACAGCCAGAATTGCATCTATACATAGGTGAAACAGTAATCCCGTGTCGTTGCCGTCTTTGAGGGAATAGCTGAACAAAGCGTCGTATTTGCGTGGGCTAGTGAATAGGAGACAGACACGTGGTAACCTGTAGCACTCCTTTCGCTTTCGTGAGTGTGACGGCGCGTCGCGGAATGGAGTCTGGGAGACGCTAAAAGCTTTGGGGACCCACCCTGATCCATACCAGTCATCCATAGCATACGATTCACGGAGACTCGTCTTTACTGGATGAACATCGCGAAAAAGAGTTCTCATTGTCGCCGAGAGTGCACCAACTAAATGTGAAGTGTGGGTGTTGCACAGTCTAGCTGAAAGAAGTGGTGAGCAGCGAAAAATCCGAGGCACATGATCTGATAGAGGGTTCCTTTAACATTCCCTCATGGCAAAAGTGTCGACAGCCTCATTTCACATCCTGTAAAATATTCTGCATCCATGTGCACCTTTACCACATATCTGAACAGCGCCCAATTGACAAGTTGGGGTACATTCTGCTTCCATGTGCAACGTTGTTCAAAGTTGGACCTCGGTTGTCACGTCTTAAAGGGTTGACAACGTCGAGGTTATATTCGATGATAATTTATCCATTTCACTGGTTGCTGAGCATCGTGCTTGTGAATTGTACTATTCCAAAAAATACAACAACTAGCATCTCTTTAATGTATTTTAATTCAAGACAATGCGTATTTGCGCATGCATCTGTCGATCTTTCCTATTTCGTGTACTGCAACAACTTTGTCAGTCACTGCATGGCACTAGCCCATAATGGCCGTTTCATTGCCCTTTAATTCCGTGTACATTTTAATGTAAAGACTTTTACGCTCAGCCTCTTTTACGCTTAGCCCAGTTTCGGTTGTTATGTTTTTCAATTGACTTTGTTTGGTTTTACTAATTTATTCATATCATTCCATCGCTACCTGATTTATAAAGCAACTAGTTTTCATAGTTACATTAAAAATGTAACAGTCAGGGTCGCAAAGTTACTTTTACTTAAAAATAACGCCTTTCACAGACATTAGGGATCATCAGATTATCTTAAATTAACAAGTAGGTTAATTAAATAACCTTCTTATAAACAAGATAAGTCATGGTTCTATCCTGTGCCAAGACTTTAATTAAAACCGCAAACAACATTCACTTAAAACTGTGAAGTGAAGTACATTGCGCCGGCTGCCATAGTTCTACGTCAGCCACATACATATAGAACCGCCTGAATGAAAATCCAGACATCACAACAACTAAAAGGAACTGTGGCAACTTCGACAGAATATTTCGGAAATCAACCCACAGCCTCAATGGAAACGAGGTCTGAAAAACTAATATACGAAACCAACGAAGACTTACAAAGACGTTTGAACTGTTAAAGCATCAAGCAGACAAAAGCGCACCGCCACACATACATATTGGCAGATGGCCGCAACTTGCCTCGCTTACACAACGAAAGAACAACAGATGGCGCCTGTAACTTAATATGGCACTAATTAACCTGTAATTAGTAAGAAGAATTAAATTAGATTGAAATTAACGAGAAAATGTAATGAAAATTAAAATCATTGGATAGTTAATAGGCCCCCCCTCCCCCCCCCCCTCCCATGGACCACGGACGTTGCCGTTGGTGGGGAGGCCTCAGCGATACCTTTTTTCCCCCTCGTCTGTCCAGGTCTACCCCATATGCCCTTGGCTGTGGTGTGTCATCTTCTTGCCAACTTTTTAGTGCAGTGTTTTAAGTGAGTGTTGAGTGTTGTGCGTCTTTTCAGAAGTGTGGCGAACAGAAATCATACTGTCGCTGGGTGTCATTTTTATATCTCTTGCGAACATAAACCAGACTATCACCGTGTTTTTTTAATTGTCTGTCTACTATTTTACCTGTCTGCTTCCTCTGTATTATATTAGCATGGCCAAGCCTTTGTTTTATGTTTTAACTTCCACAATTTTCCATCACTTTACAATTTAAGTCACCGTTTTTAACGTCTACTTTTATTATTTATTATCTTCTTTCTGCTTTAAAAATTCTGTTGGCTGAAGAGAGGCGTACTAAGCTGCTGCCAGCCCGCCCCCTTCGCGGGGAATCGAAACTCAATAAAGGAAAAAAAAGTGCAACCACAACGGTGGGGTATCTGTTGAGCGGCTAACCAACCGTGTGTTTCCCGAAGAGGCGCAGGAGCCATTTCAGTAGTTTCAGGGGCAACAGTCTGGATGATTGACTGATCTGATCTATGAGACAGGCGAAATACCCTCAGGCTGCAAGAATAATATAACAATTTTAATCCCAAAGGAAGCAGGTGTTGACAGATGTGAAAATTACTGTTTAATGAGACACGGCTGCAAAATATTAACACGAATTCTTTACAGACAAACCGAAAAACTGGTAATCTGGTAGAGGCCGTCCTCGCGGTAGATCAGTTTGGATTCCGTAGAAACGTTGGAGCACGTGAGGCAATACTGAGCGTACGAATTTTCTTAGAAGTTGAATTAACGAAAGGCAAACATACTTTTATAGCATTTGTAGACTTAGAGAAAGCTTTTAACAAAATTGACTTGAATACTCTCTTTCAAATTCTGAAGGTGGCAGGGGTAGGGGTCTAACACAGGGGGCGAATGGCTATTTAAAGTTTGTAAAGAAACAGATGGCAGTTATTAGAGGCAAGGGCCATGAAAGGGAAGCATTGGTTGGGAAAGGCGTGAGACGGGGTTGTAGCCTATCCCCGATGTTATTCAATCTGTATATTGAGCAAGCAAATTTGGGGTAAGAATTAAAATTCACAGAGAAGAAATAATAACTTCGAGGTTTGCCGATGACATTGTAATTCTGTCAGAGACAGCAAAGGACTTGGAAGAGCAGTTGAGCGGAATGGACAGTGTCTTGAAAGAAAGATATAAGATGAACATCAACAAAAGCAAAACGAAGATAATGGAATGTAGTCGAACTAAATCGGGAGATGCTGAGGGAATTAGATTAGGAAATGAGACACTTAAAATAGTAGATGAGTTTTGCTATTTGGGGAGCAAAATAACTGAGGCTGTAAAAGTAGACAGGATAGAAAATGTAGACTGGAAGTGGCAAGGAAAGCGTTTCAGAAGAAGAGATATTTATTAACATCGAGTATAGATTTAAGTGTCAGGAAGTCTTTTCTGAAAGTATGGAATGTATCCACGGATAAAAGTGAAACATGGACGATAAATATAGACAAGAATAGAATATAACCTTTAGCAATGTGGTGCTACAGAAAAATACTGAAGATTAAATGGGTAGATCACATAACTAATGTGGAGGTACTGAATAGATTTGGGGAGAAGAGCAATTTGTGGCACAATTTGATTCGAAGAAGGGATCGATTGGTAGGACATGTTCTGAGGCATCAAGGATCAACAATTTAGTACTGGAGGGCAGCATGGAAGGTAAAAATCGTAGAGGGAGACCAAGGGATGTATACACTTAGCATATTCAGAAGGATGTGGGTTGCTATAGGCACTGGGAGATGAAGAAGCTTGCACAGGATAGAGTAGCATGGAGAGCTGCATCAAACTAGTCTCTGGACTGACGACCACAACAAAAACAACAGCAATATGGGCCATCCAAATCATGTGCTCTAGGTAAACAGTATAGTGGTAAACGATGTCAATATTGAAACTTGTCCAGCAAGTGCAACATCCGTAAAGCATACAAAAGCATCGTCCATGAACAATTAAATAAATAAATCAAATGAAAAATTGCAATAAAAAGTCTGCAAAACTTAAAAACGTAAAACAATTACATGACTGCGTCAGGGTGGCGGAATGTTATGGGACTGCTCTATTAAATGCACGCCCAAATACAATAAGTGCCTGCTTGGTGATCACAGGATAAGAACACATTGTACAACACACAGAAAAACGATACATGTAAGATCCAGAACTGGTGGTACACGCTGAATAAGTCTTACGCTAGAAAACAAGATTACAACGACAAAACAAATTATTGGAATAATAGAGGTAAGTCAACAGAGGGACCTTATGACAGTTGTCATTAAATCATAAAATGTCTGGTTCTCGCTAACCAGCTCATAAGTAAAAAAAGGGTAACTGTGTTCACATGAGTGTATAGCAAATTTATCTCTTCCACTAAGTTCTTTTTTTTTTTGCCCTTTTTACCCCAATGAAGTACTTTTAAACTGCTAAGCGTCGGTGGTTGATTGCCACTATCTTTCAAGTGATCCGTAAAAGATGAATGGCGTTCAACCGACTCTTTTCTGTTTAGTGAATGCTCACTAAATGTAATCTTAATCATTCCACTCGTTTGTCCTGTATATCAAACACAACATTCACTGCAGATGCTCTTTTACACCTATAAGCCAGCAAAAAATTTGTGTCCATACGCCTGTTCGTTGGAGATATATCGGTTCTGTAGGCTGTTGGCCAAAGCAAAAATAACATTTACACTCTGTTCTTTAAAGAAGTTTGGCTTTCACTAATGGTCACAGATGCGATGTTATTTGATATGAGCTTCTCTACTCTCAAATTTTTCTTCACTTAGTAAGTGATTTTACGTGTCCATGTAGTTATGAGTAAGAGACTCTTACAATTGTTGATACGATGGTCAAGGGTTGTTTACAAATCTTTATACCTGCAACTATTTGGCTGATTTTCTCAGGCCACTCATTTCTTTAAACTATTTCATGTTTTACTTTTGCGAAACAATTTCACAAAACATTTGACCCATTTGTAACTTCTTTTCCAGGTTTTGTTCAGAAAGCATGAAATTTAAATTAGGACCGGTATTCTATTATTAAGAATATGTAGATCAAGAGATAACAGAGAAGTTCCAGGGATGGTGTAAGTTAACATTTATTTTTGTAACATGGAAGAAAAAATTCCAAAATTTCTTTACCAGCGTTACTTTTTAAGCACAAAGCAGCCAGATGTTTAAGAGATGAAGTTTATGGCACTTCTTTTACCTACCCAGCAACAGCTGTTTGTAAGAAATTTCTATTTTCTCTCAAATACGTAATTTAGATTTCCTTTGAGAACAAACTACGTTCAAATAATGAAACGAGATCTTAAGCGGGTTAGTTGTGTACCTCATTTGTCCCTTTTCGTTTCGGCGTTTGACTTTGAAAATTCGGAAAAAATCCGTTCCATTAATTTCTCTCAAATCGGTCTTTAATCTTTCCTTAAGTACCCTGATTACTTTAAAGCCTTTGATTTTTTTATAAAAATACATCTCGCGCCATTGAATTCGACACCCGATTTGTCAATTTCCCACTTTTCATTTGGTTATGAAGATTTCGACAAAAAACCATTGTATAATTTTCTCTCAGATCACTAATTAATCACTTGACAAAATATTCGACCCGTTTTTAACTTTTTTTAAAGTTTTGTTCAGAAAGGATGAAATTTAAATTTGGATCGATGTGCTTTTATTACGAGTATATAGATCAAGAGCAAAAAATTTTATCTTTCTTGGCGAAACCATACCACATGTTGATCAATTTAATAGTCTATTTTTCCATTTTCCACCGTATGGCTATGAAAATACGGAAACGAACCATTGTGTTATTTCTAGGAAATCTAGTTTTCGCTCCATTCAAGCACTTGATCAAAAAGGCTTCTGCTGATTGTAGTTTGACTTCATATTGAATAATACTTACACAGAAATCAGATTCCATAGCAAAGATTGTGCTCAATTTAAAGAAATGCAGATTCCATAGTGAACACACAGGAGGCACATTCAAATCCGCTTCCGGCCATCCGTGATTTCCCAAAATCACTTAAGGCAAATACCGAGATGCCTCGTTCGAAAGGTCACGCCCCCTTCCCTTCTCCGTCTTTCCCTCATCCGAGCTTGTCCTCCGTCTCTAATGACCTCGCTGTTGACGGGATGTTAACCACTCACCTCATCCTCCTCATTTCCTCCTCCTCTTCCTAGACAGCAAATATAAAGGCATGCGTATTGTTGTTTGGAATGTGTTTCATAAGTGATCGGGTAAGGAAAACAAATAATACACATTTAAATAAATTCTTAATTGTCGAAACTCAGTACTAAGTCATTAATAAAAGAAAGGTTCTACTCGTCCTGCGATGGACAACATGGCATACAGGGTCACGATACGAAAAAAATGTACAAAGAAGAAATCTAGACATATTAGCCAATTCTAAACTCTCATGACTTAGCAGGAATTTTATGTAGAGGTACCCTCACTCTACGGGCGAACGATTGAAGATGCGGTACCGTACCACGGACATTGATCACGATCTATCTACCAGAACAACGGAAATTAGGAATGAACACAGGTAAAGGCCGTGCGACCGCTACGGTCGCAGGTTCGAATCCTGCCTCGGGCATGAATTTGTGTGATGCCCTTAGGTTAGTTAGGTTTACGTAGTTCTAAGTTCTAGGGGACTGATGATCTCAGCCCTTAAGTCCCATAGTGCTCAGAGCCATTTGAACCATTTTTAATAGGTAAAGGCACATTTGAAGACCTGAAAAGTGGCAGAAAGAGTATTGAACCAAACTGTAAAAAGCATGCCGCTACGTCATGTTTCTCTCAGTTCATATCTGAGGACGGCTGTCAGATAGTAACTTCAGTTGAAATACTTAGCGTCCATGAAAAACCTGTGACAACAGTCATCGAGGATAACGCACGTGGAACAGAGATGAGAAGAGTGTTAAGCCCAGAACAGAACGGTACAGAATGCTCTCTGCTCTGTAAAAATGGAACCTTAAAACATGTGACATATCCCACTCAGTCCTGTGATTGACCCACACACACTGCATCCAAATAATGTGCACCGGAATAGTGAGAGAAAGTAATGTGTAAAGCAATCGATAACCCAGGTACAGAAGGACTTGGCAGCAGACGAGCAGCTGGGAACTCGTATTAGAATGAATATCACAGAAGTTGAAGTTTTAAGTAGCAACTTTCAGAATATATATTGAATAATGAATGTGGAAATTTAGATAATAATTTTCAGTGTATTTGGCCGACTACAGAAAGGGGATATTAATACAATGATGTTCCACAGGTATAGCGGTAAAAGTTTTCCCTTGTTGTGAATCGGTACACAACTGCATTAATAAGTTACAAATTATCAACAAGTGGGCGATGGCTATTAAAACCAATTCGTTGTGTGATAAATTGCTTACTTCAACTATAGGGATAAAACTGGGAGGGATAGTTGATGATAAAAAGTCGAAAAAGCTTCGCAGCCTAATGCCTCAGAGTGAGTATTTTATATCTTGCTGAAAAATGCCCAGTTACGTTGGTGAAAGGATATTGTACTACTCTGATCAGTCGACCATTTTTCCTGGAGGTTTTAAATAGAACCCGGTAAGAGCAGTCGGTTCCATCAGTTCAGTTGTTTTCTATGGAATAACACGCGTTTTCACGATTGATACTGTCAGATGACGTTCCTATCCTCAGTAAAAGTGAAGAAAAATTACATGAGCTGCTAAACGGAATGAAAAGTCAAATGAGTGCAGAATACTGACTGAGAGTAAATCGAAGAAAGGCGAAAGTAATGAGAAGTAGGTAGAATTAGAACAGTGAAAAACTTGACATCAGGATTGTTCATCACGAAGTAGATGAAGGTAAGGAATTCCGCTACCTAGGCAGCAAAACAACTCACGAATAGTGTAGGAAGGATATAAGAAGGGGAATAGCTCTGGAAAAAAGGGCATTACTGGCCAAGAGATGACTGTTAATATCACACAGAGATCTTAATTTGAGGAATAAATTTCTGAGAATCTACGTTTTCAGCAGAGCCTGTATGTTAGTGAAAGACGGAAAAAAGGAACAAAAGACAATTGAAGCATTTTAGATGTGGTGTTATAGAAGAGTGTTGAAAATTAGAAGGATTGATCCGATAAGGAATGAGGTGATTCTCCGCGGAATCGGGAAGGAATGTGTGGAAAACACTGAGAAGAAGAAGAAGGGACATGATCGTAAGACTCTTGTTAAGACATCAGGGATTAACTTCCACAGCACTATAGGCAGCTGTAGAGGATAAAAATTATAGAGGAAGACAGAGATTGGAATACATCCAGCAAATGAGTGAGGACGTAGGTTGCAAGTGCTACTATGAATGAAGAGGTTGACACGGGAGAGGAATCCGTGGCGGGTCACATCCAACGAGTCAGAAGTCTGATGACTCATCACTCAATAAAAAATAAAAATAAAAAAATGATGTAGTCAGCCTCCGGACCACGTAGACGTGCAGTTTGCCATGTTTGTAATTTTCCTAAATATGGACGCCTCAGAAACTCAAGGAAGGCTACCGGCTTTGAACGATGCATCATTTTAATCTTATTTTTCGCTGCTGGCAATAGCTTGTTTACGTAAAGTAACGACGATATCTCGAATCCATGATCGTTACTGAGACCTGAATTAATGAACGCCTGCGCCCAGATAACGCTCAATGTTCTATTGCAGTTGTATCGATATTTGACAATATATCTGTGACTTACCTCAGTACTTTCCTTCTTTCTTATGATATACATTTTCCAATTAACTGGGTTTATTCTGTTCTCTTTCCGCCCGACTTGAAGACTATTTATCTACATATTCCTAGCCATTACAGCTGTCAATTAATTTGTTTATTTGTTAATGCACTTGAGGTATTAAATACTTATATTTATTTTATCTAAATATGACTCTTATCTAAGCTGTGTTGCATGCTTCCCAGATATCCATCATTTGTACTGACAGTTGTCGTCACGTTAATTAAGACTTAAAAAGTCTGGCGGTCATTACGCCTTTCAGTGGGGAATTAAATTTCATACCTAGATGACGAGTGTGGTAGAATGGTATGAAACAGGTTCCCAATTTAGAAAAAACTGAAATCAGGGGGAGGGAATACTACTGTTTAGAAACTACAGTGAGCCCGATTTTTGACAACTTTCCATGTTCAGTCTACAAATTACATTACGGTGACAAAATTCATGTGGTAGCGATATGTACATATGAAGATGGTGGTAATAGGACAGCGAATTGGTGGAGCTGTCATTCGCACTCCAGTGATTCGTATGACAAGGTTTTGCGATGTGATTATGGCCGTACGATGGGTTTAATGGATTTTGAACGTGGAGTGGTAATTAGAGCTAGACTAATGGGACGTTCCATTTCGGAAATGGTTAGGGAATTCTATATTTCGTGATCCGCAGTGATACCTCTCATCAAGGACGATTCAGTGGCCGATGGCCTTCACTTAACGACCGAGAGCAGCGGCGGTTTCGTAGAGTTGTCCATGCTAACAGACAAACATCAACGCTTGAAATATCCGCAGAAATCAATATGGGACGTCCCACTTAAGTATCCATTTGGACAGTGGGGCATAATTTGACGTTAATGGGCTGTGGCAGCAGACAACCGACGGGAGAGTCTTTGCTAAGAGCATGACATTGCCGGCAGTGCCTCCCTTGGGCTCGTGAGCATGTCACTTCGACGCTACGTCTAGGGTCTGGAGAAACATGGCCTGGTCAGATGAGGTCCGATTTGAGTTGGTAAGAGCTGGTGGCAGGGTTAGAGTGTGAATCAGACCCCACGAAGTCAAGGACCTAATTTGTTCAATAAGGCACTGTGCAAGCTAGTGGCGGCTCCAGTGTTACACAAGGCACTTTGCAAGCTGATGATGGCTCCATAACGATTCAGGTTGTCTTTACATAGAACGGGTTGGGTCCTCTGGTCTAACTGAACCTGATCGGTTACATCCGGCTGCGTAGAGATCATTTGCAGCTAGCTGTTCATGGACTACATGTGCCCAGACAACGATGGAATCTTTATGGGTGACAATAGGCCGTATCACTGATTCGCAGTTGTCCACGATTGGTTTGAAGAACACTTTGTACAATTCAATGCAATGATTTGGCCACCCAGATTGCACGACATGAATCCCATCGATCACTTACCTGACGTAATCAAGAGATCGGTTGGTGAACCAAATCAGTGTTAGTGGTGCTCTGATCTTCTTGCAGCGAGATCTGTTATGCGATACACTTGCGAAGTACAAATGTAGGGGCTTGAATCCCGGTCCGGGACAAGTTTGCAACTTGTGAGAAATTAAAAATACATTATGCACACCGCCAGATAGTGTATGTGACGATAACGTAATCTAAACAGCAAACTAAGTGGTAAGATAACCAAGAAGTGAAAATCCACCGAGATTATGAATTTCTTTTACAGGGTTAAGTTACACCTCACTCCATCGTGAAGAAGAATATGTATCGTATTTTTCTGGAACATTATTCTAGGAAAATAGTGATCTCAGGTATATGAATAAAATTTGCTAAAAACAGTCTCGATGGCATAAATGCCAGGAAGAGAAAATGTAGCGAGATGACGATCTTCTTTTGCTCCGTTAAGTTACACCTCAGTCGACCGTGAATAAGATTATGTATCGTTTTTTTCTGGAGCATTGTTCCAGGCAAATATCGATCTCTGGTATATCAACAAAATTTGCTAGAAACAGTTTCGATGACATTAATATTTTATTTCCACTGGTGATCGGTTTCGATCTATTATACTTAGATCAACTTCAGACCTTGTCCTCCATGATGGTAACAAGAACTGGGCTGGCTATGAAGGCTGCTCTTGATAGTCCATCACATATCTCTAGAGCGGCCCGCTCAGTTAGCTCAGCTCCTGTCACCGTCATGGAGTGCAAGGTCTAAAGATGATCTAAGTACAATAGATCGGAACCGGACGCAAGTATAAATGAAACATTTACTAGATCAAATTTTTGTAGCAAACTTTTTAGCAGGTTTTAGCAAATTTTGTTGTATAGTTTTTATATATTTGTTGCATATTGAAAGGAAATAGACAACTTTTAATAAAGAACGACACGTCCCCTTTTGTCAATTCAATTACGTTTATTCCAGCAGCAGTAGACTTTCTCTGTGTTTACTCTGTGTATTTCCTTTCAAGTTGGTCGTGCCCGTGCTAAATGAATGTAGGTAACAAAAGCTGAATAGAATTTCAGTGTTCTGATTACGTTTTAATAGTGGTTGTTATTTGAAGAAAACGTTCACTTCAAGAAGTAACCTTATCATGTTCATACTTGTATTTTACCCGTAAGGTGCACAGAAATACATGGGGAAATACTAATAATTTAGAAGAATTGAGAAGAGCTATGTGGACCATATTCTTTCATAGGACTGCAATAGACTATGCCCTTCCTCGTTATCTTTTTCTAAAGGGTCTCGAGTCATGGAGTTAGTGCAACTGGTGTTACATATTGTCACAACTATCACCTAACAGTGTGAATATCAGATGCTGTAAAACGTATCTATAGGGAGATGGTTAGCACAATCTTAAAATCGCAACGAAAGTTTCAATAACTGTGCCTGTGGGGACGCTTGCCTAAAAACACTTTTGCTGGTCTCACAACCCCAAAAAACTGGTGTCATGGGCGCACTGTTGTTTCTCAGTGATGCGTCAGTCGGCACGATAAATGTTTCAGTAGCATGGTCATAGAACCTGGTGTGAACCTGAAGCATACTCTTCTATCAGTTGACCAGCTGAGGTCGTGGGTGGCTGGAAAAAATGGGTTGCAGATGACAAACTACGCTAGAATTCAAGAGTGGGTCCAAACGTAAATTGGAGGATACAGAAAGCTACAACGATGACAAATACTGAGCTGGCGAATTTTAACATCCAATGTATGTTAAACAAATGGCATAAGAAACTTTAAATGCATTTTCCTGAAAGTATAGAATTTTCAGCTTCAGTTACAATTTTCTCTGAAACTAATAAATCTGTGTCAATGAAACTTCATTCAGAAGTTAATTACATCACCTTCATTAACATCAACTACAGTTATGTCAGTCAAATGAAAATGTGTCAAATACTCAGTTATTAATATTTTTAAATGCAAGTTTTCATGTCACATTCTTTCGTGAGCATCTGTAAGTAACACACTTTGAAAAAGATATGACAACTTATCTACGCTTAAAGTTTGGTTTGACCTGAAGAAGTAGTGTGTAAGTAATGTTTGCCAACATCAGTGTGGTCACCCATAGGAAACACTTTCGTGATTAGGTGCCCTGTCATACCAAAAAATACTATACTATTTGAAGCCATAAACCAAGCCAAAACACAAAAATTTTTGTGGTATTTGGATCCTCCTTTCAGATATGTGTTTATACTTACCCAGAAAAAACTAAACCTCGTCTACTTTGCATCTATTTGACATTAAATAACGTAAAATCACATCAAATCTGTTTTCCGACTAATGGCCGCATCAACAACAATATGAATGTTCGACGAAACAGTTTCATTTTCAACTTGAAGAAATGAAGCTGTGATCACAAAATTTGTTGGTGGTATTAGTTCCTCTCTACATCATATTTAGTCTACAATGTGAGACATTTTCCCAGTGGTGGGCAACTTAGCGGAGACGTTTCTTGCAAAAGTCTGCATTTTGCATGTTCAGGTAAAATCACATCATCGTCACTCATGCTCCCATGCAATGGTTTCCTCACTCAGGATTAGAGAAAAGATTCAACGGCAGTCCCCCCCACCCCACCCCCACCATACGAAAACAAAGGTAAGCCCCGAGAATCACAGTGCCTGATGGCAATGGGACTCCTTCTTTTCCAGCGCTATACGTGTGTCCACTGCTTGCTTTCCCCTTCGTCTCAGGATTCATACTGATACACACAAGCTTCGCTCATGGCAGTCATGTAGCTGAAGAAATTAGCTTTGTTGGCCTGGCACGGCAGTCGCGAAACTCAGCGGACGGCGTACGTCATTGTCTTTAAAATATCGTACAAGGTATTAAAAACTTACCCAACACATTGTTTCACATTTTCAATTGCCGCATCAATTGGGATACGCGGCTCTTCGATCAGCAGAGCCCCTTCTTAGGATCCCGAGCCATTCTGTGAGGGACAGTCTGCTCTGCCAGTTTTAACACACTATTCCAGCACAACGTGGACTCTTCCAGTGCTGTTTTCCTTCAGATGTAGAATGTAAACTGCTGCGCGCTGCAGCACTTTATCAAAGGCTGCGCCTTATTTCTTTGTCTCTCCTAACGCCGTGTTGCTGTACTGTCGCTATAGACATGTACAAAAGAAGAAATCAAAAATTTACTCTAGGATGACGAAAGTCGTGAAAACCTCTTAATATCCTGTCGGACCTCCTTTCGCCCCACATAGTACAGCAACTCGACATGGTATGGACTCAACAAATCGTTGGCAATCCCCTCTAGAAATATTGAGCTATTATGCCTCTACAGCCGTCCGTAATTGCGAAAGTGTTACAGCTGCAGGATTTTGAGCACGAACTGACCTCTTGATTATATCCCATAAATGTTCAATGGGATTAATTTCGGGCGGTCTGAGTGGCCAAATTCTTCACTAGAATTGTTCAAAATGTTCTTCAGACCAATCGCGAACAATTATGGCCCGGTGACATGGCGCATTGTCATTCATAAAATTTCCATCCTTGATTAGGGACATGAAATTCATCAATGGCTGCAAATGGCCCTCAAGTAGCCGAACATAAACATTTCCATTCAACGGTTTGTTCAGTAGTACCAGAAGACCCTGTCAATTCCATGTCAACGCAGCTCTAACTACCATTTCGCGTTCAGAGTTTGTTTATTCTCGTCGTGCGGCCGTAATCACATCGGAAGCATTTTCACATGAATCACCAGAGTACAAATGACAGCTTCACCAATGCCATGTGTACGCGATACTACTGCTATCTGTATAAGTGCATATCGCTGTCCCGTGTTACGCAATCTTATTTTTTTATGAGTGCAACAGAAATATAAGTAGCTGCTAACACTCTCCTAGGGAAAATCAAGTATAAATACCATATGTCTTCTTTCGTTAACCTCTTCAATACCTTTGTACCCCTCTCTCCAGCTGACAGCATTCGACGTGATAATGGCAACCCTCTCAGCGTTTCTCGTTTGTCCGTCATGCCTTAAGGATCGGTGGTGAGGTTGTGGAAGGCTACGCACTAGTGAGCACTTAAAGCGGACAGTAAATCAGGCAACGCTGGCGTTAACGGTGCTATAAAACGCTGGCGCGGTCTTGTTGCGGGTCGGCTTGATAGCACTAGAATAACGACACACGTTTATAGTGATTGCCGCACACGATGAGCGGCCCTGAATTTAGCTTGCAGGGACATGCACCGTCTTCTTCTCTCTGTGTGAACACTTTTTCGTCCTTTGATTGCTTCCCAAGGAACTGTAGCCATAGGCGCCAGCGGTTCTTAAGGAAATGTTGTTTGGTCCCTTTTCAACCTCCGTAATTTAAGTTATGCTACCCCTCCCCCTCTCTTGAATATTCCTGGAATATATTTATACTTGCCTTGTGCTTAATAAAATGTTGCTTCTCGCTTTTCAATCTGTGTAGTTTAAGTTATGCTAACTTCCTCTTGTAGATTCCTGCAGCTTATAATTACTTTGACTTCTGTCAGCCACCTTCTATCAGCCTTGTTTAACTTTCCTTCTAACATCTACCTCCGAGCCTCTTGACTCAAACAGTCTCAACCATTCGCTCTAAATGGGTAGCTTCCATTTTGTTCCCTTTCGCTTACATAATTTTTCCGGTTTTCTCATTTTTAACGTGGTCTAATTTTCAGACTCCAGCACTTTGTCTGCAGTAACCCATTTCAACGGAAAGCGGTTGCTCTTTTCCTCTCTTTCTTATTTCATTTGTAAATATTCTTTGTACTATTTTTAACATATAACCTTTCCAGTTTTGTTTGTGGCCATATTTCACTTAGAAAGTCAAATATCGTATTTCGCTTACCTATTATTGTTTTTTATACTTCTTCTTCTTTTCCATTAGTATCAGGAGTTACTCCTAAATATTTAAAGGATTATTTGCATGTTGTTGTTGTGGTCTTCAGTCCTGAGACTGGTTTGATGCAGCTCTCCATGCTGCTCTATCCTGTGCAAGCTTCATCATCTCCCAGTACTTACTGCAACCTATATCCTTCTCAATCTGCTTAATGTATTCATCTCTTACTCTCCCTCTACGATTTTTACCCTCCACGCTGCCCTCCAATGCTAAATTTGTGATCCCTTGATGACTCAGAACATGTCTTACCAACCAGTCCCTTCTTCTTGTCAAGTTGTGCCACAAACCCCTCCCCAATTTTATTCAATACTTCCTCATTAGTTATGTGATCTACCCATCTAATCTTCAGCATTCTTCTGTAGCAACACATTTAAAAAGCTTCTATTCTCTTCTTGTCCAAACTATTTATCGTCCATGTTTCACTTCTATACATGGCTACACTCCATAGAAATACTTTCAGAAACGACTTCCTGACACTTAAATCTATACTCGATGTTAACAAATTTCTCTTCTTCAGAAACGCTTTCCTTGCCATTGCCAGTAAACATTTTATATCCTCTCTACTTCGACCATCATCAGTTGTTTTGCTCCCCAAATACCAAAATTCATTTACTACATTAAGTGTCTCATTTCCTAATCTAATTCCCTCAGCACCACCTGACTTAATTCGGCTACATTCCATTGTCCTCGTTTTGCTTTTGTTGATGTTCATCTTATACCCTTCTTTTAAGACACTGTCCATTCCGTTCAACTGCTCTTCCAAGTCCTTTGCTGTCTCTGACATAATCACAATGTCATCAGCGAACCTCAATGTTTTTATTTCTTCTCCATGTATTTTAATACTTACTCCGAATTTTTCTTTTGTTTCCTTTACTGCTTGCTCAATATACAGATTGAATAACATGGGGAGAGGCTACAACCTTGTCTCACTCCCTTCCCAACCACTGGTTCCCTTTCATGCCCCTCGACTGTTATAACTTCCACCTGGTTTCCCTACAAATTATAAATAGCTTTTCCCTCCCTGTATTTTACCTCTGCCACCTTCAGAATTTTAAAGAGAGTATTCCAGTCAACATTGTCAAAAGCTTTCTTTTAGTCTACAAATGTTAGAAACGTAGGTTTGCCTTTCCTTAATCTTTCTTCTAAGATAAGTCGTAGGGTCAGTATTGCCTCACGTGTTCCTATATTTCTACGGAATCCAAACCGATCTTCCCCAAGGTTGGCTTCTACTAGTTTTTCCATTCGTCTGTAAAGAATTCGCGTTAGTATTTTGCAGCTGTGGCTTATTAAACTGATAGTTCGTTAATGTTCACATCTGTCAACACCTGCTTTCTTTGGGACTGGAACTATTATATTCTTCTTGAGGTCTGAGGGTATTTCGCAAGTCTCATACATCTTGCTCACCAGATGGTAGAGTTTTGTCAGGACTGGTTCTCCCAAGGCCGTCAGTAGTTCTAAAGGAATTTTGTCTACTCCCGGGGCCTTGTTTCGACTCAGGTCTTAGAGTGCTCTGTCAAACTCGTCACGCAGTATTGTATCTCCCATTTCGTCTTCATCTAAATTCTTTTCCATTTCCAGAATATTGTCCTCAAGTACGTCACCCTCGTGTAGGTCCTTTATATACTCCTTCCAACTTTCTGCTTTCCCTTCTTTGCTTGGAACTGGGTTTCCATCTGAGCTCTTGATATTCATACATGTGGTTCTCTTTTCTCCAAAGGTCTCTTTAATTTTCCTGTAGGCAGTATCTATCTTACCCCTAGTGAGATGAGCCTCTACATCGTTACATTTGTCCTCTAGCCATCCCTGCTTAACCATTTTGCACTTCCTGCCGATCTCATTTTTGTGACGTCTGTATTCCTTTTTGCCTGCTTCATTTACTTCATTTTTATATTTTGTCCTTTCATCAATTAAATTCAATATTTCTTCTGTTACTCAAGTATTTCTACTAGCCCTCTTCTTTTTACCTACTTGATCCTCTGCTGCCTTCACCACTTCATCCCTCAGAGCTACCCATTCTTCTTCTACTGTATTCCCCCCCCCCCCCCCCTTTCATTTTTCTCAATTGTTCACTTCTGCTCTCCCTGAAACTCTGTACAACCTCTGGTTCTATCAGTTTGTCCAGTTCCCATCTCCTTAAATTCCCACTTTTTTGCAGTTTCTTCAGTTTTAATCCGCAGCTCATGAACAAAAGATTGTGGTCAGAATCCACATCTGCCCCTGGAAATGTCTTACAATTTAATACCTGGTTTCTAAATCTGTGTCTTACCATTATATAATCTATCTGATACCTTCTAGTATTTCCAGGATTCTTCCGTGTGTACAGCGTTCTTTAATGCTTCTTGAACCAAGTTTTAGCTATGAGTAAGTTACGCTCTGTGCAAAATTCGACCAGACGGCTTCCTCTTTCATTTCTTTCCCCAAATCCATATTCACCTACTATGTTTCCTTCTCTCCCTTTTCCTACTCTCGAATTCCACTCACTGATGACTATTAGATTTTCGTCTCCCTTCACTACCTGAATAATTTCTTTTATCTCATCATACATTTCATCAATTTCTTCATCATCTGCATAGCTAGTTGGCATATAAACTTGTACTACTGTAGTAGGTGTGGGCTTCGTGTCTGTCTTGGCCATAATAATACGTTCACTATGCTGTTTGTAGTAGCTTATCCGCACTCCTATTTTTTTTATTCATTATTAAACCTTCTCCTGCATTACCCCTATTTGATATTGTATTTATAAGCCTGTATTATCCTCACCAAAAGTCTTGTTCCTCCTTCCACCGAACTTCACTAATTCCTACTATATCTAACTTTAACCTATCCATTTCCTTTTTTAAGTTTTCTAACCTACCTGCCCGATTAAGGGATCTGACATTCCACGCTCCGATCCGCTGAACGCCAGTTTTCTTTCTCCTGATAACGCCCGCCCGGAGATCCGAATGGGGGACTACTTTACCTCCGGAATATTTTACCCAAGAGGACGCCATCATCGTTTAACCATACAGTGAAGCTGCATGCCCTCGGGAAAAATTACGGCTGTAGTTTCCCCTTGCTTTTAGCCGTTCGCAGTACCAGCACAGCAAGGCCGTTTTGGTTAGCGTTACAAGGTCAGATCAGTCCATCTTCCAGATTGTTGCCTCTGCAACTACTGAAAAGGCTGCTGCCCCTCTTCAGTAACTACACGTTTGTCTGGCCTCTCAACAGATACCCCTCCGTTGTGGTTGCACCTACGGTACGGCCATCTTTATCGCCGAGGCACGCAAGCCTCCCCACCAACGGCAAGGTCCATAGTTATTTGCATCTAAGTCCAAAAGTCACACTATCTAACTCATGCTTTTCATCACTACCTAAATGACAGTAAGTTTTCTTTACGTTTGGTGGATTCTTGGAAGATCTTTTTGAAGTGAAGTTCGGTGAAGTTTAAAAATAGTTCTCCCTACCTCTGGCAAATATCATTTGCCCATCGGCGAATGGGAGAGAGTAACATTTATCATCTTCCACTAACATTCGCAACGGTCTACATTGACTTTTCGATATCCTTAATAATTCTTCCATAAAATCTGTAAACAACTCAACAGCCAGGGGACGACTCTGTCAGAGCCCTTATCTAATTTGAAGTTCCATTAATAACACGTTGTCCACTTGGACTGAGCTGATGCATCTCCGTTTTAAGACTTTCATAACATTATCGTAGTGTTTAGATAATATATATGCCTAAAATAAGGCTTGTTATTGTAGGTGTGGAATAAAATTTTACGCCCAACACTACCCGTTTACAGTTGTCGTACGGTAGTGCAACTGTCTGAATCGAAATTGGCTACAGAGAACAACGTCAATGTCTCAGTCGAGGTTCCTTTTATGTTCGTTACATGATATACGCTTATCCTTAGCTGTATGAAATAAATCAGTCTTATGCTTCGTACAACAAGAAAACGTCAAGTATAAAGTTTAAACAAACTCCAGGAGACAGGAACGTTAGATGTTCAGCTCTGTTAATAGTAACTTAGCACCGAGCGAGATGGTACATTTTGTAAGTTACTCATTCAGAAGGAATGGTGTAATATCCTCCTCCTGCCGTACTGATTTATGTTTACCTATATTTCGCAAAATTTCTTAAAGGAATTGCCGGGATGGTTCATTTGAACAAGACACAGCTTATATCCTTCTCCACCAACAAGAAATCGTGGCTAGTACTCTGTCTCTAAAGACCAAGTCGCCAACGCGACATAAAATCTTTGGAGTGAGGACTCCCTTCTGGGTTGAGGCAGCACGTAATCTGTGCAGCAGGGCCATCGACAGATCGTGAAATAACTTCAGGTGTGTCTCAGGTAAGTACTTCGGAACGCTTGTTGTTCATATGGTATATCTATGACCTGGCACACAATGTTAGACTATTATCAATCTCAGAAATTTTGCAGACAATGCACTTACCTGTAATGAAGTATTGTATGAAAAAAAAAAAAAAAAAAACAGTACAGTCTTCAGAAGATTTGAAATTAGTGTTAAAATTGGGAACTTATTTTAAGTGTTCAGAGACGTGAAACACTGCGTCTTACAAAATGCGACGAAATAGTATCCGGCCTCTACAACGTCAATAGACCACAAATGGAAGTTATTAACTCTTAAAAATAACACGATATAATTGTTTGTTTTGGGACGAAATGGAATGATTATGTAGACTGAGTCGTAGGTTAGGGATGTACAGATTTCTTTTCATTAGCGGGATACTGGGAAAATGCAGTCCATTTACAACAGAGACTCTTAACGAAAACTTCTGCGTTCCATCTTAGAAGGGCTAAAAAATGATTATAGGCTGGTTTTACTCACCTCAGAGCATCTCGGTAAAGTTAGAAACCTTGATATGGCAGATACCATTATTATGCCGCGAAAGACTACTTAAGAGAGTCATCAGAACCAGTTTTAAGAGAAGAATGTAACGATATTCTTCAGCCAGCCCCCTTGGGGACCCTGGACACACGATTAGACTAACTACAGAACACACAAAAAAATTTAGTCAGTCATTCTTTACGTGTTCTACACGCAAATGGAACAGGAAGAAACCCTGACTTGCCTAGTACGCTGATCCAAGTACTTCTCAGTGATCTGAAAAGTATGTAAGTAGACGTAAACTGTAACCTCTAATTTTATGGTAATGTAGCTGCAGATAATTTTATGATGTTTTTAACCTCTATCTGCCTGTAAGAAGAATGTTACAGTTAGGCTTTTATGAGTAATACAAGGGCGTGCTGAAAAGTAACACCCTACATGTTTTGCATGAAAAATCTTAAAGCTTTTAAAATAAAACAAACTTTACTAATATTCTACATCATTAATCTCCATGTCTAGATATTTATTTCTCGACATAGCCACCCTGGCAACGAACAAATTTATCCCAGCGAGAGACCAGTTTGCTGATGACGTCAATGTAGAATGTTGGACATTCCTCACAGAGAAAAAAAACTCACCTGTACCTGCACCGCTTCATCACTATCAAAGTAAAGGCCTCGAGGTCTCCTTTGAGAACTGGAAAAACTGAAAAGCGCGTGGGAGCAAGTGGTGTCTGTAAGGAGGATGACTGATGACACAGAAACCAAGGCACTGGATTGTTGAAGGTGTCGCAGCTCTCGCGTGTCGTGTATGGTTTAGCATTGTCATGCTGAAGGATAGCATGCTGTTTCCCACCCACCGACATACTTACTTTACACATCACCATGTTACACGCTACAATTCGGAGCCCTCTAGCGGCAGAGAGCTGCAGGTTTGTTGACAGGAAGAATAACGATTTATAACTTTAACAATGTTCCTTTAAATTGAAAAGCTTTAATATCCCGTTAAAAATTAAAATGTATTATTTTCCTCTAAAACCTCGTATCTGTGACTTGGAAACAATGGTACATTTTGAGCCGGAGTGCTCTTGGAGTAACAGTTGTTTGTGATATTACTCGGAATATGTATCTGAGTGGGCTTCTCAGCTTTTAGTACAGTACCAAGAAAAACTGAGGTTAAAAAGTCAGTCACTAAAGCGTTTTTTTCTACATTTATTGTTTATTGTCTTCACGCTACGTATCTCGCCTTGTAAATATGAGTCCCTACAGCAATAATTCTCCACGGTACGCAGGACACTTTCTAAACCAGCAAGGATTATTTTCAGTACTGTTAGAATAAACTTAAGTGACCTAAACAATTCGGTTGCTTGTGAGCCGATTTATGGTATTAACCTGGCCATGACAGACCGCTGTTGTAATATCACACCGCTGTTGGCAGCGCGTCGTTTTAGAACTGTACCGTCTGACGTTAAATGCGACTACGTTCCACGTTTTCTGGCTGGTTTAATGTTGCTTGCTATGATATTCTGTTTCCTCCAATCTCGTCATCTCAGAACGACACATACGTTGAACGTTCTCAATTATCTGTTTTATATATTCCAATATGTCTTCCCTTATAATTTCCACCCTTTGCTGTTCCATGTAGTAGCATGCAATTTTTATACGCTGAAGCGCCAAAGAAACAAGTACAGGCATGCGTATACAAATACAGAGATATAAAAACAGGCAGAAAACGGCGCTGCGGTCGGAAACGCTTATGTAAGACAACAAGTGTTTGGCGTAATTGTCAGATCGGTTACTGTTGCTACAATGACAGGTTATCAAGATTTAAGTGAGTTTGTATCTGGTGTTAAAGTTGGCGCACGAGCGAAGGGGCACAGCATCTCCGAGGTAGCGATGAAGCAGGGAATTTCCCTGTCGACCGTTTCAGGATTGTACCGTAAATATCAGGAATCCGGTAAAACATCAAGCCTCCGACATCACTGCGGCCGAAAAAAGTTCCTGCAAGAATGGGGCCAACGACGACTGAAGAGAGTCGTTCAACATGACAGATGTGTTGCAAATTCCAATGCTGGGCCATCAACAATTATCAGCGTGGAAACCTTTCAACGGAACATCATAGCTATGGGCTACTGGAGCCGAAGACCCACTCGTGTACCCTTGTTGACTGCACGATACAAAGCTTTCTGCCTCACCTGTGCCCTTCAACTCCGACTTTGGACTGTTGATGACTGGAAAATTGTTGCCTGGTGGAACGAGTCAAGTTTCAAATTTTATGGAGCAGATGGACGTATGTGAGTATTGAGACAACCTCTTGAATTCATGGAAGCTGCATGATCTGTAATGGTGCGAGGTGTGTGCAGTTGGAGTGATATGAGAACCCTGATACGTCTATATACGACTCTAACAGATGACACGTACGTAAGAATCCTGTCTGATCACCTACATCCATTCATGTCCATTGTGCGTTCCGACGAACTTTGGCAATTATCCCGGGACAATGCGTCCATAATAGCTAGAGTGGCTGCAGGAACACTCTTCTAAATACATACGCTGGCCACCAAACTCCCCAGACATGAACACTGTTGAGCATATCTGGGATGTCTTGGAACATGCTGTTCAGAAGAGATCTCCAGCCCCGTCGTATTCTACGGATTTACGGACAGCCTTGCAGGATTCATTGTGTCAGTTCCCTCCGGCACTACTTCAGACATTAGTCGGGTCCATGCTATGTCGTGTTGCGGCACTTCTGCGTGCTCGAGGGGGCCCTACACGATATTAGGCAGGTGTACCAGTTTCTTTGACTCTTCAGTCTGTATGTCACGTACTTTGGTTATTTTGTTTGCAAAGTAGAATGGAAAGGACTGTCTCTGTTAACTGCGACGTACAGTAATTGATCAGAAAATGTAAAATCAATCAAATGGCTACGACTGTTCTGCCCTGCGATCGGCACTTTTGGATTTCCCGAGCCCAGGAGCGAAAGTCTTACGACTTTTGTTTAGCGCGCCGCGCCACAGGGGTTTCTCTACCCACGGACCAACACGAGCCTCTAAGAGCGGTCTGTTAGTGGCGAAGACGGAATTTTAATTGAGTCGTGGTTGTCGAGGAGTCAGGCAGCGTATACGGTCAACGTCCAACGACAGGCATGGCCAAGCCGTTGTCGACATCGCCTACTTAGAGGGCGGGACTGTCTTCAATCCGAGGCGAGAGAAGACAGCGACCCGTTGGGTACAATAGTGGTTTGATATTGCTAAAATTTGCGCAGCGCTAGGAGTGTGTTTTAATGGTCGCAATGTTTTGAGTGGCTGACAACTTGTTAATGAGATTGCGTTACAACATTCACTGTGTACAGTGATGACAGACTCTGGCTGATGTGCCAGTTTTGAACATCCAGTGCTCGTAAGTTGTTTGATATTGCACATCGCGATTGTGGGAGCAAACTGTGACCTCCTCATTATGCTTACAATTACACTGAGAGGGTATTCACCACTGCACCTAGCTATTTATTTACATTTTCTGTTCCTATTTTTCCATGCAGACTAGGTATTCTTGGCAGCCCTTTTGCGTCTAGCAGTAGTAAGTTGCTGGTGGAGGTCTTCAGTAATAGTGGTAACACCTGTTGTGATTTTATTGGAAAGTACTGCTGGCGGAGATTGTTAATATTTCATTTGTTGTTTTGGTTGATGCCCACATATGTGCCACAGTAGCGAAAATGTATTTGAGCTATACACGGTCCAGTCACATCAACGTGACTACAATCTATGTTCAAAATCAACGTAGTAAGCAGTCGTAGACGGTAGTTGGCCGCACAAGCAGTGAATAGTGTGTACAGAGTGACGGGAGGACGCGGAAAACAGTGCAGTAGTTGTCGTAATGCAGAAATGAAGCAACTTATGTGACGTTCAAAAGACCATGAGCATAGATTTTCGAACCAAGGGTGGAAGCGTTTCCGAAACTGCTGTGTGTAAATGTTTGTGCACCGCTGTTGTCAAAGTACGCGTATACCATGCACGGCAAAACGACATGAGACAACTGTGGTACACCACATGCCTTAGATGACAGGGGTGGAGGACGAATGCGAAGATGTGTACGGACGAATAGACTTGTAACTGTTGGACAACTGTCCTCCAAGATGACCCAAGGGGGTCACCAGCAGTATCTCCTCAACGACTATATAGCGGACGTTGCTGCGTATGGACCTCTGCTGTAGGCGACTGTTTCACTCACCTTTTCATCGGCTACTAAGTTTTGAATTTGCATGCCAGTACTGCAACTGGAGGTGTACAGAGTGGCAACAAGTAAATTTTCAGGTGAGTCAGGTTTCACGCTCCGTCAGAAAGATGTTCGATGCTGTGTACAGACGTCCGAAAGCAATCACCCTGCTTTAAAAGTCGGAAGGGTTCAGGCCATAAGAGGAGTGTTATAGTCTGGGGAACATTTTTTGGCGTTTGCTGGTTGATATCGTCATTCTGGGAGGCATAATGGATCAACTGAAGTATGCATCTATCATTGGAGACCAAGTCTACCGCTGCATGCAGTTTCTTTATCTTCTGCACGGTGGTATCTACCAGCGAGATAGCACAACGTGTCACACACGTAACAGTGAATGCGCGTGGTTCGAAAGGCACTAACACGAGTGCACCCTACTCTTCATGGCCACCAAACTCCCCGGATTTAAAAGACACCGAGAATCTGTGGGACCACCCGATACGGCTGTTCGCATCGTGGAGCCTCAACAGAGAAACCTAGTGCAGTTATCCATGGCACTGAAGTTGGCATAGCTCCGCATCTCTGTCGGTACCTTCCAGAATGTCAATGAGAGTGGTCAGCACTGGAAGAGGTTTGACAAATGGTCAAATTAATATGAGTGGAAAGTATATGTATATATGATGTGATGTATTGTTTAGGAAGTTCTTTTTATTAATGGAGTTCTTGTATTATACCTATTTTTCTGTAAACATTAGCTCTGGGCAAGATTTTGTTGATTTAGTAATTCCCTATCAATGGTAATGTTACACGTATACAGGCGAGCGATTCGGCCGCCTAGAGCAGGTATGAGGTAATGTGCATTCTTCATAAGGCTAAATGCTAGCCGGCTCATGGCTGAAAGCGGCCCACGGCCACCTGGGCTAGGTTCTTTCGACTTCGAAAATGTATTCAAAGACAGAACACCATTTTCAATATCTTTAAAACATTTTTACAGCGGGCCTCTAAGTTAACAACTCGTATACAAATTTATGCAATTTCAGCAAATGATATCTCAGATAATAGCATTTCACTACAGCCTTCATCCCTGGAAACTATGTATCTGTATCTATTTTTTTCTCGATTTCTCAAGTTTTCTTATACTTTTTCATTATGAAAATGTCTGTCAGAACATCGAATTTCCCACAGTAACCCAGATAATGAATCCAACATTAATACCTCACATACTGTTATACATATGTATTCATTCATCCATGTGTATTTACCTAATAAATATGTTACAGTTTTTGAGATATTTCTTTAACTGTAGATTACAATCGCTAATATACAATCACGGTAATTTAAGAAGTGGTCAGTTGCATGTGATAGCCGACACCACTATTGTAAAGAGTGCGAAATGGCCCTTCTGTCAATAAATAATTTCTGAAAGAAAAACAAAAGGCATTAGTAAATGTTTAAACAATATTTAGCGAACATCTGTTGCTATTTAAAGTGAGCACACTTGCTCGAGAATACTAGCATATTTATTTCCGAACAAGCCCTTGTGTAGTTTATTGTAAATGATCTAAGTATAACAGAATGTTACAATATTTCTTTTATTTGAATACTGTTGTGATGTGTCACTTTAGTCTAGGAAGTGGTCAATTTGGATCAAATAATGTGGTGGGGATGGCCTTCAGTCAGTGCAAAAGCAGACAGTGACGGATCACCACAGGAGTCAAGTAGAGAGCTTTTTCAAGTGGTACGCTCAACGGAGCGGTTCTTGGAATTTTCGTCTAGATTTGTCGAAGGCAGACCTGCATGTTGTAGTGTTTGATATCCGGTAGTGTAGGTAATAATCTTGGGGTGGTGAACGGTCACTACAATACTCTAATTTTTGAGGGGACTATACATTTCGAGAGATCTGAATTTCATCCAATGTTGAAGTCTGCCTCTGTCGGATTGCTTTATGGAATTTAGAATGGACAGAAAGTTGGTTTCTACTAGTCATCTCGCATGCATTAATTTGTAAATCATGAAGCCGTAGTCTCAGCTGTTTTGAACTGGTGAATATTTCGTGTATTGTGATCATAAAATGGCCTTAGTTTTCGCGTGTCTCTAATGAATCCTTAGTTTGGGAATTTTGCTACCATTCTCATAACGCTTTCACCGCAATTTTATTACATTTTAGAAAAACATTTCTTTCTGTAATATACCTTATTATCGTAGAACCACTTTCTGATTATTTGACCCTCACATATTTGTCTGTCGTCTACACCAATTAGAGACGTTAAATACGACAGTTTAAATTATTCATTATTCTTGTATTTTATATTTCCGTGTATTTTATTAATTCGCAATTTTAGCCAATGCCGGGACACTTGACTACAGAATGGCAGCTGCAGATTATTATTTTCAGCGAGTTAGCTGCTGAGTGTAAGGGCAGACGTGCGCGCCTCCACTCTACGACTCCATCGAGCTACAATGTTTCAAACACATCCATGGATAGCCTGACCACCTAAGGTGCGAGCAACATCTGGTAACGTCGCAACTAGTTAGAGACCAAACACTCAGCAGCAGAAATCCAGGTAGCATCCCCCCAATGGGGTTCTGTAATTCAAGATACGAGTCTAACCCGTTTAGAACTGCAGCTGTAATTCTATCGCTGTAGAATATCCCGTGATCTATGTTCAAAATCTGTTAGATGTTATGTACCGGGTGATCAGAAAGTCAGTATAAATTTGAAAACTGAATAATTCACGGAATAATGTGGATAGAGAGGTACAAATTGACACGCATGCTTGGAATGACATAGTGTTTTATTAGAACCAAAAAAATACAAAAATTCTAAAAATGTCCGACAGATGGCGCTTCATCTGATCAGAATAACAATTATTAGCATAACGAAGTAAGACAGAGCAAAGATGATGTTCTTTACAGGAAATGCTCAATATGTCTACCATCATTCCTCAACAATAGCTGTAGTCGAGGAATAATATTGTGAACAGCACTGTAAAGCATGTCCGGAGTTGTGGTGAGGCATTGGCGTCGGATGTTGTCTTTCAGCATCCCTAGAGATGTCGGTCGATCACGATACACTTGCGACTTCAGGTAACCCCAAAGCCAATAAGCGCATGGACTGAGGTCTGGGAACCTGGGGGGCCAAGCATGACGAAAGTGGCGTCTGAGCACACGATCATCACCAAACGACGCGTGCAAGAGATCTTTCATGCGTCTGGCATAAATATCGTACGTTCCAGCAGGTGTTTATCAGCCAGGTTGGGGATAATGCGATTCTGTAACATGTCGGCGTACCTCTCGCCCGTCACGGTAGCTGTCTAGCGCCATCTGTCGGACATTTTGTGAACGTTGTTTTTTTTTTGTTCTAATAAAACCCCATGTCATTCCAAGCTTGTGTGTGAATTTTTACCTCTCTATCTACATTATTCCGTTGTTTATTAAGTTTTCAAATTTATACTGACTTTTTGATCACACGGTATATCAAGTTCTTGTTGGGTTTCCAGCCGGATCCAACTGTCAGCTGAACACGGTATTTCACCTGTCCACCTGGCCGTCATCATCAGGTGAGAAAACCTAGGCTGATTCCACTCGCAATGACTTTACCTTTATATGCATCGGAAGTACAACAGCGCATGCGCTAATTACAGTGCGCACGCGCTCTATCATTCCTTTAGCCTCCTGAGGCAAAAAGAGTTGCAGCGCCTCCGGTGGTGAATACTGTTGGAAACCATATATCGTTACAAATGATTATTCATAGCCAGCTGTTGTTTCTTCATATCTGATAAAATAAGAATCCAAGTTTTACTTAGCGGGTATCCATTATAACGATTAATGATATTATCTGCTAGTCTGATTTCAACAGATTCTTTTGAAACACAATCTCAGTACCGCGAAGCATTTGCAACCACTTGCATCTCATTGTATAGCATCCGGTGTCGGTCTGTAAGGCAGTACTCGGCTCCGCAGATTTATCTGGTTGTAATAAACACGTATGGCGTTGTTGTTCAATACAACTGCCGTTGACGTAACGAATAGTTTGTCCAATGTAAATTTTCCCACACTCACACGGTATTTTTTAAACGACAGACTTCCTCAAATCTTCATCTTTAACAGATCCAAGAAGTGCTAGAATCTTAGCTGGCGGACGAAAAACACATCTCATCTCAAATTTCTTCAAAAGTCTACCTATCTTGGCGGACACATTCCCAGCATACGGAAGAAAAGCCACAGAACTAAAGGTGTCTTCAGAAGGTTCACGTAGAGGTCCAAACTCGAAAAGCACGTCGATTTTGTCGGTCTGTATAGCCGTTATTATTGAACACGTCCTTAAGATGTGTGGGGAAGCAGGAACTTCAAGAAATAGGAAGAAGACTATCTAGAGGCGTACCAGTTTCAAGTGGCGAGCAGCACTGGAGACTTCGTCAGCGTGAGCTGCAGTTGCGCTCACGCAGCGTGGGCTACTGGAGGCGACTTCTAGCTCATCAACGTCGGTGAAATCCCTGGGCTAGCAGGACAGAGCGGATCAGGTTATATTTGTGGAAAGGGGCCAAAATAAGTTACTGTCAGTTGCAATCAACATATAAACTTTATTTGTTAAAATACGCAATCACACAAGCAAGAATTAAAAACTCTCAAGGCTTTAACGAAAGACCTCCTTGATTTAATTTAGATCGGATGGAGGCCACATCGAAAATCCAAGGCACAAGGCTTAAGCAAGGAACTGAGGAACAGGAGTGCTTCTGGAGGTTGCACTTCTTTTAAAAAACAATTTTTTATAATCAATATAAGTAGCCTGACTCCCATGAACCATGGACCTTGCCGTTGGTGGGGAGGCTTGCGTGCCTCAGCGATACAGATGGCCGTACCGTAGGTGCAACCACAACGGAGGGGTATCTGTTGAGAGGCCAGACAAACATGTGGTTCCTGAAGAGGGGCAGCAGCCTTTTCAAAAGTTGCAGGGGCAACAGCCTGGATGATCGACTGACCTGGCCTTGTAACATTAACCAAAACAGCCTTGCTGTGGTGGTACTGCGAACGGCTGAAAGCATGGGGCTACTACAGCTGTAATTTTTCCCGAGGACATGCAGCTTTACTGTATGATTAAATCATGATGGCATCCTCTTGGGTAAAATATTCCGGAGGTAAAATAGTCCCCCATTCGGATCTCCGGGCGGGGACTACTCAAGAGTACGTCGTTATCAGGAGAAAGAAAACTGGCGTTCTGCGGATCGGAGCGTGGAATGTCAGATCTCTTAATCGGGCAGGTAGGTTAGAAAATTTAAAAAGGGAAATGGATAGGTTAAAGTTAGATATAGTGGGAATTAGTGACGTTCGGTGGCAGGAGGGCCAAGACTTCTGGTCAGGTGATTACAGGGTTATAAATACAAAATCAAATAGGGGTAATGCAGAGGTAGGTTCAATAATGAATAAAAAAATAGGAGTGCGGGTTAGCTACTACAGACAGCACAGTGAACGCATTATGGTGGCCCAGATAGACACAAAGCCCATGCCTACTACAGCAGTACAAGTTTATATGCCAACTAGCTCTGCAGATGATGAAGAGATTGATGAAATGTATGACGAGATAAAAGAAATTATTCAGGTAGTGAAGGGAGACGAAAATTTAATAGTCATGGGTGACTGGAATTCGTCAGTAGGAAAAGGGAGAGAAGGAAACATAGTAGGTGAATACGGATTGGGGGGAAGAAATAAAAGAGGAAGCCGCCTTGTAGAATTTTGCACAGAGCATAACTTAATCATAGCTAACACTTGGTTCAAGAATCATAAAAGAAGGTTGTATACCTGGAAGAATCCTGGCGATACTAGTAGGTATCAGATAGATTATATAATGGTAAGACAGAGATTTAGGAACCAGGTTTTAAATTGTAAGACATTTCCAGGGGCAGATGTGGATTCTGACCACAATCTATTGGTTATGAACTGCAGATTGAAACTGAAGAAACTGAAAAAAGGTGGGATTTTAAGGAGATGGGACCTGGAGAAACTGAAAGAACCAGAGGTTGTACAGAGTTTCATGGAGAGCATTAGCGAACAATTGACAGGAATGGGGGAAAGAAATACAGTAGAAGAAGAATGGGTAGCTCTGAGGGATGAAGTAGAGAAAGCAGCAGACGATCAAGTAGGTAAAAAGACGAGGGCTAATAGGAATCCTTGGGTAACAGAAGAAATATTGAATTTAATTGATGAAAGGAGAGAATATAAAAATGCAGTGAATGAAGCAGGCAAAAAGGAATACAAACGTCTCAAAAATGAGATCGACAGGATGTGCAAAATGGCTAAGCAGGGATGGCTAGAGGACAAATGTAAGGATGTAGAGGCTTGTCTCACTAAGGGTAAGATAGAAACTGCCTACAGGAAAATTAAAGAGACCTTTGGAGAGAAGAGAACCACTTGTATGAATATCAAGACCTCAGGTGGAAACCCAGTTCTAAGCAAAGAAGGGAAGGCAGAAAGGTGGAAGGAGTATATAGAGGGTTTATACAAGGGCGATGTACTTGAGGACAATATTATGGAAATGGAAGTGGATGTAGATGAAGACGAGATGGGAGATAAGATACTGCGTGAAGAGTTTGACAGAGCACTGAAAGACCTGAGTCGAAACAAGGCCCCGGGAGTAGACAACATTCCATTGGAACTACTGGTGGCCTTGGGAGAGCCAGTCATGACAAAACTCTACCATCTGGTGAGCAAGATGTATGAGACAGGCGAAATACCCTCAGACTTCAAGAAGAATATAATAATTCCAATTCCAAAGAAAGCAGGTGTTGACAGATGTGAAAACTACCGAACTATCAGTTAAATAAGTCACAGCTGCAAAATACTAGCGCGAATTCTTTACAGACGAATGGAAAAACTGGTAGAAGCGGACCTCGGGGAAGATCAGTTTGGATTCCGCAGAAATGTTGGAACACGTGAGGCAATACTAACCTTACGACTTATCTTAGAAGAAAGACTAAGAAAAGGCAAACCCACGTTTCTAGCATTTGTAGACTTAGAGAAAGCTTTTGACAATGTTAACTGGAATACTCTCTTTCAAATTCTGAAGTTGGCAGAGGTAAAATACAGGGAGCGAAAGGCTATTTACAATTTGTACAGAAACCAGATGGCAATTATAAGAGTCGAGGGGCATGAAAGGGAAGCAGTGGTTGGGAAAGGAGTGAGACAGGGTTATAGCCTCTCCCCGATGTTATTCAATCTGTATATTGAGCAAGCAGTAAAGGAAACAAAAGAAAAATTCGGAGTAGGTATTAAAATTCATGGAGAACAAGTAAAAACTTTGAGGTTTGCCGATGACATTGTAATTCTGTCAGAGACAGCAAAGGACTTGGAAGAGCAGTTGAATGGAATGGACAGTGTCTTGAAAGGAGGATATAAGATGAACATCAACAAAAGCAAAACGAGGATTATGGAATGTAGTCAAATTAAATCGGGTGGTGCTGAGGGAATTAGATTAGGAAATGAGACACTTAAAGTAGTAAAGGAGTTTTGCTATTTAGGGAGTAAAATAACTGATGTTGGTCGAAGTAGAGAGGATATGAAATGTAGACTGGCAATGGCAAGGAAATCGTTTCTGAAAAAGAGAAATTTGTTAACATCGAGAATATATTTAAGTGTCAGGAAGTCATTTCTGAAAGTATTTGTATGGAGTGTAGCCATGTAGGGATGCGAAACATGGACGATAACTAGTTTGGACAAGAAGAGAATAGAAGCTTTCGAAATGTGGTGCTACAGAAGAATGCTGAAGATAAGGTGGGTAGATCACTTTTCTAATGAGGACTATTGAACAGAATTGGGGAGAAGAGAAATTTGTGCCCCAACTTGACTAGAAGAAGGGATCGGTTGGTAGGACATGTTTTGAGACATCAAGGGATCACAAATTTAGCATTGGAGGGCAGCGTGGAGGGTAAAAATCGTAGAGGGAGACCAAGTGATGAATACACTAAGCAGATTCAGAAGGATGTAGGTTGCAGTAGGCACTGGGAGATGAAGAAGCTTGCACAGGATAGAGTAGCATGGAGAGCTGCATCAAACCAGTCTCAGGACTGAAGACCACAACAACAACAACAAGTAGCCTGAAAGCCTTAGCTTGAATTTTCCCCATATAACTCAGCTGAAGGCCACACGTTAATCAACAATTGTGTTACAGCTTATGGCCGAGGTAAAGTATTTTCAGTATTTAATCTAAATAGGCTTGAATCTCGGCTGAAGGCCGCATATCAACAAAACAATTTAACGGCTTAAGGCCTAGGAACAAGAGTTTTCAATTTGAAAAGGCTGAAGGCCTTATCTTATAATATTTCGTGTAAAATTCGGCTAAGGGCCTCATACTAAGGAATGACAATCTTATGAATTAAGGGCAAGAGAAGGAATGTGAATTTTTGATTTGAGAGAGATTCAAACCTAGGCTGAAGGCCACACACCACACAGAAAGCAATAATACGGTTTAAGGCCTAAAGGAAAGACCTTCTAAACTTCAACTGAAATAGGCTAAAGGCTTTATCCTAAAATGCTTCACATACAGCTCGGCTGAAGGCCACATACGAAACCCTAACAACCTCACTACTTAAAGCCCAGGCAAAGAAATTTCCAATTATTAATTTAAGCTGTAAAACTCGGCTGAAGGCCACATACGAACTTGAAAGAAATTTACGGCTTAAGGTCTAGACACAAAGAATTTTCAGTTTTAATTTTGGAAGGCTGAAACTTGGCTGAAGGCCACATACCAAACAACAAACAATGTTTTCTTTTTTATGGCTTAATGTCTAAGAAGGAAAACCCGGGAATTTTAATAAGGTAAAACCTGGCTGAAGGTCACACAGAGTACTTAAGACTAAAAAGGAAATCGCTATATAAAACACAAGGAGTGGCCCTCAGAAGGTTCCAAGAGTCGGCCTGGAAATTAACACTAACGCTCGTTTAGGTGAGACAGGCAGCCAGACCGACAACCTCTCAATCGGAAGGCAATCCAACCGAAAGCCAGCCGACGGACCAACCAACAACATCAGTTCTGTTCCACCCGACCAGAAAAACGACAACAACATGTCAATAGCACAACGTTCTGGATACTGGTGGCCAATCCAGCCAAGTCAGAATAAACGCCCAAAACTGCCAACAACACCCCAGCACTCGAACTACACGCCGTGCTGGACAGCAGCAACACGACGAGGAAAATACGCTGCCGAAAACTACGTCAACGACCAGGGCAGGTAACTGGAACGCCAACGGCCACAAGGCAGAAGATATTGCTAATACACTTCATTAATTAAGGAATGAATTAAAGTAATTTAAACATCACACAGGAAGATGGCTGCAATTCTAGTCGACTTCAATGCACACACATTGTTGCTTGCGGGAATGTCCCAGAAAGCGACAAACAGGATCAATCGAAGAGATGCGATAGCAGTTGAGGCTTGATAGTAGGTTAAGTGAGCACTCAACTTCAGGTCCAGGATCGGTGGGCGACGAACTTCGTAACCCTCACAAGAAGTGCCTCACAACTCTAACAGCGCGTGCTCGCCGCCAGCGGCTCCGGCCTGACCATGCGCCACAGGGACTTCCTCTTTGCTCTGCCCCAACCGACTGACTCCACACATAGCACACCCGGAAAATATATCCGCCACACCAAGGATAGTACAGCAGTACTAGTATCGATACACGCTGCTACCGTCACTCACGGAGAGAAGGCAGCAACGTTACTGCTGTAACTGAAGAAGAAATAAGACACCACTGGACTGCTACCAATGACAGAAAAACTAGGCATGACGCGAGGCAGCCACGGCTCAGTCGGCGTCGGCAGCATCTATACTTCCAGCAGCAGCAATACAACAGAATCAGCCGGCATGAACGACAATTTAAGTACTTACGCCAATAGCAACATGTGCGAATCTGCAGTGTAATCGTCAGTGATGGAGCTTCCAGGATTAAGGAGTCACCTAGTCTGCATGGTTTAGAAAATGTTAGTGAGCCAATTAGTCAAAATTTTAATGAGGTATATTGGTGGGGGAAATAATGTGAAATTAGATAAAGGAGATGCAAGTGGTTATGATTCAGTTGCATGATTAAAGGAAATGTTATCAGATTTGAACTGTAATGTGGAGGCAATGGAATTTAGTATGTGAACACTAGAATTTAGTTTGGGACGTTAGGTACTGGATTGGTTTCAGTAAAAACAGCGGTAAGTTCTACAGAAACGAACCTGGGTGCAGTAAGGACAAAAACTGAGAATATGGAAACAAAAACTGAGAATGTAGATACAAGGATTGAGAAAGTAGAGACAAGAGTAGCAGATAGTGTGAAAGCAATGGTGGAAGAAATTAAATCTGATACAGAAGGGATGATTAATTCAGGATCAGAAATTGCCTTTCATATGTATGCTAAATTTCTGGAGAGGTTGGTCTGGTTAACTCCTGAGTCGATAGTGTTAAATGAGACTCTTGGGGTAGGTTGCAAAAGATGCAGGATGAAGTTGGCAGCAAAAGTGAAAGTTAATGAGCAGAAGCAAAATACGCTTGAGGAACTGACCACTAAATCAGTTTACAATTTGTTTACTAGAGTAGAATAGTGTGAAAAAGAGGTGGCAAAAAATAGACAGAAATTGGAAGCTGAGATTAGTAACGCAGCTGTGCAATGAGAACAACAGATTAGAAACATATGGCTAGAATTAAATTCTTTAGCAGCGAATCAGTTTGCTAATGTACTAGATATTTAGTGATGTAATTCAGGAACAGTGAAAAGTTCTGCAAATGATGGGAAATATCGTCCAGTTGATTTTCTTACTACCTGTATAGTGGTTTTGTGGGAGGTATGTCGGAAGCGGCTAAAATGAAATTCGTTAAAAAAAATCTTGATGGCAATGCATAATCATGGGGAAATTCAGTGGGTGCTTCATTTACTACCTATGAAGGGTTTGAGGGTTGTTCCCTGAAAATATTCTGGAGTGAAGTAAAGCAAACGATATTTCTGAATGACTCCTTAAAAGGAGCCATTTCCAGGCACAAAACTGATGGATGTGGGATTTAATCTGCATGAACTGGCTACTTGATGGCACTTAAATTGTCCGCTGGGAGTGTTGGTGGAGATTATAACATTCAAGAGACCATTACCGGACCATTTACAATCCGACAAATTCAATCGATGAACCTTTAGATCTCATTAACAAACTTTAACGTCTTTTGAAATTCAAACGACAAAATGGGAACAGTGGACAAGGAAATGAGTACCAGAACAGGATCAACAGTAATATTCACAATAATTATAGTGATCATATCGTAAGTAATTATCACTGTACTAATAAGTTAAAGTAGAATTTGAATCAGGAAATTTGATAACGGAAATAAAGCTGGCAGCGAAGATTTGAGGGGCAGGAGCCTCAGGAAATGCAACCCTAGAATATGAGGTAGGGAAATTAGAGGTCACCACATCTCAGGTCCTGAGGTATCGAAACAAATTGGCATTGAAACGGACTTGTTACTTAAAACATTCTGTTGTGTTAAAAAAAATTGGCTAAGAAGCAACATATGTTCGTGATGGAGGTTATAAGAAATAACAATCAAATAGCAAATAATTTTAAGCAGTGCATCTGTAAAGAAGGCGCAAGAAACGTTGTAAAATATTTAGAGATATAGGTTTATACGGGACTAAAATTTAATTTTTTGGAAGGGAAGTGAATGATGGAATGGCTGTATGTTTGTTTAAAGATTCAGTGATCATTGGAGAGGTAATGGTGGATCTGATTGTGGTAGAGGTGGAGTATATGACGAATTCTAAGGAGACAGTAGTCAGTAGGAGCAGTTATAGTAATGTAGGTGAAAGTAAGATAGGTGATTTTCTTTCTAGAGAAATATGTGAGGATGTCTGTGAAGGTGACGAAGCTGAAATGTCGTTATCTGGAAATAAATTTTGTGGTGTATCGACATAAATATGTGAAGGTATTTGTGAAGACCGCATAACAATAGTCTCGTCAGCTGGTCATCAATTTTATTATGGATCGACAGATGTGGGTGGTTTTTTTTTTTTTTTTTTTTTTTTTTTTTTTTGTTAAAGGGAGGTAAGGGTGATGCAAAGTGTGAGGCTATTGATTTAGATATCTAGGGTGAAGGAAGCTGTGCTTTTATTTCTGCTCATGGAAGTGAACTGATGGCTCTTGATGAAAGCATGGGTTACTGGTGGCTGTGGAAGGGTGAAGGCGATTATATTGTGTTAGATGGTAGATCAGAATCAAAAGCGTCGGAGGAATCTGATAGGGAAGAAAATGTAAGGAGAAAGGGACAGATCCGTGTTTAGCGGATTTAATACGGACTGTGAATTCTAATATGGAGCGATGTTGTAATGGCAATTTTTATGAGGTATCGGCAGAGGCTAATGAAGTTGTTGGAATTCCTATAATGTATCGAGTGGTGTAATGGATAGTTTAAGTAAAAAGCTTATGAGTTAGTTGTGGATGCTAATGAAGTTAATTGTGGTAAAGTTCGTCGGAAATAAGAGAGTATTTGTTGAAGAGAGTCCAAGTTTTAAGTTATGTGGTTAATTGTGAGAATTTTGTAGCTACTGACATAGTTAATTTGGAGAAAGGAGACAGTATATTTGCTTCCGAAGAAGACGGTGAAACGTCAGATTTAGAGGATGATTTTAACAATACTGATTATTTAGAGGTGAACTAGGAGAATATGGAAATGAAAGTGTGGAAGATACTGGTTTAGGAGATTATGTTAGTACTGGATGATATAGAAGGACATAAATGAAGACTCAGTTAATGATTGGAGTTGGTATGGAAAAATACTGAAGTCATTACTATGTCACTGGTGGGCAGAAGAGAAGTGTAAAGTAGCGAGAGGTCTCGAAGGGATGGAAGACGAAATAGGGGAAAAGGAAATGGTTAATGAACCGTTTGATGGTGATAATGATACTGAGGGTTGGTCTGATGTGATAATGTGTACCATAAATATGGAGGAAAAAGGAGGGATGACATCGGATATGATCTTTTGAGGGAACAATGTTTCGATAGGGGTGAAAATAAGATGTGCAACTTGTAAGTGAAATGATCTATACTGATGAAATAAGAAAGTGTGCGTCTCTCAAAACTTAAAATGTTATTCCAGCGATAGTACCATGTTTTGTCTGTGAACCTCAGGGTCTCCGGGTAACAGAGGAAAGAGGACTCGAATTTGAATGGGTGAAAAAGTGCAAAAAGTGAGACTCAAAAGATACGCATGAGAGATAAAAATTAGATAGCAGAGTCGTCCCCACTGTGGTGTGAAAGAAACTTGTGTGTATGTAAGAGTATTTTCATATGTAATATGTAAGACTGTTCAGGAACTATATTGTTTGTATTGATGTTAAAATTGGTGAATTTAAGATAAATATAAAATGTATGGAGCCACAATTTCGTGTATGAAGAGAGCTGGTATTGGCCGCTTAAATCCTAGTGCTCAGAGTTCGGAAGACAGTAATTATTTGCGTACGGGAGGAATATAATTTGTTCTGCACATAAGATTGGGGGGTCGAAATTTAAAATCTTTACTTAAATGTGTTATTGTAGTATTCAGGATAAATTTTTCGTGTATTATACGTAGTTCATTTGTAATTAATATTCACTCAAAATTTGGTACTTAGAGGTCATAAGAACACATTAAAATTTTAATTACTTGTGACAGTTGGACGCTTAGTGACATGCAAAGTATAAGCAACGTTTCTGCGGTATATTACGCGAATTAATTCTATGTGCATGTTATTTTGGAATGATTTTGAACGAATTCGTATACATAAATGTTGGAGATTATTTCATATAAGGTACATGAGAATAACTCTAGAAACAGGTGACATATTATGCTAACAAGATGTGGATGAATTTATGGTGCAGTGTATCTGTTGAGTGGAGGAGAGTTAAATGGGAAATTTCTGCAAAATGTAGTATTAATTTCTTTAAAGTTTGTAATGAAATGAGGTAGAATATTAGAGAAAAGGTAAACTGTGCGTTGATTTGCTATATCGAACAAATTTAATAGCATTAAAGACTTGTTTTCTCGTGGGAACTGGACAGAAAGTCTGAAATTTTGGGGCAAATCTCACGTTTGTTGTTGTTGTGGTCTTCAGTCCTGAGACTGGTTTGATGCAGCTCTCCATGCTACTCTATCCTGTGCAAGCTTCTTCATCTCCCTGTACCTACTGCAACCTACATCCTTCTGAATCTGCTTAGTGTATTCATCTCTTGGTCTCCCTCTACGATTTTTACCCTCCACGGCGCCCTCCAATGCTAAATTTGTGAGACCTTGATGCCTCAAAACATGTCCTACCAACCGATCCCTTCTTCTAGTCAAACTGTGCCACAAACTTCTCTTCTCCCCAATCCTATTCAATACCTCCTCATTAGTTACGTGATCTACCCACCTTATCTTCAGCATTCTTCTGTAGCACCACATTTCGAAATCTTCTATTCTCTTCTTGTCCAAACTAGTTATCGTCCATGTTTCACTTCCATACATGGCTACACTCCATACAAATACTTTCAGAAACGACTTCCTGACACTTAAATCTATATTCGATGTTAACAAATTTCTCTTCTTCAGAAACGATTTCCTTGCCATTGCCAGTCTACATTTTATATCCTCTCTACTTCGACCATCATCAGTTATTTTACTCCCCAAATAGCAAAACTCCTTTACTACTTTAAGTGTCTCATTTCCTAATCTAATTCCCTCAGCATCACCCGATTTAATTTGACTGCATTCCATAATCCTCGTTTTGCTTTTGTTGATGTTCATCTTATATCCTCCTTTCAAGACACTGTCCATTCCGTTCAACTGCTCTTCCAAGTCCTTTGCTGTCTCTGACAGAATTACAATGTCATCAGCGAACATCGAAGTTTTTATTTCTTCTCCATGGATTTTAATACCTACTCCAAATTTTTCTTTTGTTTGCTTTACTGCTTGCTCAATATACAGATTGAATAACATCGGGGAGAGGCTACAACCCTGTCTCACTCCTTTCCCAACCACTGCTTCCCTTTCATGCCCCTCGACTCTTATAACTGCCATCTGATTTCTGTACAAATTGTAAATAGCCTTTCGCTCCCTGTATTTTATACCTGCCACCTTCAGAATTTGAAAGAGAGCATTCCAGTTAACATTGTCAAAAGCTTTCTCTAAGTCTACAAATGCTAGAAACGTAGGTTTGCCTTTTCTTAATCTTTCTTCTAAGATAAGTCGTAAGGTTAGTATTGCCTCACGTGTTCCAACATTTCTACGGAATCCAAACTGATCTTCCCCGAGGTCCGTTTCTACCAGTTTTTCCATTCGTCTGTAAAGAATTCGCGTTAGTATTTTGCAGCTGTGACTTATTAAACTGATAGTTCGGTAATTTTCACATCTGTCAACACCTGCTTTCTTTGGGATTGGAATTATTATATTCTTCTTGAAGTCTGAGGGTATTTCACCTGTCTCATACATCTTGCTCACCAGATGGTAGAGTATTGTTATGACTGGCTCTCCCAAGGCCGTCAGTAGTTCTAATGGAATGTTGTCTACACCCGGGGCCTTGTTTCGACTCAGGTCTTTCAGTGCTCTGTCAAACTCTTCACGCAGTATCTTATCTCCCATTTCGTCTTCATCTACATCCTCTTCCAATTCCATAATATTGTCCTCAAGTACATCGCCCTTGTATAAACCCTCTATATACTCCTTCCACCTTTCTGCCTTCCATTCTTTGCTTAGAACTGGGTTTCCATCTGAGCTCTTGATATTCATACAAGTGGTTCTCTTCTCTCCAAAGGTCTCTTTAATTTTCCTGTAGGCAGTATCTATCTTACCCCTAGCGAGACAAGCCTCTACATCCTTACATTTGTCCTCTAGCCATCCCTGCTTAGCCATTTTGCACTTCCTGTCGATCTCATTTTTGAGACGTTTGTATTCCTTTTTGCCTGCTTCATTTACTGCATTTTTATATTTTATCCTTTCATCAATTAAATTCAATATTTCTTCTGTTACCCAAGGATTTCTATTAGCCCTCGCCTTTTTACCTACTTGATCCTCTGCTTTCTTCACTACTTCATCCCTCAAAGCTACCCATTCTTCTTCTACTGTATTTCTTTCCCCCATTCCTGTCAATTGTTCTCTTATGCTCTCCCTGAAACTCTGTACAATCTCTGGTTCTTTCAGTTTATCCAGGTCCCATCTCCTTAAATTCCCACAATTTTGCAGTTTCTTCAGTTTTAATCTACAGGTCATAACCAATAGATTGTAGTCAGAGTCCACATCTGCCCCTGGAAATGTCTTACAATTTAAAACCTGGTTCCTAAATCTCTGTCTTACCATTATATAATCTATCTGATACCTACTAGTATCGCCAGGATTCTTCCAGGTATACAACCTTCTTTTATGATTCTTGAACCAAGTGTTAGCTATGATTAAGTTATGCTCTGTGCAAAATTCTACAAGGCGGCTTCCTCTTTCATTTCTTCCCCCCAATCCGTATTCACCTACTATGTTTCCTTCTCTCCCTTTTCCTACTGACGAATTCCAGTCACCCATGACTATTAAATTTTCGTCTCCCTTCACTACCTGAATAATTTCTTTTATCTCGTCATACATTTTATCTATTTCTTCATTATCTGCAGAGCTAGTTGGCATATAAACTTGTACTACTGTAGTAGGCATGGGCTTTGTGTCTATCTTGGCCACAATAATGCGTTCACTATGCTGTTTGTAGTAGCTAACCCGCACTCCTATTTTTTTATTCATTATTAAAGCTACTCCTGCATTACCCCTATTTGATTTTGTATTTATAACCCTGTAATCATCTGACCAAAAGTCTTGTTCCTCCTGTCACCGAACTTCACTAATTCTCACTATATCTAACTTTAACCTATCCATTTCCCTTTTTAAATTTTCTAACCTACCTGCCTGATTAAGGGATCTGACATTCCACGCTCCGATCCGCAGAACGCCAGTTTTCTTTCTCCTGATAACGACGTCCTCTTGAGTAGTCCCCGTCCGGAGATCCGAATGGGGGACTATTTTACCTCTGGAATATTTTACCCAAGAGGACGCCATCATCATTTAATCATACAGTAAAGCTGCATGTCCTCGGGAAAAATTACGGCTGTAGTTTCCCCTTGCTTTCAGCCGTTCGCAGTGCCAGCACAGCAAGGCCGTTTTGGTTAATGTTACAAGGCCAGATCAGTCAATCATCCAGACTGTTGCCCCTGCAACTACTGAAAAGGCTGCTGCCCCTCTTCAGGATCCACATGTTTGTCTGGCCTCTCAACAGATACCCCTCCGTTGTGGTTGTACCTACGGTACGGCCATCTGTATCGTTGAGGCACGCAAGCCTCCCCACCAACGGCAAGGTCCATGGTTCATACTATAAACCAGTTTTTGGTCCGCTATACTGTTTGTTAACGAATCGATTCCACTGTGAAAATCATTCAGTGCCTGGTCTCTGGGGATTCAAGAAGTCATACACCACAGTCATATTTTGAAAGCTATCGTCCTTCAGTAATGACAGTGATTGCAGAGTGCTGTATATTTCAGCGTAGTACATGGAAAAAAGGGTAATCAGTTTCTCCAGAGGTGGCAGGACTTCGAACGATCTTTAATTCGCCGCCAGAATACGAGATGAGAGTTGTGTTTGCAACAGCTAAGTGTAACAAAGATATGAGCAAAGCTAAAGATTTTTTAAATGATCGAGCTGACTCGGAAGTTTCTTTAAATTTCTGTTCATGTTGACATTGAATCAATATGCCATAGTTGTATGATTTGTATGCTGTTAAGATGTTATAAAATATCATAGGAAGTACGTGCTGCTTCATACACCATCACAAAGATAGTTCCACTACTGTTCTGAGACACAAGCAGCACATTCCAATTGTTATGTGATGCATTTATTTGTTAACACATTTGTCAAATTTGGTGCGACAAAATGTGCCAAGTTTTACAGCCACGAGGGACAGCGAGCGGTGCATGGCAAACAACGGAGACGCGAAGCAGTCAAGTGGAGCAGCCGCTGGACGGATTGCTAACAACTAATAGACAGACGAACGAGTAGGGGACTGCAGACACTACGACTGACCAGGACACAACACTAGGTAATCAAGCAAGTACTGATGTGTCACGGCGAGACAACGACAATGCAGGAACACTCCAAACAACGACAGTATGTATCTCAACACACGGAATTCTGTTTTATGTAACTTTGTAAAGGCCCTCTCTTGAACTGCTTTAAACTGTCCAGCCTTCCTTAAGGCCTCAGAACACCTTACAGATGTTTTCGCTGCATCCGTTAATCTAATCATGGCTATATGTAACAACTGCTCATCAGACCAACCAATCACCACCGCTGAGGTCTCCAAGTCCTCCACAAGCGAATGCACATCCTCAGATGCCCTGCCAGAAAACGGAATAATCAATCTCGCGGCAGCTGGATCAATCTCCTGCACCCTAGGCGACAACGACTGATCAGATGCAGTTTCCCACTCACTTCTTCATATTAATTCATTTCTTAACTATTCATTGTCTGCTGTCAATTGTGCTACTTTTTCCAAAAAAATCCGTACCACTTCTGGTTCTGAAACACCTCACATCCCTGACTCTGTCATTCAGTTGCATTCGTTCCGAGTTAGTCCCGAAACAAAACATTTAAGTACAAGAACAATCAAACTCCTAACACCTCAGGATCATCGTACTTGGCAACATCATACTCAAACCAATACAAAAGTAATTAAATTTCCCAAAAAAAAAATATCTTACTGCCCCAAATACACTAACACTTATTCTGACAAAAAAAAAATTATCCCATGCCAAACATCTACAATGGCCTGCCTTGAGCCATAGTCATAAACACACAAAGGCAAGAAAACATCGAATACTCAAAAGAAAACTGGTCAAAATTAACCACATCTTGCGAACGTAATGCAGGCAGTAGGCTTGAACGTTGTACTGGACAGACAACGTCTGCTATTCTGACACCAAATGTAGTGACAATTTCTGCCACAGAATGTATCAGAGTGACCAAATGTAGTGGGAAGAGATAGAAGGCACTGTAATGAGACTCATCCGAGCTTTCCAAATGATTTATTGTTTCCAACCACAGTGCCCTCATATATCTTGTCTGTGTCAGAGGGCCCCGCAATGCTGAGGAAGCACCCCAGTGGCCGGTGCAATGCAATGCTGTGTCGGCCAGCCTTGGCCAGCCATGAAGTTCCAATGACGTTAGGGTGCGCCGGCTGCCAACTCAGCTGTCCCCATCCTCTTTGCCTCAGTGCCATTCTGAGGAGCCACTGAGCAGCCCACTGACAACTGCAAGATGGTCCGCACCTTGTTCCCTAGCTGGCGTGGCTTAGGACGCGACAACAAGTGCCTGAAATCCATTGTCGAAATTGCGACCCTCGCCCTGGATGTCACCGGTGCATGTTGAAGCTCAGAAGACTGCCTGTGGTAGTGAGCTGAAGAGTGGCCTGCCCCTGGCTGGCTGCCTATAGACGCTGCGTCGGCCTCAGATGTTCGAATCAAGGAGTCACCCTGGACTGAGACGCTGGCGCCCTATCTGCTGAGGCTGGTAGCCCGGTGGTGTGACACGCCCTGCCGTCCAGGAGAGCTGCCACACTTGAATGTATCTCATTAGGAAACCCGCATCTATTTATATGTGGCTGTGCACTTCTGCTTTCCCATACGCACCACATCAGGTCACGTACTCATAACATGCTAGGTTGGTCAGTGGGCCCCTTCTGCCTGTGATTTGCGACATGCAAAACTGCTACGTATACTCTTTCAGCAGTTTGACGGCCCTGTGGCATCTATTCCAGTTTTCAACTGTTGGCATGCGTAACTCACTGCTATCCGGGCCACATCTGTAATTTGTGATCAGAATACTGCTCCAAACTAACTTTCCCTATCCTAAACGGTGGTGCCGCTACAAGGGCGTGCCACAGCCAGCCCAGCAAGGTGAGTGGGAATAGCAAGTTGAAGCACAAAGTCGTCAGCGTGGCTGGTTGTGAAGAAATATTCAAGGTGGACTTTGAGACAAGCTGAAACAAGGCTTCTCATAGTTCTTTCCAATAAAACAGTAAATCCTAGCTACATAATAAAACAAATCTAATTACATGGGCGATATCAAGTAAAAGAGGCACATTCAATGACAGATCAATATTTTCAATATATTTAAATTTACGGATGTCTTTATTTTACAGTGAATAACCACATTCACGACAAACCTGTAAGTTAAGAACCATTATACGAATTTCTGTGATTTGAACACACGGTATTTCAGATGATAGCATTTCACGCATCTATCATCCCTGAAAAGTATGTATCTCTATCCACATTATTTCTTGATTTCTCACGTGTTTCTCAGAACGTCGTATTCTCCAGAATAGCACAGCAAATGAATGCATCACGAATACCTCATATTTCGTCTTATATGTGTATGTCGTTAACGAATGTGTTACTATTTTCGACCGACATATACTTAACTATTGATTCCAATTGCTAATACAAAATCGTGGTAAATTAAGAAGTGCTCAATCGAAGGTGATAACTAACATCTGTATTATAAAGAGTGTCAAAAGACGCTTCACTCAAGCAGGCATAATAAGAGTTTAAATAATATTTAGCGAAAATCTATAGTCGGTCAAAATAGCGAGCTTGTGCAAGAGTACTAGGCTATTTATTGATGAATAAACCTTTAGTTTTAATTTATTGCAAATAACCTGAGTTTAACCGAAATTTTGTAATATTTCTTTTATTTAAATACTTTTTCATTATATCAGTTTAGTCCAGGAAGTAGTCAAGTTGAATTAAGTCATATAATTGGAACTTAAGAACGATGTATATCGCGTCGCGGTGTCTTTCAGCGAGTAAAAAAGCAGGCAGTGGTGAAAAAACATGGGACTCAAGCGGACAGAAGTTTGTTCCACTGGTAAGCTCAAGGGAGCGATTCTTGGAACTTTGTGTTTAGGTCTTGAGAAGGACAAGTTATTTAGAAATTTCGTGAGAGGCAGACCTGGCTGTGGTGACGTGTGACATTACGCTTTGTTTTCGACATACTCTGGGCAGAGAGCAGCCGCTACAACACAACTTTGGAAGGGTCGTTATAGAGGTCTGAACGTGTTCCAGTGTTGAACTCTATCTTTTGCGATTGAATTAGTCGTCATCTCACGTGTGTTAGTTTGTACATCATCATGTAGAACTCTGAACTGTTTTGATTTGTCGAATGTTTCGTGTATTGTGATAAGGATATGATTTTCTCAAGTTTTTGATGACAGTTTATTTTGTGGATTTTACACCGTTCTCGTAACGCTCTCAACGTAACTCTAGAAGAGTATTTCTGTCTGCAGTATGCCTGATTGTCGTAGGACCACTTCCCATTTATTTCAGCTTAACTTTCTTGAATGATCATTATTCAACACAATTCCTTGTCGTCTACATGAATTACAGAAGTTAGAACAGGACGATTTTTTAAAATTATTCATTAGTCCTGCATTTTACATTATTGTACATTTTATTAAATCGCTGCTATAGCCAATGTACTGACTACCTGAGTGCAGGATTGCAGCTACAGATCATTACTTGCTGCGATTTAGCTGCTAGGCGTAGAAGCAAATTTGCACAGCTCAACCCTATGATTACATCGAGCTATTCTGTTTTAAACAGAGCCACGCATAGCACAATTACCCAAGGTGCGATCAACATCTGTTAAAGTTGTCACTGGTTTGCTGGTTAGAGAGCAAACAATTAGCAGCAGAAATCCGAGATACCGTCGTACAGTCCTTGACATCACCTCGTTTATGAGAAAATGCTTCTGTTGTTAACAAACGCTTTCATGAACTAAGCCCACACCTGCACAAACGGAGCCAAAATCCCACACCACCCAAACTAAACATCACACTATCGGATGTTTAATTTAGTAATTATGACTCTAAAAGAAGGTCATTATATATCTGACACGTCTAAGATTGCAGCCTTACACTGGAGTATACGTACGTGGCACTTGTTATTTTTCGCAGTACTCTACAGCAGGCAATGGTAATGGTTTGCAGGGAATGTTGCACTAGTAGTGTTGTCATTAACGACAATGTACAGTATCAGCAACATATCTAAAACAAAAATAAACGTATGTAATCGAAATACGTCAGGTGATGTGAGGAAACTAGACTAGGAAATGAATGCTATAAGTGTTAGATCAGTTTTAATATTTCCGCAGATAAATACCGAACGTTGACCAAAGCAGAGGTATTTAAAATACAGACTGGTAGAAGAAAAAAGGGTACGTTATCATAAAATATAACTGGTATTTCAATAGACTATTTGTGTAGAAATGAGTACCTACCCAACCTGTTGACATGTCACTTACGAGATGAGGGGAGGTGGGCATGCACCAGATCGAAACCGCCTTGCTGGTTAACAGGGACTGATGAGCCAGTCAACCTGGATGCGGTTTTTAGGCATTGCCTCACATCCAGCTAGGTGAATATTGGGTAGTTACCAAGTCTCGTCTCAGATAAACGCAACGCAAACATTTAAAGAACTGTTCACACTTGAACATACGATTACTAGATGCAGACAGAAGTGGTTCTCGGATTGCGTTCCGGTTGGTGGCGGGGAGAGGAGGAGGTAATGACAGGAAGCAGCGGCCACCAACTAGCAGTAACATTGTCAAAACCCACATAACAATGCCGTCCTCGTAACAACCAATGGCAAAAGGCGGAGAAAAACACTAGTGTAGGTGTGAGACATTGATGATAAATACTCCAGACAAGAAGAGAAATGAAACTTTTGAAATCTGATGCTACAGAAGTGTAGGTTACCAGATGGTACATCAGGTAAGTTATGAGGAGATGCGTATCGACTTGGACGGCAATGAAATTTATGGCAGTACCCAACTAAAAGAAGTGATCGCTTGATAGGACAAACGCTTGAGCCTGACGGAATCGTCAGTTGGTGCAGGAGAAAAGTGCACATTGTACAGTTTGTAGGTGGAGACCAAATATTGTCTGCAGTAAGCAAATTCTAATAGATGTGGGTTTTAGTAGTTATGCAGAGATTAAGAGGATTGTACAGGATAGACGAACTCGGAAAGATGTATCGAAGTGGTCTCTGACCAGAAGAACAGAGCTACGTCCACACATCTGGCGTCATTATAGAATGACACGGAAAAAAACGCAATACTAAGAAGAAGTTGTGCGATGTATTCGAAAGTTGGTAGGTGTGTTCCTACATCTGAAAGATGATGTCTATTCAGATTTCGCGCCAGTCTCTTAAGAGTGACGCTAGTAGCGCCACTATGAGGATGCAAATCAGGTTTTCCCTACATCCAATAATTTCGTATGACATCAAGAGCACTTTCGTGGTTCTCCCAAACACCCTGACCACAACTGCTGTAACTGCCTTGAGCGTTAGTTATCTATGAGATTGGACGTGGTGAGTTGACATTAGCAAGGATGCCTTTAAGGCGACAAAAACGCCATTATCGACTACTCACTGAGTTTGAAAAACGGTCGTGAAGCAGAGTAATGAGAACCTGATTGTTCTTTCTACGATGGGGCAGGAAGACTTGGCAGGAATGTAGCCACTGCACATAATTGCAGGCAACTGGTGGTCACGAGAATGTACAGCTGCAAGATAAATTGGAAATTTTTGATATGTTCCTATGGGACCAAACTGCTGAGGTCATCGGTACATAGGCTTACGCATTACTTAATCTAACTTAAATTAACCTACGCCAAGGACAACACGCACACCCGTGCCCAAGGGAAGACTTGAATCTCCGACGGCGCGAGCCGGGCGAACCGTGACAAGGTACCTCAAACCAAGCGGCTTGTTGCAACATGACCAAGTACCGGATGGCCACTTCACAGTACGAAGAGCGAAGGCTACCTTGTTCAGTGCAAGGTTCTGGGCACCATACTGCACCTGCAATTTTGGCTGCAGTTGGCGCCACAGTGACACAAGGTGAACTATTACAATTCGGTTACCGCAAGAACAACTCCGAGCCAAGTGTCCTGTATCGTGCATTCCCCAAACCAACGCCTTCTGCTACTTTACTATTGTCAAGCAAGAGTTTATTGGAGAGTCGGGTGGAGATGTGTTGTATTTTCTGATGAAAACCGGTTCTGCCTCGGCGTCAATGATGGACGCATGTTGGTTAGAAGGAGGCCAGTGGGCCCTGCAGCCAATAAGCCGGCGTGGTAGACAAACTGGATTTGCAAATGGACCGATAGTCTGGGGTACGATTTCGTAAGACAGTTAGAGCACTCTTGTGGTTATCCGAAGCACCTTGACTGCAAATTTGTTCGTCAGTCGGGTGATCCTACCTGTTGTGCTGTCATTTATGAACACCATTCCAGGGAGTGTTTTCCAGCAGCACAACGCTCGACCACACACCGCGTCTGTAGCACAACACATCTAAAGAGTTTCGACATGTTCCCTTGACCCGCTCTGTCACCAAATCTGATTCCAATCGAGCACATATGGCATGTCATCGGACGACAACTCCAGCGTTATCCACAAACAGGATTAACTGTTTTTCTGTATTGACAGACCAAGCGTAATAGGAGTGGAACTTCATCCCACAGACTGACATCTGGCACCGCTATAATGAGCCAACATATCACATTTGCAATGGCATATCTCGCACATACATTAACCTATTATCTTGCAGTGTTAATCACCTACATATGCTATGTAGACAAATGTATTCCCGAAATTTCATTACTCTACATTAATTATTCTTTTGTTATTGAGATTTTTTTCCGTTATGTTGAATACTAAGCTCATGGCGTATTTATTTTTTGAACAGTATGTGTCAACATGAACTATGTATCAAATACGCCAAAAAAATTTCACTCAGGAGGGATTGACCTCCAATGGCAGAATATCACGGTGTGATTCGTTTATCACTAAACAGTTCATTATGTCGAACTTTAGTTGCTACTTAGGACATTTTCAGATTAATCTGTTCAGTTCGACTTTATTTTCACGAAATTAAGAATGTTACACAAAAATTCTGCTGTAGACGGTATTTCAACCTCTTCACTTTTCTCGTGAACGTGAACACATTGAATTATAGAACGGAATATCTTTTCGAACTGAATCGTTTTTATCCACAGTGATCTTGGGAATTCAGCATTTAGCTTGTGAGGAGTTCGTTTCAGTTTGAGCAAATTATTCCTATTAAAAGTTGTGTGATGTTGTTAATAAAAATGTACTGCCGTGCACGAATGATGTATATCCCGAGGTATTGAGGCTATACTTTAATTTCACAAACGTCTTTTTCTGCTGACTCATGAAAGTTAGTACACTGAAAATCTGTAGCTGAGTTCTTTGTGCAACCATTCTCAAAGGCTAGAAATGAAATGATGTTATAGATCTATTAATTAAATTACTGATTCGATGTTTGCCTTATATGCTATGGAGACAATGTTTCTCCTCGTAACTGGAAGCTTAGAGCTTTCTCAGGTTAAGCTTATTATTCCGGTAGAAACTGTGGGTAAAATTTCGTGACACTTAACCGCTGATGAGAGTGTTACTTGTTTTGTAACTCCAGCTTCTGGCAGTGCATTAGGACTTTGAAAGCTTTCTCGTGTATTTGCTGCAACGAATAAGTCTGTCAGGCTTCACCGACTGCGTAAAAAAGCAGCGATGGAACTCATGATTCCTCCAGGAATTGTTTGCCTGTAAGTATAATGCTTCGTTATTCTACAGACTTTTAGTCCCAAGAAAATCTACGTCCAAGCGAAGGCTTCTAATGCAAGTTTATAACATTTGTCCTCCAATAATTTCTAAATTGTGCTATTTAAATGTAATCTTTCACCAAAAATTAACTGGAACCAAAGTTTGCTATGTGATGAGTTTCTGTTGATACATTTAGATACAGTGCGTTATACACTTAGTTCCTTTCAATCACACAAAGAACCTTATATTCACGAAGCAAACCCAATATTTCATTACAGAGTTAGTTATCACATTGTTTTAGTAATTAGCCCACATCTGCGGATTTCAGGACTTCAGTGTTACTTTTAAGCATGGGAAACGTCAACATATTCTTAAGCTGTTTCTATTGATATTTCTTCCTTTGTTCCCGACTAAATGAAATCAGACACTTTTACAGAAAGTGTACAAAGTGAGGAATTTTCTGAGCAGGACAGCGGTTTCATAGACTCACACCTTTCATATATTTCAAATCATAAAGTACATAACGTCACTCTGTGTGATCTGGGTATTATATGCAAGTGCCCTACTTACTTATTGCTCATAAAGAAAGGCATAGTTTTATGACGATCATGAATTGATTTCCTTGTTTCCTTGTTCCAATTTTTTTTAAAAAGAAATGGTTGAAATGGCTCTAAGCACTATGGGACTTAACATCTGAGGTCATCAGTCCCCTAGACTTAGAACTACTTAAACCTAACCAACCTAAGGACATCACACACTTCCATGTCCGAGGCAGGAGTCGAACCTGCGACCGTAGTAGCAGTGTGGTTCTGGACTGAAGCGACTACAACCGCTCGGCCATAACGGCCGGCTTTTAACACCGGATACTAATTTTCCTTTTGCGGCGCTGGAAGCTAGGTGCACACATTTAGGAAGTTTGTCTTTTATATATGAAAATTATTTAACGCTACATTAAAAGTTAACAACTTTTAATTTACGAAACGAATATTTATATCTCTCTTGTGAAAATTCGACTTTTGGCTGTGTTCAGTAATGCACCCTGATGGTGCCCCAGTATGTTTTCCAGCGTCATCCATACACTTTCATTAAGTCATCGCCCACTTCTTTTCATAGGTACTGGAAGCTAGCAAAGAACTTCGTGTTGTGGCTACTATCCTGTTTCCTAGTTAAATCACTCTCCTTCCTTAATTTCATTGTTATTACAATCGTAATTAGTTCTTACGCTCCAGTCATTTCCAAATTCATTTGTCACTTTTCTGTTGTTTCCTATATTGCTCTCCCTATTGCTCGCTTAACAGCCTGCAAATTTTTGGATTGTCTGATTTAGTAATGTAGGCTGCTTGTAAAGTTTCTGTTTCTGAAAGAATGGAATACTCGTAATAAAACCTCTGTCTGGCTTAACATTATTTTTACTGGTATGTTTAATTCTGCTGCTATTCAGCCAGCTGCTCTCCTCAAAGATACGAAACTCTTACTTCGATCTATGACTTCATTATTCATTTCTATATATTTGCTGTTGACACAAGATTTATGTCTTATTACATTCAATTTTAAGTCTTCCTTTTAATGGGTTGTATAAATGTCTTCCATTTCCTGGAATGCATCCGTATAACACGCCACCAGTTTGCAAAAAATTACTAAAATAAAGAAAGAAGAAATACTGTAAAATAAGAAATACTCGTTATCCGCTTTCTCAGTTTAATACTTGCCCTGGCGTCACTGATAACTTTCCAGTACCACCTGAGTACCATTAACATTGCCAAATCCAGATTAACGTGCTCACCATGTGAAGACATGGGATACGGCCAGGAAAAACAAGAAAGATGAAAGACTTTGATTAAAACTGATAATTTGCACTTTAATAGCGATTTGTCCAACATAGGTTAATAGTTTTCTTTAGGGAGCGTGACTTTCAGACAGTCGTGTTGCTGTTCCAGGAAACGTTTGTCACATTTGATCTCTTTCAGTTATTTTAAATTTCATACTTATTTTGTTATTATCTGTTTTCTGACAGCCAGTTTCACCAAATACAATTATTGAACAAAATGATGAAAACAGTGCATTAGTCTGATATCATTACAAAATATAAAACATAATTAAAAGAGATAAGATACTAACGAAGTACATTAGTATGACTGCAGCGTTTGAATAAATGCCAAGAAATATTATTATAAGGTCCAATGATATTCATAATGTAACATTAAATTTGTTCCAAAATTTTAAAGTTCCATCTACAAATTCGAATGAAGTGTCAAGTAAATTTGGCAACGGAACTGTTCATGGAACTGAGAGCTACTCTAAGAGAGAAACAGCCCTTAGTTTTTAAAATATTGTACAGTGAATTGTTCTTGGATGATGATATTTATCGCATTCTGTGATTATATGTACGATGCCCTCGTCAACGCCGGGAGGAATCATAGTCTGATGACTGTGGTTTAACAAATTTCTTACTTAGTTGGTACTCATATGACATAATCTTAGTCTGTTAAAAATAACAGTTTTTCTTCTCGTGAGCGCAAAACTGAGAAACCAAGGGTAATTAGCAGTGCAATTCAGAATAGGACAGACACTGTAATATCGTACTTATCCACTGACGCCGGGCAAGCGACTTTCAAGTAAAAATCTCCCTTGTACGGGTATGTACATAATGGGTGTGCGAGTACGAGTTGTAGAAACGTGGTCGAAGACATATAGTTTGGGTCTGGCCGTGAGTCGTGCACGGATAACCAAATGTCTACATGCGCAAGACGACGTATGCGGATGTCGGGAGAGGTCTTCTCCGCCCGACAGCTGTCCTCTTCCAGAAGATTCCCACACTGAAAGCATTGAGAGTGCAGTTCACCTATATAGTTCGCCGAACTGCAACAGCCACGTATTGCTGGCTACTACAGCCTACAAGTATGCTGCTGCATTACAGCAAATTCCGCAGTATGGGTATGATTCTCCGGAAGCATTACGTCAACACTTACCTAGCGTCCCAACTTAATTACTTTGCACACGTTCTTCCCCCAACTGTCACATTGGTCCATGACTTCCATGTGGGGTATGGGTACTTGGTGAGCGCAGGTCACGTATTCGAAGTCCCTCCGACGGCGGGGGGCCTGGGGTTGACTCATGTCCACAACCGTGTGAGGGCGTTATACCTCCTGACGACGCGTCTCGCATGGACCGCGGCCAGGACCACCCTGACAGGGACGCTGCTTCAGGTCGTCACGCCCCGAGCTCTTCGATCATCGGTCACCGTGGGCCACATAGCATCGTCTGTCACTCACATCCAAAATTTCCTGGTAGAACTGAGTTATTTTACTGAAGATCTACCGGTGACGAGGGCGCCGAGCACGAGAGAGTATTATCACATTTGTCAAGCTCGAAAAGCGCGCAAGAACGTCGAACGGCACCACCCGACAATCCACTGGACTAAGATGTGACGGGCCGTCCATGCCCCATACCTGCTCACCTACTCTCGTTCCTTGTGGTACGTGTTGGTGAACCGCAAATTAGCAACAAGCTAGCCCCTCCATTCCATCTATCTTACGGACGACCCTTTGTGCCAGCACTGTGCAGTCGTCGATTCGGACGAGCGCTACTTGACATTTGCTGGGTTCTTATACAACTCATGGTGGCGCTCCTGTTGCAACGACAGCCAGAGTCTATAACGCCGGACGAACTTCTATGCACAGATACTGTTTACTTTCTCACTGACAGAACGAACGTTGTCAACTGGCTGAAGGACATTGGGCTGTATTGTGTTTTGCAAGACGTGCGCGAAAGCGCTCTCGATTTACGGGTTCATCTGACGACGGCTCATGAGGCGTACCACCTTCAAGCATTGTACCGGACACGACTATCGATTTATTTAGGCGCATTATTCGAGGATACTCCTGCCCATTAGGCGTCCCGAGTACGAGAAGGCTATCTTGAAGACGATTCCGCAGCATATGATGTATTCTCCCAGGAAAAGGTTTAGACGGACACCCCCCCCCCCCTCCTCCCCTCTATTAACTTGCGCGAAGACGACTCTTTGCCTCCAACCATCCTCTCCGGCTTTTTTCTTAAAAAAAGTTAAGGCGACCGCTTGCGATAAGCGGGAAATCCGCATTCGAGTCATGTTCTGGCACAAATTCTCACTGTCGTCGTTCCACTCTACACCCAATAGTTGTCCATATTCGCAATTGAGAATATTTTCAATGTATTTCATATCGTCTGTAGTCGCCGCTGTGACTGTTCCTTTGGATATGCATGCATAGTGATTCAGAACACTACAGGCACTGCAATATCGTATCTACACGCCGAGATCGCGTAAGCAACTTTCAAGTGAAATCTCTCACTGTACGGGAATATACATAATGAATGTACGAGTAGAGGTTGTAGATCATCATTGACGTATGGAAGTTTGAGTCTGGTCGTGAGTCGCGCACGGATAGCCAAATTGGAAGGCGACCGCTCTCGACAAGTGGGAAATCGGGATTCGAGTCCCGGTTCGCCACATATTTTCATTATCGTCATTATTGCGAGCGAATACATTTGAAGTATTAAATATATACCGTGATTTCCGTACCATCTGAGAAATTTCGTAGTGCTACCTTCTTTTCTATATCTCAAAAAGGAATCACAGTAAATTTAATGTGTATGCATGCATCTAGGGGCGTGTGTCGTCTTAGGTAGCTGAAAACCCAAGCAAAAACAACTGCATACCAAATAATGAACTGTCTGCACTGTAGTATCATCCACAATGGAAAAAAACGGAAAGGTAATGAGAGAAGTAGGATTAATTCTGAGAGTCATCAGTTCCAGTTTTAAGGACCAACGGGGTACGTGATTAGTTGCCAGCGGATCGCCATCAGTTTCATTTTTAGCGATACAAGATTTCATCAAAACGAGTTGTATTTTTCATCTGACATCGATTCTCACTCATAGGGATATATTACTGCTGCTTTTTTGTTTGTTTGTGTGTTTTAGCCGTATTTTCTCCGAAAACTGGTCCATGCACCCCTCCACATTGGTTTTTCCGAGCAAGTCTCTTATTGTCTCGGTAATTGCTGCAACCTACATCAGCTGTTTATCATGTTCATGCCTGCATCCCCATCTATAATTTTTACCCCCCACACATCCTTCCATCACTATACTTCTAGGTGCATCGGAATACCTTATCAATCAACCCCTTCTTTTATCCAAGATGTGCCTGGCATTCAAATTATTTCCAACTCCTTCCAGTGATTCTTCATTAGTTAGGACACAGTTTAAGTCACTGTGTTTACCCTCCACCTCCCCCTTCCAAAAAAAAAATTATATTTTTGGGTTTAGAGTCGAAGCCCTAAGGCATAAACAATACTGTATAGACACCAGACACAAGGTATGCACCATGAACAATATCATGCGTAAACTGACAAACACCACATGGTTAGTGCAGCCTCTCGCCCTGCCCACATCCTCTCTTGCTCTGTGTTTCTCTGCAGAGTACGTCGCAAAAGTACGGAAAAACTCTGAAAATGCTGACAAAGTTGATGTTGTCCTTCAAGAGACAGACTGCCCTATCACAGCATGACTAGAACCACCACAGTCAATTAGACCTTTTCGCCTATGTGGTAGCACCTCCAGATATAAGAAGACAGGTAGCAGCATAGAGTGAAAGGGAAAAGCAAAGAAACAAGTCGACGGCATCCATTGTTCGGAATTATCGCCTATTTATCATGGCTGAAATCCAGAAGAAAGGTTCCTACATACAACAGTACCACTCCCATCCTCAGCAGAAGCTCACCGGACTGAGCTGTGGAGAAGAAAGTCTCCTGTAGGATTGTGGACAGCAAAAGAGAAGCTACAATCAGACTACCGTCTCCAATGAGGATCTGGAACGTCTCCAAAAGACTCAGAAAGTGGGTGACAAGGAGCAAGAAGAAACTGAAGGAGTGGGTTTCAGTGATGTTGAATTTGGTGATGTACGACACGACATGAGTCGGAATCCTGTGACATGGATGACACGTTTGCAGCGAATGATCAGACCATTCTGCCTGCTGAAAATTGGACTCATCATGTTTGGAATTACCTCACCTTTATTGTTAAATTGTATTTGTAGATTATAGTGTGTTTTAGTGCATCACTGCAGCCGGGTAAATAAACAAATATGTTGTCCGATCTAGCCATCTAATCTTCAACATATGTCAATGGCACCACGTTTTAAAAGCTTATACTCTCACCTTGTCTGAATTGCTCTACATACTCGTTTCAGTTCTACACTATGATACACTTCGGGTAAATAACTTCAGATAAGATTTCCTATCAAAGGTGCATTACATGTGAATAATTACCTATCTTACAGATACGTTGTTCTCCCTATTGCTAGTTTGTACAATTTATATCCTCTCTACTTTTGCAATCTCTATTATTTCGATGCCCAAATAACAAAACTCAGCTCCTACGTTTAGTGACTAGTTTCCTAATCCAGTTAATCGTGCCTCCCGTGATTTAACTCGGCTAAATTCCATTATCCTTGATCTGCTGTTGTTGATCTTCATCTGCTAGAATGTTTTCAAGACGTTGCATCTAACTGCCTATTGCCTTATTTGACATAACGGCAATGTCATCAGCTATACGCAGAGAGCTTTTATTCCCTCCTCGAACTTCGATTGTTTTTCATTACTTACCCTTCGTTTCCTTTACTCCTTATTCAAATTACTGTTTGAATCAGGATAAACTATACCTCTGGATCCGTTTTCAATATTCATTTCCTCCTATTCTTATAACTGCATTCCTGTTGCTGTATAAGGTGGAAATAACCTGTGTTCGTTATATTTTATGACCGCTATCTTCAAAACTTCAAAGAATGAAGTATATTCAACGTCGTCAAATGATTTCTCTAATTCTACGAATGTTAAAAACGTAGTTTTGCCTTTCTTTAACTCATCTTTTATTATTTATTGTAGGTCCAGTATGGCCTTGTGTATTCCTACATTTCTCCAGAACCCAAACTGTTTCATCACCAAGGGTTACGTCAACCATTTTTACATTTCTGTAAATAATTCGTGTAAATATCTGCAACCATGGGTTACTAAATTGATTATTCGATGAAAGTCACTCGTACTGGCTGCTGCCTTCCCTGAAATTGGTATTCTTATATTCTTCTTGAAGTCTGAGGGTTTTTCATCTGCCTCATTTGTCTTAGCTCACCCTTTAGTTCAGTAATTGTGAGAGCGGTCTTGTTTCTACTGTATTCCAGGGGCACAGAGGCTCACTCCATTGAACATATACGCTCTACGCGGTACAGCAGTGTCTTTTGGGTTGCAACCGTGCAGGAGTCAGGTGACGAGATGACGTACGGGAAAGGTCACAGTTCCATCCCAGCCTACAGAGTGCGACTCCTCTGCTGTTCTACTTCGCATGAGTTGTCAAGTAGTCAGAAGCAGAGCATTAATTCCAAACGTTCTGTGACGACCTAATGTAATATTTGTAAAAATTGTTTCCTGAATACAAAAAATATGAACATATAGGAAACCAAATTTTAAATAGAGTGTCTTTTTGAGCAAGGCGGTCCAAGTTGGCAAGCATTGACAAAAAGTCCGCGAAATGACAAAAATAAATAACAAGAAACGCCATGCAATGCAGTGCATTATATGATGAGTTAGCCTACGTGGAGCAGTTTTGTGCGTGAACTTCTTGTCATTGTGAATTTGTGAGAGCGGGCATTGCTGAGCTGGAAGAGGTCTGTTAGAAGTTGTTTGTATCAGATAAGCTGTGGTGTGATAATTCAGTTGTCACTGAATTTAAGAGGAGGAGTGCATGATATTGGTACTAGAGTGCCTTCAGTATTAATTTTGAGACCGCAAGCTGTTGAATTGATTTTGACAATTTTGGCATGTATCTAGTGACAGTGCGACTGATGAGGATTTCTGACGAACCGTCTAACAGAGTGACGAGTAGGCTGAGCTCAGTGGTGGTTACGTTCCCGTCCAGTATTTAAACAGTTATTAAACCATTGTATACATTTACCAAAGACATGGTAAATCTTTCTTTATTTTCTCATCGATCCAACTGCAGTATGTGTAGCAGATGCTACATGTTGAATTAATTTATGCGACGGTTTGTTGTAGTAATTATTGTAATAATCCAGAGGTTTATTGAAATTTTCCAGTATCTTTACCTTGATCAGATTAATGTTCCCATCACATGCTTTGTCTAAAGTTATAAGATTTATATATTTTTCATTGTTAGTGTTGTTTATTAAATTTTTCTGGCTCAGTACAGTGTCGACGAGGAATCACAGTTGCATGTTAAGGACAGTATTATAAAAGTAAGGTGAGTCACTCTGCCGAACAACGAAGTCATGCCTGCCGAGGTCTTACCATATTCTTTTCTGGTGGTGTGACATTGTAAGTAAATGTAAGAGAAATTGTATCTGTGATTTATTGTTTTTTCTCATATATAAGAATAGGAATCGGCCGTGATTAGCCTCCAGAGGTGGATTATTAATCGAGACATATCAGAACATCTCTAAAAGTCTAATGTATCACTGCGCAATACATATGTTGCTGTCTGTCAATAAGTGCTTATATTGAGTCAGATGCTCAGTATCGATATAGATATCGCCTAACAACGAATGCCATAAAACCTCACACAATACCAATTAACGAGTTCATTAGGGATCCACTTCGGAAGTGTGCTAATGTGCTAACCTCGCCGCAGCAAATACGGAAAAATATTCACTTATTGTCTCTAAAAATGAAACAGAAGAAGACTTGGATCATACACTATAGACAGGCACAGGTGGTACATAGCAGAAAAAGTTTGGGGTCTAAGTAATTGAATTTTTATGTAATTTCCATAACATCATAAATGTCTTATCTCTGACTTCTCTTCTGTCATGTGAGGAAATTACAAAAAAGGACCATTATTTTTCATTAAAAAAAAGTGTAATTAACTGTGATTTGTTTGAATGTCTGCGAGTCAGTTACATATCATACAAGAGCCGTGCAGTCAAGTTGATACTTAAGTGAATGTCTTGACTTGCTAAACCACATGGCGAAAGAGTACATGAACTTATCGTGTACAAGAAGCTGTATAACCACTCTACATCTACATCTACATTTACACTCTGTAAGCCAGCCAACGGTGTGTGGCGGAGGGCACTTTACGTGCCACTGTCATTACCTCCCTTTTCTGTTCCAGTCGCGTGTGGTTCGCGGGAGGAACGACTGTCTGAAAGCCTCCGTGCGCGCTAGAATCCCTCTAATTTTACATTCGTGATCTCCTCGGGAGGTATAAGTAGGGGGAAGCAATATATTCGATACCTCATCCAGAAACGCACCCTCTCGAAACCTAGCGAGCAAGCTACACCGCGATGCAGAGCGCCTCTCTTGCAGAGTCTGCCACTTGAGTTTGCTAAACATCTCCGTAACGCTATCACGGTTACTAAATAACCCCGTGGCGAAACGCGTCGCTCTTCCTTGGATCTTCTCTACCTCCTCCGTCAACCCGATCTGGTACGGATCCCACACTGATGAGCAATACTCAAGTATAGGTCGAACGAGTGTTTTGTAAGCCACCTCCTTTGTTGATGGACTACATTTTCTAAGGACTCTCCCAATGAATCTCAACCTGGTACCCGCCTTACCAACAATTAATTTTATATGATCATTCCACTTCAAATTGTTATGTACTCATACTCCCAGATATTTTACAGAAGTAGCTGCTACCAGTGTTTGTTCCGCTATCATATAATCATACAATAAAGGATCCTTCTTTCTATGTATTCACAATACATTATATTAGTTTATGTGCAACTTCTCTGTATACTACAGCATCATCCGCGAAAAGCTGCATGGAACTTCCGACACTATCTACTAGGTCATTTATATATATTGTGAAAAGCAATGGTCCCATAACACTCCCCTGTGGCACGCCAGAGGTTACTTTAACGTCTGTAAACGTGTACAGATAGAGTGACAGGAGAAATTGTTGACTTTCTGCTGACTTAACATAAACAGATGGAGCTCTTACAAAGGTGAAATAATTTCCTTCTTAATTGATCCTTAATATTCAACCATATGGCAAGTGCATATTATATGATTCTGTTAGTGTACAGATTATTCAAAGAGACCAGTATACAGTTTTATTAATGAAAGTGCTCTTAAAATTTCATACAATCTATCGCACCTTATAAGGTTGCTAAAGGGTCTAAGGAGGACTTAATATGTTACTTTTACCTGTTATACGTCAGAGTAACTGTCCGAGTGCTCCTATAATCTGACGAAACTCAAAAGACAAAAGATGAAATAAATTACTGTCTGCTGACAGTGTGTTTTCAGAGGAACATTCGCTCAGGATTTAATTTCAGTGTGTCGCCTTTCAATACATTCTTCCTCAGAGTACTATCCATGGAGTCTTATTCGTCGAAATACGATGCCATTCAACGTCGAAAGGTGCCACATTTAAATAAAAGCTAATCTAGGTGACTGTCGCACCTCACCTACATTTCTTACGGATTTATCAAACTAATATTTTACTCCTTTTTGTTTTTGTTTCTTTTACCCATCACAAGTAAAAAAGTATGATGCATTGCAGTATTTTACCAGGCTGTCTCAGTTCCAATTACAATATTTACCTACCAAAGTCTGCTCACCATTAATTAATTTAGAACGATGTCTTCTCTTGAAAGTAAGCTTAAAATTAAATGTGAGTTTTTCATATATTGTAGACTATCCTACCACTCGCTGTTTTGCTGACCTCAGAACTATAAGAGAAGACAGTATGTGGAACATTAGTGAGACAGTGTTCTTTGTCACAATGCAGTGATCTGGCAGAACATTGCGCCCACCGGCCTACTATCGATACAGACTCGTCCAGGCGATATCAGTATTACCTGGCAAGGGATGAACGCTAGTGAGACACACGCACAGTACATACAGTATCAGTGAGAATGTTATCCTTGTGTAGACTGGGAAATGCGAGTGATGTATCTGACTGAGCGCAGATTGTAATGGCCAAGAGGCTCGGAAGGAGCATTTAGAAAACTGTACGACCTGTCGGGTGTTCCACGAGTGCTCTGGTGAATGTCTTCAAGCCGTGGCGAAACGAAGGTGAAACCACGTCCAGGCGTTTTGGAGCTGAGCGGTTATTCCCCATTACAGTTGTCGTACGTCGTAGGCTGGGCAGATCGGTGAAAAAGGACACTCGGCGAATTGTCGTGGAACTAAAATCTGACTTTAATGCTGAGGAGAAACCAAGTGTATCTGAATACATTGTGCATCAAACACTCCCAACAGTGGGTCATCGGAGCCAACTGCCCAACGATGTGCCATTGTTAACACCTCGACATCGCCAACTACGAATGTAATGGGGACATGACCATGGGCAATGGTCGTTTGCACAGTGGCAAAATGTTGCATGATTTGATGAATTACGATACCTTCTTCACCATGCTGTTGGGTGGGTGTGAATCCGTCGTCTTCCACGGAGACTGCTCCTTGACATCTCTCTATTACGGGACGGAGACAAGATCGCGACGTCTCCATTATCTGCAGGACATTCACGTGGGCAACCATGGGTCCAGTCGAGATCGTTCAAGGCACCATGACGGCTAAGGAGTATTGTACATCGGTTGCAGACCACGTACATCCCTTCATGACCAACATATTTACCCGACTGCAGTGACATTTTTCGAAAAAAAATGCGCTTTTAACAAGTCCAAGAATTTGATGGAGTGATTCGAGGGACACAGTGGGGATTTCCCAATTGATGCGCTGGCCCCCAAACTTGCCAAGTCTGAACCCAATGGATCACACGTGGGATGTGATTAATCATAGCTTCAGAGATTATCTCCTATCTCCCGGAGATTAAGAGAATTAGGAGACTTGTGTGAGATGATATGGTGCCAACTCCTTCCAGCGACTTACCAATGGCTCATTGCATCCATAGCACTACGTGTCGCCTCTGATAACCTTGCCAAAGGTAGACATACCGGCTATTACATAGGTGGTCATGATATTCTGGCTGATCAGGGTGTATGGACATCATCCATTGCAACTATTTTTTAATTTATTTTTTATGGCAGTGAAAAAATTTGTTTCGGTAACACGAAAACATTCTTTATGTATTCGTATTTGTTTGGACGATCATGATTCCTTTAAGCATCAAGTCTGGGCGAAGTATTGCAGCTAACACCCAGAAAACGTTAATTAACTCCTCACCTCAAGTACACAATAGAAGTACTGGTGCATCAATATTTCTGTAAGATAATTTGGTTATATATACACTCCTGGAAATTGAAATAAGAACACCGTGAATTCATTGTCCCAGGAAGGGGAAACTTTATTGACACATTCCTGGGGTCAGATACTTCACATGATCACACTGACAGAACCACAGGCACATAGACACAGGCAACAGAGCATGCACAATGTCGGCACTAGTACAGTGTATATCCACCTTTCGCAGCAATGCAGGCTGTTATTCTCCCATGGAGACGATCGTAGAGTTGCTGGATGTAGTCCTGTGGAACGGCTTGCCATGCCATTTCCACCTGGCGCCTCAGTTGGACCAGCGTTCGTGCTGGACGTGCAGACCGCCTGAGACGACGCTTCATCCAGTCCCAAACATGCTCAATGGGGGACAGATAAGGAGATCTTGCTGGCAAGGGTAGTTGACTTACACCTTCTAGAGCACGTTGGGTGGCAAGGGATGCATGCGGACGTGCATTGTCCTGTTGGAACAGCAAGTTCCCTTGCCGGTCTAGGAATGGTAGAACGATGGGTTCGATGACGGTTTGGATGTACCGTGCACTATTCAGTGTCCCCTCGACGATCACCAGTGGTGTACGGCCAGTGTAGGAGATCGCTCCCCACACCATGATGCCGGGTGTTGGCCCTGTGTGCCTCGGTCGTATGCAGTCCTGATTGTGGCGCTCACCTGCACGGCGCCAAACACGCATACGACCATCATTGGCACCAAGGCAGAAGCGACTCTCATCGCTGAAGACGACACGTCTCCATTCGTCCCTCCATTCACGCCTGTCGCGACACCACTGGAGGCGGGCTGCACGATGTTGGGGCGTGAGCGGAAGACGGCCTAACGGTGTGCGGGACCGTAGCCCAGCTTCATGGAGACGGTTGCGAATGGTCCTCGCCGATACCCCAGGAGCAACAGTGTCCCTAATTTGCTGGGAAGTGGCGGTGCGGTCCCCTATGGCACTGCGTAGGATCCTACAGTCCTGGCGTGCACCCGTGCGTCGCTGCGGTCCGGTCCCAGGTCGACGGGCACGTGCACCTTCCGCCGACCACTGGCGACAACATTGATGTACTGTGGAGACCTCACGCCCCACGTGTTGAGCAATTCGGCGGTACGTCCACCCGGCCTCCCGCATGCCCACTATACGCCCTCGCTCAAAGTCCGTCAACCGCACATACGGTTCACGTCCACGCTGTCGCGGCATGCTACCAGTGTTAAAGACTGCGATGGAGCTCCGTATGCCACGGCAAACTGGCTGACACTGACGGCGGCGGTGCACAAATGCTGCGCAGCTAGCGCCATTCGACGGCCAACACCGCGGTTCCTGGTGTGTCCGCTGTGCCGTGCGTGTGATCATTGCTTGTACAGCCCTCTCGCAGTGTCCGGAGCAAGTATGGTGGGTCTGACACACCGGTGTCAATGTGTTCTTTTTTGCATTTCCAGGAGTGTATATGCGTGTGTGTGTTTTTATAATGTAGTGGCCATTGTTGTTCAACAGTGACTTGGAGAGTGAGCTGCTACCATGATGTTCACCTATCGATCAGTACAGTCGAAAGTAGCTAACGACGGCCACAGAAGTCGGTACTACTTATACATACACGTAACCGACATAAGGCAGTTGACAAAACAGCCTGTGCGATAACCTACGTATTTGCAACATTGTAAACTATTTATGCTAGAGGTCTTGTCTAGATCTGCAAGAAAAGGAACAAATTTCGGAAGTATATTACGTTCCAGCCACCCAGGTACCTCACGTTAAAGAAAGGCCCATTTTTCATATCAACTTTATTTCTAAAAGAGTATGTTGCCCGCGTTTAAGATTGACGCCCGTCACAGCATCAATTTTCATTCTGCTATATCCCTGCAGTCAGTTGCGGCAGTGCCCATCTTCCTGTTATTGTTTCTGTGCAAAAGGAAAGGAACAAAAACAAAACATACGTATTGTTGTCTTAGAAATTACTCCATAAGTAATGAAAGAAAACGTAACGGAATTAAAAATGTTTATGATATTTAACTCTACTGCTATTACCTACGTTGTCCCTGATGTATCCAAACTGCTTTTTTTTTTACAGTTTATCATCTCAGTATAACAAATACACTTTCAGAAATAAAGTTGATATGAAAAATGGGCCTTTCTTTAAATGAGGTACCTAGATGGCTGGAACGTAATATACTTCCGAAATGTGTTCCTTTCTAGCAGATCTAGACAAGACCTCTAGCATAAATAGTTTCCAATGTTGCAAACACGTAGGTTGTCGCACAGGCTGTTTTGTCAACTGCCCGATGTCGGTAACGTGTATATACAAGTATGTAGTAGCGACTTCTGTAGCCGTCGTTAGCTACTTAGACTGTACTGATCGACAGGTGAACATCGTGGTAGCAGCTCACTCTCCAAATCACTGTTGAACAATAATGACAACTACGTTAAACAAAAACACACACTCATACATCGACAACAAAATCATCTTGTAGAAATATTGATGCAACAATACTTCTATTGTGTGCTTGAGGTAAGGAGTTAATTGGCGTTTTCTGGGTGTTAGCTGTGCAGAGACATAGACATGTTACAGAAAAGTTGCCGCGTCTCTCGAGTGAATGTATCATGTGGTGATCCGTGTTTCGCCTTTCAACTACTACACGTCACTCGCCTACTGCACGCCTGTCGAGGAACACAATGGACCACCCTAAAGCACTCCATCTCAAGCAGAGTGGTTCAATGAACACTCCACGTACGTGAGGGTTCTCGCCTGTCCTGTGACCCACTGAGGACATCTAGGATGCTGTCGATGTCCCATCTCCGTGTTCTGTGGGAGGCTGTTGCACTTTCAAAATAACATTTTCCCTTCCACGCTTCGGTTGAATGGGAGTGGAGTGGTCGGGGATGGTTCTTAGTTCACACTACGTGAGAGTGGAGATATTACCATTTCAATAGTAATTCGACGGAAGTAGAAAATATCTGGTATATCTGAAAAATAGTACATGAAGGTCAAAGAAGAATACCATGATTTCGCAGTCTTCCTACATGGTTAATTGTCAGTGAAATAATTCTGATCGCGAAATTAATTTCGAGATGCCTACTCAGTACGTCTCTCGTGTTCAAAAGACTTAATTAATCTTCGGGGAGATATAGATCATGTAACCGAAGCACAATATGCCTTGTGGTCGCCAGAAATGCATTTCATTGAATTACTGCAAATTCAACGGCGAAAATTAATTCTAAACGGAAAGTCTGTACATTATGATACTTCAACTCGATGTGAGAAACAAAGCAAAGGAATCATCTTTATGGCGACCAAGCAATGCGGAGAAAGATTTGAAACGTAGAGGCACTCCATTTTTCTAAGTTCTTAAAATATAATTTCTCGTCGAGGTTTTTCTAAACTTACAATTAGAAGCGTCCTTCATGAACACTTATAGCTTCTTTTCTAGTAATTTATATAGAAGCCAGAACTAAAACTGTGACAGTGACCGTAGAGAATATTAATTATTATGAAAGCTTATTAGATCGTATGCTATTCATTTATGAGCTGAAATTTCATTCAGATGCCTCAGAATTGTAAAAATGGAAAACCAAGAGAACCTTATGAATTCCCAGATAGTGAATTTATGGTGTAGTCTAATCCAGTATTTCATTGTCTCTTTTTCGAGAAGATCAGTTACATGATGTGTGTACCGTGATTTGGTACGTATTTATTTTCTCTCAAACTGAAGATACATATGCACAATTGGGAAGAATGCTGTGTTAATACTGAATGGAGTCCCTGCATACTTCTCCCAATACAACTGCACCTGCAAGTGATAAGTTCTCGATTACATGGATTGGACGACGAGGCTCAGTCCTACGACCACACCTTTTGTGTTCAGTACGTATCCACTCCATGACGAAATAAAAGGATTCATGTCGGGTAGCTCAGAGCAGAACGTCACCCTAGTAGGACATATTTTCTGTCCTGGACTGGGAAGTAACCAATTTCCTTTGATATTGCTGGCTGTGGACTTCTTACTCATGGAAAAAATATATAGTAATCTAGCTGTAAGTACCGATTTTGGTTAGTGATGAACTCATCTTGAACACCATGTGACAAATGATCTGGCGAAGTGCTGAGTCGTACACTGACTTTCTCGGTGTGGTGATATGGGAGCTCCTGTGGCAGCACCAAACAGGTGAAAACGCTCATCCTTAATCGACTTACAGAAAAGTGGGGAACCAGCCGACTCTCTCCTCATTCCGCCTACCTCACGAAAAATTTTAACATGCGAGTAAATTTGCACTCTTAAAATAGAAAACATTCCAAATCCTTTTCCTCTTGTCTCTCCTTGCACTGAATCTACCACACTCCGCGTCTCCCTCTGGTTGCGTCTATATATCTTTCCCGTTGTGTCATTTTTCTCCCATTGACAGTTTCTCCTGTCTTTCTCCCACTGCCGATGTCTTCATACTTTCTCTTGCTCTTCCCTACAAATCCCTCCTTCTGACACTTTCACTGTCACTGTCTCCTCTCTCTTCTAAGACACTGTTTATCTGATCCTCTCTTTCAGTACAAAAAAGCGTGATATGTTTACATAACAAAATTTTTGGTGAAGATGGTGGAATGACGATTGAGACAGCAAGTTCCCCACTTTGACAATGTTTTAGAGAATATATTATCTTTTTTGTGTTTCTACAAGAGGACTTTTTGTTTGGTTCTCTTCTTTCCTGTTACAGTAGGGTGTGCTACTTATACAGACAAAATTCCATAGTTCGGTAAAGTTTTCACTTCTTATTTATGTACTTCGACATATATAAACAACAAATAAATATGCATACTATAATGTTGACACAAAATCGTCTCCGTTGCACCTCATTTTCATTTTACACTACATTAAATAAAAATGTACAATAGTTTTAAGCTAAACCTACAAAATACCAAAAACTGATTTGCAAATACAAAGAATTTAGTATGAAAAAATAATTTTTTCTAAGGTGCTTACGCCACCAGATGGCACCACCGAATAATTTCGAATCAAGACTGCCTGTATACGCGTGAAGCACCCGTCATACACAAACAGCGCTTCGCGAAGGTTTATTGGTGAAAAAAATTATGGCCTAACAATTCAGTTTGGTGACTTAAAACCCTTGCGACGACTGAACACAGAACGCTTGTAGTATATTCACTATGTCAGTTAAAACCATATTTATGCCTCACCGGGAGTTACGCGTACATTTAATGCACATGAATACGGTAGCTTTGAAGCTCTGGATATCGGTAACTGATAACGATGTGGAAAAACTTCTTTGAAAGTATCTTTATAATATCTTCTAAGGAATGTATGATAAAAGTATCTATTGTTTTCCATGAACAGAAATTACAGAAGTGGCCATCCACAGCACTGGTACTTTTGGTACCCGAACATCTCTGTTTTTCGGGGTTTCCTCAGAATCGCCCATGAACAAACGATGATTTTATTAGTCGCCGAATTCCCATACTAGATCATACTGAAACGTCCCCTTTTGGACAATTACACACGACTGTGCTTAAACTGACACACAATATTTTTAGCGCAACGCAATCTGACATTCAGAAATCCCTACAAAAGAATGGCCCTGACTAACATTAACCTATGCATTTCACAAATCGCTTACCTCCAACTGCGCACCGCTACGCGCTGTTCACATCCAGCCGCCGCTGCCCAACACTACAATGGCAGACAACAATGCAAACTAGCCACAGACTTCACACAGCACAGCCAGTGATTTTTATACAGAGGTGGCGTTACCAATAAAAAAACCTAAACAGCCTACTTACAATACCTAATGCATGAGAACCAAACAATTTGCTTAATTTGTGTGGACTAAAGGAAGTGTAATTGTCACCTTAGGCTTCCGCGGCCATGGTTATATTCAATAAAATTCTGAGTCTGTGACCGCCTTGTCATTAGGTATGCTTCCGAAATTTTGGTCACTACTGCATGTGACCTTCCTCAGAGTATTTTCTTTTTTTTTTGCTATTTTAGAGAAAAAGCACGCTGAGGAAGGCTACCTGAAACAGTGGCCGAAATATCGGAAGTTTTACACATTTACAATGCGGTCACAGACCCAAAAGAATCTTATTGAAGTGTGTATTGTTTAAATCTTGAAGTACAGTATGCCGGGTCTTCCGATGCATATACAAATGGTCGCTAGGCCAAGGGCTAACCAAAACACTTTGCCCCTTATCTTTGTAATCTGCACAACTCACCTTATAACCCCCTGAGCAATTGTATTTTCGCGAGCTGCTTTTTGCAGTGCACGAACCGATTAAACTGCCGTTCTTGAATCCGATAGGAAGATACGAGTGCTACGACAGTAGTGTGACGTATAAGATCACTACGATCAATGCAGATGACTGGAGCCAGGGCTGAAACGAAGCCATCTCAAAGACTACTTGCGAAATCTTTGTCCACATTATTAATATATGACGAAGATATAAGGTAAATGGGGAATGTGACTTTTGTGCTTCTTATTATTGCTCAGATTGGTGAACTTAACATCCCATCAGTTACACTACCTGCCGAACCAGGAATCGAATTTTGCTGACGGGAAAATATGTTAGGCGAACAGCGGGTATGATATGTAACCAAAAAGAATTCCAGCTCTGCTCCTATTTATTAGGTGACCGTTCCGCGTAGATGTCCTCTTCTTACCGTACTCTATCAGCATATGCCTCAGGATGGCATCACTGCTGGTGGTGTCTGTGGAACGAGCGGCGTATCCGCCACCATAGGAAGGCCGCGTGTTTGTCGCGCGATTTAACGGCTGCCGCGGAGGGCAGGCAGTGATTTCTGGGCCGGAGGGAGGCTGCGCCAATAGCTACGCTCAAAACGTTAGCCCGGGCTGTTCCAAGGTGTCGACTGCTGCTGTTTGGACAGCGAATGTCACCTGGTGCGAAACATGTTCCGATGTGCTGGTACGACCTTTACTTGCGCTCAGCATATGGATATCTGAAGGATACCTATCTCACCTGTAGTGGCGTGTTTGCTAACAAGTCCCTCAGTTTCGATCACTGGTTGTAAGGGCTCCTTGTGGATTAAAGCCTGTCGGTTCCTGAACTACACCTGCACGGCATAAGCACCCGCATGCAAGCAGTTTTGGTTATATGGGGCTGCTGTTGATGTCTTCACTATTCGTCAGAAATTGAAGTGAGCATTTTAGTTTAACGACTCTTATGTCGTTATTGCTCTTCCCGTTTCGTTCCTTCCGTCCTGGTTATTCAAAAACTTACCAGAAGCACGGTAGACTCGCCGAACTAGCTTTGTCGCCCGCATCTCGTGGTCGTGCGGTAGCGTTCTCGCTTCCCACGCCCGGGTTCCCGGGTTCGATTCCCGGCGGGGTCAGGGATTTTCTCTGCCTCGTGATGGCTGGGTGTTGTGTGCTGTCCTTAGGTTAGTTAGGTTTAAGTAGTTCTAAGTTCTAGGGGACTTATGACCACAGCAGTTGAGTCCCATAGTGCTCAGAGCCATTTGAACTAGCTTTGTCAGGTTTGCTGTTAACTGATTTCCTGCCGATTGCTTCTTATTAAAACTACGGTATCAATAGAGCCGCTAAACCCATTAGGACCGTGTTAAGTGTGAGCCCTGTTCAAAATCGTAAAGCCACATGTAATTTGAGTCACTGATTTGATGTGGTAGTTCAGGCTTTGTTTATTGTTCTTCATTGTGCCTCACGTGGACGATAGGTCTGTGTGTATATAATTTGTAAATTTATTCTGGTCGTTCATCCGTACCTCGTGTGTTACAGGAAAGGGACCTTGTAATTCTGTTAATTTTGGTGTATCCAGCAACATCAGAACCGGGGCCAACAGATACTTAGTTGCACCTCTACTGAAACAGATGGACGACTTGCTCTTAAAAGATGTACGTTATCCAGAACTGCGCTAATGCAGCTGAATTGAGAAACTAATAGTAGTTAGGCTGGCCAGGAGTTTGTCTAGTGCTCCTAACTCAAATTTATGTATAGGGTTTGCCTCCATTACAGTCTGGCAGTCTCATCATATAGACAGAATTTGGTAATACTTCAGGTTATGGATAATGGTATTGATTTTTTTGACCGCGCCAATCGGTGAGTACCTTTTCTGTCAGAAGTTGTGTGATTGATGGTGTAAGCTCTTTGTGTTTCATTATCTAGAAAGGCCTTGCTGACCTGTACTAGTAAATATATTTGCTCCCATATTTTGGTGAAATACCCACTCTGAATCAGATTTAACTTTCAAGTTAGTCAGTGTTTTTATTTGCCAAAATATAGGTTCTCTGGTTGCCAGTTGTTGTTTAACTATACGCTTTGTGATCGTTTTTAATTTCTGGCAACAGGTGATTTTCTTAAGTAGTCGTTATACTAGACCTTGTTGGCAGTTGCTGTTTCGCTCATTTATAGCTTTATTAGATTCTGCCAATAGCTGCTTTCTTTAGTTGTAATAGTAGTTTCTATTGGCAGTTTCTGTCTTGCTTATTGAGTAGTGTGTTAAATTCTGCCAAAAGTTATCTTCCTTCAGTTGTTACAATAAATCTGATTAGACATCTTACTTAATGTTGATGTCATTAAACTGGTATTTTGAAGTTTATGAATAAATTCTGTCACCAATATCACTTTGTTAAGTCATATTAAACAATTCTTGTGGTACGTGCTGTTCGCATCTGATATGTTTTATGCTTGTGAAATTCCCCCATTGTTTATATGAAATTGTTTTCCACATTTGAATATCATTTTTCTGATCCAGCACCTTACCACTTAACATCAACTGCCAACCGTTTTCAATGACCGCAATCGCTTCCAAATCCCTAAAACAAAAATATGCAGTTCTAGAGTGATGTAATTTTAAGTTAATAAAAAGCCAATATGAAATGCTTTCCCCGTCAATGTGACTTTCATGTAGCAATCTTGGGACGTCAACAATATCTGCACTGCTATAAACAGTATATTCAATGAAAACAAATAATGTCGCTTATACCACACGTTACCAACTGAACGATTACTTACATAATAATGCCCATAGCGAGCATTAACGTGGCGTGTGTCCATCTTCTTCCTTTATGGCAGCTTCAGCATTGCTGGGAACACATTCAGTGAGGTGTCTGAAATGTTCAAAAATGGTTCAAATGGCTCTGAGCACTATGGGACTTAACATCTTAGGTCATCAGTCCCCTAGAACTTAGAACTACTTAAACCTAACTAACCTAAGGACATCACACAACACCCAGCCATCACGAGGCAGAGAATATCTCTGACCCCGCCTGTCTGAAATGTCTGCGAAGGAATGGTAGCCCATTCGTCCTGAAGAGCCCGAACAATTTATTGATGTTTGCAGCCGGACTGGACAAAGCTGACGTTCTAACTCATTCGAAAAGTGTTCCGTTGAGTTCGGGGTCGGTCAGTTAATTGAACGAATGTCATTCGCATTGTCTAACAGATGCTGCTTTATGACAGGGTACAGTGTCCTGCTAATTCAAACATAATCGTTTCCGAACTGTTCCTTAAGTGTACTCTGTACACAATGCCCTGATATGTCTCCATATCCTTAAGCACATTAAGGAGACCATGCCCTAACCATGTAAAAACACCCCTTACCGTAACACCATCATCTCTGCACTGTAGTGTTGGTATTACAAAATGATGGCTGCTAACGTTCCTCAAGTATTCGCCAAGCCCAGAGCCAACCATTGGACCCCCACCGGGTACAGCATGATTCATCACTCCAAATCAGTCGCCGCCAGTTATGCACCGTCCAGTGGTATCGCTGTTTACACTAAATCAAGAGTTGATTAGCTTTGTTTACAGAAATTTGTAGCTTATGATCTGCTGCATTCTTTCTAACTTCCTACGCACAGTCATTATGATAGATTAATTCGCTGGTAGCACTTTGGAACTGACGAGCTATTCCTTCCACTAATTTCATGAGAGTTTTTGCAACCATGGTCCACAATGATCCACGGTTCATGTCGATCTGTGCATGAGCTATGCCATGTCTTGGTTTAGCTGTAGCTGTACCTTCGCTTATCCACTTTATAAACACACTAGCAACAGTCCTCCTGGTCTTGGTTTGGCTATAGTTGTACCTTCACTTTTCCACTTAACAATCACATTACCAATAGTTCGCCTGATTTTGGTTTAGCTACTGTTGTTCCTTCGCTTTTCGTCTTAACTATTGCATTATCAACAGTCTGTGTGGTCTTGGTTTAGCTATAGTTGTTCGTTTGTTCTTCCACTTTACAATCACATTAGCAACAGCTCTCCTAGTCTTCATTTAGCTATAGTTATTCCTTTGCTTTTCCATTTTACGGTCACTTTAGCAACAGCCTGCCTGGTTATTCTTTCATTGTTCCACTTCGCAATCACATTACCATCAGTCTGCCTTATCCTGGTTTAGCTAAAGTTGTTCCTTTGCCCTTCCAGTTTATAATCACATTAGGAGCAGTCCGCCAGGTCTTGGTTTAACCATAGTTATTCGTTTGCTTTTCCATTTTACAATCACTTTAGCAACAGTCAGACCGTCTTGGTTCAGCTAAAGTAATTCCTTCGTTCTTCCATTTCGCAGTGACGTCACCAACAGTCCGTTTAACGCTGCGTTAGCTATAGTTGTTCCTTTACTCTCACATTAGCAAAAATCGTCCTGGACACTATAAGAAGAGTTGAAATATCCCTGATGCACTTATTCCTGAGGTAACATCCAACGACTGGTCCACGATCGTTGTCACTGAGCTCTCCATTTTGCTGTTACTGTTTGTCCTCTGACGACACAATACTGCCTGCCTACTTTTATACGCGTTGGTCTGCTTCGTGTCAGTTCCTCGTTACACACAGTTATCCGAATATTTTTGATCAGATAGTGCACCTCAGCGCTAATGAGGTCTTGCGCAGTTACAGGAGACAAATGAAGCCTCCTCTAGTGGATATGTAATGTAGGTCTGCTACGGTGTTTTCAAAACAACAACAACAACAACAACAATAGCATAGTAAAGCACAAATTGAATTTCTTGCCGTACAGTAACGGGGTACTTTTCCCTTGCAAAACACGAGGTAGAAGATTCTATATTTTTATCTTGCGCATATAGTCGAGAAAGTGTTGAATCCAAGTTTTCTACATCGAAAGCCCACGAGAAAACATTTTGTGACCAAAAAAAACACGAAATTATTGCACTTTTTAGGTTTTCGGCTCTTACTCGGAAATTATGCATACTATTGAAAATTTTCCTATCACCACAATGAAAGAGCATGAAATTTTGCATCAAACGACCTACTTAAAGGTCAAAATCGTTGCAGCCGTTCGGCCGGAGTCAGTTGTCTAACTTGGGCCATTTTAATTTGGCTAAAAATTTCGTCTGCAAGACACATAACTCAGAAACGGCTACTCCAAAAGAAAAATGTCAAGTTATAAAAGTTGTGGAGCATGAAATTTTATGTAACGAAAGAATCTAGTTTTTATTTTTTAGGTACTATTAAGCATTCACAAAGTTAAAAGCCAAACGAATTCAGTTTTTGAAAGTCAAAGTTATTAAATGAAATGAAATTTACAGAGGAAAGATGAGGACAAATGTATTTTCTATATATATCTTTTTAATTTTTTCATTCATGTGTATTTTTATTTACGCCCTTATTGGTAAGAACGGGTTGCTAAAATGAAAACGAAGTACATAGTAATGGCCAATGTGTATTTACGTATCAGTAATACAAATTGTACAAATGTACAAATAAAACGGCATGACAATTTAAAAAAACTCCATTTAAATGTTAAAGATTCATATTTTATCAAATTTGAATTCCTTAGGGGTCGTTTTGGAGACTTCAACAAGTTCCGGTCAAGCGTCCCAACTTCAGGATCTTCGATCTCTTCTACATCCACGTCGAGTTCAGTTTCTGGGGCGTTCTCGCAAGATAAGCTCCAATAGCGTTTGCATGAAATAGTGTTTGAGTCCAGATTTGAGGCATCTACATACTGCTTTTCATCCTGTTTTGCATATGCATGGAATCATCTTCAGTAGCGTTTGTTGTGCCGTATCTTTCGTCATCATCACGGGAAAGACGCCTGATAAGTTTTTCTTCCATCGCCATTAGCATGGATCAGTTTTCTTCCCCAGCCAATACTGCACTTGATGGTAATATAGCAGCTAGTGCCACCTTGCTGCGTCCGATGTTGGCGGTAGCCCTTAACGTTTGAAAGATTTTCACTGTTCATATTTCACAAAATGCTCGCACCTGAGCTCGTCCAGATCCGCAGCTGGAATTCCCATATACTGCTAACAGCAATTGTTCTCCCGCCTGAGCTGTTACATCTGGAAAGTCTGAGGGTTTAACAAATTCAGTGTTTAACTAATTCAGCAGCTTGCACGTTGTGGCGTGGCTGTTGCTCCATAACGTTTAGCAATTTCACTTTTCCTTGGCAAAAATAGGATATGGTATCATATCCTGTGAAGGAAGGTTCAAAGAATTTATGGAGTACCACACTCCTGCTGATTTCCCTCTTCCAGGTTTGTGTAAGTAAAAGCTGCTCAAGTTGTTTCCTCGACCCGTTAGGAGAACAAGCAGGCCAATGTCCTCGCTCACGATTATCGCACTATCAGATTCAGCAGCCTCTGAAATAGCTGTTTCCACTATCAATGAATCCGCGTCTTCTTCTACCTGTATCACTTGAATACCTACATCCTGAAATTCCCGCAAGAGTCTCAAAATCAAGTGGTTCTTGTTGCTTTCATTTGCGAGAAACTTCTCCTGTGAGACTGCAGCATTTGTCTTCATCGAAAATGACATCTGTTGAAGAATCGATTGTCTTTAAACGACAAAATTTTTCAGAAGACTTCGTTCCCCTCTGCGAAGCCTCACCTGGGTACCAATCGAATATAACTGTGATGTCGGATCCGTAGTGCGTTCTCAAATAGTTTCGTGTTTCATGCATATGGCTCCATACTTTTCTTTGATGTGCCAAACAACCTTACGAAGCACGTGACCACAATCCATTTTGCGTGCTTCATTCTCTTGGAGAGGTGCGACTGCATCACAGAGAGATTATTTTGTACCCTTATTAGAACCGTCTTCTGTGAACCAAGACGTGGGATATGCGGAAAGTTCAAATTAGAAACAGAACTTCACGTCTTTATCAGACAACTTGATAACACACAGTCTGTGAAACAATGTTAACAGGTTTACGGTAGGAATCCTCTTCTTCCCTATCTTGAGAGCAGTAGTGCAGGGTGCAGGTGTTACAACCTTGAGGTTATAACATACGTTCCAAAATGATTTCACGATGGATTGAGCAAGATTGGACCTGATTGGGGAAATAGCTATGATACGACGCTACGCATTTCTTACTGGAACGTACGGAAGTGAAGAGAAAGCTTTGTTACACCGTGACATTGCGCTAGATGTGATATGTACCAAATCGTACAAGTCACACCTGAGACATCATCCAGATGAATTATGTCATTACGGATCACTACGACAATTGGAAATGAGTCACAACCCCAAGAATGTGAAATTTATGGTGATTCGCGTGTGTAGCTACGACGCATTATCCTAACACATACCGTTCCCCAACAGCATATCGTCAATGCCCTACATTACTATTCAGCTTTGAAATCGAACCTGAGACCAGCATTGAGAAAGAAGCGATGACGCTTTCTGATGAACCCATCTGTCTTTCCCGGGACGATGTTCAGAAACATACAACGCAAGCTGTGACTGATTTGTTCGGTCGATGGGGCTGGGTAGTTAAACCATTGTGACTTGGACATAATTTCTAAGATGAAGGATCACACCTAGCTGCATTTGCTTCAGAATTGTTACAGAGACCCGGTGGGGGAAAGACCGCTCTATTCGAACTATCAAAATAACCGGTGTAGATAAACGTATCCAACGAGTTTCACATCGCTGGGAACGGACTAACACAATGCAATGGCCCCTTTGAAAAACAGTAGAGCTTTGAAACTCACCGTCACGGTGGACACGGCAGCTCTGCGCCTGCTGTAAAGTCAGTCTCTTCCTGGAGCAAAACGGATTCCAAGGTAATGTATGTAGTATTATGTTTGTAGTTCTTGAAATATTTGTCTAATTCACTATATCAGAACACAGAATTGTGCACTCTTTCGCGATGTTTTCAGCGATGCTAAATGTTGTTTGTATCTTCATTACGTAGATCTTGCGTATATAAAACTACTCTAAAACTTATAGCAGCGGTACAGGCAATAATGGCACGATGGCCTATCGGAAACATGCGCTTACGAAGTTCAGAGAACAGGAATCATTTGTGCTCTGCCAGTTAAGTAATACATGTGTGAAAAACACATTTTCTCTTTTTTATTTATACGTCTCATTAGTTTCATTTGATATCCATTAATGTTACTATCTAAACGCAGTTTTTCAAAATCAAGATACTGAATTTATTTTCTGCTGTATTTCTGTTTATGGTAGACCCTCAAACAGTAAAATTATTCAGCAAATTTTGTAAACGATTTTGTTCACGACAACGAAAGAGGAGACACATTTCTCGCTTTTCTGTTAATTCAAATGCTGTTAAGTAAAGAAAGAGTAGTGTAATTAGTTAACAAGTTCGCTTTCTTCACATATATATTATAGGCCAAGTAATTGGTCAAATGACCATTACATTAGTCCATAATATTAGTACACAGGTCATTGTTAGCGATAAACAACTGGTAAAATTAATATTCTAAAGGAACGTTCTATTCACGCCAAATTAACAAATTACTTCAGTGTCAAATAAAACTGTAAGAATAAACTCGTTAACTTTATTGCACTCTTCATCTGCTAATGAGAGTGCGTACCAGCTCCATCAAGAAGAGTGTTTCTACGCTCTCCATTTTCATTTCATCATATAGGAGATAAAACAGATTAAAGATCGCTCTCAGGTGCAAGAACCTTGAAAACACGTTGAGTCACATTGTAGGTATTCTTCTCCAGTACAACATACACAACCCTACATCCAGTAGCAACTGAGAAGCCTGCGATGGCAGTCCTTTCTGTAAAGTGTTGCACATGCTAAAGCAAGAGTTCCTATCACAGCTTCTACTATCTACAGCCAGCCTCTATCTTTAAACGTGTTACTATAACTCTATCAATTTAGGAACTGTGGATTAAACGTACAGTATCACTTCCGAGTGCTTCGCGATTGCTGTTTCGTGGCTCAGACTTTCGAGTAAATGTATAAATTTCGTACATCAGATATTATACCATTAAACGGTTTGAAAGTTCCAGGACTGTGTGAATACGAGCTTTACTTTCCATCGGCTGATTTATTGTGCTAAATGGGACGCCTTTGAAAATCGATACCATTTGCAAGAGACGTTTTATTCCTTTGATAAATAACGTTGAAAAAACTGCGTAAATTTAAACTTTACTAGTAATTCTGGCAGATGAAACTGAGACAACGGCTGGTCCTAAGACACAAAAAAGCAGACTCCTCAGGGGCATCTTAACGGTTTGGATAGACAGAGCTGCGCTGGGAAACCCTGACGTATTCTTACAATCAATATGACGACGTACAACTGTTTTACTGTTTTTTGAGCACCGTCCATTCTGTGACACAGGGTACTACTAAAAGGGCCTGTGTGTGATATCCAAGATCGACGTTCCAAGTATGTAATTCTCTTAGCCTAAGGTACAGGTTTACCAGGGACTTCAACAGAAGGCATGGCCATTGGAACAGGGTGCTAACGAAGATGAGCCGCTCTATCTTCTCTGAGTTGTATACCAGGCTGTTAGTGGTGGTCCACGCGATAGGCCCCTCGAATTTGCTTTCAAATTCGAAAATACTCAGTAGCGACGTATCGTCGCCATATAAGGCCAATCGGATGTATCTGCTCCGTGGCATATCTTTCGTAAAGCGAACAATAACGCCTGATTCAGTAGAGAGCACTGTGGAACACTGACGCGGATGTTTCGGTGAGTCGACGCATCCTGTGCAGGGCGGACTCGTATGGATAGGAACAAAGATTTTAGACGTGTGACACAGATGTACCGCTGGCCAGAAATTTGTGAAGTAGGCCACAGTGTATGACAGGCCTAGGATACATCGAGTAATATTCTCCGTAGTGCTCTAGATTATTGATAGCCTACATAGTGTTTCCTGCAAGGATTATTAGTCAGTGCATCGTGGAACCTCTGTGCTGGGACCAGAACTGCCCATTGGGTAGGCGCTATTCATTTTCAATGTTTTAGTGTAGCCTCTTCAGGTCCCGTAGCTTCGAAATCACCAAGTAACGCTGGATTCGCACGCTGGATTTTTAAAAAAATTTCCAAACCTTCGCAACCAAACTAGCGATCATTACTAACAAAACCCTTTACCAACCCCACATTCAGGTCAGTTTTCAAATTCTCTTCCAGCAGCAGTGATCGTTTAAACAATAAACTACAAGAAAATAATGTCGTTTAAACACTAAATTACGAGAAAGAAAGGTCGTGGTCACGGAGGCTCATGAGGACAATTCTGTAGCCCTTATTACAGATTCGGATTACATTTCGAAAACTATAGGCTTCTTTCAAAGTAACAACAGCGTTGAAGTGAATTGATGCCCACTACAACGATGTGTTAATATTGTAAAAATACTTGCAAAAAATTCTAATTTTCTTTTTGCCTCAGGTTACACAAGAACAGGTAGATCCCAATGATCCGTAAAATACCCACCCTCCGTTCGCGGATTAAGTTATATAAGTTTAATTATCCTATTCACATGAGTGTGAACGGATGTCAGGGAACTAAATATTTCGTCAATAGTTTATGCTACGCTGAGTTACAAACTACGTTTAATTTCACTGATATTTGGACAAAAAAAAATAGCAATTAAATGCCAATGTTTCTCATGGACTTCAGCATTCTTCAAGAAGCTGTATTGGCATCTCCAGACATCAGAAACCTTCATACAAACGTCCCTATTAATATTGCAAATTATATGGATAGTCTCATAAGGGATAAGAAACTGAATGTTGGAGAAATTTTTGAACTTCATTTAAAAAAACAAAACTTATTACCACAAGGATTTCCTTGCGATGAGCTAATTAGATTAATTAGGAAATCAAGCTGACATTTTTATAAAGGGCTGAGAGAAAAAAGTATTAAAAAAATAGATCCATTACTGACAACGTCCTTATTTGTTGTAAATACGTCGATGGCGTATTAGTTTATACTGTAGTAACGAAGAGGCTATAGTGACTTTAACTAACACCTTTAATCAGACACATAAAAATATTCCGTTCACTATGGAGCTGGAAACTAATGGGTGCTACAACTAAAGGTGTAGCTTTCGTTCTGCAGGAAATTTTGTGAACTGACCACAACAGATATATGCACTGGTTCTGATTCTTGTCATCTACGCACCCACAAAAGAGCATTCCTTTATGCAATGTTCATTCGGTTAGCAAAGTTCTACCTTGACATTGTTTACATATGCAGGGAGACCGGTATCATTGTACAAATGTGCGTGGACAATAGAAGCATGGGAATGTTTATTCGTATCATAGGTAAGGTCATTTTCAGTTAGACTTCCATTCTCATTATGTACTAATAATAGCGTCAAATATGTTTCCTTTTCGACTCCGGTCAGTCTTGTGAGCAAATCGCTGGTGCTTTTAGAAAAGCTAAAGTACTAGTTGGCTTCCGAACATGGAAGAAATTTAACACTATCCTACGTACTTCGCTGGACCTAAAGCTTAATAAATTCCTGGAATCTGTCGCTTATAAAATTACTTGCGGATCTTCTGATCGCGTATATGTAGGACAAACTGGTCATGATTTTGGGACTAGGTGCAGGGAACATAGAAGAATACTACTGACCTTGGATGTCATCTGACTTGTGATAGCATTTCCTAGATTCATCTTTTTCCTTTATTCCACTTTCACTTCTTCAACTCTCTTCCCCCATTCCCCTATCGTTTTCTATTGAACTGTGTGTACAGTGCTCTCAACGAAGCTTTGGTTGCCTTTCACGTTGTTAGCGTTTTAACTGGCACTCTCCCGCCCCACCTCGCAAGGCCTTCTCTTCACATTTTCTACAATTTTCTTGTGTGCTTCCACAATGAACCATCTGTTCCTTTCATGCTGGGTAGCACTGCGGTGCTTACTTTTTTTTAATAAACATTGTTATAAAAGTTATCTCTCTTTTATTATAATGTGTTAATATATCGTCACTCCCTGAATATTATTTTCATGAGAAGACATTTACTATTATGAGTCTCCTGTTTTTCATTCTTATGTTTCGAATTTTTTGTATTTTTTGCATATACGCATGTCATTACCGATTTGCACTGCGAGATAGCACCGCATCGCCGATAACATTTTTGTGTTATAAATACATGAGTACTGTGTTAAATATTGTCATTATTTTTTGCTGTTGGTGCCTGTTGGTAGTTGCTGATATTACAATACATTCCAAATATGTCAAGAATTGCAATTTTCGTGTTACTTCGTGTTACGCTTTCTGTCTGTACGACATACCTCTTTTTGTAAATGATATGTAACTTATGGTTTGGCACTGTATGGCACTACGCACACCACATCAAAGCCAAGTGGTGTTGAAAATTTGTATCTTAGTACGTCAAAGATCAGCGTTTTAGCTGTCTGCCTATGATCGTTGCCAGTACAGCATGATTTTCCGGGGTATGTGTCTTCTAGAGGCCTGTAATAATTTTCTGTGTGGATCATTACTTTGGTTTCGTAACAGAGCTATGTGTTTTGATCTTTTTTTCTCCAGATATCTGATGATTGTGATATCCGAAACCCGTAATACTGGAATAATAATGTAAGCAGGCATCTGGTCAGTGACTTTTTCCTCAACGATCTATTCAGCCTTTTGCAGTTTGCTATTTTTCAGGTATATTTCCATTCATACTTCAAGAGTATCCTGAGAGCTGAAACAAACCTAATTTACGGTATGCCGCTGAAATTCGTTGATAAGTACCGGGTCTGGCTTATGATGTAACAGCTTTTGGCGAATCGCTCCTTCTTCCCAAATTTCTAATTCCCAATTTCTCTGTAGTCTTTCCCATTACAGACATACTCCTGATCTCAGGAGTGCGTTGAATGTGCCTGAAATGTTAACAGAGATGTGTGGCTGTTCCTGTAGCATCTTGTTTGTCACTAGATCGACCCCTTGGGCAGTTGGGGTGTTGGTCCTCTCCAGCAGAGTGGAACGTCTTCTCCCTTGATGTGTAGATGTTGCCATTTTTTGTCGCCAAATACGTCATAAACTGTTATTGTATCTGCTAAGTATAGGCATGGAAGGAGGAATGTTCCACCACAATGACATTTTCAGCAATGGTTACATGGAGTACCGGTATTTGATGTATCTTACAGAGGAAGAACAGTGTCTCCCCCTATGCAGTTTCGTCTCGATACATAGTGCACACACTAGTGTTGTGGCAGCTCCTGCGATTTGTCTCGAGGCCCCTCTTCCCCAACTAAAGCACCATGTTGGTAAGTGCTTTTAAAATATCTTTTGAGACGTGTTGTAGAGTTGCGCCTCTGCACAGAACATCCCAGTCTGGCAACTGTTGCAGGTCGTCTATTACTGTCTGATGGTGTGCATCATTGTCAGCTTTGTCAGCAGTAATCCATGCTGTCGTATGGCAGCGGTATGGGCGTGGTCAAACGAAAAGGCATCACTGGTGCTCCGTGATACCATGTACAGCATATTCTAGCTGATAGCGAAGTCCAAGACGTCGAAGTGTCTTCTCAGGGCCATTGGGAACATGGTCAGCACATGTTGTCCAGTCATCATTGGACAACATGAGTCATCCACGCTTGGTGTAGCTTGACCACTTGAAGCAGGAGTCTTAGACTGGTGCTGAAAACCTTATAACTGCTGGGCGCCCTGGAGCTCCAAACAGTATCCTTGGTATTAAAATCTCCCTTGAAGGAGATGCTTTCATCGAGCAATAGCAGACGTAGCGTGCCTGTCCCATGCTATACTGCTGTAGTGTTGTGGAATTTTACTCCCAATCTTAATCGAGGAGCAGTTTCATCATTTTAACCATTAGCAGCAAACAGGTGAGCTTGCTGTTCGAGTGTATGCTTCCCCCTGCAGTGCAACATGATCTCTTTCTGCTGCTAGGTGGAGCATCGTTGCTTATGTGACAGGAGACACCATTATTGATTCATGTAGGCACTGGCTGCTGGTCCACCTGGGGGTTTGGTGTGGTGATGGTGGTGGTGGTGGTGGGGGGGGGGATGTCTGAAAGGTCTGTACACATCCACATGTGGTTCCTTGTTACTGGTTGGTCGTTGCGCTGGTTGAGACATTAACGTCGTCGCATATGTCTTCTGCAACATAGTCTTCTTACCAGCTGCCAGTGCGGTGTCGACAGCGACTTCATCGACTGCACTCAGCACGCGGTTCGAGCTAAGCGATAGACAGCATGTAAGAATATCGTACAAGGAAGCCACTGGGTGAGTTTGCTGTTCCATTGCTTGTGGCCTCCAATGGTGTGAAGAGGAATGGGAGTGCCAAGCCTACATGCCACCAGAGGACACGGAATTGACATAAGCTTACTGTGTGTGACTCTGGCCAGCATGTCTTTTCAAGCAGCTGCAAGGCAGGGATTCACCCCAGATTCAGTGCATCTATATTAATATTGAGAAACTTAGAGACAACAATGCATAGCTGTAGCACAACAACACTAAACATTACTGAGTGACAGCACTCAAGACTATTTGTTACATTCAAAAGCACTGATCTCATTGGGTACACCACAGCAAAACATATAGCTGTACGAAGTTATACACTCCTGTAAATTGAAATAAGAACACCGTGAATTCGTTGTCCCAGGAAGGGGAAACTTTATTGACACATTCCTGGGGTCAGATACATCACATGATCACACTGACAGAACCACAGGCACATAGACACAGGCAACAGAGCATGCACAATGTCGGCACTAGTACAGTGTATATCCACCTTTCGCAGCAATGCAGGCTGCTATTCTCCCATGGAGACGATCGTAGAGATGCTGGATGTAGTCCTGTGGAACGGCTTGCCATGCCATTTCCACCTGGCGCCTCAGTTGGACCAGCGTTCGTGCTGGACGTGCAGACCGCGTGAGACGACGCTTCATCCAGTCCCAAACATGCTCAATGGGGGACAGATCCGGAGATCTTGCTGGCCAGGGTAGTTGACTTACATCTTCTAGAGCACGTTGGGTGGCACGGGATACATGAGGACGTGCATTGTCCTGTTGGAACAGCAAGTTCCCTTGCCGGTCTAGGAATGGTAGAACGATGGGTTCGATGACGGTTTGGATGTACCGTGCACTATTCAGTGTCCCCTCGACGATCACCAGTGGTGTACGGCCAGTGTAGGAGATCGCTCCCCACACCGTGATGCCGGGTGTTGGCCCTGTGTGCCTCGGTCGTATGCAGTCCTGATTGTGGCGCTCACCTGCACGGCGCCAAACACGCATACGACCATCATTGGCACCAAGGCAGAAGCGACTCTCATCGCTGAAGACGACACGTCTCCATTCGTCCCTCCATTCACGCCTGTCGCGACACCACTGGAGGCGGGCTGCACGATGTTGGGGCGTGAGCGGAAGACGGCCTAACGGTGTGCGGGGCCGTAGCCCAGCTTCATGGAGACGATTGCGAATGGTCCTCGCCGATACCCCAGGAGCAACAGTGTCCCTAATTTGCTGGGAAGTGGCGGTGCGGTCCCCTACGGCACTGCGTAGGATCCTACGGTCTTGGCGTGCATCCGTGCGTCGCTGCGGTCCGGTCCCAGGTCGACGGGCACGTGCACCTTCCGCCGACCACTGGCGACAACATCGATGTACTGTAAAGACCTCACGCCCCACATGTTGAGCAATTCGGCGGTACGTCCACCCGGCCTCCCGCGTGCCCACTATACGCCCTCGCTCAAAGTCCGTCAACTGCACATACGGTTCACGTCCACGCTGTCGCGGCATGCTACCAGTGTTAAAGACTGCGATGGAGCTCCGCATGCCACGGCAAACTGGCTGACACTGACGGCGGCGGTGCACAAATGCTGCGCAGCTAGCGCCATTCGACGGCCAACACCGCGGTTCCTGGTGTGTCCGCTGTGCCGTGCGTGTGATCATTGCTTGTACAGCCCTCTCGCAGTGTCCGGAGCAAGTATGGTGAGTCTGACACACCGGTGTCAATGTGTTCTTTTTTCCATTTCCAGGAGTGTATTATCTCAGTTATTAATTTTACATGTTATAAATAACCAGTGTGTAGTCTTTCTGTAGATTTCTGGCTATCTTGATTAGTTGCCTCTATTATTGAAGGAAACGGGAGAGCATACCTGTGCTGCGCATCATTTCTTAAGATGTGTTTTAGTAACACCTTGTTACCTTGCCGCGATGTGCTTAAATGCCATACATCACCTGCAGCTGGCAACATATGTGCCTATACCGTTCACGCATTTTGGAGTGTCGGCTACATGCTGGAGAGTACAGTCTGCGGTGGATGTCGGCCAGTGTATTTAACAATCCTAGCTGGAATACCCCAGTATAAGACAACATGAAGCGTTTGAAGGGGGAGGGGCACTTTTGGCATGTAGGTCTTCCATTTACCACGTCGCTTTACAAGTGACAATTGAGGTGATGTTTGTCAGCTTGTTGCTGAATTACGTATGTGAGATCACTACAAGGAACAATGATACTTCAGAGTTGGTCTTTGGTGACTGCATCCGAAGGAATCCTCCTCAGTCACGGCGCTGTTAACTTTTTGAAGCGTATCCTATAAATATATTTAGTGGCTTCTCAGAGCTGTTCCGCATGTGCAGAATGGAAAGTGGTTCTGCCATTTTGTTGACCGCCAGCTGATCTTGTACGGACCTTTCCTTGTTGGATTCCTAGCGGTATCACCAAAGAAGATCGTATCGGAGTCTTGGGCGTCGATGTAGACTCTGTCGGCGCCGTCCGACTCTCAGAGGCAACTTCTTCATCCATGACTGCGAAGCAGTTTGACATCAACGGCGGCTTGATTCTTGAAAGCGACGATCATTTACGGTCCGTTTAAGACTCTGAAAGCTATGTCCACAGTGATTGGTGTCTGTGCTTGGTGAGGACTGCTGCGTCGGTGACATCAGTCACTTACGCGAGTCCACATCAGCGGCAGCTGAAGTGCTGAATATCCCGTATATGGCCTTCTTTACTAGTATTAATATGGAAGCTATTTCCTGTTCCATCGGTTCCAAATAGTCGTCCGTTCCGTCGCCCCTACACGTCTCCTGGTCATTTTTCCGCTGGTTGTCCTTTTCCATAGCCTTAGCCATCGCAACGTGACGGCCGACTGCGGCTTACAACGAGCCCGTGTTCGGAGATCGCCGACCGACCAGCCCCCGAGTATTCTCGGCCGAAGCCGAGTCCGCATTCTTAGCGTGCACTGTGCACGGCATCTCGCTCTCGTCACATAGATTCCCCATTGGCTCCTACTTTCCTTACTGTTTACGTGCCCGCAAGGCCACCTGGTGGCACTCAATCTCGCCTTGGGCAGTGGTCATTACGTTTCGGCTCTTCTGGTTATCGTAAGTTAATACTATTTATACACATCTTGTAAAAATGTTCTGTGAGATAGAAATTAGTAACATTTGCTAATTTCAAACATTATTTTACTAATTATAGATCTGCTGGCTATAAAGAAAACGTTTTCACACAGACCACGAGCTGGAGTCCAGAGTAGAAAATTGTCGAAAAGCAATGACGGCTGTCTTCTATAACGAGGGAACTGAAAAGTTGGTACAACGCTACGACAGATGTCTGACTCTGAATGGCGACTGTGTAGAGAGTAGCTAGAAGGTGTAGCTAACCGTTGCAAACAAAACAGTTTTGATTTTCACTGTGGTTTCCATTTCGTGACCTATAGTTCCTTACTTTCCGAATAGCCCTCGCAAGTTGAAAACCAGATACCAGCACAACTAGTTTTACGCTGCTTACCCACTCACACAGAGCTATTTACAGAGACATAACATAGAGTATCTATTCAGTGTTCCACTCTCCGTGGGCAAATCCCTTATTTGTTTGCTGCTGGACTCCAAAAATGCAGCAGTTGCATAATTAAAAAAACTGTGCTAACGCTAATTCACTTTTTCCCACAAATATATGCATGATCATTTATAAATAAATTCTCATTCCTAAGCGATTTTTGAACCTTCTGTGTTCAAATGTGCCATGTAATAAACTGGTCCGTCAGGCGGTTAATGTAATTTGAAACCACTATAAATTTAGCAACTAAGTCCATAACTACACGAAGCATCAGAGTCTGTGTTATTAATAAGTACGCCACACTCTCCCTTTCGACATGCGTGAATGCCCGAAGGAACATTACATCATATTTCGCAATAACGCAGGCGCTGCAACTTGTATTTATTCGCCAATACCAGGCATTCCATAATTATGTCCTTCTTGGACGGAAATGTACGTGATGTACGCGTGCAGATTATAACGCCTGTGCGACCACATATTCGTGATTTGTGCAATGATAGCCAAAGCGGTTAAGGCGACCTCTGGGGTAAAGCGGGAAATCAAACTCGAGTCCGGGTCCACAAATTTTCGTTGTCGTTATTCAAATATAAAGCTGATGGTGGTTTATATTCGCAGTTGAGTATACATTTCCTGCACAAGTAAACGTCTTATTTATTAGCGTAGAATGCGTGTGATGCCACCGATACAAGTGCAAGCTCGTCATACTTAACTTAAGCTCTGTTGTGTTCAGTGCCCAGTCTACACTGTTACTCAAGTGATCCAACTCCTGGGCTTGGAATCTCACGTAATAATTTCTATTACTTTGTGGATCCCAACGACATATTGGCAAGTGTAGCACCTGGTTAGATGGGATTATCCTCTTCCTTAAATGCCCGAAAGCAGTAGGATTCAGAGACATCGTGTATTGAGATGCAACAAGGAAGCCATAGTAAAAGGGAAACAAGATTGTAACATCCACACAGTGGCGGGTGTATTTCAGTAAAGTAATGGCGTGGGTGCAGATTCCTGTGTCACTGTGAAAAGGGACTTTCCGGAATATAATAACCTACTTTGAGGGAAATCTATAGTAACTGATAGCATAAACAACCTCAAAGAGTGAAATTAGAGAAATGTATGAGTGAGCGGAAGTTACTCTCTTTGATCGTTGCTGCCAAACATAAATTAAAAAATAAATATAAGAATATTTCCAATTACTCAGTAGGACAACAAAAGTATTAGAACCAACTATGCAACCAGCGGCAAGTGTTTAGCTACGGATAGGAGAAAGTGAAGAAACTGTGGTAGCCATTCAGAATTGTTCTACGCTACGTTTGTTCTGTGAATGAAGACGAAAACAGGATGAAGACATTACGGATCAGTATAAATGTTACAACGTAATCATTACTGCAGAAGGAAGTTTAGGGGAGACTTAAAAGATTCTTTACTTAAAAATAATAACAAGGTCAACGATTGATACAGATACTGACAATCAAACGTCAGCATTAATAAATATGATGTAATCCAGATAATTCCATAACTAAATAAATAAGTATCGTCTAATAATATTGCGGACAAACTGTTTTTGGACTCTCTCGATAGTCAAATATGAAGAAGACAAATGTCGCAATAGCGAAGAGATCACATGATTTGCATCAACAAAGTAGGCTGATTGCGATACATGTCGTTCATCTGACTTTCGAGTTTTCTGTATCGGTCTGTCACCCCTACCATGCCGACAAAAAGCAAGTTCAAAAATGGCTCTGAACACTATGGGACTTAAAATCTGAGGTCATCAGTCGCCTACAACTTAGAACTAATTAAACCTAACTAACCTAAGGATGTCACACACATCCATGCCCGAGGCAGGATTCGAACCTGCGACCGTAGTGGTCACGCGGATCCAGACTGAAGCGCCTAGAACCGCACGGCCACACCGCCCGGCCATGGGGCCTGTGGTTGTATCGAAGACAGCTGCGGACCACCTACATACATTGATGTTTGATGTCTTCCCCGACCATGTCATCTTTCAGCAGTATAATTGCCCGTGTCTTGGGGCCAACCGTGCTACAGTGGTTTGAGAAGCATTATGGTACACCCACGTGGATGTATTGCCTAACGTAAATCCTATGGAAACCATCTAGGTCGTTATTGGGAGCCATCACCACGTACACAATTTAGCGGCCAGTTATTTCAGTCAGTTACGTGACCTGTGCGTAGATATCTAATGCTACACCCCTCCACAAAACCGTCAACATTCACATGTCTGATGGAATTTCTTTGTTTTTAATAAAGACTTATTACAATGGAATGGAATGAAGACTTTCAACTAATATATCCTGTCACAGTTGTCACACATAACACAATGATAAGTAATGTTCCTTTTCTTTTGTCCGGTGTTCATTTGCTTCAATTTCTGACTTACATGAACCACGTTTTGTGGGAAATGCTTCTGACATCCTAGCTCTCTATTTGTCTTACAGTGGCTGCGAGTTTAATGGTCTATTTCCTGTGATACAGTCTTATTCTCCTGAGATGGCCTGCTGCTCCACTGACTGGTTGACACAAATTGTAGTAAGGCTATCAATGCATGAGTTGTCCGACTGAGACTCACTTTCGCTCTCTACTGCGCCACTCGGCCAGGAAAAATGATGCTGCACTAGTTCGGCATCAAAATAATCATGCTCTTTAACGCTGTGAAACAAACATTAAGTCACATTGTGATGCGAGTATTTAGCAGTATAGCATCATAGATCTTCCATTTGTAAGTAGGCTGTTTATGTTTTCGTTTTGGCAACGTTACGTAGCGCTCAAAATGAAATCACTGGCTGTGCTGTGTGCAGTCTGTCGCTAGTTTGCATTGTTGTCTGCCATTGTAGTGTTGGGCAGCGGCAGCTGGATGTGAACAGCGCGTAGCGTTGCGCAGTTGGAGGTGAGCCGCCAGCAGTGGTGGATGTGGGGAGAGAGATGGCGGAGTTTTGTAATTTTTCATGAACTGATATATTTATATATGATGATATCAAGGTAAATACATTGTTTGTTCTCTATTAATATCTTTCATTTGCTAACTATCCCTACCAGTAGTTAGTGCCTTCAGTAGTTTGAATCTTTTATTTAGCTGGCAGTAGTGGCGCTCGCTGTATTGCAGTAGCTTGAGCAGCGAAGATTTTTGTGAGGTAAGTGATTTGTGAAAGGTATAGTTTAATGTTTGTCAGGGCCATTCTTTAGTAGGAAATTTTGAAAGTCAGATTGCGTTGCGCTAAAAATATTGTGTGTCAGTTTAAGCACAGTCTTGTAGAATTGTTCAAAGGGGAAGTTTCATATGTCGACCCTTAGCCTAGGATACCTCACTGGAATCTTCTGATTCTTCTTGTAGTTTGTGTAATTAGTGTAGATTTTGTTTATTGCTAGCGCGTAACTGTAGAGAGAATCTCCTTTGTAGTTGCAGTCTTTCATTGTTGTACAGTAAAACAGTTGTGGCATGCATGTAGATTTGCAGCAAGTATTTCGCAGCTGCAATTAACTAGATATTATTTTGAGTGCTATTTTAATGTGTTCTCTTATTTTTGATCTTCAAATTGTGTTTTTCTGTGTTGTCGTGTGAAATACTGTGACAATAATGGCGTGTGAAAGACGTAATACTAGGCTCCAAAGTAAACTGAGAAATGACAGTGAAAATGAAAGCAGTATGTTAGCGCCACCGAGTAATGAATTAACTGATGTTCAAAGTAGTAATTTGGTAATTGTGCATAGGGAAATGGAGCGGGCGGCAAACAATGACGTGGACAGTGAAACAATTAGTGAAGAGGGAAGCATTATCGATCGATCGGTCGGCAATAGCTCGCCTCAGGAAGCCGAAATGACACGACACGATCTCGCAAATACTGTAGATTCAGGTTTTGGATCCTCACCGTTTTCTCAAATAAGTCAAGACACATTTTCTGCTTGTCAAAATGTGAATGTTTCCGGTGCAAATTCACTGCCGAAAAGCACTGAGGAACATGTTTCAGACACCAATGCATTGTTATTACAATTAATACAACAAATGGGACAAACACAGCAAAAGCTTCAAAAGTTAGACACAATGGAACAAAATCAGAGACAAACACAGCAAAAGCTTCAAAAGTTAGACACAATGGAACAAAATCTGAGACAAACACAGCAAAAGCTTCAAAAGTTAGACACAATGGAACAAAATCTTAAAAAGTTAGACGCAATGGAACAAAATCTTCAAAAGTTAGACTCATTGGAGCAAACTCTTGAACAAACACGTGAGGATTTAACTACCGAGTTACATCACATTGAATCGAAATGTCAAAAAGTCTGTAATGACGTAAAAACACAAATTTGTGAGCATTTCCAACCTATTTTTTCGCGTCATGAAAATGCACTACAGAATCACGAAGCAGCCATAAAAGAACTGCAAACTATTGTTCATGAAAATCATGAGACCTTGCAAGCAAAATTTGACTCAGTTGCATCTACCGATACGGTTATGCAACTTGCAAAAACTCAGGAAAACTTAAAGGACACAGTAGATACGATTTCAACACAAATGGACACTCTGAAACTTGGTTCAGAAAAACATACAGAGGAAATGATTTCACTATCGGATAAAGTAGCCGAACTTTCAGATCAGTTCACTAACTTATCTACAAAGGTAGATGATGTTCTGAATGACACAACACCTGTAGCCTTCACGGACACTGAAGAGTATGAACAAATTAGAAAATTCAAACAAAATCAAAATCAAATCAATACACAGTACAAAAGAGAAATCCGGGAAGTGCAAGATCAGTTGGCACAAGTAGTACAAGAATTACGTATTTCAGAGGACACTCCCGCTCCAGTATGGGAAGAGGGACATAGAAATACGGAACAGACACAAAATAACAACACAGGGCACTTCGGAAATTGTGAAAGAAGTTGGCAAGGTACGCCGAATTTTGAGATGGAACCGCCGAAACGACGTAACAATGACCGACATGCGACTTGCCGACATGATGATTTTGACTATAAGCTGTTCATTACTACACGTAAATTCAAAACATTTAAGAATTCTGGCAACGACATTCATCCACAAGCATGGCTCCATCAATTCTCTCATTGTTTTCCTCCCAACTGGTCATTAGAGCACAGATTAGAATTTATGTGTGGCTACTTAGAGAATGAACCAGCTGTAAGAATGCGGTCGGTCATTCACGATTGCCACAGTGAAGGAGAGTTTTACCATGCCTTCCTCTCAGCATATTGGTCTCAGGCCACACAAGACCGAGTAAAACAAAGCATCATAATGATGAAACGTTTCGAACAATCTGAATTTTCCAGTCTTATGAAATATTTTGAAGACATGTTGCACAAGAATCAGTACCTGTCAAACCCATACAGCCCCTCAGAACTTATCCGCATTTGCTTAATCAAATTGCCTGAACATTTACGACACATTATTTTGGCAGGACGTTGCAAAGACGACATTGAAGCTTTTCAGGGACTGTTACAAGAATTGGAAATTGACACTGACAATCGCGGAATGCGGAAACAGGAACACAACAATTACAGGTCATATCCATCACAATTCCTCGATAATAACTGGACGCGACAAGGCTATTCTCACAACACAAATCGTGACCAAAACAGACACCACCCGTATGACAACCGTTGGCAGAGTAGTAATAATTACAGGGAAAGATCACCTCTCCGCGGTAATGACTATCACAGAGACAATCAGAGAAACAGACAATATGGGAACCAAAACAATTATTATTACGGGAGACAGAATAACTTGAGACGCAACGGTCCAGCGCGCAGTTACGATTCAGGGAGAAATTCTCCACCACTTAACCGACAAGAAAGAAACTACAGGAACTACCAACATGACGACAGACGATGTGATCGTAACGACAGATCTGAATTGCATCAGAACTGGCGGGATTCAAACAGAGCAGGGCCCTCTCGAGGAGGTGAATTTGTAGAAGTTAGGTCTCCAAATCCCAATAACGACGCGCGCCAACAAAGAGACAATAGGCAATGACTCACACCGCTGGCAGCCACAAAACGTTCTTATGACACTAACGACGCAGCTGCCGTAGCTAGTAATTACGTAAAAATGGAAGACATTAGGGACATCTTACTCCAGGAACACGACGTAAAGCATAACAACATTGCATATCCTGTGATTCACATTACTGTAAATGACGTAAAATTTACGGCAGTACTTGACTCTGGCAGTCCCATTTCAGTAATCAGTGAAACAGCCTTTAGCAAATGCAACAAATCGAACGATTGCCCCACACTTCCGTTACGTAAGATTAAATTACAAGGTGCAATCTTTGGAAAAAGTGTAGATGTACGCCAACAAACCAACTTAGAATTCTTTTGTCAAAGCCACAGCTTCTCTATGAACTTTCTTATTGTTCCATTATTGTCGACGGAAATTATACTGGGAGTAGACTTTTTGAATGAATACAAAGCAATCTTAAACTTTCACGATGCTGAAATAACTTTAGAAAAAGAAGGTAAGTCAATAGCTTTGAAATTTGAAGATTGGCTCTCAAACCATGATGAGGAAATTAATCGGCTTTACGTTCTGTTAGACAACAGTTCGGAATTTTCTACGGAACTAGACACTAACAATCACTCTGCAAGTACTGACAGGGATGATATCGACGGCGCATTTGACACTAATAAGTTAATTCAGAATAAAATTCAAACAATTGAGAATTGTAATGACACTGATAGGCAGGACCTTTTTGAGATTTTACAAGCACATTCCACAGTTTTTACTCACAAAACAGGAACAATCAAGGGATTTCAATACCAATTTCGTGTTCGTGAGCATACTAAATTTTGTGTTAGACCATACGTAATTCCGGCGCATTATAGGGACCGTGTTAGAACAGAAATACAATCTATGCTTGACGAGGGCATTATTGAGCCTGCAGTAAGCTCATACAACAATCCGTTACATGTTGTTGAGAAGAAAAATGGATCGATCAGGCTTGTCTTAGATTCGAGACAAATCAATACTATCATTATTCCTGAAACAGACAGGCCGCAGACGATGGAAGAACTTCTTCAAAATTTTAATGGTGTAAAAGTGTTGTCTTCAATTGATCTCAGATCCAGCTTTTATCAGATCGAACTTCATCCAGAATGTAGAAAATACACAGCTTTCCTTTGTTTCGGCGTTTGTTATCAGTTTCGGAAACTTCCCTTTGGTTTGAACATTTCTTCGGCAGCATTCATTCGTGGGTTAAATTCCATATTACCTGAGTTCTTAAAACGTCACATCACCTTATATGTGGACGATATTCTAATAGCAGAAGCTTCATGGGAACTACATAATCGCATCCTCAACAGTTTGTTACGTATTTTTGTAGAATCTGGAATTACAGTTAACTTGGAAAAGTCTGAATTCGGTAGGACAAAGGTGAAGTTTTTGGGACATATTATTTCTTCTGAAGGCATTCAGCCGGATCCTGAAAAGTTAGAAGCAATCAGAGCCATTCCAGTTCCATCCACAAAAAGACAAGTCCGCAGTTTTCTAGGTCTCGTAAATTTTTACCGTCGTTTTCTGAATATGCAAATTCTTGCTACACCAAAACTTTGTTCTCTCACTGGAAAAAATACTATTTGGAACTGGGACGAACAAGCACAATTGGAATTCAATTCTTTGAAAGAAGCGTTACTTCACGCGCCAATCTTAGCTCATCCAGATCTGTCACAAGATTTCTGCCTTAGCACGGATTCTTCTAAAGTCGGTCTTGGTGCCCATTTATTTCAAGAAGCCATAGAAAATGACACTACCATTCAGAAAACCATTGCTTTTGCTAGCCGAGTGCTAACCAAATCTGAAAAAAATTATTCCGTTACTGAATTAGAAGCTTTAGCTATCGTTTGGGCATTTAACAAATTCCGTTTCTTTCTTTCTGGTAAGCACGTAAAAGTATACAGTGATCATCGTGCATTACAATTTCTTATGTCTTCAAAATTAAATCACGACAGGTTAAAACGTTGGGCATTGTTTCTGCAAGAATTCCGCTTCACAATAGTCTACATTCCCGGCAAGGAGAACATTGTTGCGGACGCACTGTCACGCGTACCGGCTGGGCTTGAGAAAAGTACCACAGAAGGCAACCTCGAGAAAAATTTCAGTATTCTTTACATTCAGAAAGTCGCCTTTGAAAACTTCATCACCACATCTTTAAAGGACATTGCTCATGAACAAGATAAAGATCCGATTTGGAAAGACATCAAGAGCAAATGGCATGAAAAGACACACACACAGATTCGGCATTATTACCTGGTTAGAAACAACATACTCTTCAAACGCTGCACTGTTGATGACAAGCTATGGGTACTTTGCATTCCTGACGATTTTGTTAATAAGCTCATTTGGTACATTCATTTCAGCTACGCACATTTTGGCCCACGAAAATGTTATCATATTCTTCGAACGACTTGTTATTTTAACAATATGGAAAAGCGAATTCGAAGAGTCTTGTCTATTTGTAAACTTTGTCAAAAGGCGAAACCATCTACTGTCTCACATCGTGCTCCGTTGTTTCCTATTATTCCTTCTAAATTAAAAGAATTTGCGGCTGTTGATCTCTTGGGACCGCTTGTCAGAACATCTAATGGATTTTCGTACGTTCTAGTCGCTGTTGAACTTACTTCAAAATTTGTTTCTTTCACACCGTTACGTAAAGCCACTGGACGGTCTGTATCCAACGCCTTTGTTAAAAATTTCTTACGTGAAGTTGGACACGTTAGCAAAGTCATTTCAGATAACGGACCGCAATTCAGATCTGCTGTTTGGTCACGCATGCTTCGCAACCATAAAATCAAACCTGTTTTTATTTCATTGTACTCACCACATTGTAACCCCTCTGAACGGATTATGAAAGAAATCAATAAGCTTTGTAGACTTTATTGTCACAGAAAGCATCAGCATTGGGACAGATATTTACACTTATTTCAAAATGTGCTGAATGAAATGCCTCATGATTCCACTGCTTTACCACCTACTCTTGTACTAAAGAATGAAGAACCACCGAACAGAATCAGAGAGCTTGTACCTTTCCCAAATACACGTAAACTTCGACACAAAGACATAATTGATTTGGCTCTTAAAAATATAAAATCTGCAGCAGACAAAAGGAGAAAACTACACGGTAAAGCAAATGCAAAGAAGTTGTATATTGGTCAGAAAGTTCTCATTAAAGCTCATTCATTGTCACATAAGAAGAAACACTTGAGTCACAAATTCTTTCTAGTTTACAATGGACCTTACAGAATCCGACGTATACCACATGATAATTGCGTTGAAGTTGAAACTCTGCGTACTAGGAAGAGTAAAGGTTTACACCACATTTCACATGTAAAACCGTTTATTGAAAGATAATCTGCCTTTTAACTTAGTCTTTGTCATAAAATTTTTCGCTTCACATTACTAATATGCTTTGTCAGACTTAGAATCTGTTAACATTCAACAATGTTTGAAGTTAAATATCCAATCCAGAACCAAGAGAACTTATTTAAACAGAAATGACGAATGCATTGTTATAGTGAACAGACGTCACAGTGTTATTGTGTGTGTACATTCTTGCTTGTTTGTTGCACGATTACGTAACGACTATAAGGCTTACATACTTAGGACACATACTGGTACTGCTAATGAGATTTTAATGCAACATTTCGGTTTACTTGAAAATACATTCTGGGTTTAAAGTACTTTCTGTGAGATACCAGAGGACACAGTGGTTAGTTTATGTGACAGCTACACGATTTTATCACGACGCTACTAATGAGTGACAATTTACAATGTTGCTTTTGCGGTGTATCTGTTTTATATCTGCACAGTTTTTCTGAATTCTTCTGGAAAGTAAAACAGGTTTTAGTAGTAACTTTTGTGGTATAGCAACAATGAGACAGCCTTTTTTTGTGGCACAACAATACGTTACTGTACAGTACTTTCTTCATCACGCCAATAACCATAATAACTATGATATCTATACGCAAAGCATTTCACTTTTGTTTATCATGAGGTAAGTACATTGACTTCTGCAGAACTTAGCTTTCGGAGGACGATAACTACGACACTTCCACAGAGATTATGTTACAAGACGCACAGTTTAGCGCTACAGTACACGTATTTGAGTGATCAATTTTATACTGAAAACATTTGTTTTTAAAGATTTTTGAATTACAAAGAAAGTTTTCCGTGATACATTTCATTCCATTGCTGTAATCTGTAACACCTGAGGGTATAATTACATTAATCCTCAGGGGGGTACACGCCTACTTTGTGTACCATGTGTTTGGCAAGCACATGGAACCCTAGCTAATATGGTATTTGCTTATACAACTTTACACTTCGGTACCATATTTCTCTAACACAGAATTACACAGCTATCTGAGTACTTGACAGAGAAACAAACATTCTTTTTACTACATCAGTGACAGATGTTTACGCATTTACAGAGTTGGATTACTTCACAGTTATGAAATTGTATTTTGTCTGTACTGTGTGAACTGTTCATATTTTTTCGGAACCATTGTGATACTATGAGAGCTTTGAATGATGTATTTGGTATGGATTCATGATTTTTAAAGTACGTTTGAGGCAGATGACACTTTTGACATGAGCAGAGAATTTTCTTTAGGTTTGGAATTATTGGAGGAAGCTACGACGATTTTGAGATTTGACTGAGGTGTTATGATGTTATTTTTACGACGACGATGTGTATTATGCTGCTGAGGTATGTTTACGATTAATAGGCTGAGGCTACTATATGAGTTATTTGATTATGCTTCATATTTATAATGACGAAATACTGACGAGTGTCGATGGATACGTATATGTGTAATAAGGTAAGGAATAAGGAGTAGGGATTAGGGACTCTGACTTATGGAAAAGGTTGTTGGAAACCAAGAATCGTACTTTAAGAGTTATGAAATGTGTGTGTATATGCATGAATGTATTACAATGCAGACGAAAATTTTTTGGACACTGTTATATCAATAGCATTTTGTTTCTACAGATTTGCAACGCTAATTCTTGACCTGTGAAATATTTTTATATGACTGCCACGGTAGCGGAAACTGCTGTCGTAAATATTTCCGTAAGAAAGTTAAGTGACCACCTGCACGTAATGCGTCGCGGGCACCCAGCTGTCAGACGCCTGGAGAAAAAGCCATTATTGCGAGCCCTTTTCAGCGGCACAGGTAGAACAAATAAAAAGGGGAGGCCATTATCCTCGGAAATATTTTTACATCTGCACACCTGATTACGACAAGCGTCTTTCTACGAGAGTTGAGAGAATTTCTACTAACTTATGAAATGTCACATGACTACTGAATGATATTTTTATACTTTGCTTTTCGTAGTTGCTTATTTCATTTGACATCTGTTTTCCAGCTGTGTTGCAGCATTGCTTTTATAAAATGAAATGCATTTGCTAATGTGAACACTTTCTGTCAACAGATCTATTAAATAATTATTTTATGATCCACATTCTTTAAAAAAGGAGCACTTGGAAAGGAAAGAACAATAAGAAGGAACTAGTAACTGCATTCATAATTTTCTTTTCAAGTAATTGGTAACTTTTTGGTAGAATAACTTCTTGTGGTGCACCACTTTAATTACATAGACATTAAGATGTGAATATACATTTCCCTTATCTGCATTGTTGTTTTTACTGCAATATCTTTTCTGCTTGAGCTTTGTCATGTATAGATATAAGTTTTATATTTTTTTATATTTTTTATATTTGCTGCTGCTGTTTGCCAGGCATAGTGCTACTGAACTTTAATTTGTGTTACTCTGCTAAGCCAATTTTACTACTCATTGATTTTTCATGTTGCTGCACATTGGCTCATATTAGTTGTAATTTTGCATTTTATCTGTTAATTTAGATTTGCTGCTGCTTGCTTTGCAAATTGGCATTTTTTTTGTCATTGCTGTTTGTGATAACTTGTTTTGTGCTGCTGCATTGCCTCGTCCCTTAGTTTAATATCTGAGCTCAGTAGATTTAAGTTAGCTTAAGAGGGGGTAGACTATAGAAGAGAATGAGTTGCGATGAATTGGAAGAAATGCATTGAGAATCTATACGAAAAACGTACAGAAAGCAGGTATAGGTAGGATTTTCTCGGCAATAAATGATGAGGTAAGATAATGGAAAATAAAAATGAGGTAAGAAATGTGTGAACATATAAATACAGAAAGCATGCTTAGATCGAATTTTTTTGGTGGAAACAAAGGATGAAATAAGAGGAAAGATATATGAAGTTTTGGGTTGGACTGCAGTACCACATGTTACACTGACAACGAACCCTGTCCTTTCCTATTGGTGTTATCCCACTATGTGTTTGTGTACCCTTGAGTATTTGTTTTCTTCCTGTCTCTGTGTACTGTTTCATAGAATTTTTTTCTCTTCTAATACTAAGCTATATTCACTATGAGGAGGAATACTGTTATCCTCAAATATAAGTTGCATTAATAATATGTTATTTTCTTTGTAAAGTTGTTTACAATTCTGTTCTGTTTCAATGTTCATGTGTGAAATTAATGTTTCGAAAACTATTCTCATTATTTTATGTATGTACTTATGTCACTATTTTTGTAACACTGATGTATATGTTTATTTCTATTCTTTTGTAAAGCCTGTACTACAAATGTTCTCTGTATTATTATGTTTTTAATGATGTATTTTGTACCTTTGTAATTGTATTTTCATGTTGTAAATTTATAAAATTGTAATTGTCACCAGTTCATCTTATTATTAACTTGTAAGTTACATTTCACTGCACACGTTTCTGTTGGTCGTAGTACATGGACAATATGTGAGAAGTAGGGACTGATAGTGTTTGCACGTGTGTTAATGATTCAGCAAGGGACTGGATAACAGCATTGCTGGTTCTAAGGACAATTCCAGAAACTTTGTGAGTGCACAAGTGGTGGTTTATGGACTTGCTATATTATCCGCAAGACTCTTCAATGGTGATTGTGCACCTGCACAGTCGCAACAGATGGCTGCTGGCCATTTCTACAAGGACTGCAGTGGGTCTGCACCTCTGGTGGCCCACCAATACCGTTATCTCTACAAGGACTACAGTGGGTCTGTTCTGTGATGACCTACCTATCAATACTCTTCAAAATTTCGACTGACTCTGCTGTGGGTTTGCTCTGTTGTGGCCCATTACCTGTCTGCATGTCGAGAGTCAGCACTGTCTTTCCATTGGAAGGACAACACTACTTCTTCAAGACTGCATGGAAATCCACTACTTCTATGTGCATTTTCTTTTACTGCTTGGACTTTGAGAAAAATTCTGCATTTTTACTGTGATGAACAATGTGGACTGTCTTTATGGACTGTGAGAAATTTTGATGTTTTGACCAACATAATATTAGTAAGTGTGTGCATTTTATATCTTTGTTACTGTAATTGTGAAAAATTTTTGTCAAATCTGTATTGGCCAGTGCCCAACACCATTTGTAAAAAATTTTTGTGGGGAGCATGGGGGCTATGTAAGTAGGCTGTTTATGTTTTCGTTTTGGCAACGTTACGTAGCGCTCAAAATGAAATCACTGGCTGTGCTGTGTGCAGTCTGTCGCTAGTTTGCATTGTTGTCTGCCATTGTAGTGTTGGGCAGCGGCAGCTGGATGTGAACAGCGCGTAGCGTTGCGCAGTTGGAGGTGAGCCGCCAGCAGTGGTGGATGTGGGGAGAGAGATGGCGGAGTTTTGTAATTTTTCATGAACTGATATATTTATATATGATGATATCAAGGTAAATACATTGTTTGTTCTCTATTAATATCTTTCATTTGCTAACTATCCCTACCAGTAGTTAGTGCCTTCAGTAGTTTGAATCTTTTATTTAGCTGGCAGTAGTGGCGCTCGCTGTATTGCAGTAGCTTGAGCAGCGAAGATTTTTGTGAGGTAAGTGATTTGTGAAAGGTATAGTTTAATGTTTGTCAGGGCCATTCTTTAGTAGGAAATTTTGAAAGTCAGATTGCGTTGCGCTAAAAATATTGTGTGTCAGTTTAAGCACAGTCTTGTAGAATTGTTCAAAGGGGAAGTTTCACATTACATCAAGGTCCTCTTCTAAAGATCTTAATCACAATTACGTCCTGCCCACAAAGATGCTAACTGCCAATCAATTCGAGGATTAATCTTCTGGAAGTTTTAAAAATTCCTTAGGAACTTATTACACTCGTATGTAGATCATAAAAATATCAGTCAGTGGAATTTGGGATATAGAACGACACAATATTCTACTAAATAACGGAATATTTTCCTCGATAGCACATTTCATTCGACCCGCTTCCACCTGCTCTTTGTTACACATCCCTTTTAGGTTGTTTTTAATTTTTCCGCTTAAACAAAATTTATACAGTAATTATTATTATTGTGTGGTCAGCAATTCCATCTCTGTAAGAGCAACGTATAGTAGCTTTAACATAATGAAAACAAAATTCCAACAGGCTTCGCAGCAGCAGATAGTACCAGGCCAATAATAGTTTAAAGATCTGGCCCCTGGCTGCAGACATAAAAATGGGAATATAACTAACTTTTGCAAGAAACCTCAGAACAACAAACTGATTTAGTTAACGCTACGTACATCAGTAGTCGACTAAATATAGATCTGTTATCAGTCCCAGTACCAACTAGGCGCCGGCCGCGGTGGTCTAGCGGTTCAGACACTCAGTCCGGAACCGCGCGACTGCTACGGTCGCAGGTTCGAATCCTGCCTCGGGCATGGATGTGTGTGATGTCCTTAGGTTAGTTAGGTTTAAGTAGTTCTAAGTTATAGGGGACTGATGACCATAGATGTTAAGTCCCATAGTGCTCAGAGCCAGCCAACCAACTAGGCACTAAAGCAAAGCTACTTCTGAGATTTCTCGTTAATATATCCCGTACGCTATGACAGTAAAACTTATCTCTCACGGCAATAATTAATGGAATAAATAAAATTAGTCACTCACAGCAAATAATAACACGATCCTATTCTGTACAACAGCAGTTATACTCACGGCATATAAATACCAATTTTTTGTATGGCTTTTGCTTGTAAAGAAAACATTCGCACGTACAGTGCAACAACCTTGTTACCCTGTACCTATGGACATTCCATGTGTCTTCTTACTTATCATCCAATATATGAATTCAAAGCCTGTACTCTTCACTGTACACTATGTTACATAGCTCACTAATGCACTCGGGTAACTGTCTACGTTTCCAATGGAATCGGCGTCCTCTACGTCGGAAAAAGACACCAAACGTCCCACCATGTTGTCTGTGTTTATAAAGTGACCACAACCCATGCTGACTCTGAGCAGGTACTGGAAACAGTTCCTTCGCATACCAGCTTGGAGAAGGCATCCAGTTCTTGGCCCTCCACCATCTCACAGCTCCTTCCACCCTAGCCCCAATGGTGCCGTCTTCAATCACGTGTGCGGACAGCCTCCCGTCTTGCGGTGCCAGTGCGACAAGCCACTAAAGATATGTCTGGCCATGGATGATACAATTGCGCCACTCGTCACTGCACAATCACCCGTTACACCTCCCCAAAAGCTCAAAAGCTCCTGCCTGCTTCCGCCCCCGCACCCCTCACCCCAGCCGGCAGAAGGAGGCACCACAAAAATTTAATAACATGAAGAAATAACTTACGGCAACATCCAACATTTAGTGATATGCCTTTTTGAAAGATATATGCCCTGGATTCTCTTACTTCAAAAGCGTCCTTAATGGAAACAGTGGCCGAAGCCCCATAAAGCTTAGACTCTGCTTTATTCAGCTTTTCAAAATTCCTGGTGTATATCCCTGATCCTACACTCTTTGCGGTACCGTGTATCTTCCCTGGTTTTGAACTTCAGCCCCATGCTCGTGAAACACACATGTATTTTTCTGTGTCGTAGCCATATCTCCCTTATCTCCTTGGGGGATTATCATACTCGACAGCAAATCATTCACCATCCACAAGTTAGCCACTGGAGTGTTAGTTCTGAATACGTCCCTTGCGCATCTCATTCCTAGTTTTAGATGCTTACATTAAAACCATTCTCGAATATTGCCTCAGCTGAACTGGTCGGAGAAGTGATGTGCAATCTAGGCACCCTTAAAGCCATGGTTCAATCTCTCAGTGAAGGATGCGTTTACGTAATTTGGCTTGGTGGTAGAATGTGTGGTTCTCAATCCCAAAATTAAGTCCTTGAAAATTCTGGATATAGATGCTGTGGCGTTACCAAAATCTAACGTTCTGCAAGAGCCAAAGGTATTGCAAACTCTCTTTAGCAAGTATATCGCTGATTGAATGGTCGCCGTTCTATTAGAAAACTACCAGGAGAACATCGAGAAGGCACCTATGCGTACCAAAGTGCACTTCTTTAATGCCCGCAATACAGGGAAAGAGCCATAAGATTGATGTGCAAAATCTCCACCGGGCTCTCAATAGATTTAGAAACTAGTACATGATATTTTGTATTTTGTGAGAACTTGCTCGTTGGGAAAGTTGTATACACTCTGATCGTAAACCAAATATCTCCGTTCATAACCTTTCTTACGAAAATTTAACAAATTGTGTCACGTTTGAAAAACATTTAAGTGGCAATCACAGTAAACTGGTGATATTACTCGAATAAAGTAGGTACAATTTCAGGAGGTAACAGTGTCCTCGCCTGGTTAATACAACTAGCATTAAACGGCGAAGTACCATTCCTTACAGAATACGCCTATCACTTCCTCTCCTCCTCCTTCTTGCTTAGCTGTCCTCAAGGTTTAACCCCCTTCTTGATACTGGCGATACCTTTAAACGAAGACAGGATATCCCCAAAAATACGGTTCAGTCCTTTTATCTTGCTGTCTTGACCTGGCGTACTGACCTTAGTTGCTTTACAGTTCACTTTGAATCCTGCGGCTCAACCGTCCAAAATAACACAGTCACTCCATTTTACATGTCTGATCTCAGACTGAAAAGCCATAATTCGCGTAGCCCCTGGACAATACAGGTCAGCACTCAGCTCAGAGCTTGATTGTTGGTCTCCAACTGAAAGGTCTTATGCTCTACACAGAACTTAAATTTTTCCATGATGAATTTAACTGCCAATGCCTAAAGTTCCTTAATGTACTTCTTCTTCAGAGGTTTAGTCCTCTAGAAGCATACAATGACAGACTTCTCCCACCTAGGTATTTTTGAAGTAATTCAACTGGCAGAGCAGTCCTTAATGCCATAATACATCTGTTTACATGATGATGCCCTTACCAGCTTTGGTATTGCCAACAGAGGAGCATCTACGAAGGCGCCCTTAAGACCTTCGAATGCTACTTCTTGGGACTAGCCCCAATCGAACTTGGCACCCTTTCTCCGCAAGTCACGCAATCTCCTGACCGTTAGCGAAATCCGCTACAGACTTCCTAACAAATAAACCATTCTCACAAATCTAGCGTTTTACTTGGAATTTCTTATTGATGAGTATTCTGTAATTGCTATGGTGCAATGGATCAGTTTTGATTTCCTTCAACGTCAGGATATGCCCTATAAATGATAAGTCAGGGTACTCAGCCCTCACCTTTACAGGTGTGACCGTCAATTTACTTTCTTAAGGCACATGAACACTTCCCTCATGTTTTCCATATAATTCTGCCAAATTTTAAGAAAATCACTATATCTTCCAGATAATGGTACACAAATCTGATCTTCGTATGAGGAAACAATATATCCAATATCCGGATAACACTGCAGCATCTGTGGTGACCTTAAAACAAATACTTTTCAACTCAAACAAGTTCAACTCAGTAGCAAACATCATGGTCTTCTTTGATTTCTCATTCAACAGAATCTGCAAGGTTCTAACATAGTGTAGCAAAAAAACACAGGTGCATACGAACCGGCCATAGCAGGCATGCGTGTCTGGCAGCTGAATGCAATAGAGGATCAGCTTCCTGTTAAGTTCTCTGTAATCTGCCACTGTCCATGATTAGCCAGATTTGAAATATGGGTGAAAACTGTTTGCTGCAATATCTTTTCCGGAAGACATTCGAGTTCCTTCATTTACTGTGGCAACAGCGACATGGCTGTCTTTCCACAGACACCCCATCCTTCTGTTTTACCGCTGCTACAAGCAATTTCAGAACGAGCGCAAAATCTAATGTCATATTTCCGCAAAACAGGAAGGTGAAGAAACGCTGCGCCCAATACGATTCTCCTAATTATATCAGACCTAACACCCTGTCCATCAGAGCACCTCTCCGCTACTACCGCTATATCTGTTTTCCCTGTGAAGAATGCAAACTTAGGAAAAATCCGCTGCAATATCTGCAAGGCACTAGAACTGGCCTTCAATTCAGAAGAGTCAGCCAGATTAAAAATTCGGCCACTTGCACACACACCAAAGAAAGCAGGTGTTGACAGATGTGAAAATAACCGAACTGTCAGGTTAATAAGTCACGGCTACAAAATACTAACGCTAATTCTTTACAGACGAAGGGAAAAAGTAGTAGAAGCCGACCTCGGGGAAGATCAGTTTGGATTCCGTAAAAATGTAGGAACATGTGAGGCAATACTGATCCTACGACTTATCTTAGAAGCTAGATTAAGGAAAGGCAAACCTACGTTTCTAGCATTTGTAGACTTAGAGAAAGCTTTTGACAATGTTGACTGGAATACTCTCTTTCAAATTCTGAAGGTGGCAGGGGTAAAATATAGGGAGCGAAAGGCTATTTACAATTTGTACAGAAACCAGATGGCAGTCATAACAGTCGAGGGACATCAAAGGGAAGCAGTGGTTGGGAATGGAGTGAGACAGGGTTGTAGCCTCTCCCCGATGTTATTCAATCTGTATATTGAGCAAGCAGTGAAGGGAACAAAGGAAAAGTTCGGAGTAGGTATTAAAATCCATGGAGAAGAAGTAAAAACTTTGAGGTTCGCCGATGACATTGTAATTCTGTCAGAGACAGCAAAGGACTTGGAAGAGCAATTGAACGGAATGGATAGTGTGTTGAAAGGAGGATATAAGATGAACATCAACGAAAGCAAAACGAGGATAATGGAATGTAGTCGAATTAAGTCAGGTGATGCTGAGGGACTTGGATTAGGAAATGAGACACTTAAAGTAGTAAAGGAGTTTTGCTATTTGGGAAGCAAAATAACTGATGATGGTCGAAGTAGAGAGGATATAAAATGTAGACTGACAATTGCAAGGAAATCATTTCTGAAGAAGAGAAATTTGTTAACATCGAGTATAGATTTAAGTGTCAGGAAACCATTTCTGAAAGTATTTGTATGGAGTGTAGCCATGTATGGAAGTGAAACATGGACGATAAATATTTTGAACAAGAAGAGAATAGTACCTTTCGAAATGTGGTGCTGCAGAAGAATGCTGAAGATTAGACTGGTAGATCACATAACTAATGAGGAAGTGTTGAATAAGATTGAGGAGAAGAGAAGTTTGTGGCACAACTTGACTAGAAGAAGGGATCGGTTGGTAGGACATGTTCTGAGGCATCAAGGGATCACCAGTTTAGTATTGGAGGGTAGTGTGGAGGGTAAAACTCGTAGAGGGAGACCAAGAGACGAATACACTAAGCAGATTCAAAAGTATGTAGGTTGCAGTAGGTACTGGGAGGTGAAGAAGCTTGCACAGGACAGAGTAGCATGGAGAGCTGCATCAAACCAGTCTCAGGACTGAAGACCACAACAACAACAACACACACACCGTCTGAGGTGTTCAACACCAGTGATCAGTTAACTGACTTACCACAAGCCTCCTTGTCAATTACGCCAAACAAATCGCTGATTTTATTGACATAATGTGATCTCTTTTCTTGTAACATATGCATCTGGCCCCAGGGAGATGAATCACGTTTCAGGAATTGCACTGCTAACTGAAACTCCGAGAAGGCCGACCGTATAGTACTGATCTCGCTACACACGACCTCGCCTTCTCCTGCGTCAGGTACGTCGGATTTCCTTTCACCTGCCGAAGATTCTGGGATAGCTCCATTGCAGTACTCGTGGGGATCTGGTCCCATACCACAACCTCATACGTGAGCTCATTCTTGCGCAGACATGCCACGTCTGGCACCTAATTAGCGTCAATACCTGTAACGCCACCCAGGAAGGTGACACAATATTATCTATGTAATGCTACCTGTCTGAGGACTTCTTGTCAGTGCAGTGCATCACCACAGTCTTCCACGAAGTGTTGAAATTAGCCAGTTGACAACAGGCACATTCTCTTTACCAGAGCATTAAGACTCTATACTGCTAAGGCAAAGCAGAGTCTGTATTCTTCACTGTTCACTGTGTTGCATTATTCTGCTCAAACATGGCAGCTTTCGTAGAATGTTATGCCACATAAAGAATTCGCTCGCTGTTCCTTAGTGTAACTGCAGCTTGTCCGCCTTTAATCTATACAGAATAACTGAAGACCGACCGTTGGGTAACCTCATTCCGTTAATTAAGTGTTCCGCCCCCTAGATATAATATCTTTGAAGCTTCATAAACTTCAGTTTATAGGAATTCATTTTAAACCTGGACTTTTGACATATTTATAAAATTATAAACATAAAACTGATTTATTTTACAGAAAAATATTACCAAATATTTTTAATGAATGAACGCTTAAATGTTTGATATTAGCCAGTAAGCAGGAGGTGCATTCTCTTTCCACCAGACCTATAAAAACTCTATGCTGCTGAGGTAATGCAAGAAAAGGTGCTACCGAAAGAAAAGAAATACCGGTTTCCTATGCACCGACTAAACTAAACATTCCATTAAGAGATGCAGATACGTAGTATGGAGATTACCAGTAACAATTATTATAATATGACAACAATAATAACCATTCTGTGGACCACCATTTTCTACTTCCTATCAATTTGGCTTTTTACTTGTCGATTTAATGTATATTTTCAAGCACTGCAGCATTTTAGTTGGCCTAATCCAGTTTCAGTGGCTGTAAACCTGCCGCATGGGGGAGCTCATAACCTCTATGATAGAACTCAATGGAAGTAAGCCGTAGACCAAGTGCTGATTCTTGTAATGTTGTTGAAGCTACAGATGATTGTTGCTCTACGGTAACGTTGTGGTGTGTTGGCTTCTCCATATTTTTGCCCTAGCAAGTTAGAGCTGCCTTAATCCAAACGGAAGTAGGTTGCTCGATTGTAATAGACCTTTATGTTATTCTATTTGAGAATACCACGGAAGAAGGTAATGTGGCGGACGTGATTACACGCAACAGTATTTAATTCAACCTGGCAGAACTTAATTGCAGGGGAGCTTCCCTTAATTGCTCGAATAAGGGAGCACGGCGTTTATTATGAGTTAGCAGCTCTCCTCAAGTTTGTGGGGAAATTACCGACGAATAACACTCAAGAGTACTGTAATAAAAAATAGAGTTAATCATATTGTTTCTGAACTTGGCATTGTGGAGTCTCATCCCAATTGCAACGAAAATGGTTTGCTTTTGTAAATACTAGTATACTGTCACGACAAGTGTCTTCCTGCTTGCTATCAGTTTATTAAATGTTTTCATCAAGTGCTAATCTCGCAACGTTCCAAAAGAACGAGTTCTGTGTGAAAAAATAAGTGATTAGAAACATATTTCAGTCATACTGTATTATACATGAATGAGCTAAAGACGGAAATGGTAAGGGAAAATGAGATCAATACAGGAAATTATGCGATTATCAACGCATACATCAGAATCTGCTTTGCGCGGAGAAGTATTAAACCCTGGTTCAGATGAGCCTCATTTATCTACATTGTATTAGAACACAAATATAGTATCTTGGTCAAGTTTACGATGTATTACCATGGAATACGGGGACTGTTGAATAAGTGATGTCTCGACCAATTTCGTTTAAAGAAATGCTGTGTTTGCAGTGGGACAACGTGAAATATTCCCGTTTCAGCCTCTGTAGTTTCATGAAGTTCCAATAGGTGGTGGTGCTATACGTAGGCATACGACGTTTGTACCGGTTTGTACCAGAGAGCTATGGATGAGTTTCTTTTGGCGGAAAAACGGAGCATCGCTGATATTCACAGGTGTTTTTAGAATGACTACGGAGACCTGGCAGTGAACCGTGAGTCGTTGGGCGGTTCGTCTGCCATCATCGCAACAAGGTCGCGCAGATCTGTCTAGTCTCCCGCGTGCCCGGCCGGTCGCACAGGGCTGTGACTCCCATAACAATGGAACGTGCGGACACTCTCATTCGAGGTGATCTGCTGATCACAATAAAACACCTCGCTGCACAACTAGTCATATCTGTTGGTAGTGCCCCAAACGTGTGTGCTCACAGTGTCGACCATCGTTGCAGGTGATTAAACACGGGTTCATCTTTACGAACCAGAAACAGAACTACAATCCATGGAGAGGGCCACGCCACCACTCCTCCGAAAAAAGAGTTTAAGGCCGTGCCCTCAACTGGTAAAGTCATGGCTGCGGTCTTTGAAGTTGTTGTTCTGGCCTCCCTCACTGTGAAACGATCAACTCTGACGTGTAAATTCTACCCTCAGGGCCGAGCGAGGTGGCGCAGTGGCTAGTACATTGGACTCGCATTCGGGAGGACGACGGTTCAATCCCGCGTCCCACTATCCTGATTTAGGTTTTCCGTAATTTCCCTACATCGCTCCAGGCAAATGCCGGGATGGTTCCTTTGAAAGGGCACGGGCGACTTCCAACCCCGTACTTCCCTAATCCGATGAGACCGATGACCTCGCTGTCTGGTCTCCTTCACCAAACAACCCAACCCCTACCTTGAGGACTTTGCAGAAACGGCTTTAGCGTGTTCGCCGCTACAAAAATAGATACTAAGTTATCCTTCTCCATGATTGCGCAAGGCCTTACAAAAGTCTGCACACCCGAGGAGCACGCCAAATTTCACTGGACTCATCGTTCTCATCCGCCTTAAAGCTCGGATACCGCACCTTCAGACTTGCATCTGTGTCGCCCAATGAAGGATACACTCCGCGTGAAGCAGTACGTGGATGATGAGGAGGTTGTTGATGCAGCAAGACACTGGGTCCGACGTCAACCAGTAGATTGGTGCCGTGCAGGCCTACGTGCCCTCCCAGAAAGGTGGTCGAAGAGCGTCGCGTTAAAGAGAGATTATGTTGAAAAGTAAGGTTTGTAGCTAAAAGCGTGGGGAATAATATGGTGTATTGGAATGCGGAATAAAACCAACCTGCTTTCAGAAAAAAATGTATTGCATTACTAACTGAACGCCCCTCGTATTAAAACAATATTTTGTTGTTGTGGTCTTAAGCAAAAAACTGCTTTGTTGCAACTCTCCGTGCTACGAACAGTAGAGCTGCATGCCCTCGGTAGAAATTACGGCTGTAGTTTCGTCTTGCTTTCAGCCCTTCGCAGTACCAGCGCAGCAAGGCCGTTTTGGTTGATGTTACATGGCCAGATCAGTCAATCATCCAGACTATTGCCCCTACAACTACTGAAAAATCTGCTGCCCCTCTTCAGGAACCATACGTTGGTATGGCCTCTCAAAAGACACCCCTCCGCTGTGGTTGCACCTACGGCACGGCTACCTGTATCGCTGAGGCACACAAGCCTTCCCAACAGTGAAAAGGTCCATGGGTCATGGGGGGTTCAAACAACATAGGTCAACAAAAGTATTTGACTACTTCATTCCAGTGGCTATGTTAATATCACCTTACAGCTGTGTCCCTCCTCTTTTTGTTCACTTCATGTTCAGTATATTTGAAGATTATATCTCCTCATTACAAATCGAATGTGCCAATCGTTCCTCATGACAACTCCACCCATAACAGCAGAATGGCAAAATTGAGTTACAGTTAGCAATTTTCGCTCACCTCGTAATAATATGGACACAGTCCATATTCTCAGCAGTCTTGGATGTAATGGGCTCATTACCATGGTTTGGTGATGTTAAAGAGGGACAGGAAGCAACCGTCGCAAACAAGTCCCACAAAGAGTTACCTCTCCACGAGTAAATAAGTGATTGATTTTTATTCTACTCGGAAATATAATAATCTTCGCATAGCAACTATCTACGTAGAACAGTTGCACACGGTCTCATTTACCAGACAAACAGTATGTTGAATACACAGAGTAATTGAAATGTGTAGCTACTAGAATTTGGAGAATGATTTTACTAAACACTCCTTCCGATGGACAAAGATATCCGCAGCCATAGAAGAAACACCGTCGTCATGGTGGTGGTGGTGGTGGTGGTGGTGGTGGTGGTGAAGGCGTCTCGTCAAACTTTGGGGGAAAGTAAATAGTCAAGTCGGGAATCCGTCTTTCACTAAAAGGAAGCAACTAATAAAATTCATTGTTACTTGAAGACAATAGATTTGCTTGACAGCAATGTGGTGTGGTCATAGCTTCACTGATAATGGGATGAGAACATTTACACATGTATAGAGATGAGGTACATAAGCACAAATAAATCTTTTCAGTCGATCCTGATTTCTCCTTAGTGAACGACAATAGCTTTTGGAGCTCCACTTGCAATTACGTTCTTGCACTTGGTGATATCCACACCATGGCCTGGAGACCGAAGTTCCCGCACTGGAATACTGTACAGCGCTAAGGGAACGAACTGCAACCGGACAGGAATACCCAAGCTCTTCCTCAGAAATGAGAGTGATTGCCAGTAGCGTTCAGGAACCAGCTAACAGAAAAAATACCACATCTCTTGCTGGGATGGTAACTATTACAGGTAAATTTCTTAAAAATAAGTTATGGCACGTCACTTATTACTTGCTTAGTTAGTGTTAAAATTCATAAAAATATTTCAAAAATCCTTTCCGATCTCAAAGATCACTTATTGCATTATTCCCGTTGATAACATTCGTCGCGATTGCAATTACAATCGAAAACCTCTAAATCTGCTGAACTATCTCGTCATTTTTAGTGCCCAGAATGCAGTGCGATACAAAACACTTCGTCGCAGTCAAAATGCAAAGATTACCCATGAATTGAAAAGTACTCGTCACACTATGTAGAGTCGACAAAACAAACTTATTCGCCTGTCTTGATAATCACGGGTAATTTTAGTTGTGTACACCGTGCACTAATGGTAACACAATGTACATCGAAAACCATGGAGGATGCTCGTATAACACACTTTTAGCAATGTATTTGTTCCCTTTTTATCGTAAAGATTTTACTTGGAGAACGTTTAGATTCCCTGTGACAGTGAATAATAATAGCATATTGATTTATAAGTACTTTATGCTACATACATTTATCTGCTTGAAACACCGAGATCCTTCTGCCTTGAATAAATAAATAAGAATAAATCTATAGTCACATTGTAGCTTTCATGTATATCTGCAGGACAGTGCATAGTACTACATAAACTCTGAAAAATACAGACATTGTAAACTTGTTCACTGAAGTAATTGTGGTTGACATCCTCTCGATACTTTCTTTCTTTTTGTATTATATTGTTGATTGGTGTGTTACAAGCGTAATTCACTTATAACCGCGGTATGCCGAATGTGTCACACTAAGCCACAAGCAAGTATATGAAAAGCAGTCGTTTACTGCAGGTTGTCTCAGCATCCACAGGCAGCAGAAGAAAACATCCCGCTGGCACTCACCAGTATGATCACTTCAGTGAGCGTGAAGCGTCTGTCAGTTGCTACGTTCATCCTCTCTGAGCCCAGAAGTGGATACAGCGTCAGTGTGAGGCAGAGGTAACTGGCTGGCTTTGAGAACTGGACTCAGGAAAAGCGTCGATGCCTCAGAACGACGACGTGTTAGTTGACACCGGTATGGAACTTCCGTTTTAAAACGTTGTCCAGCTCAAGAATGAGACCAAATTACCTGGATGCTCGCAAATCGTTCACTACCGCTTATGTGAAGTTCGCCTCAGAGCCAATTGCGCTACTCTCTACTGACAAATTTTATAGGAGTATCTTCGCTCTATTGAATGTAGAATACGACTGCCACCACGTATTCTTTTCAGATGACTCAATATGTAGTTCAGTGAATTACAGTCCGGCGATGGTCTACACGATATGGAGAGCACGCTACGACCCACAGTACGTAATGCACCATTCATGCACCATTCACCATTCGCGTGTTGCCCGTAACACATGCTCGTGCTGCGTTTGGATACCGTCAGATGGGGCATGGATACTAAAAAGAATGTGTTGTCACATCGCTGCAGATCAGTATGTTCACATCATGAAAAATACTATGGTGCCGCGTCAGAAGATGTGCTGTACAAATGAAGTGATCCAGTTCCAGCACGACCACTCTCCAGTTCACACGAGTCGAATCGTTCAGCAATAGTTTTCGCAACAGTCTAGCATCGACCTCTTCGGCTTGGTTGTTCGGACATTTAACTTGAATCTCATTGAAAATCTGTGGGTCAAAATGTAGCGTCATATGAATTGGCACTGACTTCGAGCACTCCTGATTGTTGAACCTAGTGTTGGATCATTGGGAAGGTCTCACAGAGGATCTGAAATTTCCAGAGGCTGACTGCCCCATCCCTCATCTGTTGAGGCAGGTAATTAATGTCAATGGTGGATGAACTTCGTACTAGCCTCATTCTAAAGTGAAAATTTTTCTCATCTCACATTACTGTATTTTACGAAATTTCATGAAACTGTATGTTTGTTAATTGGAATTCTAAGTAAAATCATTTTACTTTAAATTTTATTTATTTATCTTGTGTTACGTAGCAGTTAATAAAGAAAAGGAATCATAAATAGGTAAATTTGAATCTAAACAGAAATGGTGTCCTACAATGAGACAGGCACAGAAAACAATATCGAGCTATATAAAAACAGGCTACTTCTAAAACGATAATTTTCCCTTCCTTACCGCCTGTCCAAAATTTTCCGCATTTATTGTACAAAATACCTTCAGCCAGAGTATACAAAATCTATTTCTCAGGTTAACGTTCTTCGGCACCCCAAGAATAGCATTCCATGCACTGTCGCTATTTCTTTATGTTAGTCTTCAGAGAAACAGTCTCTGCAGGACATGCAGGCACTGTTTCCTTCATGTCACATATCTGAAATGTTTAGCGTAATTAAATTTGTATCAGACTTCGAAGGAATGGAAGATGAAGTTTCCTGTGTTTTTCTATTTTTCTGTTTCAAGAACAAGACTTTCTCTTCTGTCTCCTTTAATTCCGCAAAAACATTTTTTCTCTTTCAATCGTTTTAGACGTTCCCTACAAAGCCACAATGTTAAGTACTTGACAGATTCAGAAAATTCTGATTTTGCCAGAGCTAGTGGCTTTTGGCGTGGCTTGCTGCTTTTGGAAGATGGCAGATACCATTTGGACGCCACTATTCTGATCTTGTAGCTTAAACTCTGGTGTATTGTAAAGCCACTGTACCTAACTCTATGCCTACTACATAGGAAGAGTCCCATTTTCTAGCATTTTTCATTGTTTCTGCTCTCAAGCTGCCCACTTAAAATAATTCCATAATAAAAATGAGGTTACAACTAGACTTGGCTTATTTTCGCGCCATATTTTTATTCCCTGAGGATAATGAGTTTCAAACCATCCCATGAATTACACAGAAGAAGCTGCATTTTATGTGTGGAATGGGGTGATAAACAGATGATGTGGTCATGATTTTCTCTCGTTTGTCTATCATACAGAGACAAGCACTAAAGCATCATCACCAGATAGCTTCACAAAGTTCGCAAAATTGTCCAACCATTTAATAGAAACTGAGTCTAAATCAGCATCCAGGGTGAAAAACTGAGGGTATCTTAATATGAGGTAGTATGCCTTAATACGCGACACTCTAGAAACCTAGCCTCACTCTTACGTCTCTCGCATTGAAGGCCAATTCATTATAGCTAATTAATTAGTACCTTTCGAAGAATATAATCATACTGGCTTACCACCCGTTGCTTCGCACACATAGACTATATAATCTGCACAATTTTTTTGGTTAACTTTTAACGAATTTTTGTGTTGTTCACAAATCGCAAAATCTTCTAAACATTTCACGCTTATTAAGGCCAGAGAAGCATTGTCTTTTCCGAATTTATTTCTGACCTGAACGTGATTTTGGTAGCTGGAGTCAGAGGTCTTCGTTAATGCTACCTTTTGAGTTCTTGTGGCGATATTTCCAAACAACTTTCATCGTCTAAACCAATTTAACAATTTCTTTAAAACTTAAGTACTAGTTTTCATAGATTTGGTTTCAAATATGTTGTAATTTAACGAAATATTTTGAAGAAAAGTTTTCATCCGCTATAGCACTTGCTTAGTAGTTGAATTTCCAAAAAACATTGAAACACAAATTTCTGACAGAGAAGCCAAATACAAATTTTCTGAGATTTGGTTTTTAAAATGCTTTCATAATGAAGTATTTACATGAAAACACTTCTAGTTTACCCCCTTAGTAGTTTGAGACATAGCAATGAAGCCGTGGTACTGGGGTTTACAGGCACACGTAATGACATTGCAATGAACAAAGTTTCTTGCGTTTATTACACACAAATATCTGAACAGATACTTCTTTCAAGAGGTGAACATCTGTTACACTTAGAAGACAATCGATAAAACAGTTACATAACATGACTGTTTTAATAAAACTTTTAAGATCAATGACAGGGAAAATTTCAGTTTAAACCTTAATTCCCCTTTTATCTTTAAGAAACAGCTATTATTAAGACAGCAGCTAATGAACCAGCATGACATAAGCGTACTTGGAATCAGTCAGAACGACTTTCAATTTATCTACTGGGTTCACTTTCTGCATTTAGAATAAACAATTTTGAAAGGTTCCACAGATAATCTATACATGGAAAACCAATTCCATCCACTAACATTGCACAGAGAAACCGCACAGATCTCACTAGCAATTAACAATGAAAGATTTAAATTTACGCTCTAAGTTCACTGCCCTGCACTACGTTCACCAACCTGCATTTAAGAATACATAATGTTAAAATGACTACGGGTAATCCTTATACGATAGACAAGTCCATTACTACATTGAATTGATAGCTCACACGGTAACATTACCCATATACAGCCCTCCTCCCAGAATGAGAACGACACTTTTTTCAACAATAATCAAGTGAATAACAGGATACACAATACACACGTGAATAGAACATAGTGCAATAAATATAATTTTTGTCAAGACAAGCACGCCCATTCAAAACTACGTGGACTCACTACAATAACCACAATGCGAAGCATCAACGTATTTCAGTACAATCGACTACGCTTCTGAGCAGTGAATACACCCTTACATGCTGGAACGGCCACTCGAATCGAGTTGCAACCGGTCATCTCGACTAACATTACATTTTTATGTGGCTGTCTAAGGTCGCTCAGAGTTCGCAGTTCGGCGAATGGCAATATGCACCAGTTACAGCGGGCGCCATCGTAAAACTCCTCATGCCCACTCGATCCAACGAGTTGGAACCTGGTTGACCGGTCATGTGCCCCGACCAGTCCAATGGATCACCAGGGAAAGGACTGCAGCCACTCTTCATCAGCAGTCTCTGTCGCAGCGAGAAATTTCCGTCGTCCACCTCCGGAAGGACCTGCACGCGCGCTGCCAGCAACACCGGCGCAGCCTATCCCGGAGCGCCCTCTCAGTCATTGCGGCCGCTGGAGGCGCCACTGGGCGGGAATTCAAAGCGGCGGTCGCTGCAGCCAGAATCGAACCGTCACATGGCTGTATTTTCAAAAACGCTTAAACACGCAATTTTTTATTTCCAGCCGAGACGCCAAATACAAGTTTCTATAGATTTAGCTTCAAAAATGTTTCAGTACTGATATATTTCTTAAAATTTTCATCCCTATTTCACCCTATTAGGGGTCAAATGTTCCAGAAACAATAAACACGTACTCTTATTTCTAACCGAGATATCAAATAACAATTGTTAAAGCTGTAGTTATAAAAATGCTTTAGTACTTCTGTAATAATGATTTATTTTCAAAAAATCTTTCAGCTACTATTTCACACCCTTGAGGGTAGAATTTCCGAAAATGCTGGAACACGTATTTATGTATTTCTTACCGATAAACAAAATACCAATTTTCGTAGATATGGCTTCCAAGTTGCTTTAATAGCAACATATTTTCAAAAAATCTTTCATCCCCTATTTCACCCTCTCAGCGGTGAAATTTCAAAATAATCCTTCTTAAATGATACTAACTGAACAGGATAATACCCTTTCCAAATTTGAAGTATTTATCCTTAGAGGTTTGGGCTGGTCGATTGTGTGTCCGCCAGTAAGGGCACATCCTTTTATATATAGGGATAAATATTATTGCAACAGCTACTCTGCTTCAGATATTAAAGTCCTCCAAGCACGTAGATTCAAAAACCTTGAAATTCAATACTTTTAAAATCGAACACTCTGGAAAATTTCCAGCTCGATAACGGTCTTATATTCATTACTCTAGACTTCACGTGGTCTTAGAACTAAGTTATGATGCTTCCCAAACAGCTGAGCACTTTAGTCATAACCTACCTGTCTCGCTTTCGCGAACTTTCCCATAATAGGCATCTTTTCTTTGATTCCCAACCATGTTTAGTAATGACAGTATCTTGAGACGAACAGTGTCAAAGAACAACGTAAGTTTTCATTTTCTCACATTGAATTCTAATCGCAGTAAAAAAAATGGTTCGATTGGCTCTGAGCACTAAGGGACTTAACTGCTGGGGTCATCAGTCCCCTAGAACTTAGAACTACTTAAACCTAACTAACCTAAGGACATGACACACATCCATGCCCAAGGCAGGATTCGAACCTGCAACCGGAGCGGTCGCGGTTCCAGACTGTAGCGCCTAGAACCGCTCGGCTACCCCGAATTGCAGTAGGTCTGAATATTTTTGGCATTCACAACGAGATATTTTTAACTGGACATTATTGTACTTCTCATAACAAATATTGAGACTTAATGGTTTCCATGTTGAGCCGAATGTAGTTAAAAATAAATTATTTTACACATTTTCCTCCGTTTCAGAAGCGTGATATACCAAAACTTGATTTTCATTAAATAAGTATTTTGCGCTTTTCTGTATTCTGTGTGAAAGTTCTCACTCTATTTCAAACGTCCTGTTTAGATTACAACAGTGACATGTGATAAATTTCAGGTTTAATTGAGCTTCTCTTGAACTGAGTCAACCAATATACTGCTTCCCCCTACGGACATATCTTGCGAAATCGTGAAATTAGAGATAAAATAAATGAGAGCCCATACTGTGACTTACGTGCAATCATTCTTCACGCGAGCCATTTGTGACGGTAACAAGAAAGTGGGGAAATGGCAGTGGCACAGTCACACCAGACAGGAAAGAGGGTTAACTATTCATTGTCACCCACTTCTGAGTCATACTGAAAGTTTGGAGTATCTAGCTCGCCGAGAAATAACGGTGGCAAACGAAATACCCTCTGCCACACACTAGACAAAAAAGCGAGTTAATATTGTATTATCATCCACTTCTGAGTCATATTGTAAATTTGAAATCTCAGGCTCAACGAGAAGTAACAAGGATAAACAAAGTACCCTCGGCCACACACCGGAAAAGAAAGCACATTAATATTGTATTGTCATCTAGTTCTGAGATATGTTGAAAGTTTCAAGGCTCTAGGTCACTGCAGACTTGGTTTAAAAAAACTGCAAAACTGATAGCGATTCCAGAAACTATGAGAAAGTAATCGGCCATACAAACGCGTTTTCTGTCTTCACATTACAGTTTCTATATTTCAGGCAAAATTTGACATAAGAGGAAAGCACTCCTTCCCCCAAAACAGAAAGCCACCAAATAGCAATTGTTAAGGCTGGGCCTCACACTGAGCCCTGTGGGCATCCTTTCACGCTCTCGACAACTGAACAAGCTTTATTTCGTCGCGGGGTAGCCGCTTCTATTGAAGGCGTTCCACACCGCACGAGCTGCCAGTACAGGGACGGCGGCGTCCTGTGGCGGCGTCGCGAGGAGGGCGGCGGACTTGTCGGGCGCCCCGCCCCCACCGCGCCGGCGGCGGTAGAGCGGCAGCGGCAGCGGGCGGCCGCCAGCCGGCAGCCAGTCGATAGCCGGCGGGCCCGCGGGACACAGCGAGCGGGGGAGCGGTGAGCGGGCCGCGAGGCCGGGCCGTGGCGTGGCGTGTGGCGAGCGCGCGCGCCGTGGAGGTGGACGTGGCCGCGGAGGCCGCCGCTGCGCCGGCGGCGGCGCCGCCGCCCCCAGCCGGCGACCGCCTCCTGCTGCCCCCAGAGCCGGCGTCCGGCCTGCTGGGAGCGGACCTCCGGCGATCCTCCGGCTCTGGGCTGCTCGGGATGGACCTCCGTCGGCCCTCCGGCTCTGGGCAGCTCGGAGCTGACTTACGGCGACCTTCCGGCTCTGGGCTGCTAGGTGCTGAGCTACGGCGACCCTCCGGCTCGGGGTTGCTGGGAGCGGACTTGCGGCGGCCGTCCGCCACGGGGCTGCTGGGGGCGGACCTGCGCCGTCCTTCTGGCGGTCTTAGGTGAGGACGCGAGAGCATGTCGAGTAGTCCAGTGTCACGCTATAAATACACATAGCACATAGAGTAGTGAAAGCAGCCTTATGCCTTCATTACGGTGTCAAGTATGTCGTATCGACTGTGAAGTTGATTTTGAGATTTCTCGTATGTTTTGAGCAGTACGCTTCTGTACATGGTTTCCATACACAGTATCGCTAGACGTTTCCAACCACGCCACAAGTTCACATGTTTATCACACTCAGAGCCATCACCCGAGTGCGCGTAATGTGACCGGGTGACGTATGACCGGAAGCTATCACGGCCGGAGTCCATTTCAATACAATTTACGACCGCCGTACGTAATACCAGCGTCTCATCTCATTCATTCCGATGAAGTCTGCTAGCAGTGTCAGCCGTATGATTCTAGTGGCAGCACAAGAGAGTACAGAAGCTACATCCAGCGCATTCCATCCGGTTTAGGAGATTATTACGTGGCCATCGAACTGTGCAGCATCTGGCGTTAACCACACGCGGTGCTTCACTGTTGACAACAGCAACTTCCGAGGCACGTCAATGGTAAAGAAATCTGCGGAAATGCGATGGTTCTCGCTACTCATCATCAGTCACCGTCGCTATCAGATATAGCAGTGGCAGAAGACATCAGCTATTCACGAGTCACAGCTTGGTTTTGCTCACAGGTGTCGTGTGTACTTGGAGAATACTTGGTATTCCCCTGATACAGTATTTCTCAGCCTGTGAAATATGGCACAAACGATGTCATATTCCAGGCTTGTATTTACTGATCAGGCTTTTCATTGTAAAATGAACAGAAACGCGGAAGCAATTATTTCAGACAGTGGCATGTCCTAACCGACCATTTGTCTCTCAGACTTTTAATGCACAAATCTCATACGCGGGTATGATTGCTTTGTGGGTTGAGGAATTCCGGATGGATTTGCTCGTGTGACGTACTCAGCATCCCAGCATGAAACCTACTGAATACCTTTGGATACAAGCACCCCGCCGCTTTCGCGCCATATTTAATATTATGTGACCGCTACGTCTCAGACAGAATGGAAATACATTACGCGTCACATGGCTGCTGACATTCTACCGAAGAGAAGTCGCTATCTGGAAGTTTCACTGATCACACAGTAAATGCGTGGCGTGCGATGCTTAATAATGCATTGGCACAGTTTACCGACTTTTTTGTTCCGTTCGCAGATGTCGGGTTCGGCGGATGATTCCGGCTCCATCTCCTTGCTTTTGGAATAGACAATTATTTTTTAAAGAAACACCAAAGGGTGTGGTACTCCGTTTCTGCTAATGTCCACCAATTCGTCTCACTGAATTATGTTTTCATCCTTCACACTAGGCGCTGATTATTTGTAGATGTTCCTGAATTTTAAAAATATTTCCTGTTATTGCAAAGTGCCTGTATTATGTACACTACTGTATATGAAGACCGTTTTCAGTTTCATCTAGTCCACATCCTTATTTGTAATATTACAAGGGTGGTGTTAAAGTTAGTTAGTCTACAAATAAATCATATTCTTATGGAAAAAATTGTGTTATAAATAGATCATTTACGAAACTATTACTTAACAGTTCCTTCGATTCACAGACCAAATAGCATAACGTATGTTTCATGATGAATAACGTAAGCGGTTATCTTCAAATATTTTTAGAAAATTTGAAAATATCGGTGCCATGTTTCGGATGAAGTAGCTAGTACCTGCAAAATAATGTTTATTAATCGGAACATCAATTTCTTTTAATAGTAACTGGTACATATAGGTGTGCATCTGTGTGTGTCTGTGTGTGTGTGTGTGTGTGTGTGTGTGTGTGTGTGGATGTTGATAGGTCGCTTTCGCCGTTAAACATTTTGTAATAAACAAGCCATTAATATGACAGATGAGAGACCAATCTATCATACTTCGGCGTAGCACACTTTCACGGGTCACTTTTTCCCTGTGGTCGCAACCTTGATCTAGAAATGCAGGATGTTAATGACTTTTTATGCGAAAATTGCAATGAAAACCAAAATAAGTGCCGTATCACTAAAGGTTAAGGCTTTCTAATATCTTTACATAGCTACATCTCGAAACGCAATCGCATTTGAAAGCTGTTTGTCAGCTTTAAGCATAGTGCTAAATAATGCAAATTACGTTATTGTACACAGAACGCGTTTGTGGTTTTGAGATCTATCTGGGAAGGTACAAATTACATAATTATAAGATTAGCATTGCTGAACACTGCTGTTGAAGATGACAAATAATTCAAAAAAACTGATAGAACCACAATCTCTCATCAAGAAAAAAATGTATAAAATTATAGCGGGTTCATGACGATACCTCGCTAGATAAAAATAGAGCACTGTCTATAGAGAAAAGCACTTGCCCCTTTGTGTCATACAGCTTGATAAAAGCGAGCAACACACACGAGGCTTTTCTTTGAATCTTCTCCATCTTTTCCACTAATGCCACATTGTAAGCGGCGTTAAATGACGAACAGTACCAAACAAAAGGCTGAAAGAAAGCTCGTAATCAATCAGGTTTCAGGCTGAATTACTGTTTCTTATCATCTTTCCGATAAATCGGTTTCAAATTTTCCATTCCCAAACCTAAAATTAGCGTTCAGTATGTGTTAAATCTAAATTTTCAGGTACTACTACACGTCGACCAGTAGTAACTGATACCAGTGAACACCTCGAGCCGTGAAGTCAGTATCGGACGTTTTTGTGTATTTACGCTCATTACACTACCTTCATTTGAGTTGAGGAACAGCTTCCATTCCTTGCAGGAATCATAGATAATCTTTAGATGTTCCTGAATGTTACAAAATGCTTCTAACGATGCCTAATAAAGTCGTGAGCGAACAGCCTGCAAGAGCGTAAAACAATTTCTGACATGTCCTTTGCGTATATCGCGAACAGACACAGTTACTTGAATTCCTAAGCTGGTTTAACACATTGTTTCACGACGAAACGAGCATATGCTACAACCGGCTAACAGATACCACTTTCAAGGAAAGACGTAATACACCATTTTCAAGAAGGGACGTAATATACACGGTATTCTGATAGTGCCAATGAAATGACCGGGATTGGCCGTTGCAACGTTTGCATACTGTGACTGACGTCCGTTAGTGAAATTATTGTACACAAGTCTCTTAACAGAGCACTACACTAGGGGCGACAAAGGTCATAGGATAGCGATGTGCACATATATAGTATAGTAGCGGTAGTATGACGTACACAACGTGTAAGAGGGAAGTGCGTTGGCGGGGTGGTCATTTGTACTCAGGTGATTCATGTAAGCAGCTTTCCGACGTGATTGCGGCGGCACGACTGGAAACAACAAACTTTGAACGCGGAATAGTAGTTGGAGCTTGATGCATGCAACATTCAGTTTCGGAAATCGTTGGATAATTAAATATTCTGGGATTCACAGTCTCAAGAGTGTGCCGAGAATACCACATTCAGACATTACCTCTCGCCTTGGACAACGAAATTGCCGGCGGCCTTCATTTAACGTCCAAGTACAGCGGCGTTTGAGTAAAGTTTTTAGTGCTAACAGACGAGCAACTCTGTGAAAAAAACCGCTGAAATCCATGTGAGACGAACGTATCCTTCAGGACGTTGCGGCGAAATTTGGAGTTAATGGGCTACGGTAGCAGACGACTGACGCGAGTGCCTTTACTGACAGCACGACGTCGCCTGGAACGCTTCTCCTGGATTTGTGACCATACTGGTTGGTCTCTAGAGGACTGGAGAAACGTGGGCTCGTCAGCAAGAGCTGATGGTTGAATTCGAGTGTGGCGCAGACCCCACGAAGCCATGGACCCAGGATGATAAGGCACTGTGCAAGCTGGTGATGACTTCATAATGGTGTGGACTGTGTTTACATGGAATGCTTTGGGTCCTCTGGACTAACGAACCCACTATTGACTGGAAATGGTTATGTTCGATTATTTGGTGACCATTTACAACCATTTGTGGACTTCATGTTCCCATACGACTTTGGAATTTTTATGGATGACAATTCATCATGTCACCGGGCCGATTAGTTTGATGAACATTCTGGACAATACCAGAGAATGAGTTCACCACTCAGCTGGCCAAACCTGAAGCCCATGGAACACCTATGGGACAAAATCGAGAGGTCAGTTGGTACACAGAATCGTGCACCTGCAACACTTTCGCAATTTTGGATGGCTGCAGAGGTAGTACGGATCAATATCTCAGCAGTAGACTTCCAACGACTTCTTGAGTCCATGGTACATCAAGGTAGAGCACTACGCCAGGCAAAAGGGGGTCGGATACGATTTTAGTTGCTATTCCATGCCTTTTGCGACCTTATTTTTTATCTGCAATTACTACTGGAGTAATTGCGGATTATCGAATCGAAGAATGGGATGTACATGCAAGTAAATTTAGTTCATGAACATTCTGTAGCACCAAGTGTGGAAGCCACCGCGGACATCGGATCATCGCTGATGTTGTACTTTGCTCAACAAGACCACCTGACATCTGTTCACTGCATTATAGTTTGTGTGATTACTGATAAAACTAACTTGCGAATACAATCTCCAAACAACGAGGAGAACTTCATTTTCGCACGTATAGTGCACGTACTTTAAATAAGAAAGTTGATACTGGATTCATTTGTCAACACAGCCTCTGCCAATTGAGCGCTGAAATGTATAGTTCCTGACAGTGTCGCTTTAGAACAGGAGGAGTTGCGACGAAAGACTGAAAATGAAACACGACGGAGAAAATTCTAAGCAGATGCAATACTGGCGACCAAGTACTAAGAGAAAGGAAGATTACGTTTAACGCCCCGTCGACGTCGGGGTCATTGGAGACGGGGCGCAATCTCGGTTTGGGTAGAGGACGAAAAAGAGAATCAGGTGTGTATTTTTACAGAGAGAATATTTGTATTTGTCTAAAGGGATTTACGAAAATAAAGATAACCTGGATCCGGCTGGCCAAAGGGTTGTCGATCTACGAGTCCACTATCTCGCTACTGTGCCACCTCGACCGATGCCAGACACTATGAGAAAGTAATCGGCCATACAAACGCGTTCTCTGTCTTCACATTGCAGTTTCTATATTTCAGGCAAAATTTGACATAAGAGGAAAGCACCCCTTCCCCCAAAACAGAGCCCTTGTTCTCTTCACTGTGCACTCTCGTGAACTCTAGTGGGAGCTGGCGTAAACAGTAGGAGGGCACACATTTAGCTACATCTTTCGTTATTTCTCCTAGATCTTGATTGGTAAGCATTTCAACCCACTGTGTTCTTCAGTGCTAAGGTTTAAGTTTAATGTCTATGACTAAATCGTTTCGTTTCGACGTTTGGTTAGAATTTTAATTGGTGAGCAACGCGTAGACTACAGTTGCATAAATCCCTTTCATTTGCTTAAACCAGACACATTACTTTTTCATGTGAAAAGTTTTCCTGTATTAGTTCATGCTCTTATTGTTTTGGACTTCTACTGAAAATCCCAAGATGATTAAAGAAGATGGATTTCCGTCTAAAATAACTAAAGCTATTGATGCAGTCCAGAAAACGAAGGTGGGTAGTAAGAAGGACAGTAAATAATTTAATCTTCCAAAAACAAAACATATGGGTTGTCCAACATGAAACACGGTACAACGTAGAAAGGAGGAAGAACAAAAGGCGGCAGACCTGCAGTTTTCGGTAAGTCCTTGAAGAAAAGATGATTTAGTATTATTTTGCTCCGGAAGTATTTCTTTGGGCCTGCTCGTAACGACTTGTTAAGAGCGGCCTTACAGTGGCAGAGAGAAATAACACTGAGCACCCTTTCAAAGATGAAACTGATGGGGAAAAGTGAGTCTTGTTCTTAAACGGCACAAAACAATACTGTCATAAACAGAGAACAGAGGAACAGCCAATAGCAGGACTCATGGCTTCAGCAAAAGAAACGAAGAGAAATTCTATAAACTTCTGGATGATATATTGTATCTACTGAGAAAATAGCTTACGTTTATTCTGGTTAAATACGTTTTTTTCAGTTTTGTTTAGTGCTATTTTGATCATTTTTAGTAGTGGTGCGATTCTGGCGACAACTTTTCAAACTCACTAAGTATAAGTCTTTTTAAAAATTTTACCATAAAATTTTAATTACATTTTCAAAGAGTAAAATGCAAAACGTGCATAACATTAGAATGTAAATATCACATGCTTTAAAACAATTTTTTTAGTATTTTATATTTTTTAAACAAAAAAACAAAATGTTCGTCGTGTTTTGGCCACTTTCCGAAATATCTAACCTCTTGAGAGTTTTAAACTCCATGTTTGGTACAACAGTTATCTCACTGAATAAGTTATTTCGTTCACGAGTGTAATTTCGAACATCATATTTCTGCATTATCGCAACATCGGACAAAAATTACTACTGATTTTCTTATAACGTATGAGTTTATCGGTATTATTACGCTGCGCTTAGTTATGATGAATTAATATCCTCGTGTGAGAACATGACAATTAAAACGAAGATGTTTCATGGATAACTATCTGTCATTAACGACTTGAATGTTAACTTTACATCTCCACTGAATAAATTACGAGGACGTGCTGAAAAGTAATGACGGCGAATTTTTATGTGAAAACTCTTAAATCTTTTTAAATAAAACAAATCTTAATAATATTGTACATTCTTAGTCTTCATGTCTACATATATCTTTGTCAACACAGTCATACTGGCAATGAACAATTCCCGTTTCAAGAGACAGCTTTGTTGATTCAGTCACTGTACACTGACTTTGTTGACGGAGCCAAAACCTCAACTCGGCTTGCACTGCTTCATCAGTATCAAACTGAAGTCCTCGAAGGTCGTCTTTAAGTTTTTGAAACAGATGAAAATTGGATGGGGCCAAGTCGGGGCTACATGGAGGATGATCGATGACACAGAACCACAACAGCAGATCTCCCACATAGCATGTGCTAACACAAGGCATCGCATTGCTGCGGATGTCGCCCTGCTCGTGTGTGGTCTGTCACTGCCATGATTAAGAAGAGTATGCTCCATTTGTTGAATTCGAAACTTGACTACACCACACTGATTATCATTCAGAATGTTAATATCGTTTGTTTTATTTCAAAATCTGTTAGAGCATTCACATAAAAAATTCGAACTTTTCAGCACGCCCTCTTATGTTATGTTCCTTTTACTAGGTTACCAAATACTCGAGAGAAGGGCTCCTAAATATTCACGTGAAGATCGGCATTTGATCACCTGCGACAAACGTGTCGCCAGTAGCTACGAAGTTTCAGCTTCATAAAAGGCCTTTCTCACAAACAAACAATCGGAGAGAGTGGCCAGATTTTATTACTCCAAAAGCGTTGTCTCGGGTTGCCAGTAAAAGCTGTTTTATCGGATAAAGCTACTGTTATCAAGTAACGCGCTAAGGATAACACTGGAAAAAGCATCCCATTCCTCGAGTGTGCCTTTACTTATGTTTGACGCTTAACATTCTTTGGCCTCCAGATAACGTGGTACACATTATTGCTGTCAAATGATCTCGCTCTCTGCTGGTATATTCTGAAGTATTACATATCATATTTCTCCAGTGTAGCAGTGGAAAGGTTACAAAAAAAAAAAAAAAAAAAAAAAAAAAAGCTCTGAGTGAGAATAGATCACAGACGATTATTTAATATCAAGCTGCCACCACGATCTTGGATGTCAGTCTCCACTACATATCTACGCTTCAGTTCTAGATATTTTCCGCAACGATGTATGATTTTGCGGGAACCTAGGTGGCATTTTGACTGTTCAGGATAGGTTCTTCCTCCAAAATCGCCTTGTCATCATTCTCGTATATCTGTCATCCAAATGTTGTCTTAGTACAAGATCCATTCAGTAAATAACCGAAAAAATTGTATAAAAATACGACGTTCGTGCTTCTTTGTTAGTTTTTCGCGGTGTCCTCGAACTGTAACCCGATGCGTCTGGCATGCCTGCGCCATGAACGGGATACTGGGAATCAGGAAAACAAGATGGAGGCACACTTGCAGATCTACAGCAACGTGGAGAAGTGGCGTATCCATAGGTTTCTGTTAGCTGAAGGGTTGAAACCAGTGGAAATTTGTGAAAACAGATTTATTATGATGAGCCATAACGCAACAACGATAAACACTAGTGTCGGATCGGAGCACCACATTGTTCATGACAGACGCGTTGAAGAAAGTGTGTGTGAGGTGAGTTCCAAACGTTTTGACACCAGAAATGAAATAAAGGCTAGTGGACGCGTGTAGGGACAGTTGAAGTTCTTCTGCTTACCTAAGCACACGTATTCATCGCATCTGGCACTTTCACACCAACAAATTTTTATCCCACTAAAGGACAATGAAATCCAGGCATCAGTGGATATCTGGTCACTCTCACACCACTACCAATTCTTAAACAAATATCCCGTTATTCATTGCATAGCTCTTCTACGAGAAAAAGAGATGAAGTTCGTCGTTTCCACACCAGGGAAAAATATTATGACGAGAGAGAAGCGTGGTGAATCTGATACTCCAAGAAAGCAGAATTACTGTCCTGCGTATCGTTTTCGTAGGGGAGAAACACAGACGTGGACAGCTTCCCCCCCCCCCCCCCCCTTCCGTCACTTTGTCAGGATGTCAGGATTTTGCATGAAGATGTTTTTGTCCTCGCGATTTTAGGCAGTGGTTAATCCATATGTTCCACAATATGCTTTTCTTCTTTACCTCAGGTTTCATTAGGCTCCCGTACGTGGTGATTAGGCTGCTAAAGATGTCGTCTGGGTAGCCCTGACACAGCTGATAAATTTATGCTACTCCGTAGGTTCGGCGCACTTCTTCGGTGGATGTGAACACTCACGGAACTTAGCGGCCAATGATGTTGGTTTTTTCATAACGTCGTGCAAGATGTTGCAAACAATTCTGTCGATTATCATTTCGATAGGGTTGCGCCAGTAGTCGATCGTTAACAGAGCGATGGCCAGACATTTCAGTTTTTGTATTTGAGACTTGTTGGACCAGAATCTGCCATCCACCCTCTGATTCATGCACTGAGGTAACATAGTCATGCGGAAGCGATATGTTCGTGTACATACGGCTGCAGTATCAGGGACAAAATGTATAAATGGGTAGTGCATTGTGGGAGCTGTCATTTGTACCTCATGGGATACAAGTGAAAAGGTTTCCGACGTGATTATGACCACATCACGGAAATTAACACACTTTGAATGCTGTTAGTAGTTCGAAATTGACGCATGGAACATTACATTTCGGCAATCGTCAGGCATTCGGTATTACGAAATCCAGATTGTCAAGAGTGTGCTGAAAATATGAAATTTCAGGTATTACACTCATGACGGGCAAAGTAGTGGCCAACGACTTTCACTTAACTGACGCCAGTGTCGTTTGCGTAGAGTTGTCAGTGCTAACAGACAAGCAACACTCTGTAAAGTAACGGCAGGAATCCATGTGGGACTGACTAACATATCATTTAGGACAGTGCGGCGAAATCTGACATTAGTAGGCAACAGCCGCAGACGACCGACCCAAGTGCCTTTGGTAAAAGCACGACATCACCTGCAGCGCTTCTGCTAGGTTTGTGACCATATCGGTTGGATCCTACACAACTGGAAATCCGTGCCCCGCTTCCTATTTTACTTACACTACTGGCCATTAAAATTGCCATACCAAGAAGAAATGCAGATGATAAACGGGTATTCATTGGAGAAATATATTATAATAGAACTGACATGTGATCACATATTCACGCAATTAGGGTGCGTAGACCCTGAGAAATCAGTACCCAGAACAACCACCTCTGGCCGTAATAACGGCATTAATACGCCTGGGCATTGAGTCAAACAGAGCTTGGATGGCGTGTACAGGTACAGCTCCCCATGCAGCTTCAACACGATACCACACTTCATCGACAGTAGTGACTGGCGTATTGTGACTAGCCAGTTGCTCGGCCACCATTGACCAGACGTTTTAAAGTGGTGAGCGATCTGGAGAATGTGCTGGCCGGGGCAGCAGTCGAACGTTTTCTGTATCCAGAAAGGCCCGTACAGGACCGGCAACATGCGGTCGTGCATTATCCTGTTGAAATATAGGGTTTCACAGGGATCGAATGAAGGGTAGAGCCACGGGTCATAACACATCAGAATTGCAACGTCCACTGTTCAAAATGCCATCAATACGAACAAGAGGTGACCGAGACGTGTAACCAATGGCACCCCATACCATCACGCCGGGTGATGCGCCAGTATGTCGATGACGAATACACGCTTCCAATGTGCGTTCATCGCGATGTCGCCAAGCACGGATGCGACCATCATGATTCTGTAAACAGAACCTGGACTCATCCGAAAATAATGACGTTTTGCCATTCGTGCCCACAGGTTCGTCGTTGAGTACACCGTCGCAGGCGTTCCTGTCTGTGATGCAGCGTGAAGGGTAACTGCAGCCATGGTCTCCGAGCTGATAGTCCATGCTGCTGCCAACGTCGTCGAACTGTTCGTGCAGATGGCTGTTGTCTTGCAAACGTCCCCATCTGTTGACTCAGGGATCGAGACGTGGCTGCATGATCCGTTGCAGCCATGCGGATAAGATGCCTTTCATCTCGGCTGCTAGTGATACGAGACCGTTGAGATCCAGCACGGCGTTCCGTATTACCCTCCTGAACCCAGTGATTCTATATTCTGCTAACCGTCATTGGATCTCGACCAACGCGAGCAGCAATGTCGCGATACGATAAACCGCAGTCGCGATATGCCACAATCCGAGCTTTATCAATGTCGGAAACGTGATGGTACGCATTTCTCCTCCTTACACGGGGCATGACAACAACATTTCACGAGGCAACGCCGGTCAACTGCTGTTTGTGTATGAGAAATTGATTGGAAACTTTCCTCATGTCAGCACGTTGTAGGTGTCGCCACCGGCGCCAACCTTGTGTGAATGCTCTGAAAAGCTAATCATTTGCATATCACAGCATCTTCTTCCTGTCGGTTAAATTTCTCGTCTGTAGCACGTCAGCTGCGCGGTGTAGCAATTTTAATGGCCAGTAGAATAGTAAGAGCTTAGTGTGGCGCGGACTTCACGAAGCCCTTAGCCAAGTTTCCAACAAGGCACTGTGCAAGCTAGTGGTGGCTCCTTATTGCTGAAGACTGTGTTTACATGTCATGTACCTGGTCCTCTTGTCCAACTGAACCGATCTCTGACAGGAAATGGGTATGTTCGACTACCTGGAAACCATTTGCGGCTATTCCTGTACTGGATTTTGTGATATGAATGACAATTCACCATGTCGCCGGGCAACAGTTGTACGCGATAGACTTAGAGAACGTTCTGAACAATTATAGTGAATGATTTAGTCACCCAGATCACTCGAGAAGCATACCTTCGAACATTTATGAGTCATAGGCCCTAATCTAGTGGTCAGTTCGTGTATCAAATCGTGCACCGGTGGCACATTCTCAATTACACACGGCTACAGACGCGCTATGGCTTAACATTTCGGCAGGTGACTTTCGAATTGAGTCCATGCCACGTGGAGGTGCGGCACTACGCCGGGCAGAAGGACGTCCGACATGATATTAGGAGATAAACCATGAGGCTGGTCTCCGCGGTGTATGGTGGTACATAGTTGTTGTAAACTCGTACCAACTGATCTAGGACTGCCGCAGCGCTATTTGCTTTCAAAAGCAGAACTCGAAGTACCACGTGGTACTCCGCTTTGCCGATAGGTTGGGCCTTATTGTTTTGGTCCCGTCAGAGCGATTTAGGGTATCGTGGCACGGAAATTTCAGTGTGTACTAGAACTGGAGCCATTCACACAAACAAAAGTATAATAACCTAACTTTATTTTTTAGAGGTGAAAATCACAACTTTATGGCTACTTCTCGTTTTTTAACCTTGTTACATTCCCATAGTCTATTTTTTGTTGCTGTCTGTCCAAGGTGACGCCACAGAACCCACAATCTACTCTGAAATTTTCACGAAACCGTTTACTGAAGCTGAATAATTAGAAGAATGCATGCGGAGCACCGGATAACTTAACTGTTCTCGCTCTTACTGCGAAGAAACACTATCCGTTAATCATTCTGAAAAACATGCAGGAATGTCAGTGTCCACGGTCGCTAACTTCACGCTGCACGAAGAGACTTCTAGAGGGGAGAATACTGGTAGAGAAATAACTTACTTGCAAAATTTGATTTATAGTTGGCGATGTACGGAGCGTGACTACCACAGTGTGCGCCAATATCCTTGATTGGACTCAGATTCTCTCGGCAGTAAAATGTTCTTAGGCTTCCACGGTCAATGTTAATTTAAATAAAATAATTTGGAGTGATAGGCGAAATCGTTACAAAACATTAAAACACCTGTACCACCAATGTATCGAGCTTGTTTTCAGAGGCCCACTTCGGGGTGACTAAAAATGAATTTATAGGACGCCTCGCAGATATCACAAGAAAAGATAGGGTTAATCGTGGTCTTCTTGTCAGATGAGGTATCTAAACCGTGGACCGTCTGACGTCTGAAATAAGTTACATACTGGTGGTATCACAATGTCTGCAGTATCATTTATGATGTCCATCGTGTGTGTCATCTTAGAGAGATGATGTCCTCTGTCACTTGACAAGTTTCGTTTGTGTTAAAAAATAAGGGGGACAGCCGTAAATATAGATTAGCTGCGTATGGACGTCAATGGACTTTCTAGACAGCACTGTGCATTAGTCTGAATGAAACACACACTACACGACCATTTAATAAACCCGTATAAGGAAAGCAATTACACGTACAGTAATCAAACTTCAGTTAATTATTCGGAACGTATCTCACGGATCTTTGTGTGTGAGTTGTACGTTGTTGGTGCAGGTGCTCTGCCTCATAGATCACCTCACGGATCCTCCTGTAATGCTACGAAGTGAGCCAGAAGAAAATTTCTAAGAGCCAAACAGATTACTACACTCCGACTTAAATCTTTGCCGCAAGAGTCGGGAAGTAATGTTGCGCAGAGAAACTGAATACAGGCACATACTTCAAAGAGCGAAATATTCACCTGTCTGGTACGTCACATCAAGCTTAATTAGTTGCAATGAGTTAATTTAATAATTATTACTGTCATATTTGTAGTTAATGAATTGAGCTAGCATCTAATTATGATATGTAATAATCCTGACGCTTATCTCATCATACGCATAGTTTACAATCGACGACAACTTACAAAACAACAGCCTCCAGTGGTCAGCTGTTCACCAGGTGAGGGAGTTTGGAACGCACTGCACGTACCCTCTCGCTTCCATGACTTCTTCTGGCTACTGGCCAGCGTGGTTCTGAGTCAGTCTTTCAAACTTCGATAAGACAGAAATCATGCACCTGGGTCGTTCGAGCCCAGAGCGACTGGCATCCGTTTACACCGCTGTCTTTCTTGTCTCGTTGGTGCATGGATGGGGTTACTTTATGTGTTAAACGCGATGTTGCCATTTTCGGGCAATGTGTGGCGTTTCAAATCTGCTTAGCATTTTATACAGCAGTGTGGAGTCGTATCCTTGCAGTGTGGTTACAAATGATTTCGACAATCATAACCGTCTTGCCTGAGTAGACCACTGATACGTTTTCCTACTAATCCCCGTCACATATTCTTGTTGTTGCCCACTCCATATTTAATTGAAATAATCGGCTTTCCCTCTCACATCATTTCAAAGATATTCACACGCATGCATGTGCACAGGAACACTGCATCGTACTTCTGAGCAACAAGGGTGCTGCAACATCGTACTTATCTGCCATCACCACGCATGCGTTTTATAGTTAAAATGTATCCCCTGAATGGGAATATACATAATAAATGTACAGTAGCTGGTTGTATGTACATGGCTGACGAAATGTGAAAGTTTGGGTTTGGCAGTGAGTCGCATTCCGATAGCCGAATGCTAAAGCGACCGCTCGCGATAAGCGGGAAATCGTGGTTCGAAGCCCGGTCGGGCACAAATTTTCATTCCATCAATCCATTATAGAACTGACGATCGTCCATATTCGCAACTGCGTATACATGTCATGTGTGTCACAAGATCTTTAGCCGCTGCCGTGCCTAAGGAACATTACATCGCACTTATAATGAACACAGGCACTACAATATCGTATTCACACACTTGGTCCTCCAACTGTATAAACATGATGAACCACACTAGAGTGCCTGTCCCCAGCCCCCTCCCCCTTGTCTAGAGCACAGAGTGTTTCAGATAGCTGCATCATTACTACAGGTATTTGAGGAAACGTATATGGTCTCCCACCTTATTCCTACTGTGATCATGTATTACAACGTCCAGTGAGGTGCCATAGAAGCAGCTATGACTAGTCATGGGTGGCAGTTGATGGTAATGGGTTGTCAAGTCGACTGTTGGTCAGCAGATCTTCATAACCAACAAATTTCTGAAGTAAGTCCTAAGCGACACTTGACGTGGAGTAGAAGGACGTCGCGTGATACTGGCTGACTCATAGTGAATGAGGTATCGCTCTATACCCTGTGGCATTAAGATGGCAGGGTATCGGTTGGCGAATTCCAAAGACTGAAGAACGCAGGAGGGGTGTTCCTCGTGGGTAGGGTACAGTTCCCACAGTGCGCTTAAGAAAACGTTAAATCCATAAGGAAATCAACACAATTTACAGCATAGTGTACTTCATGTGGTAGAAGATCAGTTCGTGGTTGATAATTATATTAGCGTGACAATGCATCCTGACACTGGAAGACAGTGTTTTGTCGTCAACATCACTCCTGAAATGGATACGTTTGCCCAGAGTACCGATCTGAATTCAATGGAACTACTTTGAGATGGTTCAGACCGTGCACCTCGCTTCAGTCCACAGTGTCCTTCATCACTACGTTCTCTGGATTCGAGTCCTGAGAAACAACGGGCTGCCTTCTCCACGCACAGATACTTTACTGACAGTATTTCAACGAAGTTTAAGCTATAATACCAGCGGAACATCCCGTATCAATGTCCACTCATAGGTGTCCGGATACTTCTCGTCAGATAATGTGCCTCACTAAACGGGTGCATCCATTTAAGTTGTTGAAGTATGTACGAGTATACAAACCGTTCAAAAAGAGTCTCGCACCTCCGTCGTAATCTGAAATTCATTTTTTCGGGAATTTCATTAGCAATACTCTCTTGACACAGGAAATCGACAGCACAGCCAACTGCGAAGAGTGCCCGGTGTCTTCAATCGTGAAAGGGACAGTGCGGATTGTGCTCAGGTTTCAAAAAATCATTTCTAGGTTGGACAGTGCTTACGCTTCTGCTTTCAGGAGATCAGGGTGTCCCGTCTTATTGATATACGTCACAGCGAGGCCTTTCGAACATTACACAGTTATAGTGAGACGCAAAACACTAAAGATTTGAATCGTAGAGGTCGTTTGTGACCAACAACATTGGCTGATGACTGCTACCTACGAATTATGGTCTGTAGGTATATCGAGGAGAATCTACCAGTTCTGCGCTCTTCCATTCCAGAGTATGGGATAACATGAGGTGAATGGGGGTACGTCGATCCAGACACGAACAACTTAACCTCTCAGTATCCATTACGAGCAACAGTACAAATGCCACATCAACGTGACGTGCGAAGAAACTTGAAAAGAACTTGAATTAATGTCGACCCAATGTTTTCACCGAAGAGTGCAGGATTTATGCTACGCCTTATGATCTTTGCAGAAGAACATAGTGGAGGGGTATCAACACAAAGTCTCAAGCATTGAGCCTCATGGATTCAACGAGGAGGCGAGTCGGATCTATTTAGGGCTGGTATCATATACGCATATTGGGCTCTGCTCATCACTACCGATAGACAGAATCCTCACGCCTATTGTTGAGCCCTACAAACAACCTTTCGTCCCTCAAGACAATAATCCTCGAGTACATCGAGTTCATCTCCTGAAAATTTTCCTCTAGGATACGGCAAACAGCCGAATGGAATTGCTTGCGATATCTGATGACACGAAAGCGACCGAGCATTCTTGACACCGGTTGAAACGTGCACTGCGTCACCAAAGTAACGTTACTCACACAACGGATGACCGCAGGGTGGCTTTACCAGTAAGGCCTCAACTAACTGTCGACATATCAAGGACGATCGTTACAACCCATCGGGTGGAGCAGCTTGGTACTGAGTGTTAGGCAACAGCTAATTTTGGTATCACAGTTGTGCAATGGTGTGCAGTTTCGGACAACTGATTTTGCTTTGGCAACTTTCTCTTTATACCCTAAACGCCTCTTCAGTTACATAATTCTTCATTTTTTGCTACGAGTCAATGTAAGTCATTCATGTTTGTAATCTTATCTTAACAGGTGAACTCTTGGAATATTAAGTGTGTTACTTTTGGTGATGTATAACTCTACTTTTGTAACCCATTAATACTGTGTGAATAAGTTGCATATGCTATTTTCACTCTGGCTGATCCAACCAGTGAGGCACCATCAAGCTGACCGTCCTCACCTCTCCTAGAGAACAAATGATGTTCGCCAAGCAAACCACACCTGATGATCCCCTGGGAGTGGTAGCCACGATAGCTTTGACTTCAGAATGTGGCTCAGATACCTAAGTGATCTTTAAAACTTGAGATACACTCTCTAATATCTGGTAAAGTAAATCAAAATTTCGGCGAGAATGGTTAAAATCAACACATATATACTTACTAGCAGAAAATCAAACATCACTCTGAGTAGCCCATGTATGAGCCTGTCCAAGAGTACTTTTCGATGTCGTGAAATACACCTAGTAGATACTGTCACCACAGGAAAGAGGACGACGCAGAAATCCACAAGTCCAGCCATTAAAATGCACGATTCCCATAGGTCCTCTAAATCGCTCCAGCAAACACCGGGATGGATACTATGAAAATGGAACGGCGAATGTGCCTTCCTGTACTTGAAACATTCTAAGCTTATGCTCGAAGTCCATGATATGTTAAACCCTACTCTTCCTTCCTCCCTTCCGTATATCTTTACTTCTTTCCTTCCTCCCTTCCTTCCTACTGCAGAATGAAAGCAGTTTTAGCTGTGAGGTTTTTCTCTTGTCGTTGCTGTGGTCTTCAGTCTGAAGACTGGTTTGATGCAGCTCTCCATGCTACTCTATCTTGTGCAAGCCTCGTTATCTCTGAGTAGCTACTGCAACTTACATCCCTCTGAATCTGCTTACCATATTCATCTCTTGGTCTCCCTCTAGGATTTTTACCCCACACGCTTATCTCCAGTATTAAACTGGTGACTTCTGATGTCTCAGAATGTCTCCTACCAACCGATCCCTTCTTTTTGTCAGGCTGCACAACAAACTTCTCTCCAATTCTATTCAGTTCATCCTCATTAGTTATGTGATCTGCCCATCTAATCTTCAGCGTTTTTCTGTACACCACATTTCAAATGCTTCTATTCTCTTCTTGTCTAAACTGCTTATGGTCCATGTTTCACTTGCATACGTGACTACACTCGGTACAAATACTTTCAGAAAGGAGTTCCTGACACTTAAATCTATACTCGACGTTCACAAATTTTTCTTCTTTAGAAACGCTTTTCTTGCCATTGACAGTCAGCATTTTATATCCTCCCTACTTCGACCATCATTAGTTATTTTGCTTCCCCAAAATGCAAAACTCATTTACAACTTTAAGTGTCTCATTTCCTAATCTAATTCCCTAAGTATCACCTAATTTAATTACACTACAATCCATTAACCTCGTTTGTTTTTTGTTGATGTTCATCTTACATCGTCCTTTCAAAATAATGTCCATTTCGTTCAACTGCTCTTCCAATCCTTTGCTGTCTCTGCCAAAATTGCAGTGCCATCGGCAAACGTCAAAGTCTTTATTTCTTCTCCCTGGACTTTAAATCTTACTCCAAATTTTTCTTTTCTTTCCTTTACTGCTAGCTCAATAAACAGATTGAATAACATCGGAGACAAGCTACAACCCTGTCTCACTCTCTTCTGAACCACTGCTTCTCTTTCGTGCCCCTCGAATCTTATAACTGCCCTCGGGTTTCTGTACAAATTGTAAATAGCCTTTTACTCTTCCACCTTTAGAATTTGGAGGAGAGAATTCCAGTCAACATTGACAAAAACTTTCTCTAAGTCTACGAATGCTATAAACATAGGTTGACCTTTTCTTAACATATCTTCTATGAGAATTCGTAGGGTCAGTATTGCCTCACGTATTCCTACATTCTCCGAAAATCAAACTACTCTTCCCCGAGGTTGGCTTCTACGAATTCGTTTCTTCTTCTGTAAATTATTCGTGTTAGTATTTTCCAGCCGTGACTTTTTAAACTGATAGTTCGGTAAATTTCACCCCGGTCAGGAGCTGCTTTCTTTGGAACTAGGAGCATCATACTATTCTTGAAGTCTGAGGGTATTTCGCCTATTTCATACACACTGCTCATCAGATGGAAGAGTTTCGTCCTGGCTGGTTCTCCCAACGCTATCAGTAACACTAACGGAGTTTTGTCTACTCCCGAGGCTTTTATTCGACTTACGTCTTTCAGTGCTTTGTCAAATTCTTTATGCAACATCATATCTCCCTGCTCGTCTTCCTCTACGTCCTCTTCCATTTTCTTAATATTGCCCTCAAGAACATCGTTCTCGCATAGACTCTCTACATACTTCCTCCAGTTCTCTGCTTTGTGAGGACTGGTTTTCCTGCTGAGCTCTTGGTATCTATACAGGTGATTCTTTTTTCTACAAAGATTTCTTTAATTTTCCTGTAGGCAGTCTCTGTCTTGCCCCTAGTGATGTATGCTTCTACATCCTTACAGTTATCCAGCTTAGCCATTTTGCACTTCCTGTCGTTCACATTTGTTAGACATTTTTATTCCCTTTCACCTGCTTCAGTTTTGCATTTCTCTATTTTCACATTTCATCGATTAATTTCAGTATCTCAGGTATTACCCAAGGCTTTCTACTAGTCCTCGTCTTTTTACCTACTTGATCCTCTGCTACCTTCACTATTTCGTCTCTCAGAGCTACCGATTCTTGTTGCACTGTAATCATTTCCCCTGCTCTAGTCAATCGTTATCTGGTGCTCTATTTTAAAGTCTCTAGAACTTCTAGTTCTTCCAGTTTATCAAGTTCCATCTCCCTAGATTCCTGCCTCTCTGCAGTTTTTTCACTTTTAATCTGCAGTTCATAATAAATAAATTGTGGTGAGGCTCCACTTTTGCCCCTGCAAATGTCTTACAATTTACAACGTGGTTCCTAAATCTCTGTGTTATCATTATATAATCTATCTGAAACCTTCCAGAATCTCCAGGCCTCTTTCATTATTCTTAAACTAAGTTTTAGCTATGATTAAATTATGCTCTGTGCAAAATTCTAACAGGTGGTTCCCTCTTTCTTTCCTTTCCCCCAGTCCACGTTCACCTACTACTTTTCCATCTCTTTCTTTTCCTACTATCGAATTCCAGGCCCCCATGACTATTAAATTTTCGTCTCCCTCAACTGTCTGAATAATTTGTTTTATCTAATAACGCATTTCCTTTATCTCGTTCTCATCTGTGGAGCGACAACAATTAGCAGTGTAGCTCAGTGCAATGCAGTGTAGTTCAGTTTACGAGTACATCACTCATGTGTCACACCACAAGAATTTAATTTGCGCATGCCGCCAGCAGCACAGTGTTGTATCCGTTAGTGCCTTTTATTCTTAGTATATAGTTTTTTTCATGTTCTTGTTTTCTTCATGTTGGTTCTTGAGTACGTGTTTAATACTTAGTTCTTTAGTAACCAGTGAACAAGTCACTTATTCGTTTTCGCGCGAATCTTGCCTCGACGTACACTGCGTCTAAAAGACATCCTGCATTAATTGCCGAACGAACGAATAAAGATCTTGTGATCTCTGCACTGGAGATATCGTTGTGCGTTATTTATGGCAAACTAGCAGGCTAACCGGTCGGACGGGCCAGTACCAGCGATTGCGCAGGATTTCACGATCGCGGACGTCGCCGACCAGATAATAGGAGCAGTTTTCCTGGCACATTACAACCTTCTGCCTGACATCACCAACACACACCTGGTCGACCAAACCACTGGACTAACGGCTGCAGGATTCTTGCACCACACAACCATCCAATCCGCCACGCTCATTGAAGCAGCAGACAGTGAGTACGCCGCTTTACTTCGGGATTTTCCAGCGCTGACAAAACCTGCTGGTAAACCTAAAGAAGTGAAGCATAGCACATTGTCCTGTATAAAGACCACCGAGGGGTCGCCATCATCCTGTAGACCACGACGGTTGGCCCCCGATCGGTTAGCTATCGCCAAGGCCGGGTTTGATAATATGATTCGAGAGGGTACCATGCGACCGTCCAGTAGCCCTTGGTCATCGCCGTTACATCTCGTGCCTAATGTGTGCGGTGCGTGGCGTCCGTGCGGGGACTATAGAGCACTTAACCCCCGTACAGCGCCCGATCGTTACCCAGTTGCGTTGCTTCTCGATTACAACTAAGTGTTGAGCGGTGCCCGCCTGTACAGCGTGTTGGACTGCGCCAAGGTATACACACAGATACCTGCCGCCGAAGAAGACATCCTGAAGACGGCCATAATTACGCCATTCGGCCTGTTTGAAAGTAAATTCATGACTTTAGGCCTCAGAAACGCTGCGCAGACTTGGCAGAGATTTATCAATTCAGTGTTGCAACGTCTGCCATTCTGGTTTGCTTACTTTGACGATATATTGGTACTTTCAGTCTCCCCAGAATAACATCGCCAGCACCTCCTACAAGTTTTTAAACGGTTAGAAAATACGGCGTCATTGTCAACAGAGCAAACTGTATTTTTGGTCAACTACAAGTAGAGTTCCTTGGCCATCGAATCCCTCTGTCTAGCTCAGTATCTTTACCTGACAAAGTGGAAGCCATCCTACAGATTCACGGCCGTCCACAGTTAAGGAGCTGTGATGATTTTTGCGGATGTGGAACTTTTACCGCAGACATCTACCACATACAGTGGCTGTGCTGGCAGGTCCGAAATGCAAAGGGAACGCAACAGTACAGTGGACATACCGCAGGACAGCTGCGTTTGAACAGGCTAAACAAGAAACAGCTGACGACGCGTTGTTGGCGCATCCTGAGTCGAGTGCACAGTAGTCGTTGGTAGTAGATGCAAATCAGACAGCTGCGGGTGCAGCGTTGCAACAATACAACAATGAGGCGTAGCAGCCTCTAGCCTTCTTTTCGAACAAATTTGTCGCCTTCTCAGTGTAAGCCTGTGATCGAGAACTCTTAGCGATATACGAGGCAATCAAATATTTCCGTCCTCAGCTGAAGGCCCTGAGTTCACCATATTCGCAGATCATAAGCCGCTGACATAAGCCTTTCGACAGAACAGTATTAACTGTTCACCAAGGCAGCACAACCAACTACTGTATATCACGCAGTTCAACACGAATATCCAGCATATATCCGGAATTCAGAATGTAGTAGCTGATTGCCTCTCCCGTGTCAGCAGCGTCTCCACCACAGACTACACTGAAGTCACAGAAGGACAACTTACAGACCCGGAACTACAAGAGCTGTTGCAGAAAAACAGTCTACATAGGATCCGCAGTTAGTCAACGTTCCTGGCACAGGCATCGAGTTGCACTGTGACGTTTCCGCAGCCAAATGGTTCAAATGGCTCTGAGCACTATGGGACTTAACTGCTGAGATCGTCAGTCCCCTAGAACTTAGAACTACTTAAACCTAACTAACCTAAGGACATCACACACGTCCATGCCCGAGGCAAGATTCGAACCTGCGACCGTAGCGGTCGCGCGGTTCCAGACCGTAGCGCCTAGAACCGCTTGGCCACTCCGCCGGCTGTCCGCAGCCAAACCATGACTCTTTTTACTCGTAACATTCAGGAAAAACACCCTTACATCTTTGCACAACCTGTGCTGTCTTGGAGTACTAACTACAATACGCCTAATCTCAGATCGATTCGTGTGGCTAGGGTTGAAGAATGACTGCCGTGAGTGGAGCTGATGTTGTACGCAGTGCCAGCGCAGTAAGGTCGGCCGCCAGGTGCACGCACCTATAGGAAACTTTCCTGAAACCACCACCCGTACACATCGACGTCGTGCGACCGTTACCACCTTCAAACTTTCATACATTTTTGCTGACGATGATCGACCGATACACGCGTTGGCCAAAAGCGGCCCCAGTGGACATTGTCTCTGCAGAAACCTTGGCGTATGCCTTCACATTAAGGTGGGTGTCACGATTTGGCTGTCTGCACATCACCACAGATCCTGGTAAGCAATATGAATCTGATTTATTCGCAAATCTAACAGCGTTCTGTGGAATGAGGTACCACAACACTAACAGTTATCATCCAGCCAGTAACGGCATGATAGAGAGATGGCACCGCACATTGAAAGCAGCCCTGATGTGCAGGATGCCGGGTGGTCCGATGGTCCTGCTTGGCTTACGAAACTCATGCAAACCAGATCTAGACAGTTCCTCTGGAGAACTAGAGTATGGAGAATCGTTACGACTGCCTGGCGAATTTGTAGTCGTAACTCCACAGCCTGATGTAGTCCCCTCTATCTTCGCCAGTCGCCTTCGTGATCATGTCGGGAAAATCCGACCTCTGCAACCGTCTAGGCACGGATCTGTAGCCTCCTTTGTACACAGAGACATCAGGACATGCACTCACGTTATGTTACAAACTGATGGCGTCAAACCGACCCTCCCGACACCTTACACCGGGTCACATCGAATCATCTGTAGGGGAAGTCGCACACTGGATATTCTTGTAGGAAAACCAGCCACTGTTGTAACCGATAGGGTCAAACCAGCCTACATCTTCAACGAGCCATCCCCCCCCCCTCCCCACTGAAATTCGGGGAACACAGCATCGCCCAGAACTTGGTCCGGCAACAGCAGCTCCGACGTCACCACTGACCATGACGTCAGCTCCAGGGGACCAGCGCACTCGAGGTCTGCTCGACGCGTCCTCTTCCCGGCGCGCTTCCTGGATGGCGCTGCGCTTCTGCCGAAGCGGCTGTTGTAGCGACTACAATTAGCAGTGCAGCGCAGTGCACTGCAGTGTAGTTGGTTAACGAGTGCTCCACCCGTGTGTCACACCGCAAGTTTATTATTTTGCGCGGATAAATTACTTCCGCGCCGGCCGCGAGGAGCGCTGTGTTATGTCCGTTACTCCGTGCCGTTTATTCTTACAAGAGAACCTCCCCATCGCACCCCCCTCAGATATAGTTATGAGTTGGCACAGCGGATAGGCCTTGAAAAACTGAACACAGAGCAATCGAGAAAACAGGAAGAAGTTGTGTGGAACTATGAAAAAAAATGACCAAAATATACAAACTGAGTAGTCCATGTGCATGATAGGCAACATCAAGGATAGTGTGAGCTCACTGAGTTCAGGAGCGCCGTGATCCCGTGGTTAGAGTGAGCAGCTGCGGAACGTGAAGTCCTTGGTTCAAGTCTTCCCTCGAGTGAAAAGTTTAACTTTTTATTTTCAGACAATTATTATCTGTCCGTCCGTCCGATGCGAGGTAAATGTGGCGTAGTATGTATCCACAAGAAAACCTAAATCGGGCAAGGTAGAAGAATCTTTTTACCCACTCGCCAAGTGTACAAGTTAGGTGGGTCGACAATATATTCCAGTCATGTGACGCACATGCCGTCACCAGTGTCGTATAGAATATATCAGACGTGTTTTCCTGTGGAGGAATCGGTTGACCTATGACCTTGGGATCAAATGTTTTCGGTTCCCATTAGAAAGGCACGTCCTTTCGTTTACTAATAGCACGGTTTTGCGGTACGGTCGCAAAACACAGACACTAAACTTCTTTCACTAAAACAGAGATTAAGTGAACGAACGGACAGATCATAACTTTGCGAAAACAGAGAAAGTAAACTTTTCACTCGAGGGAAGACTTGAACCAAGGACCCCTCATTCCGCAGCTGCTCACTCTAACGACGCGACCATGGCGCTCTTGATCTCACATTCTCCTTGATGTTGCCTATCTTGCGCATGGACTACTCAGTTTGTATATTTTGCTTATTTTTTTCATAGTTCCACACAACTTCTTCCTGTTTTCTCGATTGATATGTGTTCAGTTTTTCAAGGCCTATCCACTGTGCCAACTTGTAACACAATCTGAGGGGGGTGCGATGGGGAGGTTCCCTTGTTAGTATATAGTTCTTTGCATGTTCTTGTTTTCTCCATGTTAGTTCTTAAGTACCTTTACATACTTGGTTCGTGAGTAACAATTCAACAAGTCACTTATTCGTTTTCGCTCCAATCTTGCCTCGACTAAACTGCGTCTAAAAGACGTCCTGTATTAATTGCCGAACGAACGAATAAAGACCTTGTCATCCAAGCATTGGAGATATCGCTGTGCGTTATTTACCGCAAACTAGTAGGCTAACCGGTCGAACGGGCCAGTACCTAGCCCTACGGCCAAATATAACCATGAACCAATGTGGTGGGTGTGGGCTTCTTGGCTGTAATAATGTGTTCGCTATGGTTTTCATAAGAGCTTATCGGAGTTCCTATGCTTTTTTTATTCATTAGTAACCTACTCCTGAGTTACCTTTATTCGATTTTGTATTTATAGCCCTGTATTCGCCTACCAGAAGTCCTGTCCCTCCCACCGACCTTCACTAACTCCCACTGTATCTAACTTTAACCTGTCCATTTCCCTTCTAAGTGTAAACTTAACTTGAACAAGAACATTAAGTAGTGTGGCAGCGTTTGGAACAAACAGCGTGAAAAACAGATAGCGGTGAGAGCTGCCGAGCGTTTGCACTCCAGATGACGTAAACAGCAGGCTAAGCAAGCCGATGAGGCGTGAGTAAGAGAGGCCCGATCCTAGCTCACACGTACCAGCAGTGGTCTACACGATGATATTAACCACAGTTTTCCGCAGCACAAATAATTTTCATTAGACAGAACTCCAAGACACATCCATGCATTAAATAAATACTCAGTGGACATAATTAATTAATCTGGCTCTTATTACAAAACTTGACAACTTAAATGTCTTTAACATGTTAACCGAAGGATTTAACATACGACCTACAAATATCTAAAAAAATTAATTTCAATAATAAGGTAATAATATAAGAAAAATATTCCTTTCTGCAAACCGTTAAAGTAGCATGGCAATCAAAACTCATCAGCATACACATTAGCCCATAACAGTTCTGAGAGAACAAATCCGTCCTGGAACAGCCTAAAATTTATCTGAGCCACTTAAACAGTACAGACGCACTATATCATTTCTTAAAAAACGTAGGACTTTAGCATTGCCTTCAAAGAAAGCAGAACAAAAAGGCAAATTACACTGAAGAGCCAAAGAAACGTATACAACTGCATAATATCTTGTAGGTATCCCGCGAGCACGCAGAAGTGCGCAACACGACGTGACATGGATTTGAGAAATGTCTGAAGTAGTGCTAGAGGGAATTGACAACATTAATTCTGCAGGGCTGTCCGTAAGAGTATGGGGTTTGGAGATCTCTTCAGAGCAGCATGTTGCAAGGCACCCCATATACGCTCAGTAATGTTAATGTCTGGGGAATTTCGTGGTCAGCAGAAGTGTTTAAACTCAGATGAGTGTTCCTGGAGCCACTCTGTAGCAACTCTGGACCTTCGGGGCTGTCACATTGCCATTCTGGAATTGCCCAAGTCCGTCGGAATGCACAATGGACATGAATGGATACATGTGATGGAACAGGGTGCTTACGTACGTGTCACCTGTTAGAGTCGTATCTAGGCATGTCAAGTGTCCCATAACACTCCAACTGCACACGCCCCACACTATTACAGAGCCTCCAACAGCTTGAACAGTTTCCTGCTGACATACAGGTTCTATGGATTAATGAAGTTGTAACCTCCCCAGCAGAAATACAAAAATGGTAATGGAGCCAAGTGTAACCACCCACAAAATATTGTTAAATGGAAATGTGCCAAGCGTAGCCTCGCCACAAAATAATAATAATTATTAAATGAATTTTTCTAATATTGTAACCTCAGAACAAAGTTGGCTCCCATTTATAGTCTGTGTGCAGAAATGCATTCACATTTAATGTTACCACAAAAATTCTATTCTCATTTGCACTCATCGCCCAGTTACTGAACATTTCTGTACCATGTATGTAGTATTACAGAATAATGTTCATAAATTATCTGAATATGATAATTATTGGCTCTCATTGGCCAGATACAAAGCATTGTTTTATGCATTATTCAGAAGTCATCATTCAAACTGAGTTAATTATTGTTATAGCATTTATACATAATTAATCTAATTATAGTAATCATTGGCATCATGGGTCATCTTATTACAGTAATCAGTGGCATTCATTGGCCAGTTACAAAGCATTTTTTTATGCATTATTCAGAAGTGATCATTCAAAACAAGAGTTAATTATTGGCATAGCATTTATAGAGTATAACAAAAATATTATTTACAGAAATTATGCGCATAGTATTTATGCATTATTACAAAGCATCATTCAGTATTATTCAGAAGTCATTATTGAAGTGACATACTATTCAAAGCTGATCAGTATTACTCAGAATTCTCTTAAATTGGTAGCATTATTTGGGACTGATAATACACTTTTTTTTGTGCTAGCAATGCATTGCGTTGGGATCGATAATTAATTACAGGGGCATGAAAATATTTGCTTTTGACTTATTGCTGGAAACGAAGATGTGTAACGTCATTCGTCATGAGTCAGCTGTAGCAAGGTTATGAAACAAGCAGAGTATATGTGATCACATTCATAAATGACATAGGTTTAATGAACAACTGCTTACAGCACATTAATTTCATGAAAAATTTCTCCTGCAAAAATATGAAATCGATTATTCAGCTGAAAGAAGAAACGCATATTATGCTGAAAAGTAGTGAACTTCGAATTAACAGGTAGTGATATGTGTATAAAAAATATATGTTCTCTAGCTGTCCTTTCCAAAACCTTCAGTCATCGTACCATGCGATATAAGACATACTGTCAAAACGAACTGCAACAAATACTTAAATAACTACATAGCATCACTTAACTAACAGTAAATATATAAACTTCATCATTATCCTCGTCTGTAAAGAAAAAACTTCATTATTCATACTACCATAACTTCATTACTATCATCACCTGTAAAGAAAAACATTATCCATAACAGCATATATAAACTTCATCATTATTTTCATATTATCATAGCTCCATTATTATCATCACCTGTAAAAAAAAACTTCATTATGCATAGTAGCATATTCATCATTATTCATCACCATTCATTATCATCTGCAAAAAAGTCACTTCGTTATTCAGTATACAACTATTCCTTATTTCATCACTAAAACTAAGATGTGTAGTTCTGTCTGACAGCCTGCATTATTTGCCTCGTATTCTGAAAAAAAAATTAGTTAAGACTGCTATTCTACAATGTGTGTAGTATATTCTTGTTAATGCTTGTTAATTCTGATCCATTTACTCTTCGTCACGAAGTATTGCATCCTCTTTCGTTCATTCCGAAGGTGAAATTCCCATTTCTGTTAAATTTATTTCGTTTACACGTTATTTCTATCTGAAAATGATGAACAAAGATAAATGTCTTACATTTAATTCATATACCCATTAAATAAAATCTGGTTTTTAGTAACATAATTGAGCATACAGCATAGCATGACAGAAAACGTAATACGTCAAAAACATCGACAGTGTTCAGAAGCAAAAATTTACACAGTGGATCACAATGTAGCAGCAAAAAAAAAAAAGTAAAGTAGTCATGATGTTGAGGTATCATATGGCACAAATGTTAAAGTCAACTGGTGTTTGTTATATCTTAACTATTTCATAGTGCATACAAACAAAACAGGAAAACAATCATACATACATGCACGGTCTGATGTGTAACGACAAGAAGAGCGACCTGCTAATCTTACCTTGCCGGGCACTTGCCAAGAAAACATACGACAATCATCAGTAAGTAGTCTCATAAATATAATTGCATAAGTGGTCATACAAAATGTGTAGGTTCATCTGAAAAAATATGCACGGTCTGATGTGTAACGACAAGAAAAGCGACCTGCTAACCTTACCTTGCTGGGCACTTGCCAAGAAAAAATACGATAATTATCAGTAAGTGCTCATGTGAATGTAGTTGCATAAGTGGTCATAAAAAAATTAGGAAATGGTATTACATTGTGATAAATCATAAAGTATGTTCACTCAATAAAAGGTTTGATGTTCGACATGTCGTGGTTCCCATTGGTTTTTCTGGTTCTCAAAGTTTCGACGTGTACTACATTGGGGTGAGGAATGCTGCGAATCCGATATGGACCTGCGTATAGAAGCTCAAATTTACTGCACCTACCTTTTCCTCTATTGGATAAATAGTGTGTAGGTACTAATATCTTCTGTACAATGTGAAAGTCACGGCGTGTACAAACCTGTTTTTGCTGTATTCTCCGGCGCTCTGCGGCACGTTTGATGTTGTTCAGCGCAATGTCAATTATTTCATGGTGTCGTAGTCGACGAGATGTAGGAAAGGTTACTAATTCCTTAATTTTGTTAGGTGGTTCAACATTTTTCAGTATAACAGATGGAGATAGCATAGTAGATTCATTTGGTATGGAATTAATTACATCCTGGAATGAGATTATGTGTGTGTCCCAATCAATATGTTTTTTATGGCGGTATATTCTACACAGTTTACCAATTTCTTTCATTAATCGTTCACAAGGGTTCGAAGAAGCATGGTACCTGGATATATAGATCGGAGAAATGTTTCTAGCTCGTAACATACGCGTCCATATAGCAGATCGAAACTGTGGTCCATTGTCGGAAATTACTTTCAACACATGCCCTACATGAAATAAAAAATGTTTTACAAATGCTTTCGAAATAGTTTTAGCAGTAGCTTTGCGTAACGGAGTGAAGGTAACAAACTTTGAAGTGAGTTCAACAGGACAAAGATGTAGCAAAAACCTCTACTAGTCCGGGGAATCGGACCAAAAATTTCTACAGCGGCCATATGTCTCAATTTAACAGGTACAATGGGATGTAATGGAGGAATATGTGAAGTCGTGCCTGATTTACCTTTCTGGCAGATTTTACATGACGCTAAAACTCGTCGAATACGTTTCTCCATGTTGGTAAAATAACAGTTCTGTCTCAGTATAAGAAACCATTTTCTGGCTCCGTAATGTGCGTCACTTAAATGAGATTAATTTGTTAACAAGTTCGTCAGGAATACATAATAACCAATTGTTGCTGTCAGGATGAGAGCGGCGAAACAGAATGTCATTGCGCACAGTGTAATGGTTTCTAATGGTAACATTATTCCTATCTTCCCAAAGGTGTTTAATATCTTTCCAAACGTTGTCTTTACTCTGCTCTTGTGCTATGTCTTGTAATGACGACGAAATGAAATTTTCAAATGCTACTTGTTGAATGTACATGACGCTGTAATTTTCTATGCAGAAGTTGGTTGCGATGTCTTGCTGATTGTTGTTAAGAGAACGGGACAGTGCATCTGCTACAAAATTTTGTGTGCCGGGAATGTGAACAATTGTAAAATTAAATTCCTGCAAATAAAGTTTCCATCTACTTAACCTGTCGTGTGTAAATTTAGCCGAAAATAAAAATTGTGTGGCTCTATGATCCGTGTAAACGGTAGTGTGTCTTGCATAAAGAAAATGCCTAAATCTGGTAAAAGCCCATACAACACATAATGTTTCAAGTTCTGTAACAAAATAATTTCGTTCAGCAGGTGAAAGAATGCGACTTGCAAAAGCGATGTTTTTAATTACTGTACAACCATCTTCTTCAATTTCCTGAAAAATGTGTATGCCTAAAGCGGTGTTAGAACTGTCGGTGGCAATGGAAAAATTTCTAGTAAGATCTGGGTGCGATAAATGTGGTACATTCAACAAAGCATGTTTCAAATAACATTCTCGTGAACAAGATTCTGCGTGTCAAAAGTATTGCTTGCGTTACTGGAATATGCAACCTGTACTGTATGTAGTCAAATTACATCTGACGTGTCATTATTTTCGGGAGGATACTGTGGCATTTCAACTATTTGAACTGTTCTGTTATTTCTTCCTGACGTTTTACGTTGTGGATGATACCGACAGTCTGGTTCATTCATAATAATATGTTGTTGCTGATGTTCTTGCTGCTGATAAGATAGACTGTTATTAAATGTACGCTGAAAATTGTGCTCATTATTTTTATGTCTGTCGTGATAGCCATTTCTATATGGTGCAGTGCGATAGGAATTGAAGTAGTGTGTTTTCTGTACGTACTGATTTCCTTGAATTCGTTTGTTCATCATTAAGATAAAAATCATTATTAGTGGTTGGTACGCACTGATTGTCAGTAAACGGAGGATTGTCATCATTACACTGAGTGTCGCAAATATTACCGGTCAAATCATTAGAGTCGGCTATTTCACTCATTACACATCGCGATGAACTGTTAACAGTTTTTCGCGGCATTTTCACTAATCAAAATTATTCACAAATGAAACAAAAATAATGCAAAATGCAACAAACACAAATACAACAAAGAGCAACAAATTGCCAATGATCTGTGAAAGAAAGAGTAAGAAATTAGTAAAATGCGTTGCGCCAGATGCAAACTACGTTTAAGTAAATAAGAGCAGATATATGACTACTTATCAGAAGATTCACAAAGAAATACGATCCCGGCCGGATGTCGCCAAGAGTAACCTCCCCAGCAGAAATACAAAAATGGTAATGGAGCCAAGTGTAACTACCCACAAAATATTGTTAAATGGAAATGTGTCAAGCGTAGCCTCGCCACAAAATAATAATAATTATTAAATGAATTTTTCTAATATTGTAACCTCAGAACAAAGTTGGCTCCCATTTATAGTCTGTGTGATGAAATGTATTCACATTTAATGTTACCACAGAAATTCTATTCTCATTTAATGTCAAGTTCGAAACAGAAAAATTCCTAAACACCAAAAATAATAAAAAAGTTTTGTAACCTGATGAATTTTATAAGGACAGCAGCGCTGTCCTTCGGCCCTGTATTCTGAATAAAAAAAGCAAAAATTATTACCTCAATAAAACTGCAATTATATCTGCTCTTAATGAGTCATTTTTCGACACAGCTTCGCGCAATGCTGGCGTATATATATATATATATATATATATATATATATATATATATATATATAATTCTTGGAAGTAATGATAATGCATTCGAAATTGAAATGAATGCTTTTCTTTAAAAGAGTTACTTTATGTTATGAAAATTATTATTTGGGCATTTTTTCTGAACAAATTAAATTACAATTAACATACATTATTAAATATGCGCAGGGCTGCTTCTTTACCTTCTACAACAATACTCATCCTCCAGAATCCTGACCAGAGTCGCGACCAGTGCACACAGCCGACGCATGCCGACTCCCGCCGACTCACGCAGACTACACCAGACTACTACCGACTCGCTACTGTCCACTCGCACAGTCAAGCGCAGACTAGCGACAGGCAACAACTAACGACAAACTACTCTCTGGTCAGAGATTCTGTCATGCCTCGCCCATCGCCGTCAAAGCATACGTCTTACAAAGTTGTCTCCGTACCCCTACACGTCCATTCGCTCGCCTCAATTTGGAAAAAGACTCGTCCTACCAGGCAAGTCATCAAAGCCCTATATCGGTATTGATGGGCCCAGGCGAGATAGTGAAATGGTCGCACGGGAAAATCCCCACTTCATCTCTACCTCAGAGATGCTTTGTGCTAAAGCTCGTGCACCGACCGTAACGCCACGTTCAAACTCATTTAAAACTTGACAACGTGCCATTGTAGCAGCAGTGCCGATCTAAAGTTGCGCCGGCCAGTCGTTGTCTCACAAAGGCGTTGCTGACCGCAGTGCCGTTTTATGCCTGTTTATATACCTCTGTAACTGGATATGCGTGCCTATAATAGATGCTTTGGCGCTTCAGTGTATAAACAGGCCAATAAAACAGCAAAACACACATATATTCTAACACGTACAGTTTATTATCCGAGGTAAATGATAATACCAAACATTTCACTGCGACTCTAATTGAAAACTACATGACCATCATTTACCTTAAAAATCAGAAAAAATAAGGGATGGTGGACGAGAACAGTTAAAACATATACTAATACACACCCTAAACATTCAAAATGAGCTTTCTTCTGGAACACGACGCTTAACACTGGCTAAAGGTTCACAAGCACCACGGATACATAAGATTAACACATGAGATAAATTGTAATGACATACCCGCCAATGAGTCTGTTTAAAATGTCTACTAGATCTTGCAATCACGTTCCCATTACGGTACTATGGAGATACGGGCATACATATGCAAAAAAATGACAGTGAACACTACTGTAACAGCTCGGTGCCCTTCTGATGAATCACAGCACAGGTCACGTCGGTACTCGTTAACTTACACGTGCTAACATCACCCCAATATTTGTCGGCCGCTAGCAGTCAACACCACGGCGAAGAGGTCCCACGTAAAGCTCGGTCCTCAGTTTATACTGCCCACCACGCCCGGAGCTGGTGCACTAGATTTCGCTGCGCTCGATCGGCATCGTGTTAGTCAAAGATCGTATGAATAGTGGTATCGATATATTGCTAGAATGCTACCACGGCTCAGCCTCCCGAACCAAAGCTCATAGTGAAGGGAAAACTGCCTGAGTTGATTGCAGAAAACTTAAGGGGGGACACTGTCACAAGTGGTAAAATACCAGTGGTCACAGTTGTCATAGGGATGCCTTTTTTAGGATAGGGAAGGGGGAAAGAAAACGAGTTTTAAGAGAGATTGGCAGACACACTCAGTTTGAGAAAACGGATGAACAGGAGTCAGATTTTAGCATACAGCCTCCATTTAAACAATATTTAACACAAAGTAATCAGAAACTGCCAGTTCATCTTCGCCAAAGCAGTTGCAATCCCATTACCATGCAGTATCAGTTATCTTTATTACACCAGAACATTCCGGGACTCAGAAATAAAGTTGATGAACTGCTGCCGGCCGGAGTGGCCGAGCGGTTCCAGGCGCTACAGTCTGGAACAGCGCGACCGCTACGGTCGCAGGTTCGATTCCTGCCTCGGGACTGGATGTGTGTAATGTCCTTAGGTTAGTTAGGTTTAAGTAGTTGTAAGTTCTAGGGGACTGATGACTTCAGAAGTTACGTCCCATAGTGCTCAGAGCCATTTGAACCATTTTTTTGATGAACTACTCATTTGTACTGATGAAATGAATTCATCTAACCAAATTGACATAATCTGCCTCTCTGAACGTCAAGTGACCACTGGTACAGATATGTTAGACATTTCAGGATTCAAGCTATCTTCCTACTTCTGCAGAGTAGATATGGATGGAGGAGGGGTTGCCACATTTATTAAAAACTGCCATAAATTCAAGAACATTGACATTAATAAATTCTGTTTAGAGCAGCATCTACAAGCATGTTCAACAGAACTTGAGTTCCATAGCAGATCCTATATAATAGTAACTATTTACCGAGCACCTGCAGGAAATTATAATCTATTCATGAATCATCTAGAAGCTCTTTTGGGTTATTTAACCGGAAGCAACAAAGAAAGTTTGATTGCTGGTGACTTTAATACAGATTTTCTAATGTAATCTTCCAGTAAACATTTACTGCAGTCAGTAATGTTGTCTTTCAATGTAACTCATACTGTAAACTTTCCAACTAGGATCACTAAATCCTCAAGGACAGCCATTGAAACGTTATTATAGACAAATCAAAGGAACAAAACCATATCATAAAACATGTAATAAATGGACTATCAGATCATGACATGCAGCTCCTTGTTTTATATGTAAATTGTAAGCAGATTATCAAGACTGCTAAATCTGAGTACAGGAGAGTAGTCAATCAACCAAAAATTGAGTGTTTTAGAAAATTGCTCAAATATATGAACTGTTAAGATGTTTATAGTGCTCAAAACATGAATGAAAAATATAACACATTCATGAACAATGTCAGTACCATGTTTGAAAACTGTTTTTCTCTAAAAGTTACTCAAATTAAACAGAAGTCTATAATAAAACAATCGATTACACAAGGAAAAAAGATTTCCTGTAAGACAAAAAGGAAAATGTATTTGTCGACCAAGAATAGCTTCAATGCTGATGATTTAGCTAAATACAAGGAATACTGTAAAATATTTAAAAAAGTAATTCAGACATCTAAACAAATGCACTATGAGAAGAAGATAGGAATGTCATGGAACAAAGTAAAAACAATATGGGATATAGTGAAGAAGGAGACTGGTAGACCCAGAAAGGAACAGGAGCAAATAGCACTAAGGGTAGACGACACATTAGTAACCGATGGGCATAGTGTGGCAAATCTACTTAACAAGTACTTTACATCCATTACTGATAGAATGGGATTGTCAGGATCAGTAAATAATGCTCTTGAATATCTGAAACTAGTCTTTACAAATAGCTCAAGGTACATGAATATGTCACTCACTTCACCAAAAGAGATAACTTCCATATTAAAATCCTTAAAAACAAAGCATTCTAGTGGTTACAATGACATATCAACAAAGTTAATCAAGGCATGTTCTTGTGAGTTTGGTACAATTCTAAGTTACTTGTGTAACCAATCAATTATAATTGGGACATTTCCTGACTGGCTAAAATATGCAAATGTTAAGCCTCTATTCAGGAAAGGGATTAAAGAGATACCATCGAACTACAGACCTATTTCACTTTAGCCAGCATTCTCAAAAATTTTAGGAAAAGTAATGTACAGGCAGCTTCCCAACCATCTGACCACAAATAACATATTATCAAGAACACAGTTTGGATTTCTGAAGGGTTCTGATATCGAGAAGGCTATTTACACCTACAGTTGGCTCAAATGGCTCTGAGCACTATGGGACCCAACATCTGAGGTCATCAGTCCGCAAACTTAGAACTACTTAAACCTAACTAACCTAAGCACATCACACACATCCATGCCCGAGGCAGAATTCGAACCAGCGACACCTACAATGAAAATGTACTTAATTCATTAAATAATAAATTACAAGTAGCAGGTATTTTCTGTGATTTGTCAAAGGCATTTGATTGTGTGAACCACAACATCCTTTTAAATAAATTAGAATTCTATGGTGTCACAGTCAGTGCTGCAAAATGGTTTAAGTCATACCTCGCTAACAGGAAACAAAGGGTGTCAGTGCAAGGGACTAGTGAATTAATTCATCAGTCATCATCAGTATGGGATGAAATTACTTGTGGTGTCCCACAAGGATCCATCTGAGGGCCATTGCTTTTTCTTGTGTACATTAATGATCTCTCATCAGTTACACTGCCAGAAGCAGAGTTCGTTTTGTTTGCAGATGACACAAGTATTTCAATAAATAGTATGTCGAGTGTAGTTCTAGAAAGATTTGCTAATGATATTTTCATGGATATTAATAAATGATTTAAAGCCAACTCACTGACTTTAAACTTCGAAAATACTCATTATATGCAGTTCATAACCCGCAAGAGGTTTCCACCCAACATATGCATAAAGTATGAAGAAGAGCAGATAGAAGAGATTGACAGTCTTAAATCCCTGGGATTATAACTTGATAATAAATTCAGTTGGAATGAGCACACCACAGAAGTGCAGAAACGCTTTAACAAATCCGTATTTGCAATTCGAGTGTTAGCAGACATAGGCGACATAAAAATGAAAGCTTGCATACTTTGCCTACTTTCATTCCATAATGTCATATGGCATAATATTTTGGGGTAACTCTTCAACTCAAAACAAATGTTTTCCGAGCCCAAAAGCGTGTAATACGTATTATTTGTGGAGTAAAATCACGGACGTCCTTAGAAACCTCTTCAAAGAACTGGGTATACTAACTACTGCCTCTCAGTATATTTACTCCATAATGAAATTTGTCCAAAATAATATATCTCTTTTTCCAACAAACAGCTCAGTTCATACATACAATACCAGGAACAAAAATGATCTGCACAAGGACTTAAAAGCACTTACTTTAGTTCAAAAAGGGGTCCACGACTCAGGAACACTCATCTTCAATAATTTTCCAGCAAACTTAAAAAATTTAGTTACAAATAAAGATCAGTTTAAAAGGAGCCTGAAAGACTTACTAGTGGCTAACTCGTTCTACTCCATTGACGAATTTTTTAATAGAAACAAATTATGTATTGTATATACTCATACTACTAGTATTGTCATTTAAGCTTTAAAACAATTGACATTTTCCACATCCACGAGGATCTCCTCAGCACGGATCGATGGAACGAAAAACTAATCTAATATATCTAATCTAATATACCGAACCCTAGCGCAGTTTAGGGCTAAAATTCAAGGCTTTCCTTAGCCTGTCTAACATGTACCCTAGATAACCAGCCAGTCTTAAGCTTACACACTAGTATAATTGACTGGAATCAATAACTGATGAACCCAACAAGGGCTCTTGAAGCAGGGAGACAATTTACCAGAAGATTCTAGCTGACGTCCTTGGCCCAAGCCAAAGTTATGCATCAGCACGTTATCACCAGCATTATTTTTACAGGGGTGCCTGCCCCAGTTACATCTAAGACGCTGCATACGATGGGCTAAGTCGATGTTCTTCGTAAGCTTACTCCACTTACGTTCTATAACTTCCGATTAGATCTTGCCGAGCGGAGTGGCGCATGGTTAGAGGAGCCTTGTCACAGACTGCGCTGCCCCTCCGTCGGAGGTTCGAATCCTCCCTCGGGTAAGTGTGTGTTGTTCTTAGCATGAGTTAGTTTAAGTAGTGTGTAAGTCTGGGAATCGAGGACCTCAGCAGTTTTGTCCCTTAGAAATTTGATCTTGCCGGTTAGTATTTCATCAAGACCCCATAAATTAGACAATGGCGAGTTAATGGTATGAGACTACCTAAAGGAAGCTGGGGTTGTTCTAATAGCTTCATGCTGAGCGGTATAAACTCAAAATTAAGCCATGGGATGGAACTGTCCCACTTCTTCTAGGCCTTAGTATGGAAGATGATAAGCGCCGATATAAGGTTCCTATTCACTCTCTCGGCAAACAATCCCTGACGATAATAAGAAATAGTTTTAACATGCTGAATGCCATTTTGAAAAGAAAGTCTTCTGAACTCAGAGACAAATGCGAGTGTACTGTCGCTAACCAAGCTTTTAGGTTGACCGAAACAGAAAAGATTTTAGATGTTCAATGGTCAAGTGGGTAAACGCATCTACTACCACAAGAACATAACGTTCCAGATACGAGGGAGGGGACCTACATAATATATATAATTTTTGGTCCACGGGGCGATCGTGGCAAGCAGAATGCAAAAAACCGTTCCTAGAATCGGGATTAGGCTTAGCTAATTTGCATTTTTCACACTCCCCCACCAACGCAGAACATCCTTATACAAGAAAGGCCACATTACATGTCCCTTATCTTAATAACATGTTCCCTAGTTTTAACAAGTGTTTTATATAGTCCCAAGTGACCCCCTATAACGGAGTTACGAAAATAATGAAACACGGTAGGCATTAATTCACTAGGGAGATAAATCTTTAGTCTCTTGCATTGGGTATCCTTACGACAAACAATGTCCTTGCTCAGAACATAATCTTTAACCTGCTTTTCCTCTTGTAAGCGGCATGGAGTAGGTTGAATAACAGGAACTTGGTCTTGGTTAAGTTTAAGATCATCATATAACTCCGGAACTTCCGTGAGTACGGCTCCCGTATGCCTCACTCTATGAACAACATCGCCTGGCTCAGTATGCTCATGTTCGTCGAGCATTGTGCTAAGGGCATCGGTGACTTGATAGTCAGTGCCTTTAATGTGCCTAATCTTGAACTTAAATGCGGATATAGGGACATCTTAACAGGCCACTATTCCCGTTTTTGTGGATCGTCCCAGAACCCAGCTTAATGCCTAATTATTTGTTTCGAGCTGAAACTCACTATCTCTAAATAAAATTTGAACTTTTCTTGGGCGAAGAGAACAACAAGGCTTTCCCATTCATGCACAGAACATTTTAATTCTGCAGGTGATAATCCTCTCGAGGCTTAAGCTGTAAGACATCTTTGCCCCTCAATCTCCTGCAAATGTACAGCACTCACACTGAAATCCGAAGCGTCGGTTTGAACGACAAAGGGAAGTTCAAAATTGGAAATTCCTAAAATGGGAAGTTTGGCCAGAGCTTCCTTAATACCTTGAAAGGAGGCTTGTTGGGTTTCGCCCCAAACAAAATCTTCTCCTTTGTTACGTAATTAATTGAAGGGACCGGCTAACTGAGCAAAATTTGGGATCAATTTAGGAAATTGACCATGCTATTGAAATTGGCTACGCCCTTCTTATTCGTAGATGGTAGAAAGCTACGCAGATCACGAGTACGCCCTGATATATTCTGATTCCCTCAACCAAAATTAAATGACCCAAAAAGTAAGCCAGCGGTCTAGCTAAGTCGATCTTAGATGATTTGATCGTAAGACTTGCCTCTCTAAAAGGAAGTAACACTCGCTGATGATCAACCAAATGTTAATCAAACCTCGCACTGTAGACAAAAACACATTCCGGTTAGTTGTAGACGTATTTAAACATATTTGCTCCGAGCACGTTATCTAAAAATCGACACAATACCGCGGCTCCGGTGTAAAGCCCGAACGGAACACGACTGAATTTGTAAAGATCCAATAAGTGTAGATGGAGGTTACATGTTTTCAGACCTGAACTAAGGGTATCTGATAAAATGTTGGTTCAGATCTAAAACAGTAAAATATTGCGCCTCCGAAAACCAAGTAAAACAACTGCGTAGGTCCTGTACAGAAACGGACTGTAAGGTGACCTTTTCTTTGAGAATTCTATATTCGACAATAGCTCTACAATCGCCTCCCTGCCTCTTGGAAACTGAAACCACAGGAGAGGCACAAGGGGAGGTGGACACCCAAATAATCTCTTCACGAATCATACCAAACGGCCTTGGGAGTGGATAGTCTACAAGTAGCTGGACTAACAGGTACAGCTTCTTTCAAATGGATGTTATACTAAATTCTACTAGCAACACCAAGTCTATCAGATACAACATCGGGAAAATCCTGAAGTACCTGCAACAACTTCCTCCCTCGGTCAACGTCAAAGTGAGCAAATCGAAACCATGACCTCGCTGGTGCACGTAATTGACAATAAAACGCGCCCAACAAGAGCAAAGAGCAATACATACACTAGGACAAAACTTGAGATTAAACGTGTTACCATAGTAATCAAGAACAAGCCCAGTACAGGGTGTAAAATCGCAACCCAAAGGTAAATTAACAGTCAGACCGTCAACTACTAAAATATTAACGGGCCATGAAAACTCTAGGATATTAAGTTTCTCTCGCATTTCACCTGTCGGAGAATATATGCTCACTGACAGCACGACATCCCTGATCGGAGGCACACTAGGACGGCAACTTCCAAATGGCACAAAACTCGAGATACCATTTGATATTGAAGCAAGGAAAAGAAGAGCACAAACAGGCTCGTGAGTGTACTGCGCACAGAAACAAGGAAGTTTTTTACGAGGAAGTTTTTTACCCTGTGCTATCTGATATGGGCACACCGTTTGGATGGTTTGGGGACGATACCGACGACCGTGTTGACCAAGCTTGCTCGTGCAGTCTCGCACGAAATGCCATGGATTACCACATCGATAGCAGTTTCTGACGCTCGGCTGAAAGTAAGGAAGTCTTACACCCGACACTATCGCGTATAGGTAGAGTAAATGTCACTAACAAGGGGAGGCCGCCAATTGTGAAATTCAGATTCGATTCATACTGCGCATAAGAAAAACTCATGGCCAGAGGTGTAATGTGGCAAAGCACCAAAATGCACTTCTCAGCCGTTGTCGAGAAAACCGACAGTTAAAAGAAACCGTTGCGGTGAAATACTCTCTACGATTAATGATTTTTCCACAGCGTCCTAGCGCAGAGGTAAGCGCTAGGGTTCGTAAATCGAAGGTCGCCGGATCGGATCTCGCGCCTTGCAATATTTTTTTTATTATTAGTTTTTTGCAATTCATATATATATATATATATATATATATATATATATATATATATATAAACTATTAATGAATTGCTTACGCATGTTGGTGAAGGCGGATCGCTCTCCAATTGTACCGCCTCCATTTTTCCGTTTGCTTAACAGGGTGTACCAAAGCTGTCCCGTCCGCACTGATTTTCGACGATGTTATAAGTTGCGCTAGGGACCGCATCTACCTTCTTTCGAAGTTAGCAGGCAACTACGCTGTTATGGGGCGGCTCGTTTCGGCCCATTCAACATCTGTCCTTCAAGTGTAACGAGCGAGTAACGGAGTTTATATTTCATACCTGCCACAGCAAGTTTGTGTTCGTGGGGTCTCTATTCTAATTCGAACGTTTGACTTACGCTATGCGTATTCGTTTCTACGTCTTCCGTTAACTATAAGTGGTTAACATTATGAAGACAATTAATAACATTTGTGAAATACAACTTTGTTTGCGGAAAACATAATGATGTTCGAAGTCGCCAGTTTTTCCGCGACAAACGACTTTCAACAACTTATTATATGCATAATTGTTGCAACTGATTGCCGGAAATTATATATATATATATATATATATATATATATATATATATATATATATATATATACATGAATTACAAAAAACAAATACTAAAAAAAGTTGCATGGAGCGAGATTCGATCCGGCGACCTCCGGATTACGAACACGAGCGCTTACCGCTGCACCACCACGCTGTAGAAAATTACTAATCGTAGAGAGTATTTCCCCGAAGCGGTTTCTTTTGACTGTCGATTTTCTCGACAACGGTTGAGAAGTGCATCTTGGTGCTTTGCCACATTACACCTCTGGCCATGAGCTTTTATTATGCGCAGTATGAATCGAATCTGAATTTCACAATTGGCGGCCTCCCCTTGTAAGAACGGGAATACCTTGAGCCAGTTCTAAAATGGATGAAAGTAAAGCGTAATAGACTAACCTAGCCCATCGATGCTTTCAGGAGTGATGATCACCGGGTGCTCAGTAGCAGGAAGCAAACGCGCTCCCAATTCATTTATATTCCAATCATTTACCTGTCCGTGTATTTTTAAATCATATTCGAGTTGCTCGCTGCGAAGCGGAAGTATTCCAGGGCACACTCGCCTCCATAGAACAATAATGTTTACCTGAAACAGTAGAGGAATTAAAACAAGCTGAGAGACTAAAAGGCTAGTGAATGAAGGTGCTTAGGTAGAAACTTTTTGCCCGACCAGAGCATAAATACGCTCTTTATAAACCATTTGAAATGGTGATAACCACGGCCTCTTAATTCAGCCAGGTTCGAAAACCGGGAACGGCTGGACCAGTGAGGATTTCAGACGCTTCGTTCAGTGGTAGAGCACAAATTACGTAGCCGCCGATTAAGCCTTTTTAATTGATTAAAGGACCAAGTAATGAGAAATTCATTTAAAATTCAGTGCAAATTTAAATACCTTACAGAAAAATTTAAAGTTAATTTTAACCCCTAAAAAGGAGTTAATATTCTTTAACACATCAACCAGCTACAAATATTAAAAACAAATTTCAGCAATAAGGTAATAATATCAGAAAAGTGTTCCTTTCTGCAAAACCATTCAATCATCTCCAAGGACACACGGATGACATTCAAAACTCATCACTACACACAGTAGCCCCACCAATTAATGGAAAAGTAATCCGTTCTGGAACAGACTAAAATCTATCTGAGCCACTTTCTTAAACAACATAGACCTTTGGCATTAGCTTCAAATAAACTTGAAACAAATGATAAATAGGCCAATAAAACAGCAAAACGGACCTACATTCTTACACGAACAATTCATCATCCGTGGTAAATGATAATACCAAACATTTCACTGCGCCTCCGATTGAAAATACATGACACATTACTTACTTTAAAAATCAGAAGAATTAAGGGAAGGTGGTCGATAATAGTTAACACATGTACTCTTAGCAGTGTCTAATGGTTCAAATGGCTCTGAGCACTATGGGACTCAACTGCTGTGGTCATCAGTCCCCTAGAACTTAGAACTACTTAAACCTAACTAACCTAAGGACATCACACACATCCATGCCCGAGGCAGGATTCGAACCTGCGACCGTAGCAGTCGCACGGTTCCGGACTGCGCGCCTAGAACCGCGAGACCACCGCGGCCGGCTTAGCAGTGTCTACAGTTTTACAAGCACCACGGACACATGAGGTCAGAGAATAAGAAAAATTATATATATCGGCCAATGAATCAGTTTAAAATGTCCACCAGATCTTGCAATCACATCGCCCTTCGAATACCTTGGAGACACGGCGATCAATACCCAACAAATAGAATGAAGGCAAAGCAAAACGACTGTGAACACTGCTTTGACAACTCGGCGCCCTTCTGATATATCACAGCACAAGCCACGTCAGTACACGACAACTTACGCGGGATAGCATCACCTCAATGTTTGTCGCCCGCCAACGGCCAACGCCAAGGTACAGGGGCCCCACGGAAGGCTCGATACTCAGCACATACGTCCACCAAACAGGCCACAATTCGCGGAGCCAAAGGTCATATGAATAGTGATATCGATTCATTGCGAGAAAGCCGCCACTGCTCAGTTTTATATGGTTTACGAGTAGTGACTCGTGGTCCAGGGGTAGCGTAATTGATCAGCAATCAAAACTTCTACGGTCCCGGTTTCGAACCACTGTACCGCTTAAATTTTCATTAGTAATCAGCACTGGTGGTCGAAGACTTCCGGCTTGTTAAAGATGGCAGCGAAGCGGACAGAGGTGCAGGGCATTCACTTGTCATTCTTCGAGATGGGAATCTGTCCTGAATGCGGAAGATTGAGCAGTAATCAATGACATGAGGGTGCAGAGGGCAATGGAAACAACTGCATTAAAAGCACATAACGTGTATCCACAGGACATGTGGCTTGCGATTGAAAAAGAGTCATGATGATGTTTCGATTGACAAAAGATTCGGGAATAGTCACCCATCTGGATTTCTGGGCGGGAACTGAGAATAGGGGAGATGACCAACGAGAGACTGACATTCTGTGAGTAGGGGCATAGAATGTCAGAAGTTTGAACATGGTAGGGAAGCTAGAAAATCTAAAAAGGAAAATCTAAAGGCTCAATATAGATATAGTAGGGCTCAGTGAGGTTAAGTGAAAAGAAGACAAGGATTTTTGGATAGATGCGTATAGGATAATATCAAAAACTGCAACAGAAAATGGTATAACGGGAATAGGATTCGTTATGTATAGGATGATAGGGCAGAGAGCGTAACACTGAGAACAGTTCAGTGACAGGGTTGTTCTTATTGGAATCGACAGCAAACCAAGACCGACATCGCAAGGAGAAGATCAAGAAATACAGAAAGTGTAAGGGGATACTGAAAGGGCCGGCCGAGGTGGCCGAGCGGTTCTAGGCGCTACAGTCTGGAACGGCGCGACCACTACGGTCGCAGGTTCGAATCCTGCCTCGGGCGTAGATGTTTGTGATGTTCTTAGGTTAGTTAGGTTTAATTAGTTCTACGTTCTAGGAGACTGATGACCTCAGAAGTCCCATAGTGCTCAGAGCCATTTGATACTGAAAGGGCATTACAGTATGAAAATGGAGACGAAAATCTAATAGTCATGGAGGAATTGAATGTAGTTGTAGGGGAAGGTGATTGTTGGTAAATGTGCCAACACCTTGTAGATAGAGGCGGCCTAAATGCACGCTATCTAACGCAGACGGGCGTGAATTCTGGAACAGGATAAGTAGTGAATTCTAATAAGAAAAGTGTGCAGCTCCTCAAATACTTAACTTTATTCCATGTTGTGGTACATCGCTGTTGATAATACAAATAAGACTCTCTTCAGATACGGTTAATGGCGCCTTGCTAGGTCGTACCCATGGACTTAGCTGAAGGCTATTCTGTCTCTCGGCTAATGAGAGAAGGCTTCGTCAGTGTAGTCGCTAGCAAAGTCGTCGTACAACTGGGGCGAGTACTATTCCGTACCTCGAGACCTGCCTTGTGGTGGCGCTCTGTCTGCGATCACACAGTGGCGACACGCGTGTCCGACATGTACTAAATGGACCGCGGCCGATTTAAGCTACCACCTAGCAAGTGTGGTGTCTGGCGGTGACACCACATTCCTCCCCCGCAAATCGGCGAACGGTCGTGTTATAAGGCTTCCGCCCGCCGTGGGGAGGACCCCATGTTGACGTATGCGATGAGGTGGGGAGCCTAACAACAGGCGAGGCTGTGCCACCCGCACCCGGCCATTCGGTCCGAGGGGATCTAGGAAACGCCTGAAAACCTAGTCCAGGGTGCACGTCAACATGCGGTGTATGCGCCCGTAAAGAGACAGGAGGGGCCGAAGGGTCGACCTCCATTGCGTCGGGGTACCCGACGCGCGAAGACGCCATGTGGTCCGGAGCGGGCAAGAGTTCCATGGCGGAGGACAGCTGGTCACGGGAAGCGATCGGCGGCGAGTGACCCAGGGAGGCGCTTGGCGGCTGCAGCGAAGCGTCGAATGCGGGCGGCGCCGGCGGTAGAACAGGCGGCGGCGGCGGCGGCTGCGGTGGCGCGTCGCCATGGGGCAAAATGGAAGGCATCGTCGGTAACACCTGGGGATGAGGCGAGCCAGTAGATGGGTCCCCAGGGCGCTGACCGGACGGCACCGTCGCTGAAAGCAGACGGGGAGCGGCAGAACCCGTGCGACGACAGAGGCGCAGCTGATTGAGATGCCGACGCACCTCACCAGAGGCCCCCAAAACCAAATACATCGCGCGGCCGAGGCAGCGAAGAATGCGCCCTGCGAGCCAACGCCGTGAACCGCGATAGTTGCGATAAAATACAACGTCGCCTGGAGCAAAAGCAGGAGTCTGCCGCTGCACAGGAACCTGATGCGGCGGATGCAGCAAAGACATCAAGGTTCGATGAGGACGACCGTGGAGCAACTCAGCCAGCGAGCGACCATCTCGGGGCTGAGAGCGATACGATGACAAAAAGAGCAACAACGCGTCCTCCCGAGAATGCGACTCTTTCAACTTCAACATCTGTGACTTGAAAGTCCGGACCAATCGTTCAGCGGCACCGTTTGACTGAGGCGAAAACGGCGCGGATGTCAGATGTTGAATACCATTGGCCTGGCAGTATGACTGAAATTTTGCGGACATGAATTGTGGGCCATTGTCGGAAACAATAGTCTGCGGAAGACCTTCAATGCAAAAGATAGCAGACAACGCTTGGATGGTGGCAGAGGACGTCGTGGAAGACATCCGGACAACAAAAGGAAAATTACTGAAGGCATCTACCAGAACCAACCATCTAGCATTCCAGAATGGACCAGCAAAATCGATGTGCAAGCGTTGCCAAGGGGAAGTGGCTTTTGGCCATGCAAAGACTTTCCGCGGCGGTGCGGATTGTTGTTCGGCACACGCCATGCAAGAAGAACACATATTCGTAATCGCAGCATCGATTCCGAACCAAGTACAGTGCTGACGAGCAAGTTGTTTCGTTCGCACTATACCCCAATGTCCTTGGTGAAGAAGCCGCAAGACAGAGGACTGTAACGAACGTGGGACCACGACTCTGGACTGATCATTATCAGAACGCAACAACAAAACACCACGTCGAACAAAAAGTCTCTCCTTGTGAGCAAAAAATCGGCGAACCAACGGATCCTCGATCCTAGACTTTGACAAAGGCCATTGCGTAGCAACAAAACGCAAAACGGTAGCAGGGACAGGGTCAGCAGCTGTGGCTGTAGCTACACGACGAAAAGCAATCGGAAACGATTCGACCACTTCATCGGTTTCCGCATCAATGAACATGCAAGCAAGTTCGGAAGAATCGAATGCTCTATCCTCAGCAACAGGCAAACGGGACAACGCATCGGCGTTTCCGTGCTTAGCAGTGGACCGATACAAGATATCGTAGCGGTACTGCGAGAGGAAAATAGACCAGCGAATGAATTTCTGCGCTGTACGTGGAGGTACAGGCTTGTTCGGATGAAAAAGCGATGTCAAAGGCTTGTGGTCTGTGATGATGGTAAAGTGACGACCATACAAGAAATCATGGAACTTTGTAACACCAAAGACGAGAGCCAAAGCTTCTTTCTCTATCTGTGAATAATTTCTTTTCGCAGACGAGAGCAATTTTGACGCAAAGGCAATAGGGCAATCATGCGAGCCAACTTTGTGCGCAAGCACAGCACCGATCCAGAAATCCGATGCATCTACCATCAACAAAAGGTGGTTCTGGGGATCGAATGGTGTAAGGCAAGTATTAGAAAGCAACGCCGATTTCAACTGGCGAACAGCGCGTTCGTATTCCGTCGTCCAGAGAAACGGAACACCTGTACGGCGTAAGCGATGAAGCGGAGCTGAAATGGATGAGGCATTGCGCACTTTCACTCACACCTTGTGATGCTAAATCGTGTAATGTTCTTGCGACCTCAACACGCAATGCGTGAGGAACATTGCGCGCTCTGAAAAATTTCGGTTGCGCGTTGACGTTCAGTTCCAAATGTGCAGCGCAACCTAAGCCCGGTGCAAAAATGTCTGCAAATGCTTCACATAGACTAGAAACACTGTCTGTAGGCACAGTCTGATTCACTGATTTACTATAGACATGTTAAACAACTGAAATAAATCTAAGCCAAACAAGTTCACTGCAGAAGAAGAACGAAGAACGTAAAATGACACAAGTTTTGTTTGTCCCTTGTATGTTGCAAGAATAGTGCACTGTCCTAACACAGGGATCTGCTGTCTGGAATAACTTTTTAACTGAACATTTGCGGCACGCAACGGAGGTTTGCCCAGTTGTTTGTACGTGTCGTGATTGAGCAATGAAACAGCAGCTCCGGTATCGAGCTGGAATGGAATGACCTTGCCATTAAAGTCCAAATCTACAATAAGTTTATTGTCCTGCTGACGACAAGAGCGACTGTTTTGTGCAATTTGAACAGACACAGGTACAGCATCACTTGCTAATTGACGTGATTTCCGGCGACGTCGACGCACCCGTTTTGTGGGACGAACACAGTCACTGTTAGAGACAGTGGCACTGGACGAAGTGGAATTAACTACATGAATGTGCATGGGGGAAGGTCCACGAGCCTGAGTGTCCTTGGTTCGATTCCGGCGAGAAGCAAAAGGCCTGGAATGATTATGATTGTCTGATCTGAGCTTTTTCTGGCAAACACTTTGAACATGTCCTTTCTTATTACATAAAAAGCAAATAGCTTGGTGTGACGGGCAATTTTCACGCGAATGTCTAGTTGCACACCGCGGTCATGATTCCACTGCATTTGTGTGCTGGCGCGGCACACCTGGTTTAGAGGGTGGCGGCAGCTGTGCGGACGTGTGCGAGGACAGTTTACCGGGCCGCGTAGAGCGCCCAGCGGGCCGGTTAATGTTACACACTGCTGGCGAAGTTTCAAAAGATGCCTGAGCACAGTCAAGTGTGTCTTGTCTATCCAATATGTCTATCACTTGCTGAAGGGAGGAATTAACTAGTTTCAAAATTTGCTCCCGTATGCGAACATCAGAAACGTTCTGTGCAATTGCATCACGTACCATTGCATCTGAATAAGAAAGGCCACAGTCACATTCAAACGCACAATC